>NC_138908.1:46056205-46656205 GCF_965231255.1 Vanellus vanellus | reverse complement strand
TGTCCCTTGGCAAGGCAAGCCTCCACTAGTGCATCTGCGAGAGCCAAGCAGAACATAAGGTTCATTGTGTCTAGCATCCCAGCGTGGCAGTAGCTCCCTGCTCCTAGGACACCTGGAAGCTACCACCACTAAAATATTATGTCCATCTCCCTCCTTCCCCACTCACATCATACAGCAATTTTGAATATGTGTTCAATCTTTCATCTACTTGTTTCTCGCTTTCCTTACTCTGCCAGACTATTTTGAAACTAAAGACAGAGAGAAAAGCCTAGAAAGAATCTAGTATTATCAGGAAACACAAACTTGCACGGAAGAATTGTAAGAACCATGATAACGTGCTCTCTTGAGCTATAAGCAAAAGACGGTAAGAATACACAGATATTTTTTTTAACATGGCAGAAGGAGAGAAAGTTGTTCTTTACATAGATACAGCTACATATGCCATTGGTATAGAGGCAAAACAGGAATGACAGCATATGACAAGTGTTTTTAATTTCAACTGCTGATGACAATTATGCATTTGTAAAAAAAGATGCTTACAAATAAAAATACTAAAACAAAACCCCACCACACCAGGAAGTCTAGCTAAAATCTGAAAGAAACTTTATGTAGGCAGCAACTAAACATTTTGTACCCATAAGTAGCCTTAGATTTGTCAAAAGAGCTCCTCTGTGTCCTTCCAGCAGTGCTGGGAGCAGATCTTTCCAAAACCAAGGTGAAACGCAATCAAGACACTCACATGTCATGTTCACTACTTACATTCTCTGCATTAATAAAACCAGCTGTGAAGACAGGAGAGAATTTGGAAAATAGATTTTAAATCAGAAGCCATAATGCACTTCTGACTGACAACGTAAGGACAGTAAAAACTTCATGCGCAGCAGACATCCTTATTCTCTTAGAATAAAAGTTAGACTGGCTCTGACTGGAAGAAATGATTCCTCAAGGGATCTCAGCTCTGGTACGTACACCACCGCTGAAATACAAACTACTTCCGTGACATAAGAATGGCGACTGCAGAGTTGAACATCAGCCTTTTGCATCTGTATTTGGCACAAACCCGAGAGAAGGTGTGGGAGTATCCAGACAAGCCCTGTGGTACATGGGAGAAAACCAAAACCCCAAGTTACTCATGAGACAAAAAGCAGAAGCGGGAGATCAGCAGCACTCAGCATTCACAGACTTCAAACTTTATCAAAAGGTCATTTTGAGGCCTAGTCTAAACACTGATCTATCAACACTTACTCAGAACTACACAAAAGTTTTGCCAGGTCATCTTCTAAACATATATAGACTGATATAGTAACCACTCGATTAAAATAGAAGTTATTTCCCACCAAAATTTAACAGTCTAACTACCAGGATCACTTTTTTTTGCCCTGTGGCAGATGGAGCCTAACTGCTTCTGAAGGATCTGAGCAATTTAGCACCCTACGTTCTCTTAACTTTATATGAGACTTAGACACTTGCTTGAAATTGCTTTTAAAAAAAAAAAATCTACCATGAATTACTCCTGACTTACCTCTAAATCACAAGTAGTCGCCCACCCTGTATGATCCAATAATACATTGCTCAACTACATACATTGCAAATTATTTTTTCTAAAATATTTTCTGATATGATCCTTAATTAGTCAGACCTTATATTAGCACTTTGTGCTGCTGAACACAAGGAGGCTAATTTGCTGTTGCCATAGTTAATGTTTTCTTTCACTTCCAAAAAGAAAGAACACCGATGACAACTCCCATCAAAGTCCTGTGCAGTGAATGCAGGACTCTGCTATGGGTAGATATATATAACTCTGAGAAAAGATACAAATTGCCATTTCAGGAGGAGCGGATTTAAGTATTTACAAAAGCCAAAGAACTTTATTAGATTGCTTATCAAATTGCTGACAAACAGCTAATTTGCCATACAAAATGTTAATTTGAAACCAAATAATCCTTAAAATACAAAGTAAATTGTTCTCAACACATTTCTTCTAACTTTGCCACTTTATATGCACAGATGCAAAGCAGACAAACAGTATCGGCCTTGAAATAATTTTCTGAAAGGCCATTCCACACTCATCTTAGCCATTTTTTGATCTCCCATAGCTTTGAATCATTAAATTATACCGCAACTGAGCAAGGTTTACTGACGCAGTCTTTGACAAATGCAAACGCCACCTGAATTTCAGTCTTTCCATATTAACTTCCAATTTTGTTATCTATGCACCACCAAAGACAAAATCCCATTCCAGATATACTCTCCTCTTACTTCATATACTAGGGCCAAAATTATCCCAAATCCTTTAGGGTCTGTCTGCTGTTGAGGAAGTAGAAAGGATGCAGCCACTCCTTAAATCTGTAGCACCATCAAACACCGTGAACGAGGCATCTCCTGTGTGGTACTTGGCAATAGCATATGTTAAGAGCCTATGTCTCGCAAAAGTGTAAACTAAAAAGAGTAGGAAACCTCTTACGTTGCAAATTTGCTGAAGAACAGGGGATGTTTTGGAGAACTTAACTATACTCGCATGTCATCTGCAGTCACCAGAGATGCTAAGTAAATTATTAATAATTTGTGATGGGGATTATATAATAGGATTTTTTAAAAGGCTTTAGAGGTTTTAATTGAATATTTTGTAAAATAAACTTTTCTTAAAAAAAATAATCTATTTTTCCCTAGGTACTGCCAGCATCCAACCAACTGAAACAGAATAAATTATAGAAACCCATAAAAAATAGTTTGATCTGCACAAGGACTGCATCTAACTTTTTGACAATTCAAACAAGAGTTTTCCTCCTGTCATTGAATAACATAATATTCTATTTTACAAACTCTGTGGTCCCCCAGTACCCAACATATCACAGTATTCCGTAAGTAGGAATGCTGCAACTCCACTTAGATAACCAAAGGTTAAATATGCCTGATCAACTTTCATGTTCCTGGCCACAAGAACTATATAAAGAACTATAGCAACATCCTATATTAAGGGAAGAAGTTTAATAGGAGAAGGGCGGCTGTAACAAAGGTATTTCCTGATCCTACACAGCTTTGAATTTCAACTCCAAAGCAAAAGAGGAAAACAAATTAACAAAAAGTAGTCTAACTATAGAAAATTATGTCAAATATTATCTACTAAGCATAATATTACTTACTAAGCATTACTAGGTTACTTTTCACAGGTATGTTTGGCACTGGTGACTGCAAGAAAGGGTAGAACTTCAAGAAAAGGGAAAAGTGTTTCTAAATTGTTACATTTACCAGCATTGAATGGGATGGCACAGCACTCGTGTCTGCTGAGGTTTAACTAAAATAAGCTCTGTCTTCTATACATAACTACCGTATACGTTTGAGAGATCTACAATTTGGAAAGTAGTGGAAAACCTGATACACCAGACGGCTGTGCTGCCATTCAGAGGTACCTCAACAGGCTGGAGAACCAGGCCAACAGGAACCTCATACAGTTCAACAAAGGGAAATGCAATTTTCTGCCATTGGGAAGGAACAACCCCTGGCATCAGTACATGCTGGGGGCTGACCATCTGGAAAGCAGCCTGACAGAAAAGACCCTGGGGGTCCTGGTTGAACATGAACCAACAGCCTCCTGAGCTGCATTAGCAGTAGTGCGGCCAGGAGGTCGAGGGAGGTGATTCTTCCACTCTAATCAGCACTGGTGAGACACACATGGAGTGCAGCGTCCAGGTCCGGGCTCCCCATTAAAACAGAAATATAGACATACTGGAGTGAGCCCAGTGGAGGGCCTCTGAGATGAAGCATCTCTAATATGAGGAGAAGCTGAGAGATCTGGGACTGTTTGCTGTAGGGAAGAGTAGTCTCAGGGCAGTCTTATCAGTGTGCATAAATATCTGATGGTGAGAGCAAAGAAGATGGAGCTAGACTCTTCTAGTGGTGCCCAATGACAGGACAGGAGGCAACAGAGACAGAGTGGAATGGATGACATTCTGTTTAAACATAAGAAAAAATCTTTTTTTGAATGTGAAGGTGACTGAACATGCAACCAGCCTGTCCAGGGAGGCTGTCTGTCTTTGGAGGATATTCAAAACCAAACTGGACACAGTCCTGAGTAGCCTGCTTTGAGCATGGACGATAGTCTCCAGAGGTCCCTTCCAACCTTGATGACTCTGCAATCCTATGACTGGGTGGATAAAAACACAGCCCAAAATAACATAGCGGTGGGGCAGGGAGAATCTTGAAGTTGACTGAAACACTGTCCCCAGAGGCAGGGGCACCTTGTATAAAACTTCCATTGAGCTAAAATAATATCGAGCTTGAAAAGGCTATTTGGGTCACAAAGAGGACAAGAGAAGAAACTGAAACTGAACCCCATCAGTCCTGCACAGCTCTGAGAGAAGGGCAGGATAGACCAGGATAGTCTCCTAAGAGGCTGAGTGGGATCAAAGCACAGCTGCTGCACATCCAGTTCTGCATACCCCCAAAATTTAGTGTAGTTTTTTTGACCATAGATTGCAGACCTTCTACTATTCTCCTACAGATTTTTTTTTTTATTAGCAGTACTTTTTAGTTACTGATGGTCAAAAAAGGCTAAACGTACTGACTTTATATCAGAAAAGATAGCAGGTAGGCATTTTGGAATCTGCCAGTGAGATTATGGACTGCCAGAAACAAACTTTGTGGCTTGTCAAAGAACAAAAACAAAAACCCAAACAAAAAACCTCAACCCCCCCCATTCTAATCTTAACTGCCAATTATAAAGACTGTCCTCATCCTCCATGTTTTTGTTCTCCCTGAATCAGCAGCTCCACAGGTTTCTTTTTAAAATATTATTGGGAAAGAGGAGGCGAATGGGGAAAAATCCATATTCACATCACATTAATACAGATATAAGCAAGCTCTGAATCAGAGAATCACAGAATCACAGAATTATCAGAGTTGGAAGGGACCTCTAGAGATCATCTAGTCCAACTCCCCTGCTAGAGCAGGATTGCCTAGAGCACATTACTCAGGACTGCATCCAGGCGGGTCTTGAAAGTCTTCAGGGAAGGGGACTCCACAACCTCCCTGGGCAGCCTGTGCCAGTGCTGTCACCCTCGCCGTAAAGAAGTGTTTCCGTGTATTTGAACGGAACTTCCTGTGTTCTAACTTGTGCCCATCACCCCTCGTCCTGTCACTGGGAACCACTGAAAAGAGCCTGGCTCCATCCTCCTTCAACCCACCCTTTAGATACTTGTACGCCATAATAAGGTCTCCCCTCAGCCTTCTCTTCTCCAGGCTAAAGAGTCCCAGCTCTCGCAGCCTTTCCTCATAAGGGAGATGCTCCAAGCCCTTAATCATCTTAGTTGCTCTTCGCTGGACTCGCTCCAGCAGTTCCCTGTCCCTCTTGAACTGGGGAGCCCCAAACTGGACACAGTATTCCCGTTGTGGCCTCACCAGTGCCGAGTAGAGGGGGAGAATGACCTCCCTCGACCTACTGGCCACACTCTTCCCTATGCAGCCCAGGATTCCATTGGCCTTTTTGGCGACAAGGGCACATTGCTGGGCCATGGATAATTTACTGTCTACCACAACCCCCAGAAGGTTACCTTACATAGCTACAAACTTTAACATCACAGGATGACAGCCATTATTTACAACTGCGAGCTTTGTACAATATGACAATCTTCCACTGCAAAAACAAGCTGATGAGCTTGTCTTTGCATTGAGTTATAGAACGCTTTAGAAACTAGCAGTAATAAATTCTAGCAAAATCTGCTTTCGAAATGAGTATTTTTTCCTGATTTTTAACAAACAGCAATATAAGTTTCCATTTTTTTTATTTTTATTTTCCCATCTGGAATTTAAAAATTTTGCTAGCCGTTTACAAGGGTGAAGAAATATAGGGCTACTATTCCCAAGTTATTTTTAAATAGCCAAGAAAAGTAGATGATGGTATTCTTGCTATTTCATCTGCAGCAGCCCCTTAATCTACCCAAAGGTGTTTCAAAGAATCCCATTTCTCCAGTTAGCAAGTTGTTGCTACTACAGGTGAACCTGGTGAGAACATACCAAGATAGCAGACTCCATCCAGCAAGTGCACACACCGGAACAGTTTTGACTTAGTACTCCATATTCAGAAGTAGCAGAGTCATTTTTGCATGCCACCATGCCTCAACTAATAACCTGCCATTCAGACGCTACACAGGCACGACTTCCAGAGCTGAGGTTGCTCCCACACAAGAAACCTAGTAATCTCCTTACTGCAGTTCAAGATTTGTCATCAGAACACACAAACGCACCCCAGGTCTGTTTGTGGTTTCAATGCGACAACTTATTTGCTCTACGCAAGCAAGCTCTCCTTCTTGAAAGTGCAGGACAATCACTTTCGATCTAAATACACAACTTTAAAGTGAGAAGTCCCCAAGACTGTTGTTTGAGGTGTGTGTGTATGTATGCATATGCATACACACAATACATACAACTGTACACATGCAAGTGCCGTTTTTGTCATGCCTTCATTTCTGTGTGGTTACCTAGGAAAAGTGTCTGAACCAGACATACACCTTACTAAAATTCTATAGCACAGCAAGGGAAAGAAAAAGTGAACTAATTTAGGCTGGTGATAATCCCATCTTTCCTAGTTTTGCTGTTTCAGGGAGCTGTTAAAAAAAAAAAAAAAAGATTCTAAGAGAGACAGTTCTCCAACCTCCTGTCTCTACCTCCAAAATCTCTGATTTGAGACCAAGATATGTTCCCAGCCCCAGAGGACCCCATGACTGCACCCAACAAACCAGGTCCCAAGACAGTACTGCAGCAGATCAGATCCAGAATGGTATCACTTACTAGATGCTATCAATTCCCATCTAGTCTTCACTGAATACTGCCATGCAGTCCTTCAATGGGCACATAGGTGTCAAACTCAGAGCTTTTGCAGTGGATCTGACATTAGCCACAGTCATTTGCCATTGCAGTTCCTTAACAATGACTCTGGTTTCTCTAAGTGGCCAGAACCACATGCTGGTGCATGCCTGTCCAACCATCTGCACAACCACTTATGACCATAATACCCCTCACCATTTCATAGACCATTTTAGATTTACAACCCAGCAGGCACTGCCATGATGGCAAGTTTCATCACTAAATTATAAGTGTCAGATTATATAACACTTGTACACACTTAGATAACACCATCTTTCCTTCAAGCTTAAGCATCCCTTATATTTACACCATCCTCCACAGCCACTAACACCAAACACATAGTCATCCAATGTGTTTTAGGCTCAAACTTTTAAGTTCAGACTTAGGCTTTGAACCTACAACCACTGCCAAAACCCCAAAAAAGCCAGAATCTTGTAGGGCATAACTAAGAAATAGAATAAGACTTTAATGCTGAGAACCTAAGCAGGAGCCAAAAACCAGCTACTGATACTGAACCCTTTTTGAGCTTAATTTTAACAGCTTAAAGCCCTCACAGAACACTTGTATTTATTATGTGAATGCTAAGATTAATACTGTGTGTTGTGCACACTTACACCTTAGCCAAGAAATACAGCTATATTATGAAAGTGAACTGTTTTTCAGGGACACACCAGAGGCTGAAGAACTTCTCAAAAGATTGTAAGTATAAGAAGAAACTATTACAAATTTCTTAAGGGACTTTAAAAGTTGACTGTATCTAGTGACACGCAAATACAATAATATAAATCCATTTGAAAGACAGTAATATGCATCCATGTAAAATGGCAAAAAACTGAACAGGATTTGGGATCACGAGCTTAATCAAAACCACTGTAACCTGAAAACAAAACAGTTATTATTAACAATTCAACTCAAAGGGCAAAGCAATAGCTGCCCCCAACTCCTCCCCCCAAAAAGCGTAAAAGAACTTATAGGAAGAATTATCTTTTATACTGTGGCCCCCAGAGAATATAGACATATGTCAACCTGTTAATATTTGCTTTCCTGTGCCTGCTGTATTAAAGTGAGCACAGCTGGATGTATCTTATCAACAAGACAGAGAATACATCAGTGTTCCTGAAAGAGAGTTTTAATCCTTCTAAGGAAATGACTGTAACTCAGATCCAGAAATTATGGTTTGCAGTGAAGAAAAATACAGCCTCCAGACCCATAGAGGCCCTTATAGTTACATGTAACAAGCCTATAGCTAACCTTTTCAATACACATTATGTATGGCACTTAAGAAACAACTACAAAACCCTACTCCAGACCCAGAAGTAACAGAAAAATAGCCAAACAACAATTTAAGAGACAAGATAAATTTGGTAAAGATTACTTCCACAGGAATTTTCCAGGGAGGTAGAAACAGTTTAATGGGTGGCCGATCAAAAAAGAGCACTTGTAAAGGAGCAGCCAGTTCGAAAAGGTAGTCAAGCAAAATGCTTCTGAGACAAATTATACTAATAGTAAAGTCTGAGGCCGGGGTTTTCTGCAGCTTCTAAGTAACCTGAGTTTCACCTAATCAAAACAGCCTCCGTAGAAGTTTCTGAAGATATTTCTACTTTTACCAAAGATCTTTCTGGGACCTAAGAACATTTCTTGAATCAAATATTTGTAATACCTGAGCATGAAAAAATATGTCCACACATCTCCCTGAATTGCACGTGTGAACACAGATAACTCTTAGACAGATGAGTTTCACAAAGCAAAAAGTGATAAAATATGTACTTTATTCCAGCATCTAGCCACACAATTACTCCTAGCAATGGTAAATTACTAGGTAAAACAGATACTAGTTAGGGATAGCACTCTAAGGCCAAAGCATACTCAGCGCAGTGGAAGCCCTTCAGCAACTTTAACAGATGGTAGATATGTACTTACATAAATCACGCTGTTAGGATAAAATTTACTTACTTGATCTCCTTGAGACTGGTCCTAATGAAAACTGTCAAATGTTCAAAACCACAGTGTGATTACAGCAGATGTTACTAGCAGAAAAGTCATGAGCTCCAAAATGCCCAGTAGCTCTTCCAGACAATAATAATTAAAAGACAGACTCACACAACAGTATACTTGGTCATACACACTGTAGAAGCTAATAAGAGATATACAGTGTCCTAACCTATTCCAAAGCAGCAAAATACCAGACCTCTGTGATTAGACTACTGCGTGTTCTTTATTTTAGATGCCAATAATATCAATACACAATCTCCCTATCTCATCTGGTTTCACAGGTCACAATCCAAAAACATTTGAACTAAGGTTTGAAACATGCCAGTGACATACTGTATCACCATTCCTATGCCATTATCATCATATTTCTATCAATCCTCTATACACCAGAAATACCATTTTGTATTTAATGTGTGTACTTCTACCTCAGATACAAGCTCAGAAGCGTGAAATATTTTACATACATGATTTGCAATAAAAAGATTGCAAGTGCTAAGCAGGTTCCTCTCTTTAGTCTGCATTTCACAGGCCACCAGCTGGTTCTCCACATAGCCAAATAAAAAACTCGAGCAATGTGCAATCCCCCAAAGATTCCTTGTTTATCATTTGCCGTGCTTAAACTGGGGTTTTCAAACATCTAGGTATTAAAAAAAATTAGCTGATGAGAACTGCAGGATTTAAAGTGTGAGGGATTACCAAATTAAACATTGTTGAAGTCTGCATTGATCAAAAACAAGAATAAAACCGAGACACAATAGTGCGAAATAAAACAGCTTCAAATTTAAAACTAAATTTTTCTAGTTTTACACAGATAACTACATCTCCTGAAAAGAAATTTCTTCTGCGTTAAATTTAAAAGTACTAAATAGCATACTTTGCACCGAGTACAATAACAGACTATTTTATGCTAAAATGAAAAACGATTTTGTAAGAAACTGCTGCCCTTTAAAAACATACCCATTTAATGATTCATTTTATTTAAAAAAAATGCACCGTGAAGAAAAAAAAGCTCTGATGTTACCTGTACATCTAAATTCCCCTAAGTTTCACGGGGCCTACCAGCATTAAATAGAAGACATATCCCTAAATCTGTTAGAACTGGCTTTAACTCAGCTACATGTTGTTCCAGCATGTAAACAATTTCAAAACAAGAACAGAGGTTTGAAATCTCTCTGTCTCATGCAGTAACAGGATGGCAGGCAGCTCTACCCTAAATGAACAGCCATCCTGAGATTTTATAGGGCCTCAGTCATTCTGCATGGGAAATTACGACTGATTTAATCTTGGGGACAGACTGCCAGAGCTCAGGTGAGTTCGTAATTTTAAGCAACACATTTGCTCCCTTTCTTCTTTCTCTTAGCAATAAGAACTGGACTTTTCAGGTGTCATTTTAACAGCAACCTGCCGATACAGCTGTGGTGGGAGGTGACTGTAGACATGCAGATGGCAAGAACTTGCAGGTGAAGCACCGCCAAGAATTTAAAAGGCTCGACACTGTGAAAGTTACCGGGGGGAGGGTGTTTAATAACCAGGGAAAACTTCCAGTGAAATAAACTTTGCTTTCATCTACTCAGTTTTCACACTGCCCTATGACTGGGTGGGAAAAAAAAAAAAGAAAGGAAACCCTACAGTACACTAATACAGTCAGAGTACAGGTCTGGCAACTCTGCACTATAGGATTGGCAGGAACTCCTCCCAAACATAGGTTTGCAAACTCCTTGTCTTGGCATCCATCGTGCTAGCATTTAAGAACCCCAGCTGGAAATTAGGATCCCTACGTGCCTGTCAAGTAAGAAATATGAGCTCCTGCTCAGAGGTTACACAGCACAGTGCCACAGAAGGTGCCACTTCAGAAGAAACACAGGCTGACACATGGGTTTCAGATTGTGAAGTAACAATAAACCAAAGTTAAGCATAAAAGCTTCCTGCTTGGGTAATGAATGCCAAGTTTTTATACAAGACACATTTTCATTCCAAACACAAAGCTAGGAATTGGGTAATGGATATGTCCTGAGGGCTAAAATGAATTATTTGGCCTTTCCTACTAAAGGAAATATATCAGGTTTCGAACTTATTTGCTTTTAAAAATATATGATAATGAATAAGCGATTGGCACAATTACCTTGGAATTGCTTAGGTCCAAAAAAGTATTTACTTGTAAGTTAAAAAAAAAAAAAAAAAGGCTTATTTGGTGACACATATTTTTATTTACTTACAGTGTTTTTCTTTTCAGTTAGCGTTCCATGCAATTCCCAACCAGTGGCTAACTACATATATTTCCAAGATGCTCTGCATAAAGTTCTAATACTTTTTCGGCAAAAGATGGGCGCAAGTACAAGCACTAGAAAAAGTAATCACATTTAAAAGAAATTAACTACAGGACACCTGAGACTAGTGGTGAAACCACAAAACATTACAAGCATGTAATACATCTAGAAACCCATTCTTCCTTTTTATTTAAATGCTATTTTACAATAATATTTTTTTCTTCCATGGAATACCTTCAGTTTGAAGACGGCAAATGAAGGCATCTCCAATAAGTTATTTCAGTGCTAGCTCAACATTGAGAGAGAAAAGGTATCATCATTAAACTAATACTTTCATAGTAGAAATTGTAATTTCAGTACTGAGGAGCATTACTACTGAGGAACCAAACAGAACTTCTGTATTGGGCTTGCATGGCAAGGTTGTGGTAGCGGGGAGATAATAAGGGTGGCTTCTGTGAGAAGATGCCAGAAGCTTCCCCTATGTCCGACAGACCCAATGGCAGCCGGCTGCAAGATGGTCCCGCCACTGGCCAAAGCTGAGCCCATCAGTGATGGTGGTAGCAGCTCTAGGAAAACATACTTAAGAAGAGGAAAAAACTGCTATACAACTGCAGCCAGAAAGAGAAGAGGAGTGAGACTACGTGAGAGAAACTACTCTGCAGACACCAAGGTCAGTAAAGGAGGAGGGGGAGGAGGTGCTTCAGGAGCCAGAACAGAGATTCCCTGTGGTGAAGACCATGGTCAGGCAGTGTCCCCCTGCTGCCCATGGAGGTTAATGGTGGAGCAGATATCCACCTGCAGCCTGTGAAGGACCCCACACTGGAGCAGGTGGACGCCCAAAGGAGGCTGTGACCCTGTGGGAAGCCCTTGCTGGACCAGGCTGCTGGCAGGACCTGTGGGCCCATGGAGAGAGGAGCCCACACTGGGGCAGGTTTGCTGGCAGGACTTGTGAGCCTGCAGGAAACACACATTGGAGCAGTCTGTTCCTGAAGGACCTCACATATGAAAGGGACCCATGCTGGTGCAGTTCATGAAGAACTGCAGCCCATGCAAAGGACCCGTGTTGGAGAAGTTCATGAAGGACCGTCTCCCATGGGAGGGACCCTGCACTGGAGCAGAGGAAGAGTGTGAGGAGGAAGGACCGGCAGAGACGACATGTGATGAACTAACTACCACCCCCCTTCCCCATCCCCCTGCACCGCTTGGGGGGAGGAGAGAGAGAAATTGCGAGTAAAATTGAGCCCAGGAAGAAGGGAGGGGTGGGGGAGGTGTTTTAAGATTTAGTTTTTATTTCTCATTATCCTAGTCCGATTTGATTGGAAAGAAATTAAATTCATTTTCCCCAAATTCAGTCTGTTTTGCCCATGACAGTGATTTGTGAATGATCTCCCTGTCCTTATCTCAACTCACAAGCCTTTCATTCTATTTTCTCTCCCCTGCCCATTTGAGGAGGGCAGTGATGAAGAGGCTTTGGTGGGCACCTGGCATCCCGCCAGGGTCAACCGACCAAATACCTCAATGTATTCCTGAACTTCAATGAAGTTTTATTAACTCTTATTTAGTATTCATTACAAGCACACTCAATTTTCTCTTACAAAGTTGGATTACTGTTTTGAACAATAATTCTCTAAGCTAAATCCAACTTCTAACATAATCATACTGAAATTCCATAATGATAAGAGAAGATAATCATGAAAAACAGCACTGTCTCTGTGCACAAAGGTTTTTGCAAAGATCTGTTTTCCCATGCTACTGTGTAGAAAACATCCTATAATCCTATATAATCATATGGCAAGGACAGTTTTCAAGAGTGAATCCTGCATTATGTGCCAAGAGCTCTGCCTGCAGAAAGATCATCAGTGCTTGAAAGCCTGGAGATAAGCGAATATGTCATATGATAGACAGCATCATCTCCCATGTTATCATGCGCACAATTTTTACTTCTAGTGAAATGAAAAATACAGAATGCATTTTCACAAAGGAACTGATTCCTACCAAAGCTGCAGAACTTAATTCATATTACAATTTTTTTCACAGCGACTGGCTTGGGCTGATTAAATTGCACATTAAATAGAACCAGTGTAAATATATTTGAAATAAATGAATTTGAGCTTAATTTAAAATACATATACAGTCACCACTACTACCAGCAGAGGATCACAGAATACCAGGCTGGAAGGGACCTCAAGGATCATACGGTCCAACCTTTCTTAGCAAAAGCACAGTCTAGATAAGATGGCCCAGAACGCTGTCCAGCTGAATCTTAAAAGTGTCCCATGTTGGGGAATCCACCACTTCCCTGGGGAGATTATTCCAGTGGCTGGTCGTTCTCATTGTGAAACATTTTCCTCTTGTGTCCAACCGGAATCTCCCCTGGAGTAACTGGTACCCATTACCCCTCATCTTTTCCATGTCACTACTTGTAAAAAGAGAGTCTCCATCTTCTTTGCAGCCACCCTTTAAATACCAGAATGTGGTGATAAGGTCTCCCCTAAGCCTTCTTTTCTCAAGGCTGAACAAACCCAGTTGTCTCAGCCTTTCCTCATATGGCAGGCTTCCCAGTCCCTTGATCATCTTAGTGGCCCTTCTCTGGACCCCCTCCAGCCTGCCCACATCTTTTTTTGTACAGCAGGGACCAAAACTGAGCACAGTGTTCCAGGTGTGGCCTGACAAGTGCTGAGTAGAGTGGGATATTGACTTCTTTATCTCTGCTGGTGACAACCTCGTTGATGCAACCCAGCATCCTGCTGGCTTCCTTTGACGCAGCAGCACACTGTTCACTCATATTGAGCTTGTTGCCCACCAGGACCCCCAGGTCCCTTTCCACAGAACTGCTCCCCAGCCAGGTAGATCCCAGCCTGTGCTGCAGTCCTGGATGACGTTTTCCCAGGCGCAAGACCTTACACTTGTCCTTATTGAACTTCACAAGTTTCTTGTTAGCCCACTCTTCTAGCCTGTCCAGGTCTTCCTGCAGGGTGGACTCTGCCTTCCAAAGTGTCCCATTTCCCCACTCAGTTTGATGTCATCAGCAAACTTTGTCAGGGTACACTTGATCCCATCATCCAGATCACTTATGAAGACATTAAACAGCGTTGGGCCCAATATTGATCCCTGGGGGACCTCACTTATGACAGGTTGCCGGTTTGAAAAGGAGCTATTTACCACCACCCTCTGGGTGCAGCCTCTCAGCCAGTTCCCCACCCAGATACTATGTTCAGACAGCAAAGGCTACTCCAGCCACCAAAAAAAACTCCGTAGCAATTCATTTTCAGGCACAGGCTATTTTCCTATTTACAGTTCACAATGCTATCTACAAAAAGTTAATCATCCCTGTGTTATTTCACATGATGAGTCTATTAGAAGAGTATGAATATTAGAAGAAATGTACAAAATAGCGACTACTCAACCAACTGTAAAAGGACACGTTTTTAAAAGGACATTTGAGAAAACAGAAGCAAAATCACAGCTAATGAATCTGGCCTTTGTGTTTTGATTTTTGTTTAGGAGCTTGTATACTTAATTTGTACTACATGAGTTAAAGAGGCCTCAAATTTACAAAACTTAAAAGAAACAAGATACTAAACACATTATCAAATCTGGTTCCTTTTTCCTTCAATTTTCGGACAAAATGCCTCTCATGGTTTAACCCCTGCCGGCAGCTAGGACCACACAGCTGCTCACACAGTTCTTCCCCTTCCACCAGAAGGGCTGGGAGAAGAGAAAGAAAAGGAGGAGAAAGGAAAGGCAAAAACCTCATGGGCTGAGATAAAGACAGTTTAATAGAACAACAACAGAAAAGGAAAATAACAACAATAATAATAACAATAATAATAATGACACAAGTCACTCTCACCGCCTCGTGAACTGGCACCATCCTGAGCAGTGAGCGTGGATTTTCCCCACCCTGACCAACCCCCATTTATATACTACGCATGACCTCTATGGTATGGAGTACTCCACTGGCCATTCCATTGTTCTGTATATGTTCCTTCTCAGCTTCTATGGGAAACTGAAAAGAGTCCTTGAAAAGTAGTAGTTCCTGGTTCAACACAGCGCTTCTGCCCACACGCCCGAGCTCTTGAGAGAGGAGCAGTTAGAGCAGCTGAGACAGGAGCAGTTGGAAGCTGAGGGTACAGGCTAGGGAAAGGAGAGAAGCCATGTGTATAGCACTCCTCCATCATTCCTTGAAGATCTGGGGTTTGATGGTGTGGCGATAGAAAAGGCACGGACTCGGATAGGCAGGATCGAAATCCGCTTTATTAAGCAAGCGTGCTCTTTATATACTTTTCTACCAAGGCCCGTAATTTTCTACTTTACTTGTTTACACCATTGTGTACTCTAAAAGATCACGTTCCCACCAAGTAGGGAATCTCTCTTCTGTGTGAGCTGCACCTCCTTATCTAGGGAGTAGCTTCACACAACTTCATCATCTGACAAAACAGTGCTGCAGCTGCTTATTCCTCCCTATTAGTTCTACCACACTTAACCCTTCTTTTGCCTCAGTCCCCACATGATGGCAAAACATTGCTGGATGGATAGTAATCCAGAATAACCGCCTTTTTACCAGTCATGTAAAAGACTAAAGGAACTGCTAAATTTGCCAGACAAGAGGATAGATTTTTACCTTTCATTCAACAGAAGTACATGTTTCAAATTACACTTTCTGAAGTGTACTTGCAGTATCTGGTTACATCCGTATTCAAGAAAATATCTTAATTGCTACCGGAAGCAAGTTACCCTTGTTACAGTATTACATACACTGGTAATGTCCCACCTAGGTCAGAATGAAGTTTTAGTTTATTGCAACAGGTAGTTTCAAAAAAGGCTTAGACTCACGAGTACTACCTCAGATGAGTGCTTTTGAAAGGTCTCTTCTTTGAAAGCATAGTGCTTTGTCGACAGGTTAGCAGTCATTTTGCATGATGGATTAATATTATTGCTCCACCTGAGGTTTTCCATCATGGTTTTGCACTATAACAAGCAAGTAAAGTACTTTTTAAAGAAGGAGAAGCTGATCATGGTGCAACAAGAACCAGCAGATAAATACAGACAGTAGTCTAACTTACTTTTGCCCTTTAAAGTTATAACATGACAGTTGCTTACAATTTAAATTTTGGACTTATTATAATGGACATTGTAATGGGCAGGTTTGCCCTAAAACCAATAGCCTCATTTGACTTCATGGCTAATAGGGACACAGGATTTCGATTTAATTTCTCCATCAAACCCAAGTCTTAAGCTATCCAAAGTTTTCCTTTGAGATAGCTATGAAAATGTTTTAATCTATATAACTCCAGGGTTGGAGGAATCTAGACTCCAGACCCAAGCCTCTCAGGGCTGGTCATCCATAGGCTCTACCCACCATGAGTCAACAATGTTGAACAAGCTGTCCACAGGAATGCAGCCAGGAGTCACCTGAAACACACCACCCTCAGTTAAAAGTTTCATCTCATCTCTGATATGAGGGTATTCAAAATCAGTTTCTAGATGCAGCAGGTCCTTATGATTTGTCTACTAGGTTCTACCTTTCCATTTACTTTCTGGTATCTTTTACTAAATCCACACTAAGAATCTACTATTTCTTGCTCAAAAAGCTATAAAACTATGCTTCACCCCAAACTGTAAGTATTTTTTTTTATATTCTGCTTTATAGTCAAAAAGCCAACCTGTCCAACAAAACAATTCTTTCAATTGTACACAACATCCAATAATTATAGCTGTACAGTGCTGCATATAGCTGCAGTAGGTGTGTATTACAATTATTTCAACAAGAAAAAATACAGACTAATAACGTAAGGTTTTTGGTTTGTGTGTGTTTTTTTTTTTTTGTTAGTCCTATGTTTTTCCAAACAAGCTGAACTGTTCTTATGCTCACCTGGTCACTAAATGAATATAGAAAAACATCCATAGTGTTTCCTGTTAAAGCAAAACACCATTGCACAGTATGCGAAAACCCAAAAGCAAACAGAGGAGAAAGTGTGAAAAAAGTAAAGATTATAACATTTAAATTGCTTGAAGGCAGAGCATTATACTGAAGAAAAGCAAGTTGGAATAAAAGCTATTTCAAAATCTTTCAAGATATCGGCAGCATAGATAAAATGACACTACACTATAGAAGTTTTTTAACAGACAATTCTAATTTCTGATAAATATTCACTGAAAAATCCCAAATCAAGAGACATCAGTTCAGACTGTTGCATCAGTCAACCACAGACAATAGGTAATAGGCACAGGTAATAGGCAAAGGCAATAGCAAACCAGACATACGGCACTGAGAGCAAGCCAGTATTTTGGGTTTTCAATTTTTTTAATCGGTTTCATGTTAAACTCATTTTGCCTTTCAACATTGAGAGCAGCCTGTTTAAACCTAGATTCTGATCCATAGTTTCGCTCAGTGTTCCTAAAAACTTACTGTTTGAAGCCTGGTTGGTTATTTGGTGAGGTACATTATGCAAACTGCTACGTCTCGACCCGTCTGCAGCAGAGATGAAGGCAGAGTCTCCAGCAAGGGATCGTTAGCGCCAGTACACAGTAACGCTAACTCACCAACTCACTGCACCACAGACACAGGCTTCTCTTCTGCCACTGATTACAGCAGGAGAAGCTGTTCCCACGCTGGGAGCTTTCACGCCTGAGAGCTTCTGCGTCGAGCTGTTTGGGCACAAACAGCTGCCACAGAAAAAAAATAAAAACTTTCCAAGACTGAGGCTGCTCCACCGTAGTTTAAGATTTTGTATCAGATGGTTTCAAGTTTCTTGTTTTCTTTCAGCCACTGCTGTGGGCTTCGTTTCCCCTGCCAGCCTGTATCGGAACAGCAGTAATACTATCGTAGGTGTGTCTGGCGTCTGCTTGGAGCAGCAGCAGCCCGAAAGGCTTAAAGCTGTCAGCTTCATCTGCTAGCACCAACACCTCCTCCGAGCTGAGTTACCACCAGTAAGACAGCACTCATTGAACAAGTCAAGGGGTTGATGTAGGAAATGATGCCTCAGAAGATGCTAAGAGAGAGAGCAGGCAGGCTGGTACTGGCTCTCCCCGCTCCTCACCGGGCGGCCTTCAACACCGGGTGAGGGACACCAATTGCGAGAACCACCACGCTCTCCTGGACATGGGACGGGCCACACGTCAGGATAAGGGGCGTAAATATGATTCCCTGAGCTCGCCATTACCTTTCACTCCCCGCGCCCTACCACGGTATCACCGCACATCACACCGTGACCTCCTCGCCAGCTGCCGGGGCACGTTTGGGTTTGATTCGGTTTACCCCTCGAAAGAAACCCACCCCGGCAGCGACCCTACGCGCTACAGGGCTGCTTCCATCCATTCCTCCCCAGCGCCGGCTGAAACTGCCGGCACCGGCTGCAGACCTCCACAGCACCGCACCCCCGCCGGGACGAGGTGTCCCGTGTCCCCATCCCCGTCCGCGTCCCCAGGGCAGGCGGGCGGCGGCGGCCCGCACTCACCCAGCAGCAGCAGCTTCAGCTCCCGGCGGGCGTCCCGCTTGTCCCGCCGCAGCTGCCGCTCGATCTCCGCGCTGATGCGCTGCGACTCCTTTTCCTCGGCGGAGAGGCAGCAGCCGGCCATGGCCACCGGCCGCCGCCGCCGCCGCCTCCCCTCCCTCCCCTCCCCTCCCCTCCCCTCCCCTCCCCTCCCCTCCCTTCCCCTCCCGCCGCCGGTGGGGCCGCGGCACCGGGGCGGGCGGGTACCGCCTCCTCCCGCCGGTGAGGGATGGCGGATGCCGCCGGGCCGCTGCGCCGGCGGGGCGGGAGCGGGTCCCCGGCGCGGCCCGTCCCACCCGTGTACTGTTTCCCCCCCCCCCCCACGCACACAGCGCTATGGGAGCGTGGGGGGTGGGCGGGAAGGGACACCCCAGGGGCTTGTGGCCGCTTCCCGGGGAGCGGGAAGCAAAGGGTAACCGGTGATTTAAAACAAGAAAAAACTCATGCACGCATACCAAAGCCCCCAAAGCAACTTAAAAAAAAAAAAAACAAAAACAAACAAACAAAAAAACCACAAACCAAACAAAACAAACAAAAAAAAAAACCAAACAAAAAAAGGGAAGGGGTGGGGGGGAGACCTGCGGAGGAGGGGTTTGCCCGCGGGGGGATCCACTTCTGAATCCGGCGAAGAGCAGAGGGGCGACCTGCGAGGTTAGTGCTGTAAAATCGCGTTTCTGTGTTTTTTTTTCTCTTTTCCCACCTAACACCTTCGCCTCTCAACAAGGACAGAGGCTGTGAAAGGGAGGAGGACATGCCTGCCTTTGGCGCCGGCTGGTTTTCATTTTGGAGTTTTTTGTGGTTTTTTTTTTTTGGTTTTTTGAATTAGCTGTATTTCACTCCTTGCTTACATAGTCGAATCTAGCATTTAACTTACTGGCCTGTATTTTGTAAGGAATACAGTCTTGGAAAATCTTTCACATCTAGGTCACGCCTGCAGTAGTGAAACTCGTACGCTTCAGAGCAGCTATAAAGCGTTGACGTGAGGCTGTTTGAGGTGCCCCATCCATGTCCTGTCCTGGGAGCCTACTGTATCTCGCAGTAAGGCAACAGTTGCTTTGCTTCTGCCTGCTCCAAGTCGTTCAATGCCTGTGTTAATACAGGTACGTTAGCAATTAGCAGCATTATTACAAAAGGCATGTTTGCTATTCCTTGATATAGAAGACACTGACTTATTACAGAAGAGTTATCACCATCTCCTTTGAGGATATGGAACTGCAAACAAGCTGCTCGACTACTGTAGCGCCAAAAAGAAAGAGCTACATAGTCACTTTTGCTAAAATTACAACTATAACTCTACACTGAGGGTGGTGGAGGTGGGAACTCCTTTGGGCTAGAGATCACACGGCTCCAGGATTTTTTTCGGTTCAGCCTTTTCTGGGCAGAATCATCTCCTTAGCTCTTTTAGGACACATCTGCTAACGTAACACTACATCATAATCCATGTCCCAGAGTTTGAGACTCATTTACAAGTTTGCAAACAGTGGAGAATATTCTATTTATGACCTTTTAACTCTACTGAAGGTCTGCAAAATCAGCACATGATTTTTAAGTCTCTTTTCAAAGTTATTTCAGGTGTAGAATGCCTTTTTTGTCTGGTCTGGGTTTGGGTTTTTTGGGAGGGGGAGGAAAGAAACATTTATTGCATGGGAGCTAGATCCTCAGATTTATAATAATACCATGTATGAATTAAAAATTAAAGTTTTTTTATCTCAGCTTTGTTTTTGCTATGCATGTGTTCAAAGTTTCCTTAGAGTTTAATTCTTTACCCTGTCATGCTCTTATAATTTTTTTGCTCTGCTGTTTTATTCTAAAGAAAACAAACCTTGTAATGATACTTGAACTTTCGAACTTGCAGAGTTTTAAATGCATTTAATAACAAGCAGCAAGCTTTTGACTCGAAGTTTATGCAACAGTGATAGGTGAAACCATTGGAAAATAGAAAGATAAGCAAATATTTATTTAAACAAGTATAAGTGGTTGATTTGTTGATTTCTTCCCTGTAGGCAATTGTGTGTATTTATTTTGTGAATGTAAAATATTTTTTTATAATCAAGGCTTAGTATTTTGAAGTCCATGGAAAACAATTGTCTCCACCTTTACCCATTAAGTATACGAGTAAGTAATTATAAAGCAGTTGCTTCATAATCTGAAAGATAAATATTTTTGTATTTTTTAGTGGTAGTAACTTTTTAGAGTAACTTCCTGACATGAGAAATAATGCAGGCAAGTTTTAAAGGAGTCAGAATCTTCTGAGTTTGCTGATCCTGGATACAAATGTGACTATTCTCTGAATAATGTTATTCATTGCTAGTGCAAGTAAATATTTGCCTTGTCTAATAGTATTTGATGACCAGTATATACAGTTTGTGGTAAGTGTCAGGGGGTTTTTGGTGAACTACAGAAAGGTGTACACAGCCGTACAGTTCCCACTACGCTAACAACTTTGAAAATTCACATCACATCTCTGTTCCCACATTAGGGTTGGCTCTCCAAGCTGAAAATTCGAAGTCCAAATTTATTCTGATTCCCTGTTCCCACATTAGGGTTGGTTCTCCAAGCTGAAAATTGAAAGTACAAATTTATTCTGACTGCGTATCACTTACCTTTATTAGTATTATTCAAAAGCAAAAATAAGCATCTCCGGAAGAGTTTTCAGGATTGTACTACACAAGTTTTTCCTCCATGGTTCCACAGAAGTACACCAGCTCACTTGAGAAGGGTGAATAAAAAATATGTTTTCAATGGAGAGGAGTCCCAATTCCCTCATCAGTGATTTTTAACAACAACAACAAAAAAGCGTGATAATGCCAGGGCCAAAGGAAGGGAGAGGAAAAGGGAAGCTACACAGATTCCCATCTCTTATGGGCAGCAGGGTTAGGCTTCTAGATGAGGGGGTTTTGTGCCATAACACAGTCAAGTTCTAAACAATTTCTCAGTGATTGTGGAGTTCCTTATGTATTACATAATACACTGTATTTCATCTATTTCTTCATCTAAGAACAAATTAGTATAATTCAGGAAATCCTTTGGGCGATTTATTCCTGGAACTAGCATTTATGTGATACGCTTAACCTTTCTTCCAATCACCAGTGCTATGCTTTTTTCCAGCTTACTTGTTGCTGTCTTGAATAAACTTGGAGTGCTTATGGTTTGATTATCCTGTCGCTGAGTAATAGAACTGTGGAGATTACAAGGCTATCGATATTTTCCGCTGAGCTCCTGAGGACTTTGTTTATCGAAATTGTTGCTACATCTCTCCCGGTGCAGCTGAAGAGAAACACAACCACTCTAAGTACTGGGCAGCCGCTTTTGTTTGTAGCAGCCTCTAGGCTTTATTAGAAGTTACACTCCAAGAGGCTGTGCAGAACATTAAGGCTTAGTGGTATTTTCTAGACCAGTTATTAGCACCTAGCACATTTATTTCCCTTTAATTCCTCCGGCTGATCCACCATTAACCAAATGTGCCTGCTCCCACAGGTGCAGGCATATGAAGTCCTAACAATCTTGAGAAGGCTGCCAAAAACTAAGGGGTATGTAAAAGGTTGGTGTGAATACAGTTTCTCTTGAGAGCTGGTTACAGTAAAAATAACTATGAGTGGTGAAAATTCTGCCCTCAGCTAAAAAAAACGTGTATGTTTTGCTAATGGTCGGTTTGAGATTTTAAAAAATCTGGTGTGATGTAAAAATGCTTAGAACTCAAACATCTGATTGTCTGATGTGCCCATGTTACTGAAAAGTAGCTGAAATAGCTCTGCTCACGTGCAGTTGGGAAAAGTTTTAAATCACTCCTTTTTCTTAAGTGGGGTGATGGTTAAGTTTGACCTCATGGAGGACAGTCAGCAGTTACTTTCAGTGAAAATCTTGTAGTAAAACAATAAAACAGCCACAGATACTTTCCGCTTTCTTCTGCTTGCACATTGTTATTCTTCAAGAGCAAAGGCAGACAAAATCATAGACTGCTTTTTCTGCAGATCAGGTTTTCATTGTTGTTATGCTTCCTTAGGAGTGACTGTCATGGTCAAATCATCTTCAAATCTGGAGGGTACCAGTTAAAAGACCAAGAAAGAGTGCTCTGTGACAACCATGAAGAGAGCGGATATTGTGGTTTTGGGTAGAGGCAGCAGCCTGGAGAACAGCTACAACAGAAGGAACTTTTACATGTTTCATAACCTCCTATTTTGTTATGTGTTTTACTGGGAAGCAGTTGGTTGAATAAAAAAAGGTAGTGAGTACAGAAGCGGGGCAGATCATGCTTTAGAAAAAACTTGAGAAAAAATGTATCAATGTAGGCTCAATGAGGGAAGTAGCGACAGTTTTGCTATTCTTAAAAGTGGGGGTTTGTGACGGCTCAGAGTGACTTTTTGGGTATTGTTGGTATGGAGAGAGAACTTAAAGGCAGAGTACTTTATCAATAATATTTCAGTTTTACTCCTAAATTATATACATAATGTTTCTGAATTATTTCTAGCTAAGAATATATTTTTACCTACTATGAGAGAGAGCAGTGGTAGAAGTGCATTGGAAATCCTGCTGTCGTTCACTCAAGAATTATTGAAAAAAAAAAAGAGAAATCTGTTTTTTTCTGGGCCTTCATAGGGCATGGTCATTTTAACCTGTGAAAAATGAATACAGGATTTTTATTTGGTTGTGGTTTATATCCATTTTTCTTAGGACTAAACAGCTATGTAGGATAGAGAGATTCGAAGAGAAACAGACCCCAAATGTTATGCATATTTCAAAATGGGGAGATTAAAATAAACTCAATTTTGCACTAACAATCATGTGTGGCTTTCTCTTTAGGGTGGGTGGTTTAGTTTCTATTTGTTTTGTTATTTTACACAGTGATAAAGTTTCACTCCAGCTGACTTGTTTATTTTCTTTGGCACTCTGTGTACTTTGTGCGTGTCATTGCTCAGTAACTCACGGTAGCTGCACTCCTTAAAAGGAATACACTCAGAGAAATTTTCTTACTGGCCCAAACAAGTTTGACAGGTTCAATGACCCCAAATAGTGGTGCAGTGAAAAATATCCCAGATTCAACCACCTTCTCAGTACACATTATTTAATATACTCTTACCCTTCAACAGAAATGCCTGCATTAAAAGGTACCAATTAAAGTAGTATTTAGAACGTGAACAATTAATTGGATGAAAATCACAAACCAGTCTAATGCTCAGAAGGCAAAACTGGTCCTTGCGGTAGCAGTGCTTTGAAAACAACCAGCAGCAGCAGCAGCAGCTCAGGTTTCTTTCCAACAAATGTCTGAGGCTCATCATAGCCAAATTTTGCTAATTTAATTGCATGGTAGGGTAATTTTGTCTTTGCAATGTGAAGTTACCCACTATACTAACACTGCAAACAAACAAAAAAACAATGAGTGTAAAATAAAACTGCTGGTATACCTTATCTCATGGGAGAAATAAAAAAGACATTAAGGAAGATAAGCAAAAGAGGAAGCAAAGGAATTTTCAGATGATCGTTCTCCTAAGCAGAAGGATAAGAGAAAGACTCTTCTCTCTGAAATCCTAAAGGTTTGACCACATAGGAAAATTTTCCTGAGTAACTCCATACGTACGTGCTGCTGTTAAGATTTACTAACGTTGTGTTTTGTAAAGGCTTATGGTGTGCAGGAATAAAGGAGCTAATGCACATTTAACTACAAGCCCACAATCCTGTTGTACAAGGAAAGAAACCCTATATTTTTACTATTAAAACCACAGTTAGAATTAACGTTACATAAATGTTTCAGTATCTATGGACAAATTAAACACACCATTTCCTGTGACAGACATGAGCCCCAAGAGCAGTCTTTAAATTCTGTCAGGTTCAACTATTTTACGGTGCTGAGAAAACCACATTAAATAACTGCAGGTTCAAAGACGGACTTAGAAAGATTGGATTAAAAGGTGTTTTGGAAAAAATACATGTTTCTGTTGCTGGCCAATAGAATAAAGTTTTGCATTTTTATATTATCTTTTATCGCATAGTCTAAAGTTCACTGAAATTAATGCATTACCTCCCACAAAAGCCTGTTTGGATGGGCTGTTTTTACTCACTGTGCTCCAGCGCCCCTATCTGAAAGGCAAGAGAGCAATAAATCCATCTCCACTGGATCACACCACAACTATGGCAGAGCTGGAACAGGAAGCCTGATTGTATCACTTCTCATACTGTTCTTCGGTTTGTCATAAAGCATTCAGTAACATTTGGGCAAATGTTTTTGAAAATTTATCCAGGTGTTTACTTGTGCTGACCACTGGCAGTGTTTAATTAATTAAACTACAGCTGATAGTAGCCCAACAGCAGCACTGTTCCAGTGTTCTGGTATTTCTCTTGGAGTTCATGATTTATTAAAATTTCACATCAAACAGAACAGGACCTCCTCAGAATTTTTGGCCGCAAGTTATCTATGCCTGTTTTAATTCCTGCTCAGTATTATTCACAATTTTGCCTATTTACTAATGGATTAAAAAGTATTTAATCACGCTTACGTGACAGGACCTTGCTATGTTCCCTTCAGACATATACCAGATATCAGCATCTGGTATGCCTGCTTCATAATTTCTTCATCCTCATGTTTTACCATTTGCACAAAACCATGTAGGACCTATAACATTGCTGATATATTCTATTGTAGTTTAAAATATCTGCATTTTTAGTGTCACCTTAATCCTTGGGAGCCATTGGTATTTAAACTTCCCTTTAGCATTTTGTGTACTCCCTGCCTTTGTATTCGTATGATTTATGACTAGCTTTTTAACATTTTCTCTATGTTTCATTTCCTTTCCCTTCCCTTTGCTACTGAGTCAAGATGAAATTTTAGCCACGTCTGTGTTTTTACTGATTTTTTTTTCTTGATCTAATAAATTTATTAAAAATTGTGTTTTTTATTTGCAGTACTCTGTGCTTAGTTTTGTTCCATACTGCACGCATAATTTCCCCTAGCTTTGGTAATTTGGCACTTTTGAAGTATCAGGAAGAGAGATTACTTCCAGGAACTCTCCTCTCTTGCCCTTAATAAATGCAGGGAACTGGGGTTGTTTAGCCCGGAGAAAAGGAGGCGGAGGTATGACCTTATTGCTCTCTACAACTACCTGAAAGGAGGTTGTAGCAAGTTGGGGGTTGGTCTCTTCTCGCTGGTGGCAGGTGATGGGACAAGAGGAGACAGCCTCAAGTTATGCCAGGGGAGGTTTAGATTGGTTATTAGTGAATATTTCTTCACTGAAAGGGTTGTCAAGCATTGGAACAGGCTGCCCAGGGAAGTGGTGGAGTCACTGTCCCTGGAGGTATTTAAAAGATGTGTAGACGTGGTGCTGAGGGACATGGTTTAGTGGTGGGCTTGGCAGTGTTAGGCTAATGGTTGGACTCGATGATCTTAAGGGTCTTTTCCAACCTAAATGGTTCTATGATTCTAATCAGATTTTATTACTTTGCAGCAACTGGCTTCTGGTCTGATAACTAATCTTCTTCATCATAATTCAGTTTTTAAAAAGGCTACTTTAGATTGTGTGCAAAGATTTTGTGTTTTAAAAGTTCCTGCATGTAATTTTTAGAAAACAAAATTAAGGTTTCTTACTGGCTAGGTTCATATTCCCCAGAACACTATCTTCTGACATATTACCACCAGGAGATTTAAGAGCAGCTACTTGCATTCTTGTTTAATTCAATGGTTTATAATATCCTTCCTCCCTCCCTTTCTAATTCTGCCACCTTTGGTGTATTTTTTAGTTATTGCATACGTTCATTTAGATCCTCAAAGCTTTGAGTTATCAGGTACTAAAAACAGAGAAAAGGTGTGTTCAACTAAGAACGCCAAGCAGCCTGTTTTATGTACTCCTTTAGTGCAGAAGTTGTAATCAAATATATCTGCTCCACTCCTGTAAACCACTCCATCACATATAAGGCAATTTACAAAAATCAACATATGTAGGTTGTAAACGATATTAAATGAAGAGCTCTGAAAGCTACTGATGAAATATAAAATTGGGTTTGTGCATAAGGGTAAAGAAGAGCATTTAAAATAATTAAATAAAGATAGCTGAAATAAATAGAGTCTGAATTGTCGAGTGGCTGAATTTTTAGCAAAATCTAAGCTGCAACCAGAGTCAAGGAAATACTGAAATTTTATACCACAGGGGATTTAAATTCGATCCCAACAGTATCTTCAAAGACTCAAGAGGAACAGGTTAGGAACAAAACAGAATCACATCTATGTCCATTGAATGAAAATCACATAAAATATTGGGAAAAGAATCGAAATCCTGTCTTTAGCACATGAATTATATGGTAAATAGTAAGCACGCATTAATGTGGTTGACAGCATCAAGGTGAAAGGAAAAGGTCTAGAGCTTACAAAATGGTTCAACAGCTGTAAATGGATTTTGTAAAAAATGAATGCTGCCTTTTATGAATATACAGCCTGGTATCTAAAAGACCATTGATGGATTTAAGATCAAACATTCAATAGACGAAGTTCTACAAACCAGTCAGTAGAAATAGAGCAGATAATTGCCTATCCATTTTAATTACCACAAGACTGAGAAACATCAATGAAGACAGGATTTTGGATTCCTTCAGTTGAAACAAGTAAAGAAAACAAATAGTCTGGGAAATTAGTAACAAAGTTTCTGAAAATATTTGAAGTAAATATTCAACAAGAAATAGACATGATATGTGAAAGAAGGTTTGACTTAAAAAATTAAAATAGGCAGATAAAAGTGATTAAAATACACATTGATTATTTTGTACCACGGAAAACATCAGAGCTGCTGATAATGTCAGCAGCAATGCCAAATCCTGTCCATGTTGGTTTATTTCAGGTGAAAAAAAGCTCATTCATGTCTAGTTAAAAAAAAAAATAAATCTATTCAGCTGGGAAGGAACTGCATTATCAAAAATGGCAGCCAAAGCTGGAGAAACATACCACTATCAGACTGAATGATGACTGGTAATGAAACAGCAATGCCAAGAGATTCTAGGTTCCACATGTAACATTTTGAAATAGCTAAATATTATGGCTAATAAGATCAGTAATGAAATAAATGTAACTCATATTTAAATTTCTGTCCCTCAAACATAAATCAGATTTAAGCTACATCTTACTGTGACCAGCATATGTTCCAGGAAATAAGAGAATACTATGCACAATGCTCTTGGATCTTCCCTCACATTTTTTTCCCTCATGTGTTTTTACCCTGATGACACAAAAGCCCATGTTACAAATCTCCATTTTGTCTGGGAAGATCCTCAAGGAAGGTCTGGCAGTTACCAGAGTACTCCTTTGAGTTTCTCAGGCCAATTATAGACTGGTACTTTTGATAGTGATATATATATATATTTGTATGTATTGTGGAAAACAACTCTTTCTGTGCATGGAATTATACAAAGACAGGTTGTAAACAAAACATAATACATTTAAAGACAAGTATAATCAAAATAAAATTAGAATATGCTAGTGTGTTGTTAACGTCTTTGTGCCACTCAGCATGAGAGTCCATCCGGACAGAAGTTAAATATTTTCTATATTACAAAATGTTATTCATTACATAAAACTCTAACTGCACACTTATCAATGACAGTTTCATGTCTGGCCATGAGAATGTGCTGCCTATTTTGCCTTTGTCTCCGCCTAAGGGCTCAAAGCCACTGCTCAGTAGACTTTATCATCATCAAGTTCCCACTAATGAACTCCACGGTCCAGTTTATATGTCTGCTACGATGAATATCATTAATGCAAATCTGGCCCTGTCCTGGGTTTGATTAAAAGGGATCTGAAGGGGGATGACTAATTTTAATGTAGAAGCATGGACAATGGTGTGGAGGAAAGAGGCCTTTCTCCTATAATACTTTATATAAAATATCTGAGCCTTTCCATGTCGGAATTATTGCTACTGTTTTGTTTCTCTTGTGTTGACCTACTACTTCTAAAGTTGCACCTATTCCTGCTATTCAATTATTATAGAATTGTAGAATCATAGAATGGTTTAGGTTGGAAGGGACCTTCAGAGATCATCTAGTTCCAACCCCCCTGCCATGGGCAGGGACATCTCCCACTAGACCAGGTTACTCAAAGCCCCATCCAGCCTGGCCTGAACACTTCCAGAGATGGGGCATCCACAACTTCCCTGGGCAACCTGTTCCACTGCCTCACCCCCCTCACAGTGAAGAATTTCTTCCTAATATCTAATCTAAATCTACCCTCTTTCAGTTTAAAACCATTACCCCTTGTTCTGTCACTACACTTCCTGATCAAGAGTCCCTCCCCTTCTTTCCTGCAGGCCCCCTTTAGGTACTGGAAGGCTGCTATAAGGTCTCCCGGAGCCTTCTCTTCTCCAGGCTGAACAACCCCAATTCAGCCTGTCTTCATAGGAGAGGTGCTCCAGGCCTCTGATCATCTTCATGGCCCTCCCCTGGACTCATGTTGGACTTCCTATGTTGGGGGCCCCAGAGCTGGACGCAGTACTCCAGGTGGGGTCGCACCAGAGCGGAGTAGAGGGGCAGAATCACTTCCTTCAACCTGCTGGCCACACTTCTTTTGATGCAGCCCAGCATGCAATTTGCTTTCTGAAATTACTTATATTGTAAACTAAAAAGAACTCTTAAAAATTATAGACTTGCATCTAAATATGATTTTTTTTCTATTCCTTGGAAGGAAAGTATTAAGTTGAGCTGTAATCAAGTCTGTCACTTTTTCTATTCAGAATTGCAGGCTTTCAGTTTCTGGAAATTTTTCATTCCAGTAAGGCTTTCACTAACTCTCTGTCCAACAGCAACCTTAAAATCTGTAAAGTCAACAAATCAAACCACTGTGAATGTATTTTATGACATTCTCCCAGGGTCAGTGTCCATGCTTTTGACTCTAATTTTTATTTTTATTCTAATTGATTCTAATTCTGCAACAACTGTTTTCCACTAGTGTCAGTAGGCAAAATATATTGATATGGTGGCATTCAGAAACTTGAGCTTTGTTTTCAAAAGGTTGGAAGAACTGAGACGGGCAGATAGTCAGACAACATATTGAGGTCTCACAGAGGATATGTGGTATACGTGAGAGCACTGTTAGAGGTAGGTGATGCACAGGTGCTCAAAATTAAGATATTCCTTAACAGGGTTACTGAAATACTCACCTGAAGCTCTGTAAAGTGTATATGTTAATTATTGTCATACAACTACATTAACAGCCTGGTTACCATGATACCAATCATCATCAAATTAGACATTCTCCTTCTGGAAATTTCTTTATCTGTAAAACTTCAGTGATTTGACCTGAACAGCCATAGAGATTATCATACGGTCTCAGCCATATGCAAGACAGAAAACTAAATTGCACTGGAATGTTAACCTTTCAATGTGTGATTATTCATAGAGTGCAAGGTTTACAGCAGGAGAAAAAAGAGAAATCCACTGAAAAATGGAGTTTTTTTCAGGAAAGAAACTTAATGTTATGCATCTTAGAATACCAATTTCTGGCTGTCAGACATGCCTTATTTAGGTAATTGCTCTTTCAAGGTCAATAAATGCCCTAAGGTCACTGCAGTTGAGACCTCCGGAAGGGGTGGTAACTAAGAAATATACTAAGTTGAAAAAATAAGTCCACTCGCCCAGGCTGGTCTGCCTAGCAGAACCCTGTTTCGGGAGCTGAGGCACTTCTTGCTGGACAAGGCAAATACAGAGACTCATCAAGCTGCAAGATACAGAGGCTGCAAAGCATAACCTTTCTGAGTAAAATGGCAGCAGTTGAGTTTCATCAAAAGCATTACCTTAGCAGTGGCTGGTAAAGTAATGGTTCATATGGCATTCACCAGACAGTATTTGCCATATGTCAGAATAGTGGGATGTAGGCTGAATTTTATACCTCTGAGACCACAAAGATTCAGGCTTCAACAGCTAATGGTGTGTGGAGAATCTAACAAGGAAGTGGTGTGCACCAGGACATTAAGGAGAGTTTTTTATCGCTTCCCAATTAGCTAAAGCCACCTTCAGTGTTTCTCCTCCTCCAGAACTCAGTAGGGAATTACATGGTGCTACTGAGAAGCAAAGAATATCTTTCAGAAGATGGGAAATTGTAGCTGCTTAGTTAGTTAGCCAGTTACTCAGATCCTTTCACAGGTCAGACTGCGCAGAAATGCACCTGCTATATAGGTAAGATACCCCTGCAATCTGTGCAGCCTCAAAATAGGGCCACATAAGGAAGTACTAGGTTTTAGGAACCGAGGAAACAGAGAATTGTCTTAAATTAATTAATTTTAAAGAGAGTCAATCTCTATGGGAGTATTTCGTCTTTTTCAGAAGACTCAAGCAGGTATCAAAAGAGCATTCAAGGGTGACTGCACAGAAGGACAGGCTCTCCGACAGCAGTGATGCTCTAGAACTATTAAAATGTATAGATTTTTAATATTCTATCCTTCTAACAACATATAAAATAGGTGTCTTCCTTTTAAATAGCAAATTTGATCAAAATACATATTGTTAAGTTTATCAAAAAATGCTTGTCTTGATCTATTTATGAGAAATAGGTGCTTCATTAATTCCTACATCTTTAGTACCTTTGGTGGCTTATATAATTTTTCTGCCAGATAGAAGATCTCCTCCATGTTTCTGACATGATTTTCCATCATCCTCCTAGCTGACCACCTTCAGTTTTGTTTGGAAAAGCGACTGACATACAATTTACTTGCAACCTACTGGTGAAATCTTAAAATTACTCAACATTTAACTTGTACCCACTGCGCACAGGGAAAATTTGTGAAAGAAAAAGTACCAGAGATGATGGCAAGGACCAAAATAACCTCCATAAGAACATGTTTAATTTACTTTTCTTAGGCACTCCGTTGTTTTGACACTTAAAGTGGGAACGCTCACCCAAGCTGTCCATACAGTTTCAGCAGAAATTAGAGAATTCCTTTGGTACTGGAATTTGGTAAATATAAATTGCTACAAATCTTATGAGGAGCCTGTTATGTACAGTGATGGTCAGGGTCTTTTGTGGAAGACTCGTTAGCAGGAGTGTGAGCTTTTAAGTTTTTTACGGTGTGTTTTCTCTGTAAACAAAATGGACTACACTTCTCTAAAGCTATCTGCTTACTGGTTCACTCACTGTGAAATTGTAGCAGATCTGCAAGTACTGATCTCCAAACTCCTTGGATAATTACATCAAATATAGATTTCTACCCCAACAAAGAGGGAAGTAAAGACCCAAGGTCAACAGGTGCCCTTCAGAGGACCACCATTAACCCTAGAACTGTGATATTCACCATTAGCTCTCGTAGGCCAAAAATGGGGCTCGCCCTGAGGTTAAACAACAGTGAGGGTTGACTTATGAAGTCAGTGTCAAGGCACTTAAGTGACAGAATTTCAGATGGTAAATGCAAGTAATTTACTTGAACACTAGTCCAGGGAGGATGGAAATTCAATCAAGAATCATAGAATGGTTTAGGTTGGAAGCGACCTTAAAAATTATCTAGTTCCAACCCCTCTGCCATGATCACGGAGACCTCCCACTAGACCAGGTTGCTCAAAGCCTCATCCAACCTGGCCTTGAACACCTCCGGGAATGGGGCATCCACAACATCCCTGGGCAATCTATGCAAGTGTCTCACCACCTTTGAAGTGAAAAAATTCTTCCTAATATCTAATCTAAATCTCACCTCTTCCAGTTTGAAGCCATTACACCTTGTCCTATCACTACATGCCCTTGCAAAAGGTCCCCCTACAGCTTTCTTGTAGGGCCCTAGATACTGGAAAGCTGCTATAAGGTCTCCCTGGAGCCTTTTCTTCTCCAGGCTGAACAACGCCAACACTCTCAGCCTGTCAAGAAATAGAGAGTATTTTTTGGTTTGTTCTTCTGAATCTGATATTCAGATATGCTGTGGCCCTATAATAAACACTTAAGTCTGGGAAAGGTGCAAACCCTTTGCCAATGGCAAGTCATGCATGGGAATTACACGACTTCTAGAACATGCTAAGTGCTTGCTTGTTTTTACAGTATTCACTGTGACAATGTTTGCTGTGCTAGAACATGGCTGATAAAAAAAGAGTCTTCTTTTATTTCTTTGGTGGATAAATAATTCCCACTTCATTAACATTTTTCTTTGTATACAAATGTGATTTTGTAGTAAATGCTAATAAATATAGCTTAAGTTGCTTAAAAGATCAGCTAGTTCCAAATTCATTCAGTATCGTTCTAAAAAAATGAAAGCTGAAAATCAATACACCTAGTGTTAACACCAAAGACATTGAGAAGGACATCTGAAACTTTTAAAATCCCAAATGATGAGGTTTAAATGATGAAATATACAAAAAGATTTGGGAAATATATATGTTCTGACTACTTCTGTTTTCAGACATTCCCAAGGTACTTCTGGTCTCTTCACCACACTCTGGCATCCAGGATTTTCTCATCATCATTGTAGTCTGTGAAAACCTAATACCCATCAGTGGAACAACCATTGCTGTACTTAGACATAAGGTATCAAGAAATCCAGGCTTTTGTAGAAAACGCCTTTAAAATAAACTTCTGTTTAATTTAAATAAAAAAATAAATCAAACAAACACAACTTCTAGTTTTCATTACAATCTATGAAATTATGGTGGTTTTACAATACCATTCTGGAAATTTTTTAAGTAGGCAAGCATTATCTGTAAGATTACGGCTCTCTCAGACATCATAAAATGCCTGATATGGTTGCTATGCCAATAGAAATGTACACATACACACAGACAAATATAATTAAAAGTGTTTCTACCTGTCTGTGATGAAAGATGTAAAAATCTATGGCCTGGCATTGGCCTTGTGTTAAATTCCTCAGGTCATTATTTATGTATGCCATTTCCTAAGTGTCACACCTCCTGCATTTGTAACTAGGTAGTGTATGGTTATATAGATATATTCTGAACTTGTGTTTGCTTTAATGACAGCCTCAAAGTCTTGGCAAAATGCCTCAGGTTTTACCTGTTTGTATTTTCAAAAGACTTTTCGTTAAGTGGTACGATGATTTCCACATTGCTGTTTTCTCAGCGTACTTTTGGCCTAAGCATTAGTTACTGAATCAGTTTTCCACAAAAAGAAAGTCCCCTTCTCCTGCATGAGTAACTCCAGTGCACGGACACTTCACAGTCTGGTGTCATGCTTGTTCTCAGCATAGATCTCAGTACATTGTTAACGGCCATCTATTGTCAATTACTTCTTTTCTAGCTACTTGAGAAATCCTAAACTCAAACCCCCCTGTTACAGTATCAGTGCATCTTCCTAAAGATCAAGTGGTATCTACATATTGAATCCCACCAGACTTTACAGGCTTGATGTTGTAATTAAAGGCTTAAAATCAATAGCCAGTGATCATATTCATGGATCTATAGGTCTCTTGGTGGGCTCAAACAAGACCACCGAAAACTGCTGTCTGGAGTGTGAGTGTAGGATGTCATTAGCCTTCCTGGTTCCCTTGGAAGTTACTTTTTTAAAACAAAAATGAGAGAGAGGGAGAGGAAAAAAAAAGAGAAAGTGAGTAAGATATCTCCATAGTAGAGAAATTCTGTTCCACTAAAAGAACAGCACAATTGCTCTTGCTTTGAATGCAGAAATACCAGATACTAAGACTTTCTGTTAAAATTTCCACCCTTGGGGACCCCGGGTTCTTGAGTGGCACATCAGGTCATGGTGACAGCAGTGTACCATATGGGAATTTCCGTGTAACCGTGAGCATTTTAAATAATGCCACGTCAGCCTGAGTCAGTCTGCTCAAGACAGACTGCTGTCAGTGATGGAAATGAAGGCTTTCTTTATGCTAATGCTTCAACCTCAGTTACAGAATTTAAACGAGCAAGTTAATGCTGGGAAATTTTAGATAATAAGCTCTAACAGAAGCCTCCTCTGAGAAAGAGCTTTCTTCTTCATAGATTTCAGTGGAGCAAAATTTTCACTCAAAGACCTCCAGGCCGACACGTGAATCTATTTTCCTTCTACTAAAATGTATTGGGCACAGAATTATTGAAAACAAAAAAAAGTAGTATGAACAGATTGAAGAAATGAAGCCTGCAGCAGCTCAACTTGTCTGCCACTTCATTAATTTCTGGTGGCACAGACATGGCTTTTTGCTTGCTGTGCAAGAGAAGACTAAATAAAGGTCATATTCATGGCTCTCTAAGACAGCAGATCAGGACATTTAGCGCTGGAGAGTTGGGAAAAGGAATACATCTTCTGTTCTTGTAGCCCAGCACAAGACAACTGTTCTTTCATATTTCCATTAGAACGACTGAAGGGCAAAGAATTAAAAAGATCGTCCGCTCAGCTACTGAAGTCACAATAACATTTTCTAATGCTGACATACCAAATAGTTGAATTATGCCTATACTGCAGGTCAGCTAGTGAAATCAGTTTCACTTGATTGGGGATGTAAAGTTCGCCTTTATGCATGCCTTGCAGCATCACACTGGTTCCCCTCTTCTGCAATTTGGAGGGGTCCTTCATTTTGAGCGCTCTGCAATAGTATGTATTACTCAACTCTTCAACACTAGAGTAAAGGAGAAAGAACTCTTAACCTGCATTACTTTGTAGTTTTTGTGACAAATGTTTAAAGTCTCTTAGAGATATGCTAACAAAGTATGAAACGTGCTCATTTACACTCTAACACCGTCATCTAGGATGAGTCCTACATTCACCTTCTAGAGCTATACAATGTTTTGCTCTTCTGGTTTTAAAGTGAGAATTACATTTTCCTGTCTTCATAGAATCATAGAATCATTATGGCTGGAAAAGACCATTAAGATCATCAAGTCTAACCGTTATCTAACTCTACCAGGCCCACTTCTAAACCATGTCCCTAAGCATCATATCTAGACTGCTTTTAAATACATTCAAGGATGGTGATTCAACCACTTCCCAGGGCAGCCTGTTCCAGTCGTTGATAACTGTCCTGGTTTGATTGGCCTAAACCACAACAATAACCCTTTCAATATAGAAGTTTTTCCTCATGTCTAACCTAAACCTCCCCTGGTGCAATTTGAGGCTATTTCCTCTTGTCCTATCGGTTATAACTTGGGAGAAGAGACCGACCCCCACCTCTCTACAACCTCCTTTCAGGTTCAAGTTCTCCACAACCTCAGCCTCCTTTTTTTCAGACTAAACAACACCAAGTCCCTCAGCCGCTCCTCAGAAGGCTTCAGTGGAGTTGCTTTGTTTCATATTAGCAGAAATGAAATCAGCACGTATGAATGTGAATATATACCAAAAGAGCATAGTTTAATCTATAACCCCAGAAATCTTCCAATTGCGCCACCATTTATGCCACCACATACTTTCCTACAAGAGATGCAAACAACTTCTAGACCGTATTAGATAATACTGAAAATCAATTAAGCTGTTTTTACAAATGATTAGTTGTAACGTCATTTGAACGCTTCTGACATCTGGTAAAGAACCCGAATAATATGATTACGTATGTAAGATGAGGAAAACTGATTTCTTCTGTCTTAGTGCCACAATAGCCTGTTGCAATTCAAGACGAACAGCTCCATCAGCTAAATTACAGTGGTATTGATTTACGTATTAAAAAATTATTAAGCAAGGGAAATATCCAATTTGATTATATCTGGCTTTTTGCCTCTCAATTACACTCAGGTTGCTTAACTTAGGTACATAAGTCCGATAAAACAGTGACGTTCTAAAGTACTTGAAGAAACTGTTAAGGTTCTTCCAAGACATGCTGAGAAAAGCAGCAATCAAGATATTGATACAAAACATTGTTCTGCCTTTCCAAAATCAGCATTTAGAATAAACCAAATATTCTACTGCATGTCATAAGAAATTGATTAACCTCTAGTATACAATCACACCTGTGTGCACAGTTAACTGACAGATGTTAAGAGACTCCAGATACTTCATCTTCAGATAAATGGAATTTTATTTTTAGGGAGAGAGTGATTCCTCTTTATAACAAATGTATAAAAGTGCAATAACTTAAATATTTACTGCATGCAAGCCATCTTTTTTTTTTGTTTGTTAGCATCATATAAAGTAATCTTATGCAATAACTTATCTCTGCAAGAATACATTTGGACTTATTGTCGAATTAATGCATCTCTTGAGTGCCAGTCTGGTCACTGCATTAACCATCTCATACAGAACTGTAGGAAAAATCAAATTTTCAGTCACACCTCAGCAAACACAGTTCTCTGTTGACAATGCGAAATGTCATATTAAAATGGGTATATTGGCCCAATTTGGCCCATGTTAGCCTACTATATCCTTCAGTGGACTGTATTACAACTATGGTGTTATTGTTTTGTTTTCTGAAATGCCTGTCCACAGGGCTAATTCAATCTGCCCCTGATTACAGGAACTTTCTGAAGCTATTCTTATTCACAATTTGTCTTTAATTCAGCCAGTATAATAAATTCTGTAATGATTACCAGAACTGAATCTGACACATCAGGCAAACTTCTCTTTATGGCAAACAGGATAAAGGAAAGTTACAGAACAGTAATCAGAACAAGATGGCAGGAGGAACATGAAATAAAATTAAGCAAAAAGTGTGGTCTTCTTCAGCTGTATTACACTTCATCAACTGTTCGATTTTAGCAGACCAATTTACATTTAATTCACAAGGATCAGAAAGTATTCCAGAGCGTACATACATAAAGCAGTACTGTAAAAATATTTTCTTTAGATGGCAGGAAACAATTAATCAGCGTGATAGACAAGTGTGAATGGAGAAGGTAGAAGTGCCTTGGACAAGGACACACATGGCATTTTAAATACCTTAAGATGGAAAACATTCATTTTTTTTTTAAGATCTTACTGGAAATGAACGACAACTATTTATTTTTTTTTTTAATCTGTGGGATGAACAGCAGCCTGATTCTTATATTTTTCCATCCCTAGCACCAAGGGTGACTTGTTGGCTTCAGTCTGACTACAGTTGGGTTTAGTCCATGTATACACAAAGTTGTTATTCTTAAAGGGCAACAGGAAAGAGTTTTCCTTGTCCTATCATTTCTTTTTTGTTGTTTGTTTGTTTGTTTTTTTCCAGGATAAAAATTGACTGAACCCCCTGAAAATTAGACTGCTAAACCAATGAAGCAAGAAGAGTGGGGTTTTTTCACCCAGTTTATTGGCTGGCCAAGTGTCAGGGCTGACATAAGGGAGAGGGAAAACCCCGTGCAGCTGAGAGCCAGGAACTGAGGAGGTCTTGGAGGGTAGCTCCTTTTGGTAGCAATGAGCTAGGAGGGGGTCAGCTGCCTTGATGCCAGATACTGGTACCAGATGCGTTCCCGAGGAGCTGCCAACCGTGTATTTTGTGGCAGTCTACAAATACCCTGGAAGTCCTGGGTGTTTGGAACAGCAACCTACAAAGCAGTTGGGTGATATGATCATAGTATGATCGCTATGCACAATTTATCACACAGATACAGTTTCTACATCTATTTCACATACCTAAATATCACCACTTACACTTTATTTTTGTTGACGTTATCTTCACTGAGACATAGAGATAAAATAAATCCTTCCCCACTGATGCCTCTCCCTTACATTCTCCAACATGAGAGAAAAACCAGGGACCATTCACTCAAGTTCTTGCTTAGTCAAACCGTTTGGACTCCCAAGAATCTTACCTAAACTGCTGTGATCATGTAATAGAGAACAAACCCATTTTTGCAACTGGCCTGAAATTCTATTTCTTAAGTAATGAAGGTTTGAGATCCACTGACTGTTGATCAGATATGAACCAGACTCCTGGAAAGCAACACGCAGGCACCTTTCTGTTATTCCCATTATCACACAGGTGAACAAAAAGATGAAAGAAACAGTCTGTTCTTGCAGTACTACTGCAATCAGCCAAAATGCTTAAGAAATTCATCTCGCCATCTACAAATCCTGGAAGTTTTCTATTAGTGAGATACAGACTATTATGTCTTTTTTCCCATGCTTCTGAATTTCCATTGCACACAAGCCAAAGAAACCCTTTAATAATACTGTCAAATGACTGTCTCCACTGTACCAAACCTTAAGTGTTTTGAATGTTCTGGCTGTTATAAAGATATTCTGGAAATTTTAATATTTAGACAAAGACAACAGAGCACATATAATTAAAAAGTAATAATGGAATAATACATCTATCCAACATTTATCATAATCAAAAGTATTTTGGGAGAACAGTAAGCCCAAATAATATTTCAGAAAAGCTAAATTTCAAAGAATGAAGATACTGTAGTACGAAATTATGGCCAAAAATATTGTATTTTTCACCAGCAACATTTTTGAGGGGCAGTAACTGTACAATATTATTTTTTTCAAAAAAATCTATTTCTGTCCCTCAAACAACACACAATACATGCATTTAAATGACACTTTAAGAACAGCAAATATGATCTTTATTTTAAATACTGCAAGTTTAAAAATGTATCTGACAACATCCCCACCCTCCAAAAAATTGGTCAAATAAGGATTTCCTGCAGCATGGTAAATGAGGAATCCAGCAACAGAATTCAGCTTAGACTGTATTTTGAGAGAAAAAAACAAAAACAAAAAACAAACAAAAAAACACCCCCAAAACAAAAACAAAGCAACAGATTTACAGTAAGATTGATCTGGCTGACTTTGTATTTTTCACACAATCTTCAAAATCTCCCTCTATTCCTTTCTTCCCTGCAGAACGGCTGTTGTGAAAAAGCTTGAGTGAAACTTACAGTAAAATCCCTTTAACTAGCTAAATAGTGACCCTCAATGTATTGTTGACTACGTAGAAATGTTTCTGATTTGACTGATAAAACTAAAAATGTTATGGGTAACCAAAAGTCAAAAAAGAGGCAGTATCAGTAGCTCCTCAAACTAAATGCATGGTTTTGTAAGATCTCTACTAAACTAACCAACTGGACAGGGACAGATGGCTTTAACTGTTTAACTTGTATTAAATTTTAGAATTTATGGTTTATGTCAAAAGAGGGACCATATTTACAAAAGTGTGAATTTCTGAAATACTGTAGTTAATTACCTACACCAGGATATTTGTATTTCCTAACTTATGACAGTCTCCCCAAAACATTTACTTTACTGGTCTCTTAGCTAGAGGTAGGTCGTTTGTAGGCCTTGTTAATACACTATGCGCACTTCATTAGTTCGCTAATGTAATCGTGGATTACATGCACACAGCTCCAGGAACAGCAGCACATAATAATCGGCTAAATTTTATTTTTTCATGTGGGTTAACATGTCTTTGTTTTCTCCTAATATTTCATTCCTTTGTGAAGAATGTGTAACAAGTCAAGGGTCATGAGGTTGAGTAATTGAAAGTCTTCTGCACCTTACAACCAAAGGCCGGGAGTCTAGCCATTTCTTTATATGCAGCCCTTTCCCCCACCATTTAGAGTTTTTGCAAATCATGCAGTCAATTCTGACCGATATCCAGCATAAAAAGTCTCTTTTCCACTCTCAAGCTTAAAAAAGTGATTCACAATCATGTGGCAGTATGATTAAAAATTACATTTCCATACACCTTGACAATCAAAAGAGTTTGAATTATAAAAAGTAAACTGCCCTTATAGCTGCATCATCCTATATATGTAAGGACAGTGCCAGTTAATTTGTGAAAAAGGCAAGTTTAAGGTTTCTGTAAAACATGTATTACAGCTTTCTTGTGCTAGTGAACATCTAGAATACACAGGTTCCCAAGACGTTTTCCTTCCCTCCTCCCCCATTTATGACATTCAAAGAAATCACATAATTTTGGCAAAGTTAAAAGGGTTTCTGTCTTGATGTTTTTGCCTTCAGCTTCATGTTAGAGGCACAAACTTCTGGACTCAAGCACTATAAGGCATAGTAGAAACCACCAATTAAAACAACAGCAACACCACCACCACAATGGAATATACTGCAAGTGGGAACAGCTGTGTCATTTATAAAGGAAATGTTTTTGTAAACTGTCACACTGCAATGCTGTGTTAGGTGATTCATGTAAAGCTTGCCTTGGCATGCCGAATATTATTGTGGTTTTTTTTTCAGAACATGCTCAAATGATCTAAGCATTGCCACAGGTTCAACTTACCTAAAATATACCAGAAGTAGCCTAGTGGCACACACTCTTGAAAACTTTTGCAATCACAATATAACTATAAAGCATGAGTAAACTTTTGTTTTGTTTTTATACAAAACTCAGAACCACATTTCCTTCTCCCCCACCCAGTATCCCATAAGAAAACAAAACAAATTAAAAAAAAATAAACCAACCCAAACCTTTGTTAGACACCACTGTCTGGTTTGTTTTTTTTTCCTTTTTTTTTTTCTTTTTCTTTTTTTTTTTTTTTTTTTTTTTGCGCTACAGTTCCATTTATAGCACTGAATCCAGCATGGGCAATGTATTCCCAGGTTAAAAGAAAGGATATTATCAACTGTGGAACTGTGAAAACAGAAGCTCTGTTGCTTTTATAGCAAGATCAGGACCAATTTTGTTATGCTGTATGCAAGAGTCACTGCTCTGATCCCCTTTTCAGAATGTCAGTGTCACTTTTTATAACCTAGATCTACCTGCTCTAGCTTTATTAAATAAAATGCTTTAACACCTTAAAATCATTAAAAATAGCTACTTTTTTGTTGTTGTTGTTACATCTAAGGTTTCTGAAGTGTCTGAAAAACTGTTTGATTGATCTGATGTTCCGTATTTTCTCGTGGTATTTTCAGGGCAACAGCATATACTCATTAGTACATATGTACAATGGTTTGAAACACCTCTAAATTTACTTGTGTAATAAAGCCTATTAAAAAAGTAAAAGTAACCTAACATGAATCTGCCAAATATAAATTAAATTTATATTTAAAAGTTTATGTTCCAGTCCTAGATATAATGGCATAAGTTCTTCTAATAAGACTGGTTTCTACACCTGTATAAAGCCCTGACAAGATTTAAGCATTATTTTGAACGTGAATGGCCTCTGTCTGGGTGTCTCCAATTTACTTCTACTCAGGAATGTGCAAATGATTTTATACAGCACGATGCTAGTACCGCTCTGTACTATAGTAATTTTTTCTGTTTTGTAAATAAAAAACAACAACAAATCCCTAGTCAGAAATAAACTGACAAAATTTACATTCTTCTCTCTTAAAAAAGTAAATAAAATAACATTATTTAAAATGTGAATTAGCTATAAGACATACAATACAATTACATAGATACATATCAATACAGCACATTCAATTTGCCAAAAATTAATGATTACAAAGCCAATATGGATGCTGCCATATATATATATAGATGTATGTACAATGATTATAGCATTCATAATTGCACTATACCTACAACCAGTTTTAAATTACAAGGTGTTTTAAGAGGGAGCAAAAAATAGCAACTGTTCTTACTATTGTTGTTTTGGAGTTGGGAGGGTTAAGGATGAAAAACGTCTCATTAGTATTTATTGTTAACTTTGGTAATCAACTAATAAGCCATTCTTTTTTCCACCTCCCATCCGCTGCCATGAGGCAGCAATTTCTGTGTTAAGTGCACTCTAGTGCTACTTGGCATTGCAGATAATCAATCCAATTACATGTCAGAACTCTGAGTTTTCTATAGCTTGCTAGCAATCATGCACCTGGTCAAAAAACACCTTTCAACCTAAGCTGCAGAATAAAGGCTCATCAATGTGTGCTGCATTTTTGTTGTTAAAAAATTGCACATTTAAATTTCAAGAATGATTTTCTCACTGTTTCATTTACATTAATAAATCTTTTCTAAAGAACACTGAGAGAGGCTATTTTGCATGAAAGCCTATCAAATGTCTGTGAATCAGTTAGTTAACAAGCGACCTTATCTAGAAAGGTTCCTGAACGTGACCTCTCATCAAAAATTTCTTGGTATACAACTAAAGGTGCCTTGATATTATTACAGAAAACAATCTCATGCCATATCTGACATAAGGAGAGATTTAAACGTCTTTAAATTGGTAGACCACATGCGTGTGCATGGTGCACCTCATTCACTCACACTGTTGGTTTTGGCATTAGAAAATGGAACACTTTCTAAAAAAAGGGAACGTATGAGCTGAAACTGTGTTTGTTTATCATTTGGCAGTTGACTCAATCAGGTCAGTTCCCAACCCATCAGTTTGGCATTTCAATCAGTATCTTATGTTTCAAGAGCATTGGTTTTATAAAAAGCCAGATTTGGCAACATTAATTTTATACAATAAAAATAATTTTTCTACTGTGGAAAAAGAACACTTAAAAAAGCTCTAACTTAAGAAAAAACCCCCACACAACTGAAAAAAACCCCACCGTTTCAGGCTGTAGCCACTGGGGAAAATGTAGTGTCTATGACATTTCTATTTGGCATTTGTGAATAAAAGACGAGAGAAAAAAATGGCACATGGCAATCAAAAATTCTAACATACTCCATGTACATCCTAGGTTGTGTCTTAATTATTTCATTACTGTCTTCTGTGCACCTTTCTGAACTGTGACTATACGGTTAAATTTAATATCCTTAGACAACTGTAATTCTATTTTGCAATCCCAATATTCTAATCCCCAAAGTGAAGACAGAATGAAGACACTCATGTCAAGAATTTGAAAATCACAGTATCAATACTTTTGATCCTTCAAGAGAAAGTACATACTGTAAAATCAGAATGACTGATGACTTAAATTCTGATGATAGTATTTTCCTGACCACATCACCCAACAGAAAATACTTCACCCAGGAATGCAACTGGGAAAAAAAGGCCATTGTACCTTGTAAAAGATAACAGGGAAAGCGGGGAGAAAAAGGGCCAGGGAAAGGAAACCAGCTTGATTTTGCTTCAATAGCAAAAAATGCTATCCTTTGTAAATGTATGACCGAGAATTTAAAACACATTGAGTCACAAGGTTTTGCCTAAAAAATGAGGAAATGTGCTGTGAATGTACTTCAGCATCTTTTGGTTTTCCTCCATATAGTTTAAATAAAATCATAATATTAACTACAAACTCTGTGGACAGTCACAGAGTCCAGGCCGGCAATAAATTAGTATTATGCAAATTGTTTTCACAGATAATACAGTCCCTCTTGTATATCTTCAATCACACAAAGTTGGTTTTGGAGGGCCTCCTAGGCACAGTTAGACCAGGTTGTACTCCTTCAGGTTTAACTGTAAGATCGTGTCCTTGACAGCAGCAAAGACAAAGCGGATATTCTCTGTGTCTGTAGCGCATGTGAAGTGGGAGTAGATAATTTTGTCACTGTCTGGATTCAGGTCTACGAACATCTTCAGGATGAACTCTCGTGCCGCTTGTGCATCCCGTTGTGGTCCTGATAATTAAGGAAAGAAAGTCAGTTTTCTTAAAGCCGATGAAGTATTTGAACTTCTTTAATAGAAACCAAGAAAGGTTCAGTCCATGGTCCTCACATAAGAGATGACAGGGAACTTTTTACTAATCAATAGGATCGTATATTGGCTACTTTCTTCCTGGTAGGAACTATGAAAAATGAAGATGGAAGGAAATTTCAGAAAATCATCAAATCAGAGCTATCATGTCAAAGCTGCTCTTTTCCTGCTGACTATCCTCTTTCTTCAGTAAGACAATGTTTAAAACTGGTAATTTATAACTGCACGGAATAAAAACTGAAAAATCAGCTATACTAATAAATCTTTAAAAATGTTAATAGAATTGGTGAATGTTCCACCTACATCTGCTATACTTACATTATACTTAAGTCCTTTTAGCACTGCAACATTTTCTTGGTTTATGAGGATTTTAATAGGTAGCATAATGAAGTTATATCCCGAGCTGGTCTGACACTGTCACCAACAGAACTTCATCTACTTTACTGATAATAAAACACACATGCTCTCCAGCTGAAGCAGTTTGATTGCAAAAGGCTCATCTTCTAAAAAATCACTTATTATCTGAATTATGTATGATAATAGTTCCATCAGATCTAAATTAAGGTTGTAATTATCAGAAGGATAGAGAGTCTGTGTAACCAAACCACATGTTCAGCTGTACAGAAGACAGAAGGTGAAGTCATGACTTGACTTCCAACCTGGAACAGTGAGGATTCATTCACGTTCACAGCCAAAAGAGCAGTGCAGAAGCAAGAACATTAGCCACAAGCTGTCGAATTACAGAATCACAGAATCACAGAATTATCAGAGTTGGAAGGGACCTCTAGAGATCATCTAGTCCAACTCCCCTGCTAAAGCAGCATTGCCTAGAGCACATGACTCAGGACTGCATCCAGGCGGGTCTTGAAAATCTCCAGGGAAGGGGACTCCGATTCTGTTCCATTATTCCACTGCTGTTTCTGAAGGCCATTATTCCCTTGCTCTCCTGTTTCTGGAACATGGGTTTCTACAGAACACGCATGTTTTCTGTGCTGCCTCCTCCTCCTATTCTCTTCATTAGTCGTCTTGTTACATGGCAATATAAATACCAGCACTCAGCTGTTTTACGTAGCTCTACTTTGGTAGTTACGAAATATGTTACTTTGGGGGTTAGCACATGCCCACATATTTTTCAACAATTGGCTAATAAACCTTATTTGTAATACTTCAAGCTTACAACTGCTAACATTTCAAATTTGGATAGCTCTATAAAATTTAGGCAGGGAATGCATGGAAGAGAAATCACATACTTCCTGGTTTCCTGCAAATCCATGTGGAGGGGGAGCAAGATTCTGCAATATATGTGTGTATGCACATGAACAGAAATGTACAGACATGTACATTCATACACATATACAGATGACAAATTTCCTGAGATTGAGTGATGTAAACAGATCACAAGCTTTCTGGAGCAGGACAGAGGACTGTTCTACACTTCTACAGCTTCTGAAACACAACAGGCTCCAGCCTTTGGCTTGGTCACCCAGACTCTACAGGAACAGCAGCAACAATAAGTCTTATACTACCATGAATAAATTTTCAATATCTGTAAAGAAAACTCTTAGAATTCCAAAGGCAATGATTTCTTTAAAAGAAACCACTTACTGAACAAATCCCTAAAATTTTGTTAAACAGTTTCATAGTAGCTAGACATAGCACGCTCTCATTTGCTTACCTAATCATACCTCTACTGACTATCATGTAATTTAAATTTTTGTGAAGTTCAAGTATGGAAAATTTTGATCAGAAATAACATTTATGACCTCATAAATTTAGAAAAAAATTGAATGAGTCAATTTTAAATTTAGAGTGCAAAGTGGTTGTGATCTAAATAACATGGAGACTTGGAAAAGAACTGCCACATAAATCCGTAGGTTTCTTCTCTACTGGTCTCTTCTCCCTAATCAGCAGTTTTTGAAGAGTGTCTCTACATGACATATTCAAGATCTATATAAGAAGAACTACATGTGTATTTTTCTCTTTTTTTCCTCCCAGCTATGCCTCCTTTTTGCATTTGTCCTCTCTCTCTCTCTCCCTCCCAGCTCTTCATTCCGGTCTGTAAGTCAGTATTCTAGTACTAGCCATGCAAGGATGTCTTCATGCAATATATGCCTCAGTCCCCCTTCCGACACTGTTACAATATGCTGTGCAGCAGAACTGCTTAGCTTAATTTAATCAGTTCAATTTACCATCCTGGCTAGCAGTTCGCATCCCTGTGCTACTTTCTCCCTTCTGCAGGAAAACGGATGGGAGAAGTGATCCAGCTGAAAAATACCTAATTCTGATCCCTTCCTCAGATCCTCCCACATCCTTAGTGTGCTAGGACAGAGGAGGGGACCACACGGTGACCTCTGCAAGCCACAGACCCCACTCTGCCACCAGAAAACATGAAATCAAACCTTGCTTATGGAATTAAGTCCAGCAAGATCTGCAGAATTAAGAGACAAAGATTCCTGAAGACTTCTAGGTCTTGACTCCAACAACCCTACCAGTCCATAATCTTTTTTTCTCTCACTAATGGTAAAGGACAGGAGAAATAGGGTTTCTCTGAGCTGACTGGTTGAGTTTTGTCTGTTTTTTCTGGACAAGTATTTAACACAGGCTTTATCGTCACTTGAGTGGTGACAACAGAGCAGACTGTAGAGTCTTCTCACATTCAGGATGTCATCTAGGGAACTTGTGATAAGAAGTAAACTCGAAAGAATGAGCATATTTCTATTCAACTGCCAGTTCTCTTCTGCATAGCACTATGAAACTAAACTTACACTGACTCATAAATAATATGGTCTGATCCTGCAGGCTGTTCACTGTTTCCTTCCCCTTAAACAGGAAACAAAATGTACATTTTTCCTATTATTACTTTCCATATTTGAATATGAGAGATTTAATCTTTTAGTCAGCTTTCAAATCTGCTATTCACTCCCTGGTGGGACAAAACAATTTTCTTTTTTTAAAAATAGGAGCATTTAGTTGTTTAGACCTCTTATTATATGAGTTTGATTCTTCTCTGTTACGAAGGCCTCTACTCAGTTAACTCAAAATACTTAGCTTTTTTTACCTCAGGAGAACTTTCTGGAAGTACGGTTTTAGTAGAAACAGCTATACAATCCACATAATTTTTTTTATGGACAAGCAAATTAAGCTTCACATAAATAATGTAAAATTAAAATAAAGGAAAAAGAAAAGGTACAATAAAAGGGTGGAAGCAGTGGTACTAGTTTCTCTGAGTGCCACAGAGAGCTTATGATACCTCCCCTCAGATATTCAGCCGTACACAAAACCAAACCTCAGAAAAAAAAAGGGTATGGGAGACAATGTGTAGAAGTGAGGAATGCATTTTTATTTCTTTTTAGCTTTTATACTTCAGTTTAAACCCCCACCCCAACTTAAGAAAAAGGACAGAATGTGGTTCACTGCTAATATGCCAATACTCATCTAAATATCAACAATTTCCCATGAAAGGTTCTGCCATCCTACCCATGATTAATTACAGTATAAGATGAAATCCTTGCAATCTAAAAAAAATCCCACAAGAGTTCAATCATATTTTAAAATGTTAGATAGTTAAAAATTGCAAAGCACCTCTTTTTTTTTTTTAAAGAGCAAAATATACCAAAAGATCTATCTGTCTAGCATTAGAACAAGGCTATTACCATTTGTCATTACTGCAGTGTAAAAAGAGCATGAGCTCTGACGTCATTATACTTACCATCATACTCTGGAAAATAATCAACTAGATGGGAGTACATGATTTTCTCCTCTAAGAGATCTTTTTTATTTAAGAACAGAATGACTGAAGAGTTCTGGAACCATGGATATGTGATAATTGTCCTAAAGAGTGCTTTGCTTTCTTCCATTCGATTCTGGAATTAAAAAGAGAGTGGATTATTAGTGGTCATGAAAATAACTTTAAATTTTGTTTCAAAATAAATTAATGCAATTTCACTTTATTTTGTAAATGGATCCATTTCATGTTTTGCACTTTCCTACCAATATGTAAGGTTCAAGTAATTAAATTACAATTAATAAGTAAGCAGTTAACTAAATATGCAGGCATTTTCCTTTTGCACGTTCAACTCCTCAAATGTAAGTACTTGTTAAAACACAGGTCATGAACACAGAAGCTGTGACAAGTACATCTGGAAAGCCTGAAAACGCACAGTTATGTCCAGCCAATGAACAGGTGGGTATTGAAATGCATGTGATTCATGGTAGGGACAAATATACCACCACAAGACATAATTATGTTCTTAAGCCTTGAATTGGTTATTATTTATTTATTTTATAGGCATTCCCCAAACTTTAAATGCAGAGTTAGATAATTCCTAAAAGAGATCAATCAGCTTTAAAATAGCTGCAAGTAAATTTGGAACATGAGAACATTTTGTCAACATCAAAGGCTTATGACATAAAATCTTAAAAAACCCTAAACTGCTGAATTTGTGTCTAAGATCATTGGGTTAGCTTTTACTTTAATTGCTTAACTGCTCCTGAAAACCACTTTGATTATAGCTGAAATGTAAGTGAAGCCTACAGTTCTATTTGTAACACTTTTCTGTTGTTGATTTGATACAGTTCTGAAGAACTGTTAGGCTGACAAGATGTGGTTAATATAGAGTCAGAACAAACTGATTTCAAAACAAAGGAATGAACTTACTCTTTTTATTATTTAAAGCTGCAGCCCCCTGAAAAAAACCTGTTTCACCACCAAAAAGGGCTCCAGAAAACAACAGCAAGAAGGTGTATCCTGCAGATTCTGCTGTTGCTGAGCCATACAACAATCTGTCAGATAACTCAGACAGTTTTGCAATAAGTGTATCTTTACTTGTGTTAATTTGCATTTTAAAGAGACCAACATAAACATGAGGAATAGGAAGTTTAAAACAAACCCCCAAACAAACCCCCAAACAAACCCTAAAAAATTCAATTTTGTAGAAGTTGATGGTTTGGTCACTTACGTCACCACAGAATCTTCAAGCCATTTTTAAAATTTTACCACATGCTGGAGTGGTGGGTAAAAATAAGTAGCCAAATTTATAGATTGAGAAACTAATGCAGAGGAATGAAGACTTTCTTGCAGTCAGTTCTTATGACTCACATTGATTTCTGTGGTGCCAGGGTTTCATTCAGAAAGGAGAAAAAATGAAATGTCAACAGAGCTGAGCATAAAACCTAAGTTCTTAGACTAATTGTTAAACAGACCATGTTTTCTTCTCCGTATTGTATATAGACTTCTTTAAACAAGGCCTTAGAGAAAGGCAATGGGAACTACATAGGATAGTTTTCACTTTTACAGCTTGATGAAAAAAGAAGGCAATGTAAACTTACAAACTAGTGTTTAAATTATAAATATTCATTAACACTTGGAATCTTCTTATGTGACAGTCAGAAGGTGAAACAGCATCATGACTCAATTAGCAGTGTTCTTTCACAGTAAATTTATAAGCTCTTGAAAACTTCTCAGTGAGAAAAGTGCACAGAAAACACAAAGAAATTACTTAGCTAGTCAAAGTGTTCCTGCTTTTCACAAAAACCCTTCAAAAGGGCTGCAATATTTTCATCTATAATGCTGATATTTTTTTCGATATACATAACACAGAATTCCAAAGACAAAATAAATAAATCAGTTTGGATAAATTTATGACCCTTCCTCCAGGAAAACTCAAGAAAACTGTGTTTTGCAAACACTGTTATTAGACCCTGAGCACATTTTCACTTTCTGTTTGAAATGGATGCCAAACAAGGTGAAGCAGAAAAGGCATGCAGACTAAAGCTACATTGATATCGTGCCTAAAACAATTTTTAGCATCCTATCAGCTAACACATTAACTCTGTAAGTGCTGTGTATCATAAAAATACCAGGAGACGTACACAATGAAGAACAAGATATTGTGTCTTCAATGTAAGAGTGTGTCTTGTATTATATATTAATTATGAATTCTGTATAATACAAATTGCATTCCACAGAGCCACTTTTTTCCTATTATGAATTTATAAATGCCTCTCAAGTCCTTTCAGACTTGATTTGAGGCATCTGACTTAAACCTTTCCTTTACAAGATATCTATTAAGGCTTCCACTCAACAGACAGATCAGAGACGACGCAGGATTTCAAAGACAATTCAAAACCAATCTGGGATGCCAAAAAAAGATACTACTATAAAGGCAGTGTAAAAGAGCCAAGAGCTGCTTCAGAAAAAATCATGTTATATCAAAGGAAATAATTACAATCTTAAGAAATTTACAGAAGTGGCCAAACTGGGCAGTCTAACACAACTAAAAGAAATAACTGCTTTAGAAAAAATACATAGTTCACAATGTCAGTAACTGAAGTCAATGAAACACTACCAGACCATCCCACCCTCATTCACTGTGTATAGTCAGAGTTTCATTTCATACAGGAGCCACTTGCCTCCAGAAGTCACCTGCCTCCAAAAGTCATCCAGTTAACTGTATTTCCAGGAAGAGCCAGGCTAAACCTGAATCTATTCCTGATTCTGGAAGAATGGGCTTTAAAGACGCAACAGCAGTAGACTGTTGCCCTTGGTAATTTCGTATTAAATTATCCAGTTCTAAACAAAATTAACTGGAAGTCAGAGAATTGTGGGAAATGATTAAAAATGCACATTAGATTGCCAGAGCCCATAGAAGTAGAATTATTTCTAACAGTACGAGGATCTTGCCCTGTACAGTCATACCAGATGAGGCTATTGGGAAGGTAAGACAGTAAACTCTTGGGCACCAAATGCTAGCTCTGAGGAACAGCAACTATCTCGGTATAGGAATTATTTCAGTGTACAACACTACAGAACAGCCCTTACTGCACCTCCATCTGCAGAACGAAGCCAACAGCAGGGAGTAAGACATCACGAAGGGTGCGAACACATTTTCTAACGAGTTGGCAAAGGATGACATGCTGTCCAAATCATTTAAGAAAAAGGCCGCTCTCCTTAAGATCTGTAACTGAGAAGTCTCAAGGAAAAGACCACACAATGCTTACAAGAGATTAATGGAAAAAACTTAGGATATCACTGGTTATCTTCTCTGAATGTATGTCACATTGCCATGGTCTACAGACAAATACGCCTTCACAAAAGACATGTAATAAGATGGCACTGCTAGAACTTTAAAAGGTCAGACCAGTCAATTCCAGGGATTCAGTGCAGATTTCACGTCATTTGTATATTTAACAAGTGTCTTGCAAAACCTCGTAAAGATATTAGTCAAGAAAATTCCTTTTCAGTTCATTGCATGACATATATAACATGTATAAATTACTAAATGACTGCTATGGTTAATGCCACTTCACTGGAAGAAAACCTAACAATAATATCATAGATGAAAACTCAAGGGGAAAAAACCTAGTAAATAGATGTCCTAACTTCACACTCAGGTTGGGGATTTTTTATTATTTTTTCTGCCTCTTCTTAGTGCCATGAACTACACTTGTAGTATAGACAATACTATCAAAGTGTAAGAAAACAAAGTACTTAACAGGCCCTACAGACAAGATATATTCTCACTGTATATTGACCATACCTATATCTTCTCTTGATGTGTAGACCTAACATAATAAAACCTAAAGGGTCTACCTCTTCTCTTCCCTTGCTGTAACTCCCACCTTCACATGAGTGTTTTTTCCATAACAGGGCAAGTAAATTAAAAAAATAGCAAGTAAATAAAAATGCTTATCGGTTGCCTGAATTATGGGAAATCTTACTGGCTTTTTCCCCTCCCCTATCCTTAGGAGGACGGTAGACAGGATCTCATTAAATACTAAACTCTCAGCACTTTTACAAAGTGTGTGAAAACCTGTCACTGTAAAGTTGAAATTAATATGTATCGTTATGAAAAAGAATCAGCCTCTGGCTTCTCCTTTTTAAATTATCCCACATATTGAATCAAACCATTTGTTTTTCATGGTTCTGGTTTTAACAGAGAAGAGTCAGAAAGTATAAAAGGCAGCAAAGGCACAACAAAAAGGGCCCAGAGATGAAATGTTATAGCTTCAATAGCAATGGAAAGTGATGGACTTCCTAGGAAAACACTGCAATATGTATTTTGAATTTAAGTATTGTTTTTGTTAAACTTGTCACTGAAGAACTCAGCATAGTTATAATGAAGAGCAAGTGCAGTCAACCTATGTGGGGGTAGCTGACAAACTTCAACACAAGCTCTGAAGATGAAAATTAAGAGAAGAATTAATTTCTTATGTTATTAATATGTAAAGAAGCTGGATTCAGCAAAGTAGCACAATGCTAACTACAAATATGCAGTACTTCTGCAAAGCTACTCTTTTGTTTATCATTAGGCTTAAGTAAAGATCTTGCTGTCAGATGCTCTGTTAGGAAAGGAGTAAGAAAGTATCATCATATGCTCTTCCATTTCTAAGTTGCTTTTCTCAAGAGGCAACCTTCTACATTCTCTGCACTAAGACACTGAGATGCTTATATTTGGAGAACAATTTTAGCTTTATTTCACCAGGAACCACTCATTATAAAATTAGAAACTGTCGCTTACAGTTTAGTTCCAAAATCAGACTCTTCATATAACAAAAATACTGCTTCTTCCCAATACACATTCAGGGTCTAGCCACCTGGATGGCTTCTGAGTAAGGGCCAGGTCTACCAGCGGTAAAGACACTATTATTACATGACAGCAGTTACTACTATAATCTAAAATAATATAGAAAGCATGATTATGTACATACATATCAGCAGGGATGCTGCTGCACTGCCGATACGATTAAGCACCATACAACACGAATGAGTAACAACTCCACCTTTAATTTGTTTAAATGTAAACAGCTGTAAGTGCTCACAGTGACTGTCACACATCTTCCACTGGAACACCACTGAAATGGCAACAGAGTATTGACTCTGAAACCTTGGTTGGAAGGCATCTCTAGAGTTCATCTAGTTTAGTCTTTCATTCAAGTAGGACTACTGATGACATGGGAGCATGTCAGTCATGGCTTTGCCTTGGCAAGTCTTGAAAGCCTGTACAGATGGAGATTTCAATACCCCTCTGGTTTCCCTGTCCCACTGCTAAACACCTCAGGGTAAACTGTTTCCTAATATACAGCCTGAACTTCCCAAGCCACACTTTGTCAAACTGTCTGCCTAGAAAAGTTTGGCTCCATGGCATGCTTGCCACTCTTCAAATACTTGCTGGCAAGTATAAGTGTCCTCTTCACCAGACTAAACAAGCTCAGGTCCCTCATCCTGTCTTCACAGGATGTGGGCTCTGGACCCTTCATGCTTTTCCCAACAGTTTATGTGGTCATGAAATTGTATTTATATACCTTTTGCGATTATTTCAGAGGGAAAATGAAGGGAACTGTATTAAGGATGGTGAACAGACATTTTGATATACTGTCACTCAGACCTGTACTCTAAATATTTTGCAGGAATTGAAAGATGGACTAGAGAATTTTAAGTAGATTTTACCTGCTTGAGCAGATAAAACAATATAGGTCCTGAGTTTACCATAACAGATTAAACATTCTAACATGGCTTCACTACTTCATTTTAGAATGATTCAAGGACAAATCAAAAAATATGATGCAATTCATTTTTTGACTAATCAATCTCTGCTTAACCTTCTGCAGTCTTTCATCTCTCTGTTTATCCAATGTCTTAAGAGCAACTCAGCTTTTATGGATGTCATGGCAGATAAAACTATTTTTATTCCAGAAGTAATTTCTCCAACAATACTTATTACTATTTTCTAAAACTTCTCTTAAACAGGTTTTATGTTGCTAATGATAGCTCGTACCATTGCATGCTCGCCATTTTCCTTTATTAAACATATATGCAACATTACTGCTATAATATTTTTCCTCAGTTCAATTAAAGAATATTTGACAAGATGAAATTGTTCAATTACTCACTGTTCTGAAAAACACCTGTCAATAACAGGATGCACTTTTTCTTATATAAGAAACGGTTTCATGTTACAGTATTTTTACTGGAAATAGGGACAGGATTACAAGGAGTATAGAAAAAGGCCAGCATTGGGGATCTGACCTTCTGTCAGATGCAATGCGAAGGAAGTCTTGCCAAACTAAGCAAGACAGTGTGGCTCTTCGAAAAGAGAACAGGAACAGTGGGGAGCGGGCAGTATTTAATAGTTTGTTCAAGCACTTGATCTGATTTTATGAGCCAGCTCTACCTCACCAAATTGCTTCCAGAACAATCTTATTTCAGCTTCAATGGAAAAGGCTGCAGAAAGAAACTTGTGAATAACTAACGTAGAGAAACATGCAGCTGGAGCTGGCTCAAGGCTTTCTCAGTAGCTGACAGTCATTCTCGGCAGTGATGCCAACCTTCACTGCAACCCCCCTCTGCCAGCAGCAACAGATCGTTGAGGCCTCCCTGGCTTTGCAGGCAGCCAGCACAAGGAAAATGAGCAGCGGGATCTTTGTTTTCACCGCCCCCCCAAGATCTGCTGGCCCGGGCAACTTCCCTGTCTGCAATCAGTCCCAAATAGCATAAAGACATACTGATATCACCAGCCATTACTCCATTTTTCTCATTATGATATATAGGTGTCCGCATAAAATTCTCCCATTCTCCATACAGCCTGAGACAGCCACCACTCCAATGTAAAAATACCATCATGAAACACAGAATAAAAAATGCAGCAGACAAATTCCACAAGTGAACAGAAATTTGTTCACTACAAAGAAATCATAAAATCTTGGAAAAGCTTATTCTAATTTCTTATTAAACACAAAGAAAAAACACTGTACTTATTCACAAATCATGGGACTGTCCACTTTTATGACTAGAAACATGTTTTTATGAAACATAAATAAAAATAAAATAAAATTTATTTCTGCCATGTACCTCTTATTATACGAAAGATTATATGCTGCTAAGTTTTTGTATGACGGTTAAACACAAATATAACTAGACATACAGACAATGTTTCCTCACATTTTTATCCAAATGCAAACTCTTCCTCATTTTTAATAGCTTAAAAAAGATTATACTTCCACTTTTTTTTTTTTTAATCTTATGCTTTCAGTTATCATATTAAAATGATGGATTTCTACTTTGGATTTATGTATTGAAATTATTTTTACTATCTGTTGCTCCAGAAAAATATGCAATTACTCCTGCAGTTACAGAAATAATAGAATTGGCATAATTTATAAGTACCTGACTCTAAGAAATCAAATCCTGAAAAATACCTGAAGAGCACTAAAGTAGCATTTAAAAGCTGCATCAGCTGGTACCCAGTGAAAGGAAAGCAGCATTTCCCAGCTGACAAACATACTGCTTTGACATAAAGGACCAAGTACAGTGTAAATCTGAAACAATACAGACGCAGTAATGGAGTTTCACCCACTACTGTCTTCACGATTGCCTAGAGTGGCATCTAGTGGGCATACTGTAACTTACATACTGAATGGAAAATGTAACTAATTTTTGTCTTAAAAATTGTTAGTACTTTAAATAGTGCCTGTTAACAAAATTAGTATTTCACAAGTTTTGAGGGACTGAATTTTGTTGAAATGATGAGAGAGAAGGTGGTGAGAAGGTAAACAAGGTACGTTTTTCAGTCAACAATTTGCACTGTGTCTATAACTACATTTATGCTGGTAACAAATGTTTATTTGAGTGAAGGGGCATTCAGAAACGATAACTGTAGAAGAGGAGGTACTGGTGCAAGACAGCTTCACAAAAAAAAAAGCAGGGCTTAATATTTCAGAAGTTGTTTAGTATCACAGTAATGGAGTCTACTATTTTACCTGACAAAATCTTGTGCATGTGAATGGTTTTTATGTGAGATGCATATTAATTAGGAATGCCTCCATTCCCCAAATAAGACTTCCATCAATTATTTAACTAGAAGCACTGTCTGGCTGCACAGAAAGACCTACAGTGTATTCCTTGGCTAGAAATTTAATAGAGCTGCTACATGAAAGTTAGGAAATAGTGCTTCAGATTTTTGCCACCAGTAAGAAGTATAATCTTGCACTAATAATGGTGTAACTAGCCATCTAAGAAAAAACTGCCACGGTTGTACAAATTTTTTGATTAATAACTCAAATGCAGTAAGAGACAACTTCAAACACAGAGCTCAGGGACAATTCCTTTATTTTCTTCACTAGTCTTCAATCTTTGTACAACCAGCCTGACAAAAAAAAAGCTGCTGGTAGAGAACTGGGAAGACATCTCTGTAGATGAGAACTGGGAGAAGAACACTCACCTCTCCAACAACTTAATTTGCAACACTGCACTCGCAAATATATGGCAATTTTATGTATGCAGCAGAGGGACAGATGAACCAAATGACAGCTGAAGTCCATGAAATCAACACGTTCAACAACCATCTAAGCAAAAAATACTCTCCCCAAAAAAGTGGTACAGAAAGTGTCCAAAAAACATGGTCCAAACATTGCTGTCAAATATTTTTTAAATTTAAAAAGTGGCTGTTAAATTTATTTGATGAAATAACACGAATGCCAGAATAATCAGTTTTTCATGAATATACATATTTTTGGGAAAAATAGGTTAAAATATTTTAAAATTAATTGTCATTGAAAAAGGCCCTTTTCTGGACAGTTTTGGCATTGGCTATTAAAAAAAATAAGTGTCAGTCGACCATGCCAGCAATTGCTGCCAATAGCAACATTTACCAGCAGCATTTCTGGCAGCCTCTGTAAGCCGGTTCACAATCACTCAACCTCCCATTTCAATTACAAACCACCCACTTTAACAAAAGAGAGAGAGGCTGTGGCTTTTCCTTATGCAAATGCTTCCCAGTATTGATACTTTACATTCCAAAGGTTCTTTATCCACGAACCAAAAACAAAATACATATGCATATGTGTGAACAGGTATGAACAGATACAATATATACAGCTACAAGGTTTGGCACAGATGGTTAATGTGTTATTTTCTCTATTTTCCAAATGAACAGTGAGTTCTGGAGATTTTATTTCCCACGGAAATAACATTCTTAAATAATTATGAAGACCATTTGAGGATTTTAATTCTATCTGGGAGTTCATATTATCCCTCTGCCCTATGCTCAATTGTTCTGGATTGCAGAATGTTGATGAAAAAAACAGACAACTGAAGTACTATGTTTATTCACGATGCAGAAAAAGAGAAGTGCTCTGATCTCAACATTGTTTTCTTTCAGCCTTCATGCTAAGCCATGTAAGACTAGCCTGTGAATAAGGAACACAAAGTGCTGCAAGAGAAGTGGAAGTGTGCCCAGATGTGAACAGCAAGATAGTTCTGATGAAAAAACGAAATACGAGCTTCAGATAATTGCCTCCATAAAGAGTGAAAGTACCCTGAACTCTGTGGTCTCATGCCATTTCTTATTTTTGTCCCACATCAAAAGAAAGTATGACTGGAACATCGTACCAATTTGTCACCGCTTAAGCGATCCCACTGACGTACACTACAGAAGTTCCATCTAGGCTTCTATTCTGCAGATGTATTTTGCCCAGATTCAAAACATGAGTATGTATGCCTGCACCTACATACCTGTATACACACACTGAGTTAACAGTAAAAATACTTACCCTGCGTTTCATGTAATTATTTTAATATAATTTAATACATTAGACTTTAACTGGAATATTTTTAACAGACCAAGCAACATTGATCCTTTCTACTTGGGACAACCTAAGAATAATAAAATTTTCCATCAATCAAAAGAAATTACATCCTTGCACAGTGCCTTTATTCAGCACTTGAAGCACAGAAACAGTGCAGAAAACCACTCTACAAAGTTCCTTCAGTTTCCATTTGCAGTTATAGATGAGGTACTGGAGTCCCAATTTTCTAAATATTCGGTTTTGCCTTCATACAAGTGTCACTTCTGATAAAATCGCAAGACAGTTCTTCAATGTAAATAAAGTAGTGTGAAGATAACTACATTAATTCAGATAGCCACCATCAAAAAAAGTAGGGCTCTTCACAGTTTTAAAGAAGCTATGGCAAAACCACAAAGATTCTCCTCAAAGAAACAAACAAAAAAATCTTTCACTGGACAAACGATGATATTTTGCATAGAATTACAGAAGAATTTATGTTGGAAGGGACTCATGGAAGTCATCTTATCCAACTCCTTGCTCCCAGCAGGACTGTGGCATTAGATCAGGTTGCTCACAGCTGTGTCCAGTCAAGCTTTGAACACCTCTTTCCAGGATGGAGACCCTACACCTGTAAGCAACCGATTCTACTTCACTCACACGTGGCTACCATCTTTCAGCCCTCATCATGTATGAACACCAAGCTGAACAGAGTTTTACTCAGAGTCACTGTACTTACAGACTGTTAAGTCACTAGACAGTTTTAATAATCCCATGGTGGTACTGTTTTGGACAAAGCATTTTTAAGAACAACTTTGTTCCCAGATTATTTAGCTCCACACTGCTTCCACCAGTCACACGTCCCTTCTTAGAATCATAGAATGGTTTCGGTTGGAAGGGATATTTAAGATCATTGAGTCCAACCATCAATCTAACACTGCCAAAACCACCACTAAACCATGTCCCTAAGCACCATGTCTACCCACCCTTTCAATACCTCCAGGGATGGTAACTCAACCTGGGCAGCCTGTTCCAGTGTTTGATAACCCTTTCAGTGAAGAAATTTTTCCTAATATCCAATCTAAACCTCCCCTGGTGCAACTTGAGGCCATTTCCTCTTGTCCTATTGGTTGTAACTTGGGAGAAGAGATCAATCCCCACCTCTCTACAACCTCCTTTCAGGTAGTTGCAGAGAGCAATAAGGTCTCCCCTCAGCATCCATTTCTCCAGACTAAACAACCCCAGTTCCCTCAGCCACTCCTCACAATTCTTGTTGTCTAGACCCCCTCACCAGCTTTGCTGCCCTTCCCTGCACCCGGCTCCAGAATCTCAATGTCTTTCTTGTAGTGAGGGGCCCCAAACTTCCCACCGTCTCTCCTGTTCTACTTGACTGAGTACCCCCTTGAATTCCTCCAAGGTTTGTGCAATGGCTTTTGGAAACACTGCTTGAGCCACTTCCAGACCTACCGGTTCTGTTCACATCTCAAAATAATTTCCTACTGCTAGTGCCATGCAAACATCTGCTACTGGTAAATGAAACTGCTATCCTACATTTCAGAAACCTTGAAGACTTGATGGGGGATCACAGTTGCACTTTGGTCCTAAGTAACAGCCACTGATGTAAATGTTTATTAACTCAGGATAAATTGGTAAGACAACGGGGTGCTGAACACAAAATGAGAGAGCATCAAGTTATAGCAGCATAATTCTCAACAGTGTGAGCAGAAGTCTTCACACAACTCTGGTTGCTACACCGTTGTACATTACACAGCAGCAATGAAGCAGGTTTAGGAAAGTTTCTGAGGAACTCTCTGTTCAGAATGAGGAGAATGGTAACACATGCAAAAGTATTTGTTTGAATATTTTAAAAATTATCAAGACTAGCATAAAAAAGATCCAATATGCTTATTGTATCAGGTTAGATGATACAGGTCTTTAAAGCAGACAAACCACTTGGTTCCATGTGGTAAGGCAGTGAAAGCCAGTGGAGAGACAACACAATGCAAAAGCACGAAGCTGGGAAAATTACCTTTATGACACCATTTTTGTGAATGCCCACTGAGCAATATGGCACTTGTCAAGATGACAGAAAAGAAGATCCTAGATAACAGTTTAACATGTGTGAAAGGAGGACACACAGGAAGTAATGGCAATATTAGACATAGCCTGAAGGCTGTGTCTAGGATTTCTTAAGCCAAGGAATCAATTTTGCTATTATTTAAAAAACTCAGAATTCTTAAGTCATTCCAGCCTGCTTCATATATTAGAAACATTTTCAGCAAGAACCACAACCTGGGATCAAATCTGTAAATACAAGAATTACAAGGAAGTGGTACTTTCTATAAAACTTTAACACAAATAGGATGATAATGCTAATGATTAAAGTGAAGGGAGGAAATACTGGTTTAACAGAAATTCAGTTACAGTTTATTATGCTAAAACTAACAATTTTGGCTAAATCAAATAATTTATTAAGACACAGTACAAGCTTCCAAAAAAAAAAAAAAAGCCTTAAAAAAAAAAGCTCAAAAAAAAGAGCTGTACTCTACTTGACCAGAACCTCCTCCTTTTCTGATTAAAAAGAACCAATAATTGTTCTTAATAAAACTCTTAGGGGTTGCAAATTACCTGTCTGGATAGGGTATTTGGATAGGTTCTATTTGCTTTGTTATTCAAGGTGAGTGAAAACCCAGCACATAAACCACCTATGAAATACAAGCTTTTAAGGTTGTATTAATGTTACTATTTTAACAAAGGAAGAAACACTTCAGATTCTTTTATATGTGGTTTCATTTATCAATGAAAAGAAATTGCTTAACAAGCAAAATAATGAAAAAAACATTGTTTTCCTAAGGCATAGAGATGAGTATATAAGATATTTGCACGTACATAGGATACATAGTACCTATTTATAGTGCTGGGCACTAGTGAATTTCCTCACTCAAAGCCAGTTGAAGGAATATTACTTGTAAATATTAGCAATATTTATCTCTAATCTTGTTAAAACTTCCCATTTTACAATTGTATTTCTATTTTTTTTAAACCAAAAGGTATCAGCTCTGACCAAAATAATCTAAAGTAGCATTTTTCTCTTAAATTTATTCTGTGCAATGGATGTTCAGAATGCTCATATTGATTTACTTCTAAAAATTATCTTTTATCAATGAATACTTCAGGCTGTCCGATGCCTCTGTAGCTTTGCAGCCTCCGATGATATGTCAGGAAAGGCAGTATTTGCTTTTTGATAGTTTAGGAAATTTCAAAATTTCACTTAGCCTGATAATCCACTAATTTGGCTGAACTGAGGAAATTGCACCTGATCTTTTCTGGTTTTCCCCTGGGAATACAGAAAAAGAAAGATCTCTATCTATAAAAACCCCACATTTTCATAACCACCATAGACCTATACAAGCTGTATGAAATCATATACACCTTAAGACATTCAGTGCACTACTGCAGACGAAAAATATGTACAAGCATCAATAAATACTGTCTTTAGTATACAACAATACAATACAACAGTAATACAACATCAATAAAAACCTCTTTTTTATGCAATCAGACTTTACAGGTATACTGTGATGTTTCTATTCCTTCTCTGATTGCAAATGGTTACCGGTTCTCTTATAAAGCTGGAACTCAATATTGCGTTTATTGTACTGAGACCATGTGTTTTTATATGTTTTGAAGAGCTACCTTTGATAATTATTTAAATGCAGCATATCATGGAATATGGATTAATATATTTTACCTAGAAAAAAAATTCTTCATTTAAGAAAACAAGTTGATTTTAAAAAGTTCTAAACTGTGCTTTTTGATATAACTGCAAATTTCTCCAGATATGCTGGTATAATTCAGAGCAAAAGCCTGACCTAGAGAACACAATACATTGTAAATTAATTTACCAAAGAGATGATTCCTTCATTTTTATCTCACCTCTAATTCTGTCAGACTCTTCTGAAAAGTGAAAAGGTCAAACATCGGCTAATTTAACTTATAACATGTTCTCCTTTGTCATATCATATCAGACTGAGGGACAATTTACTTAATTCACAGTACTATTAATGTCATTAGTATATTAAGTCCTCTGGATCAAATTTTGCCCTCATTTCCACCAATGAATCTAGACAGACTTACTGTTTTATTAAGGACAGAATTTGGAACAGTTAGCTATTTCTCCTTTTAGATGTATTTAAGAAGAGAAAGGCATTTCAAAACTGGACATCATCTGAAGTTTTTGAAAGATGTATTTAAATATACTGTCCTTACCAATTCTTCTCATTTTGTATTCAAGCACCAAAATCAGATGCTTAGTTACGTACAATCTAGACACATACTCAAGAAAGGAGACATAATGTTATTTCTGAGTACTGCCTGTTAGAGGAATCCCAGTTAAAATATGGTTGGGCAGCCATGTGTACTTTTCTTTAGGCTTGAAGCCGCCAACTCTGTAGCTGCAGATCTTTGCCATGGGAGTGCAATTTCATGGACCTATCATTTAAGAGTCATCCTACATGGGCCTCTGAATATTCAAACAGCCAGTTTGAACACTTGTCTTATTTTCTACGTATGACGTCCCCTTACAGAGTAGTTATAAGGCATTTCTCAGAACTTTTAATACTGACTCCTCCAAGGGCATGAAGACAGAAACAGTTCCCAGTCCAATCCTACATATATCCAGGGAGCAAAAGCCCTTGAGAGACAATAGCAAAGCTTCTCAACTCAGTATAGCCTCATCTGATTTATAATCCAAATATATTTCTCTTGAATAAGCTAAACAAGGGAAGAAACAGATTACAACTGACAGTCTATCAAGCACTACATTTTGAAATACAAATCACCAGTCTTAAAGGCTCTAAACCGGTTTCATAATGATGAAGGGTCATATAAACATACATCCACTGAATGGCAAGTAATAAAGATTCATATTTATTCCTGAAAATTAGATTAATGAAAAAATGTATTAACTAAAAAGAATGCCACAGATGATTAAAACGTAGTTTTCTTTGTAAAAACATACTATGAGGAAAAAGACTTCAGGCAACAACATGCCTTGGACTAATTAGGAAAAGAAAGTAGGACATTTTACAAAAATCATACTGTTCAATCAGGCCATGAAATCAATGCAAAGGGAGTAGCAGAACCCTGCAAGTTGTCGAGTCAGATCTTTTCATTTCAGTAAGAGGCACACAGATCAAAGAAGGTTTAGATTCTATCATAGTATCACACTGATGGCATACATATGAAGAAAGTAGGGCATTTACACACACTCTCTCACTTTGGCGCTAAAATTTTAACACTGTTTCACAATTTGAAGATAAGTGCAATAAGTATCTCACCAAAGTCTCCAAGTTAAATTACTGTCTTCCCTACTGAGCTTGTCACACCCCAAAGAAGAACAAAAATATTTTTGGAGGTAAATTTCTTAATTCAAGGTGTAAACTAACACATTTAAAATCTTTTCCCATTTTTCTGCCACACCCACATTCAGATAAACTACGCTGTGCTTTATGCGGAATAAATAAACCCATTCTTCTCCCATGCGTCCTGGGACTGTAATGTTTAGAGATACAGGGGAGGGAAAAGGAAGGGAAAAAAACAGTGCTCTGATATACCAACAAAATCTAGACAGACAGGCTACAGCTTGCTGATAGCCAAAACGAAGCTGCCCAGATGGATGCTTAGCTCTAAGACAGTCTGGATCCAACCCAGAGCTAGAGTAACAGAGGCCTAACGCTGCTGGAAAGCTCTACGAGGGTATGTATGTATGACTTGAAAACAAAACCTGGTTTGAATTAAAGTTATGAACATATTTTAAACAAAGACCAAAAGGTTCAGAAGGTTTCCACTGTTGTTAATAAGAAACATATATAGTTTAGCAGCGAGGTGGAAGAACCATCTGCAAGACTATGAGGAGTTTTACAGATTTTGCCTCCACAAAGTGTTTCGAAAGTGAAAACTCGAAAAACCAAACCAGCTTTATGAGTAAAGTGATCTTATTCAGAACAGTTGAAAAGTAGTTCTAGAAAAGGCACCACTTCAGCCACTGGAGAGCCCAAAACATAAAGGAAATCTTCAGCCAGATATTCTATTCAGTTCACAACACACGAACCATTTTAGCTTAGAGAAGACTGAGCAAGATGATTCAGCCTGGAAAGATACTGCTCCGTCTTCTAGAGTAGGGATGCTCTAACTAATGATCTGCACACTGAAATTATCGGACAAACCACAGCAAGGGCTCAAGCAAGTCACCGAACTAGAAAGGGATACACTTAATAGGGAACTAGCATCTGGTAAACCTCTCCCTATGAGACAGTTCTTACAAGAATTTCTCCCTATGAGAATGACAGTATGAAACACAGTGATAAATAGGTAACATCATGAAGTTTGGAAGTTTATTTTGGACAGTCAGAATACCATTCGAAAATTATTGTAACTAATTTTTCTTGATGTGATTTCCAATGTATTTTGTTTTGACTTGTATAATTAAAATGCCTAACACTTCTATGCTGACTTTGTGGCTACAAAAGAATAATGCAAACAGAAAAGATAGAAACAGACATTTCGGGCTTGGCTTGAAATGAGCCAAGTCTGAGTTCTCTACTTATCTACACGTCTACCTTCCAAAATTACAAGAGATGAAGTTGGTGCAGATTACATCATCTTTTTTGTAAATTCAGCTTTGAATGATATAGTTGATTATATAAATAATGTAACAGTATTTTTCTTTTATTGAAAGACTATAAATGTAAAAGCTTTCAGAGCTCAGATTTTATTAAAAAATGAATCCTGAAAAGAGTTCAGCATACAAACATGTCCAAGGACATGTTTTACCTTGTTATGTCAACCATTCCCTTCAACAGTGAAATCAACATGTATGCAGCCACGAAGAACATTCAAATACTCTTTTTCACCTAACTTTTGTAAGTATGTGTTAGAAGACTTGCACAGGACAGTGCCAGTGCGTAACTCATAGAAGTTTGATGAATAATGGAAAATAGTCCTCAGGAAAGACAAAAAAATCTAGACATTAAATAATCCCCCTCCTCTGCATTCAAAATAGTGGATACCAGTGTGCTTTGCTGCCTCAGCTCATCCACTTTCCTCCTTCTGTTATTTTTTGAAATAAAAATACAATACACATCCTATGCTTACAGTCAAAGGAATGACTTTTACTACTTTAGGGTCTGTTCTAGCAAAGAATCTATAAACTTCATTTCCACCATCTTTTTTTGTGGCTCTGCTACATAACACTAACTGCACAAACAGCTACACTAACATTTCCCTATATTCAACTGTATTCCCCTTCAACACAAAACAGACAGGTTTCTTTGAATCCTCCACGGAGCAGATCAGCTTTGCTGTATTTGAAGACTGATCCCCTCCTCCCCTCTTCATCCTTGTAGTGCTTCTCACTCCATTGGGTGCAGTTGTGTATGACTGCTGGTAGATGCATTTGGAAAACACCTGGAACTGGACAAGTTAAATTATTTTTTATTTAAAACTGGTGCTTTTCGCTGATGCTTGCTTACCTCATTGTCTGACTCCACAAGCACTTGATCATATTCACTAAGAGCTACTAGGAACATGATAGATGTGACATTTTCAAAGCAATGTATCCATTTTCTTCTTTCTGATCGTTGGCCTCCTACATCCACCATTCTGCAAAATTAACATCTACATCAACTCCATGAATACCTTAACAGATAAACATACAAGTACACACACAGTGACAAAATTCAAGAATTTAGCTGAAAACACTGTTTCGTTTGTTTTTCTTAATGTTTTTTTTTCCACTGATGTTTAATGGAATCTGTTGTACGTAGACAGTTAATCACATTTGCTTTTAAGTCTGACGCGTTTTCTGTATTTAAACTATTGTGGGTCTCAAAACTCCTCAGATTTCTGAGACACAAAGGTCTCATGAGCCACGATTCAGCAATGTATGCCCCATATATTCAGCAGAAACAGATGTGAACAGAATAGACTTGCTGATCTGTCTTTATCCCCCCAAATTACCAGAGTCAAAATTCCCAACTTGTTAAAGCTGCTCCATTTTAAGATGACAAATAGACAATATGCATCTACTAAAATTTTTAGTAGCCAAAATTGAAACACAAATTTGCTCGCAGTGTATTCCCACTTCATCCCATGTCTCAGTGTAACTGAACACAGGTGTCTAACTTGCAACTGCATAGTTATTTTTTAAATAACTGTACTTGCACTCTCTCTAAAAATGAACTACACTAGAGGTAACTTTGTATTCCATAATTTACATGAATTACGAGGACACAATTGTATTTTCAGACTATTATTCACAGTGAAATTTTGATATATATCATTGAAAAGACAAAGTGCAGGGTTTTTTTTCAGTAATAACTACCTTCAGAAGAAGACAAACCTCATTGTCTGTCATCCCTTTGACACCTTTCAGATCAGCTCCTTATTATATGTGGACAATTACATTAAAACATATTGACCAAGCTCAAATTTTAAAAACACAGAATAATTGCTTTTTACGCACTTTTAACCAATATCCTATACACAGTATTACTAATGTAAAAGGAAACAAAAGAAAAAAAAAAGCAAGTGGGTGTTAAAACTTTTTTTCTACCTGAAAATGACGCTTTGTAAGTCGAATGGATATTCAATGATCCCTGTTGTTGGGACTCGAACTCTGAGCACATCTTGCTGAGTTGGCAGATAGGTGGAATCTGCTATGCGGTCCAAGTCATTAAGATAGCTATAGACAGGGAGAAACAACAGGAATGCAAGACAGTGACACCATCATCCACCAAGGAAAAGAGAAAGGAAGACTTGGGAATGGAAATGGGCTGTGGGTAGGAAAAAGTACAACAGAAAAAAGAGCATTATCGGCATAAAACAGGGGACAAACTATAAAAATGTGCTCCATCCTCCCTTCCTGTACACTTTCATAGCTTCAAGTAAATTCTACAGAAGGGTAGCATAATTATTCTGGTTTTTTTCATAGAAGTTTGCTTGAATTTCACATGTAAATTCACCAAAGATTCAAAGTTTTCAATTACATAATTCTAGGCAATTTAGAGACAAATAATATAAAATGTGTGAGAAATATAAAATTGCACAGTTTTATTTGAATACATAACATATTTCTTGATATTCATTCTACACTGTCTACACAGATCCATGGATAGACCAACATGAATTTCCCAAGGAACAGTGAGCTGCTATAGAATAGACCATTATCATTTACAAAATGATAGGAAGATAAATGGTACTGTTTGGACATTAAATTAAAAAAAAAAAAAAAAAAAAAAAAAGGAAACCCCCATAATTTAAAAACTCTCCAAACCTTGCTATCAGAAGGCAGCACTCATTATTTAGAGAGGTCTCTGGTACCTGAAAGTCCTGCATTCACACTGAAACTTCTGACTAAGTTAATAAGCCTACAGTTCATGAAATACACCCCTGTCAGTTAGCAAACAACCCCAAATGGCTATAAAATTGCTTGCAAACGTTCATTAACTACAACACCAAACTTTTCCGCTATTACTTAATGGTGGGTTTCAATTATAAAGCACTGGTGTACTGGAAGTTTTAATTAATTCTCATAAAAGAGATGCCTCAAAAAAGAAGTGTACCCATGTGAGTGTGAGAGCCTGTTTGGGTCCAGGAGCTAACTTCTCATGAAACCAGTGCACTAGGTAGCTCGGACTCTCTGCATGGCACATGCCTGGGAGAAATACTCCTTCAGGAAATTACGTTCTTGGGCATTTGGTACTTCCCAGCACAAGAATGACCTAGAGTTAGCCACTGAGAAGATAAATTAACCTACGGATGCCCTCATTCATTCTATGGGAGCAGAGCAATGGTCTTGTAATTTATCAAATGATGATGAAGTATCACTAAACTCTGAACATGTTCTTTTCCCTGTAGTTATTACTGAAGGTGCTCTTTTTAAATAAACCCACACAAGAAATAATTAGACTTCTTGTAGATGCTCTGAATGATTTCTTAATGAAATAGTGAGAGCAAGTTATCCTGAACAATGACAGAAACAAAGCAGTTTGATTTCTACCTTACAGCAAATATATGTAAGAATTGTTAGATCTGGAAGGGAGCCAAAAACATTGTAAAATCTCCCTCACTATGATTTTACTCATGAAAGATTAATCCAATAGTAAACACTGAATGTGAGAAAGTTATACAAAGTTAGAAAAACTTATTGAACCATATAATATATCTCAGATAATTCAGAGGCTACTAGTCTGAAAATATTTTATGAAAACACTGATTAGTTTCTGCCAATAAGAAAAAGGCTCGGGAGTCTGAGCACTTCATCTGCCCTCAGGTGTTTTACACAAAAAGCAGAATGGACAAGCACATCACCAGCTTGTTGGGGGAAAAAGAAAAGTATACATGAATGAAATCCACAACTACCGCAATAAGAAACTTATAAGAGACTCTGAACTAGCTTCTTTTTCCCCTCTCACCCCCCAAAAAATCGGTTTTGGTTTGTGACTGTATTTTGGAAGGGTACAAAGAAGCATTGTGGGTCATGACATGCTACAGTCGTATTCACAACAGCAGGATTTTAACTGTATAAATTGGGAGGTGGCCCATTTATGGTATTGTCTGCAATGCTGCATTTCTTTAGCAAGCTTCAGCTGTGGTCTCCAATGTGAGCCTGCTTACCGCACCTCTGTACCATCAGCACAGTGCACTTGTTACTCAGATATACTGTAATGCACAGCTGGCTGGTTTTAGAAAGGCAATAATGCAAAGGGATGTTATTACATAGTTAAATCTCATTTGTGTTACTGGAAAACATTAAATGGGCAGACGAGTATTTTTTTTTGTCCTAAGATAAATCACTGATGTCATTAAATTCCAGAGGAATTAATTTATCCTTAAAATATACTTATCTTTTCCTCATCACCTTTCAGTTCTGCTCAAGTTCTGCTCATTCAATTACCAAACAGCAACCTTCAGACTCATTTCACCCATACGGGCACCTTATAGAGCCTATATAGTCCACAGAAGAGTCCTTATGCAGTCCTATCTCTTTCTCTAGTTTTCTTCACTTAACATATCAAAGGATGTTGAAGTCTCTAAGAAGTGTCCTAAAATATACATTCAAACCCAGAATCAAGGAAGCTGTGTTGAAACCAGAAACGAGTACCTCACAGAAAAAAAATAATCAGATAGCATGCACAAAATCCTTTAAAAGGAAAATCTTTGTGATACTGACAAATCATAACCAGAATCTACAGTCCAACAAAAGCAATTTAGACTACATCCTGCATTTTTTTGAATAACGACATTTAGCCCCTACCACTTTACCTTCTAACTTAAAAGTTAATAAACAAATTGTATCAATTTATTTCCATGAAAATGTCCCAGTTCTTTGTTGCATAACCATACTTTTAAGTCTTCCATTATTGTTATTTTCATGCTGTGGGCATACAGCAAATAGTCAATGAAATTCTTTTTAAGTAGAAAAAAAAAGATTTTAAGGAAGTTTGTGCATTGTTGCTCTGAAGTAAATCAAGAGATATTTTCTGCTAGTGACTTTAACAGTTCTGCACATCATTTACACTTCTTGTTACCAAATGAGAATATGTAACTTCACGTTCTGCTATCAACTTCATCGGGATTAAACATGTTTCTGAGAATCAGACTGAAAGCTTTGCTGGCAGCAGCAACACAAAGTTCCCTTCAAGATACTTTAAAATCACTAAAAATTCTTTAAGTCTCTTAAAATTCATGTAACCTCTAAACCAAAGTAACACAATTAATGAAAAAAATCTATTATCTTTGGGTAAGAACATGTATCATTGAGATTGTGATTAGGGTCTTTCTTTTCCATCTGAAGATTTTTGATATATTGCAGAAATGAACCATACCTCTTCAGTCAGGTGCATTCTTCCTAAAACATCGGTGGGAGCAAATCCACACACTTACCCTCAATACATTATCACGACTTTTGTATTAATTGCATAACACTATACTTCTACGTCAATAGTACCACATACACTGAAACCAAGATGTTTTCTCTTCTTGAATCACAAGAACAGATATTTGTATTGCACTAGGAGGGGTGGGGTGACAGTCTGATTTTTCTGCATAACTGATTTGTTGGGTTGACTCACTATTTCAAAATGCTGAGAGGAAATATGTAAATGAATACAGGTGACCATTTACATAAAAAGAAAAGACAAATGGAATACCATTAACATTATGGACATACTACCAACATACACAATTTTCACGTATTACTATTATAGTTGTTCCTGTAACATTGACAATTTAGAATTTAACATATTTGATTTATCATAGTTTAGCTCATTGTCACAATAAAGACTTGTATTTTCAAATCTTCGTCATACCAAAAGGGTTGGAAATTCAGCTTTTGTTTTCCCACATGAAAGCTGGGGTTTAAAGAAATTCTCTGATCACCAGGGGAATGCAGGACTGCATGCATATGCTTTAAGCATCCTACAGCTTATTAAAATAACAACATACTTATTTTAAAATTAACCTAGGAAGCAGCAACTTTAAATAGAAACATCAACACATGCTAGCTAATGCCAATTCTCTTCCATCTTCAACTGTGCTGGATCAAGCCCCACTCTAGCTGCACTTCTGCCCATCCCCAGCTGCCAATTCATTCGCTTGTGCAATGGCTTGATAACACATTTCTGTCAAAATGATTCTGAATAGTAAAGAAACACTATTAAAATTGTTCAAATTAAGCTAGTTCATTTGATGGACACAGCCTGGGGTGTGGGAAGTCCATAAGCTCCAGCAGGAAAGCAGGGTGGAGTTACCTCCTGCACTGGCTTATCTGCAACCAGAAGAGGACATATGAAGCCAGTGCTATGTGAAATGTCTCGAGTCACTGAATTCAGATGGGTAATGAGTGAAAGAAAATGTAGATTTTTACTGTTTTGTTTGTTTGTTTGTTTATCTGCTTATGAAAAAACAGATTCACCATGGCTTTAAAGCACTTATCTAACGCAGCCCTAAACAAAGCACTGACAAATAGATCGAATCCCCTAGGCATGCACACACAAAAGATTTAAGCACTTAAAGAGACATGCACAGGGTATTTTAGGGTAAGTGCCTAACTCAAAATGTATGCACAAATACTGAAATCAGCCTTTGCAATGCAACTAACTCTTCAGTGTATACTAGAAATGGCTACACATGCACTTTTGCAAACAAACCACAAGACTTGTCATAAACATGAACTTCCACAAGAAAAGTGTTGCCAACAATTGCCCAAACCAGATGTTTCCTTATTTTACTAACTTCAAAATTTAAAATCATAACAACACTATGGATATTGGAAATACCCTGGCAGCTGTCCTGAGGGCTAGTCCAGAAGTGGGTAACCACCAGTGTCACCACGGGGAATTCAGTTGCATGGGGAGCAGCAACCGCACAAGCCACTTAAACTCAGAGTGCCATATAGTTGAGACCTATTTTTACCACCTTCTAAGAAATGTCTTACTTTGGTGAGACACACTGTAGGTATAGGGCTTTTCACCCAAACAGTACCTACTCAGCTAAGCATTATACAAAGGAACAAAAAAAAAATCGAAAATTGCATAGAACTACTTAAAATAAAGCACCAAACCACACAGGTCTGAGTAAATTTATAGTACAGACCAAGTTTAAAAAGTTAATTATACCTGTAATTAGTTTTGTAAAAATGAATTTTAGTGGCTGCTGAGGTAATTTTCCAGGGGGTTGCTATGGCGACAGGCAGAAGGTGCATTACCTAGGCGATGTGTGTGTAATGAGCTGCTGGCAGTGGCCCTCCCTTGACGTCAGGAGAAGCTGCCACTGTCTCGCAGCACACTTGTGATCTCCACACTGACCAGAATCGGAGGAAGCCTTTTGTTTCCCAGTCAGCACCGAGAGAGAAGTACTTATTTTTAATGCAGTTTCCATCACCTATGACAAGGTCCAAGCCTGCAGCCAGCTTCAGGGAAGCTGCCAGGCTATGGAGGTGCTAATGATGCCCTTGAAAGAGCACGTTTCAAAGGTGCAGTTTGTCGACACTTCAAAATAAACAGCAGGAGCGGGATCATGAGAGTAGACTAACTGGCTCTGTACTTTCCTACATGCCTTTCCCATATACAAATCAGGCAAAGAAGAGAGACTCCTACCCTTAATAAACAGACCAGAGTTGTTTTAACCAATAACCTTCTCCAAGGAGTTAAATATAAACCCCGTCTCACCATGAATAGGTAGCTCAACATTCAGCCTTAATTAATTTCTCAGAGCTACATCACCTAACAAAGACAGACCATCAAAACTTATTTGAATTTACTTTCAGTGAATGAGGTCTTGAAGCACCTTCAACATGAAGAAACATGGGGCAGGCACTTCAAACACACACCTTCCTCCAGCCACGAGCTACTACTTTTCAGCATCTTTGAGGTCCTACTTTTGTTGCAAGTAATCAGGTGAAAAAGCAGAATTTTCTCAGGAATAATTCCATAAAGTGAATTTCTGTAACTTTAAACTAAGTTTAGTGTATAGCCAAATTAATCAAGAGAAGGCATTAAGGGCATAGGCAAAGGTAGGAAAGCTACAGCCTTCATCCATCTATAAGACTAATTTCCCTTTCTGAGGTTAAAAATGAGATTGCTCTATCGTATACATATACTTCCCAGAATCACGGAATGGCCAGGGTTGGAAGGGACCTCTGGAGATCATCTAGTCCAACCCCCCTGCCTGAGCAGGGTCACCTACAGCAGGTTGCACGGGATGGTGTGCAGGGGGTTTGGAAAGTCTCCAGAGTGGGAGACTCCACAACCTCTCTGGGCAGCCTGTTCCAGTGCTCTGCCACCCCCAAAGTAAAGAAGTTCCTCCTCGTGTTAAGATGGAACTTCCTATGTTCAAGTTTGTGCCCGTTACTCTTGTCCTACTACTGGGCACCACTGCAAAAAGACTGTTCCCATCCTCCTGGCACCCTCCCTTTAAGTATTTATAAGCATTGATAAGATCCCCCCTCAGTCTTCTTTTCTCCAGACTAAAAAGACCCAAGTCCCTCAGCCTTTCCTCCTAAGAAAGATGCTCCAGTCCCCTAATCATCTTTGTAGCCCTTTGTTGTACCCTCTCCAGCAGTTCCCTGCCCTTCCCGAACCGGGGAGCCCCAGAACTGGACACAGTAATACCACAGATGTGGCCTCACCAGGGCAGAGGAGAACATTAGAGTACTATTCATCAGTACTGCCCAATAACTCTTCCCAAACTCAGCAGGCAAAACTGATGTAGCAAGATGCTGAATTAATATTCACTCGCACACTAACAAACCCTGTGCTTAGAAGGAGTCTGCCTGCGAGACCCTGTGAGCACAGAAGTCCCTGGGGAGCAGAGTGCCTCTGAAATGCACTGCTGCGGAGAAGGGATCTGCCTGGCACCACACCAGAAACACTCCAAGAGAAATCTCCAAAATAAAACCAAACATGCTGAGATAGAGGTAATTATTGGTCCTGATAAAAGGGTCAGACTAAGCCTAGTAAAGATTACTTGTTACCACCCAGCCAGGAAACAACGTGATTGTTTTTTAATCTACATGGGGAGAACAGGAAAAGGGAAGCAACAAACTTCAAGAAACTCTGCAAAGTTTGTTGTTTAACATAAAGTTTGTTGGGGGAATCTCAGTGTAACCACAGCTATAAAAACAAGGCTTACTAGCAACATTTCACATGCAAATGTTTTCATTGTGTTCAACCACATGTAAGAGAGGTACCACATGGCTCACTTTTTCCAGGTAGGACAGTAACCATAAACATTTACATCTTTTCAACCCTAAACTTCTCAGGTTTAATGCAAACAAAAAAGTATTTTCCTTGAAGTCAGGATAGTTCATAGGTATGACCCTCTGCAAAATGTTGTCTCTTGTAGACATACAGTGATGGTCCAAGTGAAAATAAAGCTCCAATCAAAGTCTATGACTAAGACTAATTAAGCAAACTATTTAATAAGATTTGATCTATCTCTGTTCTTTGGAGCATGGCTATTTCGGAACTGGGTGGGGCTACCCTCCATACTGCTGTTGGGGTTTGGTGTGGTTTTGGAGGACTGGAGGTTTTTTTGGGGAATTTGTTTGTTTTGCAAAACACTGAACTGGCTGATGAGAATACCCTAAACTAGCACTAATTTTGACCATGTGCTGGAAAACAAGTTTTGAAAGGGAAAAGCCTTTTTCTGCATTTTTTTGAAACACATACAACTTGCTTGTCTTTCAACTCCACATATGCAAAATGTTAAAGTTGCTGTAGCGGGATTTTTCCTACCTCACAGAGCTGCCAGAATAACTGACACAAGCGTGCTCTTTGCTAACATGCAGCAGCACAGTAAATGGAATCAATTTTCAGTGTACAAACACAAGCCGTGAACAAAGCTAAGTGTAAACAAGTATTGGCCACATTTTCAGAATTTCTGTAGAGATTTGCATTTCTGTGCCTCTACACCACTGGTGAAAAGTTGCGGCCCGTTTACCAGTTTCCAGAACTATCTAATCTTAATCTAAATTAAACGCAGTAAACCTAAGATCTTTGCAGTGAGGTAGGAAGAAGTCTGCCCTGTGTTCTTTTTATCCTTATCCCACCCAAATCCTACCTAGCTGTCTCCCTCAATTTCCTACATGGTTAAAAGCCAACCTTTGCAAAGGCTAGAAAAAGCAAGCCATCGAATAAAAAAATGCTTGTGCCAATTTTTCTTAATAGGAAATGTGGTTTAAAAATTATACAGATATTAAAAACATGTTCAGTACTGCATGAAAAAAGGCTCCTGAAAGAAATATGTGCTGTATACTGCTTTATATAACCACACTTCCCTTTCTGAACTTCCCTAGTTCTGTTGGATAATCTTAATTTTTTCTATAGGATGCAGTGCTTTGGTATGCGGCCAATTTCATATCCCATCTTTCTTCATATGTTCCCTACATCTAAGGCATAAGACAGGGTTAGCATGGTCCTGCTGCTAGTACTTGATTGTTATCTTCAGACTTTAACTTTTATTTGCTGGTTTTGTTTTACTGCAAACCTTACACAAATAAGGCTGTGAAAACTCTGAATACATAAAATCTACCATTCTGCAACACAAATTGCCCCCAAATAAAGCTTTAGAACCTCCAAGTACATTTTTACAAATTAAGGGAAGAAAGAATCAACAAACAGTATTAAAATGTTTATTAAATAATGATGAGCTTTTGTATCATAAATTATGAATAGATGGTTTTCCTACTCCCAACAAAAGACTGCTACACAGATATCACATAGACAATTGTTCATAATTTGCTATACCCGTGTCAGGCGCATAGCAGGTCTCAATTCAGGACAGTATTAGTACTTCTGAAAGGCTCACACAGACCCATGATGCCCTAAGAATTCCCTACAGCTTTATGAAATAAAAGAATGAATATTCTGATTGCTAGAGGCAATACATGCAAATGGAGTAAACTGCTGTAGTAAAAACTTAGATTCATACACTGATCTTTCCCCTTGTGTGCCCCTAGGCACATCCTATTTAGCACACAGTAATTCCACTGAAATGTGCCTGTTTCAGAAGTGGAACATGGAAGCAAAACATTATTTTTAACAGACAGGTATGAAGGAATTAATTATTCAGCTGAAGTTACGAGAAACACTCAAATGCAGATCTAATACTGTCATACAAAAATTAGTAGATGACCAAAGCACTACAATTCATGCAATGGTTTCTCAAAAGGTGAAACATGAACTTTAATGAGCAGACATCATTATGATTCATCTCCTTCTTCCCTGTTAACAATTAGTGATATTCTGAAGATGTCCTCAGACCCACACCCTGGAGCTCTTATTACGTGGTAAAATACTGCAATCTGCATTTCTGTACCAACTGCCCAGCTAATTCAACTCACATGATCACAGGTATATGCATGGCTGTATAACCGTAGGGACCAAGTTGTTAAAGGTGATAGCAAAAGCAGAAACAAAAGCCTGAAGGACTCTCATGTATGTATGAGTGCCATGGTGTGCATGACTCATAAAGAAGTGCATTAAACAATTAGAAAGTGGGGTATTAAATACCCACTGGGATAGCTAACATAGTGGGTTAGAAACATGAGGGAAAATAATATTTAATTATCTGAAGTGTTAGAAAACACAGCCATGGAAGGGAAACTAAACAGATATCCTGAGTGCTTGTATAGCAACTAGAAAGTCCTTGGTTGGAGGTGTACAATGATATAATAGTTTCATTTCATGGGACCAGAGAAAGACACTCTCCAGTTCTAAACAATTCCAACTTTTTCTTTGTGAAGGGAAAGCCCTTAGTGTCATATTGGAGAAAAATGGTGATGAATCCTCACAAATTCTAGTTGCAACCCAAATTCTGTACATTGTCACAGTGTGAAATGTAACTTATGACAACTGTCTCTCTTAGTGACAAAAGTTAAGACTGTTGCCTCCCCTTTCTTCGGGCTTTGAAAAGCCGTGATATTATCAGACTAGTAACCTGTTTAAATTTGGCTTAAGGTCTTGACAGCCTGTACAGTACATATCGAATGATCTCATCTCACACAGCTATTACTTAAGGCAATCCACAGTGTGGTGTTGGTTTACCTCTGCCTCACACTGTGAACAGTATCTTAAAGGCAAGTGGTTTAGTGGTAAGTGGCTAAGTCACCCCGTAATGTATATGGGAAGTGAATAATCTCTTATTTACCTGATGTGCTCTTCATTTTACCACAGAGAAGTCTAGAAATTGCTTTTTAAAACAACATGAACACCCAACCTTTGGAGCATCCAACGGCAAGGGAAGAGAATGGAATTTATTTTCTCAGTTTCCAAGAGCTTCAAATCAACTCCCACGATGCAGGAAATTTTCTTTATTAGATCGTACCCTACCACACATCTGATGTATTCTTCCAGGGTACTAGCAGTGGGTATAAAAACAACGGAAGTGTAGCTAACAATGACAAAGCAGGTCAAAAGATGACAGAAAGTATAGAAACATATAGGATATAATAGAAACCAGAAACAGAATTTAGAAAGAACAGCAGAAACAGAAAATACAGATAAAGATATTCAGGAAGACAATGTATAATGACATTAACAGACCAAAAAAGGCAATACAAGGAACAGACTGAAAATAATACTACCATAAAAACACAGGGGAGAACTACTGAGAAGATGAGAGGCTCATGCAAGAGATGAATGAAGATCGTGTGACATATTGACCCATATGCTTAAAATATTGACATATATGCTTACAAGGCATATTGAAACATATGCTTGCAAGAGAGCTGATGGACAACAAACGGTTTTGGTTTATACATCAACTCAGAAGAAACTACTAGGACTCACCAAATCGATGGGGACTGGGTACTTATTTCCGTCTTATTGCCAGTAGCAACTTTCGAGCATTTTGGGTTTTTGCTTTGCAACAGGGATTTAAAGTCTCTTTGGGTATTTTATTGCTAAACATACACACTTTTTTTTCTTTTGAAACAATGTTTCTTTGGTTTCTGCTAATTGTTTTTACTGGACTTACATACCTGACAAAACTCTGCTTGCAAGCATAAATATAGGAGAGTCTTCTAAAGACTCATATACAGTGATTCACAATTCTAACTTAAAACAGATTTTGCAGAAATCCATAGTACGAACTATAATAGATTATAGTTAAAGTCACCAAATCTTCAAAAACTCATGTTAAATTGCTAAACATGTTGAGTTTGAAAAATAACCAATCAACTGGTACATCTACCTTTTGCAAGGCAACGTACTAGCAATTTGCTTCTACAGCTACTTTATGATTTGTTCCCTACTATTTTTAATAATACTCAAAAGATCCACTATGGTGACAATTTCATTAAAACTAGGTCAAAACTATGGTATTCAGCACGATCTGATCTGAAGTAGCATCAGATGATTATTTCCTACTTTGGAGAGTAAGTAATCCTACTTTTACCCTCTAACGCAAGCACATGAAATACATACATTTATTTCAACTTTAAAAACAGTATCACATCTGTTGTGGAAACAAAGTTAGGACCTACAAATACAAGAAATTTAAAGTATTAGACAAGCTCTGCTTTACCTTCTACTTATGCTTGCTGCTTATTTCAGTAAGTGAAATAACATGAAAATGTATTGTCAGTAACTTGTCTCTGAAATCTTCTTTTCACCATTTATGCAGCCTAAAGTTTTTCACTTTTCATAACATCCTATTTGTTTTCTTACCACTAAAACCCAAAACACAGTATGGTATCTTTGGGGACAGTGAGAATCCAAACAATACAAGAGTGTTGGCACTGTGCTTTGCACCACCCTGCACCAAAATATGCATACACAAATGATGAAAGTGATGTTTGTCTTGACTAAATCACATACAAAGTGTTGTGCTAGATAATAATCTTCATACTACTGTGCAGATAAATGTCATCCAAGACCTCCCATGTCTACAGCCCTGTTCCAATGAGCTTAATGGGAGCTTCATGGTGCCTTTCTGTTCTTCTGTACTTCCCTCAAAACATATACACCTGACAAATGGAGACTGGAGTGATATCAGCGGAATAATTTTCAAAGACAATACAAAAATTCACAGAGACCATGGAAGTTCTTGCCACAGCTTTAATCATTAACTAGGCTGTACTTTTTAATGTTGGTCAACATCAAAAGGTCACCATCCCTTACCATCATCCATTTCTTTGACAACACACAAGAAATTTTATTTGAGCTATATGCTACATTACTCAAGAGTAACTGAATTTCATGGAGTCAATCTTCAGGCAGTCCTCAGATTCCAATTTCAAATTTCACAGTGCTATTTTATCAGATTCCTCCCCCAAGAAACTAAAGGCATAACATTTCAGACGTAGTTTAGTCACATATGGGTTTTTTTTTTTATTGTTGACCTATAACAAACAGGGTTTAACTTAAAGTGCTTTTCCTGTTGTCTGCCTGGCAGCCTGGTCCTTTAAAATGTAGGCTTTGTTTCCATAAAAGAAAGGCAGTTCAGTAAAACACGAGAACTCTTGCTTAGTACTATTCATCTCACCACTAAGACTGCAAAAGTAATCTGTGAGGGAAAAGGGGAAAACCTGGAAAAATCAGACATCTGGGGCATTATAATTTTTATGTATTGTATGGAGATCTACCTTGATTGCACTTCCCACTATTCACTACTGTCATACTACATGAACACATTTTTGTCCAGCTTGAATTTTTGAGTGTATGTCAGAGGAGAGTAAGGGCTTAAACAGGTATGACAAGAGAAAACAAAACCACCAGTGATTACCTATCCCTATTTAGAACCTTACTTCAAATGATCACAGACTGTCATTCTGTGACACACACACAGATATAATCCTAAACCAGAGGTACTCCACTCCTTAAAGTATCCTCTGAATTCAATCTAGTAAGTGTATATTCAGGTATGTTTGTGCTGCATATGCATACAAACAAGTACACAGACATATACTGTAAGAAGCTAAAAAGCAAAAATTACTTTGTTAGAAACAGAAAATAACATACAGTTTGTAGCCACCATGTACTTACTATTTAGTTGAATCTGATAATTGATACTCCCGTCGTCTATCATAACACTCCTGAATTCCAGGGTCATTCCATAAGCTTCTTATTGCATCTACATATGGGTTCTCAAAAGTTGACACCTTCTCTACATCCACTTCTCGAACTAACTGTGCATGAGCCTAATTCAAAACAAACAAAACAGTAAAATTGACTTCGTTTGCTATGTTTGCATATAGCTCATATACAGTGACCACGATTAACAGGAATAATTTTTCATATTGGCTGTATCACCAACATGTATTTGCAATGTGAAAAATCCAAGTACCACGAAGAAGATTGTGAAAACAGAAAAAGGAGACAACAGTTATAGGAAGTTCCAGAAATGAGGGAGAACAGAAAAAAAATTGACATTTTTATGTCTAGTACATAGGTGTCAACACAGATAAGCAAACTATTCACCTTTCATGCTAAAAGACACCGTTAAACAGAATACCTACCATCCATTCTACCAACGGAACCACTCATTAGTAACTGAACCCGGGACACTTGGACAACATAAAGATAGAATAGACAGCAAAACACAAAAATATTCAAAGATGGATATTTTACCACAATTTGTATTCATCTGAATGAACTTAGTGATGGCGTAGGAAGGAAACAGTAATGTTGATTTATTGGGGAAGACCTTAAAGTAAACAGTGAATGAATGAGAATAAGTAAGAGTACTGAGTAAATTATGAATGAGTGATGAAATGGTGTGTTCAAAAAGAGTGCTAAATTTGATATTATGACAGAAAGTGAATTAATAAACATACATATGGGCCCTTATTTCAGATTATGCTTACGCCAGTCCAGTATTATTTACATGAAATGGATGAAGTATTCACATTACAATTTGTATTTCAGTAAGCTTATTTTAAAGAAAGGTTTCATTCTGAATTTTTCAGGTACAATCTTGGAGTATACAAAACATGCTTTTAAAATGACGACTAGTTAATCAACTTGACAGATTTAGACTGTGATGGTAGCTGAGAAAACGGAAGTAGGGAAGGAATTGGTCTTTTAGAGAGATTGATAAAAAAATCTTAATGTTGCCACAAATGGAAAAGAAGTCACTACTAAAAAAGAAAATCAATATTATTAGAAATTGTCTCTAGTTTCAATTTGTACTATAAATTATAGAGATTCTCAAAAAGTAATGTCTAAAATTGGGAGTTACTAATAGGAAATGATCCCTAACAAATCCATCACCCTCCTAAATACTTAAAATTTAGTTAAAGCCTGCAGAGTCAGAACTGCCAAAGAAATACAGCAGAACGAGCTCCAATTTGTTCTGGAAATATTATATACACACTTCAGTAACAAATACATGCATGTATGTATCCGTGTAGAGATACATACACATGCAAACATACACATACATACAGAGAAGACAACAGATGAAAACTTGGTCAAGCAAAAAACCTGAGGGATTCAACTCCCATATGAAGACACAAACTTGTGAAGACACAAACGTCTTTTCATTTTAAATTAGGTGAAGGTATACTGAAAGGAGTGGTTTTGTTATTTTTAAATAAATTTATCCTCTGTTTACACACGTACAATCCTCACCTCTCTTTTTAGACAGTCCATGAGAATGATGCTCCTACTCATCACGTAACCAAATATTGTACCTGCAACTGTTGCTTACTCAAGAGTGAAGTGAGTTTTTCACTGTGAAAAATGTGTGTCTTAGAGATAAGGAGAACATATGTTCTCTGTTATCAGAATCTGAATCTCCAAAGTTCAAACAAAGGGTATTTTCTTCTGGATCATATCCACACATCCCCCAAATGTCTGGACAAATCACAAAGGGTGCCTACCTTCTCACAGCAAATAACAAGAAATGGTACTCTATTCAAGCCAACATTCTTGTGAAACAGGATAATTTTAATTTTTTTTTTAATTCTCTTCTACCTCATCAAGGTAAGTTCTGTATTCTGTTGCCCCTATGTACTTCCAAAAGAACGATGCCCTGAGTATTTTCCTACAGTTTGTGAAAAACTGATAAAAGAATATATTCAGATATTGATTTGGGGTTTTTTTTGTACTTGAGCTCTGAAACCATGGCAAACTGGTATCAAAATGCCAACAGAGCTAGAAGACTAACTTAATATTCAAAAGCTTTCATTTGAAATCTGTCATAACTGAAGTATTTCTCCAACAGTTCCCTAATCATTCTCTAACAGGTGCTCAAGTATTCTACATTTGTAGAGAAGAAAATCTTATTATTCAGTTACCTATCTAGATTTATTACTATGAAGTTGTCCAACATCTTGCATTGTTTTATTTATCAGTTCTGTATGTTTTGTTATTCAACTAAGATGACTTTGCACTACGTGACAAAACTTAGAAAATAAACTATGACATATGCCAAGAAGTTGCATCCATTGACAAATTGATTCAACTTTTTAAAAAGAGACAGCATTTCCTCAGTGAACACTGCTTTTGCTTCCCTGGGGTTTGCTTGGGCAGACTGATGACAGCTAGCACCCTACTGACATACAGCTCTTCACATCAGTACTGCTTCTCTTATAAAAGTAATGCCCCTTCACATAGATTTCAAATCTTTATTAATACTCGGCTGTGCCTGCTTGTTCCCAGATGTACTATACTTTCCTGTAGAAAACAATTTTTCTTCCTTTTAGAGTCTTTGTCAGGCAACATCTTTTGCTGGTTTCTAATCTCTGGCAGGTGAAATTTTTCTGATGTGAGCCAGAAAAGTAAAAAGTTATCTTCCTCTCTGATAGCTAATTCACCCCGTGTGAACAACTGTGGTTAGAAAATTAAGTATATAAAAATACAGTTTCCCTTCATGAAACATGAGATGCCATCCTATGAGATGGAACATATGTGTTGTTTATTTAAGGAAAGGACAGCTATGGGATGGTACAATGACAACAGCACAGTGTAGATACTGTTTGGAATTAAATAGATCTTAAGAGCCCAAAGCTAACACAGACTTGTTCTGCTATGGCAAGTCATAGTATGGGGCAACAAAAGGGTGCGATCATTTTTCTACTTACTGTCCAGCTTTCCTATTTTCCATATATAAACTTTAGTTTGCCTGGCTATCACTGTTAAGCTGTTGTCTAATAAATAAAAGCAACGTAAATATATAAACATTAACATTAGTGTTACTTTGATAGGATATCTAATTCCATGTAACTGTCTTAATTACCATTTTTGTCACTATTCACCCCTTCCCTCACAAAACCCCATACCTATTGTAATACTTCCATCAACTGGAACAACTTCTTCAGTAAACACTTCTGGCAATCAACCTCTACAGAACAAATCAGGTTTTCAAAACAAATAAAAACATGGGAGAAAAAGAGAAACGAAGCATCCGTAAGCTATTTATTCCCTCTCTACCAAACGGACAAAGAGGCAGATGAAGTAAAACCGATCAGTCTTGTAGTGATGTTAGGTAACTTCAACTGTTAAAAGTCTTCACCATTTCTTCCTGTACAAAGAAAGCTAGGTTTTGGACATTCATCCTAATTTTGTTCATAGAAATTCTAAGCAGAGTAATTTACAAGAAAACTCTGTCTGGTAAAAGAATTTAATACAACAAAAATTCTCCTGAATTCCTATCTCTAAAAAACAAATAGAGATGCTTAGATTTTTATATTATGTAACATAGTATTTTAACCTAAAGGTCTGCAAACATTTCAGAAAGGTCGTAAGTACCACTAAGTGCAGTTACATAAGACGTCACAACACACAGGTCAATCATTTCCAATGGCGAAAGTATAATCATATTAGTGTTCAGTTAACAGCAGTTTACCACTAGATTATTACCACATTTGAAACTAAGATTCAGTCCTGTAGGAGAAAGTTATTGCTACCTTCAAATGGTAACTACTCTTCTACAGGTCTTTCTAACGAGGTTTCTGGCAAAGTACAAAACCTGATGTGTCTGCATCACAACTCACAGGAGTGTTAAATGGCATACCATAGCATGTTACCCAGACACAGATACACACTCACACGTCATTACACATTCCCAAGTAAAAAAATACACTTCATCTTAACTATCACTTCAATTTAGCGAATGCCTCTGTGCTGATTTGAAGAAAATTTTCCTTCAAGTAACAGGGTTTCACAGATTTAGCATAGCTTTCTGCAGCCAAATAATTCAGGCTCAGTTCCCTAATGTACCGATGATCCTTAAAAGGGCTTGAAGGAAAAATAAAAATTTATTTTGTTGCAAGACCCAGGAAGCTTCCCCTATCGAACCAAAGACACTGCCTTTTATCTTGCTAATAGTACTTATTTCTTCCTTTTATTTGTTTTTCAGTTTTGGTTCTTCTGTGCTCCAAGGAAGTTTTTAATTTTGCTACAACGTGCTATTTAAGTGTACTATTTTATTTTAAGAGAATTGTTTTAGAACAGTATGTCTCCAGAATGGGAAAGAGGGTAATTCTGAAGCAGAATTATATATTCTTATCACTACCTTTAACTAAACCACAGTAGAATTATACCTTATCCACCAGATAAGGTGAAGGTATGTCACTCAATCTGCCTAAACACAACATATATGCAAAAAGGGGATTGTCACGTGTTTTTAAAGCCTACACTCACCACACGAGAATACACATCCTGATATTGCCAGGGTGAGGAAGGAATAGATTTAAGACTTCAGGAAAAGCATTTCTTCAATTTATTTTTGCAGTAGTAGAAAAATGACGTGATTCCCAAAGGTACCTGCAGATACTTGGATCCTATACAGTCTACTTCAAGAGGGAAACAACTGCTGAAAAAGTTACTGTAATTCAGCACTATTATTAAGAAAAAGGCTCGCACTTTCAAGACTCTGCTCTCTGGCACTGTAGGACTACATTAATCGTGGCTAGGATTTGCACAAGACTTCCTTTCCTTCAATAAACTAACATTGCAGTACTACAAAGCACTTGCTTTCTTTACCTATTTTTGTTCGTTTAAATTAAACTGGGTTTTACTAATGTACTCAAAGTAATATTTCACTGAATTACCACAGTGGTTAACCATGGGAACAACAGCAGTTAGCTGAATAAACTCAGAAAAAAACCCTCTTGATGGCAAACATCCATTTCATCTTTCCAGTTATAGAAGGAACAATCTTTTTTTTTTTTTTTCTGTAAAACACCATCAGTCTTCAGAATGAAACATCACCCAAATCTGAGGAAAAGTTCAATCAACCAAAAAGGCACAAAATGGTAATGCTGCTTTCTCTCTTCTGTAGCCTTTGTATGGAGCAAGAATGCCCACAGAGCATCCCAAAATCTTGGGCGTCAGAAGACTCGCCTGTTGTATTCTCCTGGACAATCCATGACCCCATAGAAAATGGAAGAATAAAAGAGCCAAAAAGCACAGCGTGTTTTTCAATTGCCTGATTCATGATAAACATGCAGGTTCAGGGAAGCTACTCCAAATTCTGGATACAGAAGGATCTTACAGAAAAAGACACAGACCGTCTTTTCTCTTTGTTTTATTAGCTTACTTATTTACATGTCCATCTCCTGTGAAGAGCAGGTACCACCAAAGGAATGGACTAGGTGGGATAAACACCCTAAAAGCCTGATGTTGCCACAGGCAACTGTTGTCCTATTACTGAATTGAATTACGAGTCAGAAATTGCTATCAAGTCTGCAACTTCTCTCAGAAAAATGCTGCAACAGGATTTCAGACCTTGCTGACAGTCAGATAATGAAAAACCAGATTAAACAGAGAAACTTTAAGAACTGTCATCTGCTTGCTTCCAAATGCCTGCCAGCAGTGGCTCTTTTGAGAAGTCCCTGAAAGACTGAACTTATTTTAATGGACTGATGGACAATGAAGGCAAACTACCTTATTGTATTGTTGTACTTTTATTTAATTTTATTGCTAAAACCCACTCACTGCCTAGCTTTTTTTGAGATCAGGTCACAAGACAAAGTGGGAAAATAAGAACCTTATCAACACACTTAGAATGGAAAAGATAATAAAATTAATCTAATAATATAACTTTCTTTAAGCAATGTCTTTAGCTTCCAGATCATGCTATGTAATGTAAAAAATATGAATGAAAGCTAAATTTTCAATCGCATGCATGAAGCAAGTTCAATTTTTCTACGACAGTTATTTTTAGAAAGCAGGGACCTACGTGGATAGCATATTTAGTGAGTTCATATCCAAGAATTATATGTGCAAAACCTCCAAAATTATAACATCCAAAAAATAATGGAAAATGTCAGAATAGAGATTTGAAATCACTCCTGGTCACATTTATAATTTAACTGATAGCTAAACTGCTCCCTGCCCATTCTACAATGCAATTTTTTTGTATTTATATTATTATATTAAAATGCAGATGCAGCTGTGTTCATGAACACAAACTTTACATGTTGCTGCCTAAAAATCATGCCACAATTTACATTAAACATCTCTAATTTAGAATGTTTGACATTTTGATAAAACATACTAAGACATATTTATTTCACTCACGTATCCCAAAATCTCAACCACAGAAAGACAACGACGCAGCAACTTTCAGTAATCCCAACTGATATAATATACTCCAACAATCTCAGCATCTCTCTGCCCAAATGGGATAACTTGTGAAGTGGACTCTATAACCACCTCAGCAATGCTCTCACTGGGCTGATCAAACGTTTGCAACACAACCCAAACCCTCAAACGAAAACAGTGCATAAATGTTACGCACTATGATTACAATATTATACAACCCTCACTGACTTTTCATCACTAAACCATCCTTTAATGATTCACAGCTGATCTGTTAAGAAGCAATACATCACCAAGAATTAAGATACTGAATAAACAAAGGATAGCTCTGCAGACAAACTTTTTCAGGAAGATGGGAAATTGTATGCAATTTCTGAGGAACCACTCAAAAATCTTACAGCTCCAGGTTACCTACAGGGGATGCATAATTGTAGTATGCTGGAGCATTTGTTTTCTGACATGGAAGTCTTAATTACCAAAGTATTGCCAATGCTTTGCCTGATTCTGGTATCCCAGGCAATTTACCAGGCATATAGTGCCATTTCAGATATAATGGCATTTCAGAGACTTCAGACTTGATGAAAATTACAGGTATAAATTTGTTTTTCAAAACCAAAATTAAATTGAAATGCGTTCTAATATTTGAAATTATTTTACTACATTTAATTCTAACATCGCAGTGATTTCTAAGCATCTTTTATTCTCTGGGCTCCTGGTCTGAAAAGGAAGAACAACTAAACCCCAAAATACCTGTCATTGGAAGGGACAGGGGAACTTCTCACTCCCTGTCTCAGATACACAAGATCTAAGCCCCATAGGATATAACTCAGTACCTTCTCAGTTGCCTTATGTTCTCTCTGATGACAAATGTGAAAGAGAGAAACAGAAATTTCAACTTCAGATTTTAGTTATTCATTCTCCCCTTATCTTTTTCACTGATGTAGTTCCTTCATTTTTAGATATAAAATAAAATATGCTCTATATAGTATCAGATCTGTTAAACAGAAACAATAGGCTCTTTTACCCTCTCTTTTAAAAGTTTCATACATCTAACTATTCAGGCAGATCCTCAAGATTTCTGGGGGACTTTTGGCTACTTACTTTCTTAGGTAACATTTTTATGAGGTTAAAACATTTTAAGCATTACAACTTTGCTTGTTAATGACTGCATAGGCTGTTACACTCTTCAAATATTGCCATGGCTAGGAAAGCTGAGCTGGAAGATCACATCACTTTCCAAAAACTGAACAGCTGGTTGCAAAGACCTACTCCAAAACCCATCACACTTAATATTTACTCTTGAGAGTGTGGCATGTTACGTTTGCAACAGATTATAAATTAGGTACTTTCACATCTCCTGCTGGTAATAAATGTAGCATCCTAGCTGAAATTTTTACACACTGGTCCTGGAACTGTGTAGCCAGTGACTACTTTCCTGACATATGCTGTAAAAATCTGTCGTTTTGCTGTTGAGAATCCCAGAAACAGGAACCACCTTACTGTCTGAACAACACTTTCATTTTACAGTTGGGCAAATTCTACTGCTGACTTTCAGAAACTGCTTTATGGATCAGCCAACCACCACGTCCTTTCCAATGGCTTTAGAAATTCACCTCCAAATAATTGTATTTGTCTTGTTGGGACACTAGATTTTCTGTCCCAAAATTGCTCCAGACAATCTGCCTGAACACCCACTCAACTATATTTCACTTTTCCTAAAATACTTTTTTTATTTAAAAAAGTACATGCAATTATCTTCTAACTGTGAATAATAGCTTCCACTTTTTTAATTACAGAATTCATTTATGTACATTTAACTGCTTGATTAGGACTGTATTACATTAATACAGCAAGTTCAGTTAGTTTTCCAGGCTTTGCCTAATTGTGGTTTGGAGAAAACAGAGCAACAAGTAAAATACAGGCCATGTAAGTGAAAAGAGATCCAGAGCACTGGATTAGAAAGTTACCTTACTACTACGCTTAAAAATGAAATAGTCCCAGAACATGACATTTTGACTTGTTCTCCAACTCTTACTTTTACTGCCAAATTTTCAAAGGTTTTCAGAGGGTGTCAAAATTCCGGGATTCACACTTTGGTTCAGATAAATCCTTAAGGTTCCCAAGGAAGTAGTGAAAGATATCTACTGAAGTTCTGAAATAGTTCAAAACTAACTGTAGCGTTTGAGTTCTAACATTGCTTATCTGAACATAAAACTAAAGCCAAACTTTTTCTCTTGGACATAGTCACTAGCAAGAACTTACATCCTCGTGAAGTCCTCATAATTAATAATGGACAAGCCCAAGCTGATAAAATCTTTTTTCTATTAATAAAACCTATTTTTAAATTTAACTGCAATCTGCAATGACAGAAACTAACAAAAACATTTCAGACTTGAATCGGTGTAAGCAAGAATTGGCAACAAGATCTCCCATCCCAACAGTTTTTATAGCTAACATGAAATATCCAAAATACTGCTGTGTCTACAGAAAGATCGTATTATCAACGTTTTCAAAAACACATTCAAGTATGTACATACAATCATGTTTTCAGAAAATATGCACATCTTGGCTTTTCCTTCTTTTTTTTTTTTTTCCCTGAGGACTACTTTTAATCTGAGATCTTCAAACAAATATTATGCAGTAATCCTACAAATAATTATTGTACACACACTTAAGAAAATATACCATTGTTACTTGAGCTAGCTAAACCAGTTTATATACACATAGCAAAAATTTGAGCTACTGGACTGCTTCTTAGTGTTATTCCAGCTGAAACTCCAGGTAAGTGTCACTGAAACTACTGCATCGAGCTTATATACAGTAAATACAGAGGCAGGAGGGGGTGTACTTATACCTGGTAAACTCTCTCTGAACTCTCTCTGTATTCAGCTGGTATAAACTGGGGCACACTTAGGAGTGTTTTTTTACAGCAGTGGGCAGAGAACAGTGCCAAACCCAGAGTCAGGGATGAACTTGCCATTTCACCATGGTTCTTCATCACGCACACAGTTCAATAGCATGTGCCTGACAAGCTCATCATCAGGAAACAGTATTCAAAGTACTGGACCACATGGTAACAAACCAAAAGTGCCCCCTCACAATCTTTCATGAAAAGCATCTTCCGTTTGCTTTGCCCACAGAAAAAAAATTTTTTAAAAAATTTACTGGAAACCAGAAGGGTTAAAAAAAACTCCACAGTGACTTCCCAACAAGCTAGGATAAATCACTGGATTTTTTAACTAGTCCTTCTCCTACTTTACACGAAACACAGTTTTTAAGAGCTTTATAGCAGGCTTCACGTCCTAGCATCTGTTTTTGAAGAACAGTGATCAATAACACTATTGCAAATAATGGAAAATATTTCTGCAGTAGTATTTTTGTATAGTGGTACAGTTGAATTTTTGGAAGAGAATGTTACACAAACATGGACATACTGAAATTTTCATTCCATTTTCAAGCAAAATAACTGGCTGTATTCACAATCCTGCCAGAATCCACTATCTCAGTCAACCATTGCAATACAACAGTAACTGGATTAAAAAAATAAAGGGACAACATTGCACTATGTGAATTGTCATTTAAGAAGCGTACAGATGCACAGAACTCCTGCTGAGCTTCACTCCTATACAAAGCCTGAATGAGTCTTGCACGAGAGACTTTTTTAAGGATCAGAGGAACAGCAGCTTTGCTTGGCTTCATGGATTCAAACAGCTAGAACTGAAGACCGTACCCTTCTTCACAGAGCAGAGGTTACGGCCAGTTGATTGAGGCAATTCAGCCACACCATCCACTTGCCTACAGAAAGCAACTGCAGAAGTTCCACTGCATTTACAATCTAGGGAAGAACCTATAGTGAACATAGGATGGGCCCAGGGAAACAACCAGCAGGTTCTTTTTAAGGGGATCATGTCACCACATCTCCATTTCAATTCAGAAAAGGAATTATTATATAGAATCATCACAGAATCACAGAGTGGTTTAGGTTGGAAGGGACCTTAAAGATCACCTAGTTCCAAACCCCCTGCCATGGACAGGGACACCTTCCATTAGAACAGGTTGCTCAAGGCCCCATCCAACCTGGCCTTGAACACTTCCAGGGATAGGGCATCCACAACCTCCCTAGGCAACATGTTCCAGTGTCTCACCACCTTCATAGTGAAAAACTTCTTCCTAATATCTATTCTAAATCTCCTCTCTTCCACTTTGAAGCCATTCCCCCTCATCCTATCACTACATGCCCTTGTAAAAAGTCCCTCTCCAGACTTCTTGTAGGTGCCCTTCAGATACTGGAAAGCTCCTATGACTTCTCCCCAGAGCCTCCTCTTCTCCAGGCTGCAACCCCAACTCTCTCAGCCCGTCTTCATAGGACAGATGCTCCAGCCCTCTGACCATCTTTGTGGACCCTCTCCAACAGGTCTTTGTCCTTCTTATGTTGCGGGCTCCAGAGCTGGACACAATATTCCAGGTGTGGTCTCACAAGAGCAGAGTAGAGGGGCAGAATCAACTCCCTTGACCTGCTGGCCACGCTTCTCCTTGTCCTATAACTAGACTCCCTGATCAAGAGTCCCTCCCCATCTTTCCTGTAGGCCCCCTTTCGGTACTAGAAGTCTGCTAGAAGGTCTCCCTGGAACTTTCTCTTCTCCAGCCTGAACAATGCCAACTCCCTCAGCCTGTCTCCACAGGAGAAACACTCCAGCCCTCTAACCATCGTTGTGGCCCTCCTCTGAACATGAAAAATAATCTTGTGTAGAATTCTATCATATCAAGTTTCACAATTATAATTCATAAGTGTTTTGTTGTTTGTTTGTTTTTAAAAAAAAAGAAAAGCACTGCAAAGAAAAGAATTTCAGCTCTGTATTTTTAAGCCATACTTTCTCTCATTTTTAAAGGAGAAGAGTGCCCTCTGCTGACTAACACATAACAGCAAAGCCAGTTATTTCAAACTGGTATTTCCAGAAATATCAGAGGACTGGGAGGGTCCCTTTCAAAATAATGAATGATTCCAGCAGGAATTTTCCTCTGCAAAAATTGCAACTAACTTAAATGGTTGCATTTGTGTGTTGTCCAACCGAGAAGATTGTCTTTCTAAACAATTACCTCATTTCTTGGAAGTGAACTCTGAAAATGAGCTTCAGACTTACCCTAGGCATGCAAAGCTACATGATACCCTATCACCTACTTCTTTTGGGTGCTTCCATTAATCCATTTATGTCTACAGTAATGAATTGGCAGGACTGAAGTAAAAGGGCAAAATGTAATCTCAGATGAAAAGCTGTTGTTTAGAACAGGGTCACACAAGAATGAATTTAGCCCCAAAATGTTAAAGATAGCAACCCAACATTATTTTCTCCAGAGAAACCACAGACATATTATACCATGGTGATGAGTAACTATTTGAAACATGCCTTGAGGGAGAATTAAAAAAAGTTTTATGCCATGTGTGACCTAAAAAAGTGATAGCTTCTTTATAAATTAGGTACAATCTTCTCATTCCTAGAAATATACCATATTCCTGCTGGCTCAAATCAGATGCCAAGAGCTTATTTAAAGAAGGACAGCAAAGCACTGCTGACTCCTCTTTCAAGGCTTCAGGCAAAATACCAGACTCCTGAAACATGCTGCCAATTTCTATCATCAGGAAGGAGGAAGAAAAACGAGTAAAACACAACATCTTTCCTATACAGAAATCATAGAATAAAGTTTTATACAAATAAGACCTTGAAGAGCTTCTTCCTTTGCTGCCTGGTGTGTGTAGAACTGATTAATAGTCTGACAACCTAATTAATATGTATTTTTAAATTATTAATTTTGCTTACTATCTATTCAGTATTTACAGGGAGGAGTCACAGTAGGCTTTTTAACAACTGTTTGGGAAGGCTTATTTATCTGCCAAAGCACAAACGGATTATCCTCCCAAGATATTAACCAAAATAAGACACGGTCCTTATAAATGTACCATTAGTCATCAAATGAGGGGAAATAGGTTTTTGGAGGGTTTTGTTTGTTTGTTTGTAGTATGTTTTTAGTAATCTAATTGGTTTACAAAAGCCTGTGTTTTCAATAAGAGTTAAATCTATGTGAAGGAAAGCAAAACTGAGGGCTTTTTTGAATTAACTTTGATTAAATTGTTATCTGGAAGAAGCTTCTGGGAACTGAATAAGATGGATAGAAAAGTGACACACAGTCTACTGAGAAAAACTGTGTATCCTCGTTATTAGGACAGGAAGTTTTCCATACTCAGTCACCTAATACTGCTGTGCAATATACTCTGGAGACTCTCCAGGGCATAGCAAGGAGATGAAGTTCTACGGATAAAGTCAACAGCTGCATACTGACCTATCACATCAAGTCTCCTGGAGTCAACAGGTTCTACTTAGCCACAAATTTCCCAATCTACCCCCTTAATTATTTTTTTTTTTCCCCCAGAAATACCCAAGGCAGTTTCCCAGAAAATCTTTAAGACAAATTTATCGAGTTAATTTAGGGAAGCTGTTGTGTAGAAAAGACAGGCTGTTTATGTTACATTCTGCTATCCAGAAAAGTTGTGTATTAATAGGCCTCACCTACTTTGTTCACAAGTGCTACGAGAGACAGGCAGCTACTTAGGAAATGGGCATGCAGCTACCACACACACACAAACATTTTGATTTGGAATTACAGTATTACTGCAAATGCTGGTATTAAGACAGAATTACATGGTTAACAAAAACAGTCTGCAATTAGTCTTTAAAACAGAAGATGTAATTATTTCATCTTAAGAAACAAGAAAGGATTTTGTTGAAAAAGCCAGTAAAGCATGATTGTCCTGACCAAGTACTAACTAATGTTATCATCAAGATTTCTGTTTTCTTCATCGGGCTTTAAACTCCTTCTCAGTATGAAAATGACCCTAATTCCCTTTTTGGACGAGGCAGACAAGTATTTTGATTCAGGCTTCTGGCCTAAAATGAACCACAAATTGGATTAAATGTGAATAATATTAGCTTCGCTGGATAATTACAGTACTTTGATTTCATATAATCACTCCACCTACAGAACACATCTCAGACCAGGAACACTTCTGCATGTTTGTAGGCAGGCCAGGACATTATCAATCAAATTAAAGAGAGCACAGCTTGGGGGAGGAATTAGAAGAAGCTCTACGCTGGTTTTGCAGCCACCTAACACTTTCTTTGGAAGTGCTGGTCACTAAATTGTCCGCAAGAGCACCACAGCCCTACAGTCACTCTAATGCGTGACAATGGTTAGGGACCTGACAGCTCGTGCCACAGTCATCATCTGGCAGGCTGTGCATTTAGGTATGTGACCACTGCTGTCCTTAAACAACCTCTTCAGTCTAACATACAAAGCAGTAGGAGACTTGTGCAGGATGAGACACTCTCCCTTAATTGGCATGATCAGAATTCCCACTTGGAAATGTTATCAGAGAAGGGTAAAGTTTTAAAAGGCTGGAAAGTTGGAGGATATGGGGTAAGGACATGGCTCTACCACCTCCTTTGTATGTTGGTGCACTTCACACTATTATTTTGATGCTGTAACTAATACATATTTTCAAATGACTGATTCAAATGACAGATTAGTTATGGGGATGTAGCATGGAATGACCCTTATAATAAAGTCTAAATTTTATGATCAAAATACAATATATTGGTTCAGATATCAACATAAGGATGTTGGAGCACCTCCTATTCTACAGAAGTACTCTCAATTGCAATCTCTGTCATGCTGTCAATTTTAACCAAAATTCACTGGCTGTGGATTATAAAGGATTTACAGTAGCTGAGTAATTCACTGCACTGGTGTCACAATGGCAAATTACTTTATTATTTTAGTATACAATTAAAAAAATCACTGAATGGAAAGCTAGGAAAATACTAAGTTTTCTCTTATTTGTGGCATAGGACAGAGGAACCCCAGAACTCATGATTTCCAGAAGATTTCAGTGCGCTTTTCCCTGTATCTTTTTCCTTTCAGTAATTTCCTTTTATAGCACACGAGTTGCTGTAACTGTTAAACTACTGCATATCAAACTGTTTGAATTTTAGAAAATGGTTTTAACAAAAAAAAAAAAAATCTTAGAAAATAGGATATCAAATTCTGCTATGAGATTTTTCCATGCAGTGATCAGTCCTTTTCTTCTTTGACCACAAACTGCAAACAGCCTTCCTCATTATTTTTCAAAATTCAACTTCTTACAATACAGAAAAAGCTTCCTTAGTTAGGGTGTCTGTGATGGAGAAAGGTACCAGTACATCCAGAGACCCCAGTAATTCAGCACCAGGACAAGTATTTATCTAAAGACAAACTTGGATCAGCAATCACATTTACCTTTCACAAACCACTAATCATAGAGCAGTAAGATCATCATAAGGGAAAAAAGTAAGATATTAGTTTGAGGTCAGCAAGTCTTTTGCTCTTTGTAGGTCACCCTCTTTTCAATTTAAGCAGCAAAAAGACAGAAATGTTTGCAGTGTTTCCTCCTGAGAGTCAGCACATGACTCAAGTATAATGGAGGAAAAAAACCACATAACGAACAAAACAGTTTGGATAAGAACAGCAGACTTTGCCCGTGCACACTTTTGTAGCTGTTGCTCTGCAGAAGCCGTCTCAACCTCCCACACCACAGTGTCACAGGTACTGCAGAGGGCTGAGAGGGTCACAGATACTGTTTCAGCTCTGACAGGCATGTTAGTGATAGGACAAGGGGTAATGGCTTCAAGCTGGAAGAGTGGAGACTTAGATTAGATATTAGGAAGAAATTTTTCACTATGAGGGTGGTGGGGCACTGGAACAAATTGCCCAGAGAAGCTGTGGAAGCTCCACATGCTCGTCCATGGCAGGGCATTTAGAACTAGATGATCTTTAAGGTCCTTTCAAACTCTAACCATTCTGTGATTCTATGAATCTATATGCATGCCATTTGGAAAACATGTTAGTGAGGAAAAAAGTTAACTAAGTTTGTTAAAATGCAGGCTTTTTGAGGAGGAAACAGAAGTTTAATTAGAAATCATATTTTGACCTGACAAAGACTGAAGGTTTGACAAGCAACATCATCAAATTAAGGCAAGCACACAATTGTGGTTGGCATCTCAACGCTTTCAGAGGTGTCACTGCTTGTTCTTCTCCCATACGTTATTTCAATGGGAATCCACAAATTCTGTGTCTAAGTCTTGATACATCATACATATCGCACCTCCCTGCAACTCCACTGCTGTAATTGTAGCAAAGCCTTTGATCAAGAAAAAAAGAATAATAAAAGTGCTTGGTTGTTATCAGCCTCAAAACATACCCAACCTTCTTCACGTCTGTGACTGACAGGATCAATGGCAATGTCTTTGGTCTTGCACTAACACTTCCATGTCAATAATAAAATGAGAAAAAAAAGAGAGGGAATAAACAACAAAAAAGAATTCTCTAACTTTTAAACTGTTTAACAGCCTGTACTGAAATCTAAAGGAGAATAACTCCTGTAGTCTGTACTGAATGAGGACTGCAGAAGTCACTATCCCTACATGAACCAGTTAAATTAGGTAAACTCCATCAGGGTCTTACAAAGATCTGGAAGCTGTGTTGTTCTCCTTGCTTGTCCTGGCATCAGACTATACTGAAAATCTAACCACCATATATACTTGATGAATGATGACAGGTTGTGTTGCCTAATTACAGGTTTTGCATTTTAAAAATGCCCTGCAATCCTTTTGTGAGGATTACTATGGCTTTACTTTACAACAAGTACAGCTACTGAGTGCATTTTCCTGTTGTACGTGCCACCAAAAAACAACCACCAAAAAACCCCCAAACTAACAAAAAAACCCTGATGGCAAAAAGAAGGAAGAGATGGGAAAGGAAATGACATCTTTAAAGACAATATCCTGTGGGCAGTGCCATCTCCTACTGTCCTAGAAGTACAATTATAAAAGGAAGGCTATATATTCTGAAGCCAAGGGAAGTATTAAAAACATTCCTAGAACAGTATTTTAGAAGTATATTTAACTAATGCTGCTATACTGGTTTCCCTACTTTTATTCAGTGAATCAGTGGGTAAGGTAAATAATTTATTATTTAATAAAAATAATTAAGAAACACAAACCTAACCAATATGGCTACAGATTTATTCATTATTATCTTCCAAGGTAAAGACATCACCACATTGACTGTCTTCATGTACAACCCTCTCAGCACTTCATTACAGATAAGTCCAGTTTCAGTATTAAATGTTCAACTGATGTACCAACAGTACCGACACTAACACAGAAACTTGACTGCTCAACCTTAAAGAATACTAGGAGTTCATACTCCCCCAAAAAATGAAGACATATGGTGTAAGTAGCCCATTTTTCTTCATCAAGAGGCCTTGCCCAGATCAATGCTGGTCTTTCCTTCCAACATGAGTAAATAAAGATGTTGGAACAAGCAACAAGCAGAAGAAGCACTCTGGGAGAAACTAAATTACTCATCCAAGTATCATAATGAAAGCTTGCCATGAGCTGGTGAGCCATACACAAATGGCATCAAACAAAGTAAGAGACAGCTGCCCCTCATAAGCTGCTTAACAACAGAGTAGGTGCTTAACAGTTTCTAGACAACAGAAGAAGCCGGGCATGCCTATACATTTGACACCTTCATAATTAAATTGTGAATTGCTTTTGCAGAATTCTGGGGATTGAATTTGACTGTGGACTATATAAGTATGTAGTCTGAGTCAGGCTACAAAAGAGAAGCTGAAACTGAAGAACCTGGTGAGGTTAATAACCACAGAAAAGAAACAAGGAAGCAGGCCGATATATGAAAAGACAATTTATGAATGAGAAGAAATCTTCATTTTGCCATTCCTGCTTTCATTTCTTTTAGATCGTGTTTCCAAGAAGGCTGAAACCAACCTTAAAACAAAAGCAACATCACCATTACAGTACCCATCTTAACACTTACTTAAAACTTTGAAAATGATACTGCAAACATTAAATCTTTATTTTTTATACTAAACAAACAGGTTTCCTTAGTTCTAAATGAAAAACACAAAGCTGCTTGCCAAAGAGACGATAAATACTCCATTCAGCTGATCCTCAAGACATACGCATCATCAATTTGGTTACATAGTCACATGCTAACATCACACACAGAAACATGACTATGTGAGAAACAAGTAACTCAGCATGACCTAAAACTAATTTCAGAAACATTTTAAAGAAAATTACTACATGAAAATATGTTACTGAAAGGTAATTTAGATCTACACTAATTCTAATGAGTCACTATGTTAGGTATAGTAGAGGTAACAAAATAGGTTTTATCCTATGCTCAAGCTACAGTATTGTGGATTGTTCCCCAAATTTAACAAGCTGATCTTTCTGCTTTTGTACAAATCTTAATTTTTCACTTTCAGCAGTCACACGTCATGGAAGTCACTTGCTCTGGACACCACTTATATGAATGAGGCTTGCTAGGGGTTATTTGGCACAATCTATATCATCAGCAAAGTCAGTACTGCACCAGTGACTCTGGAAGAGAAGCAAGGCTTCAGGAAGTACTGAACATAGAGGAACAGAAAGGACATAAGGAAAAGCAGAAGAGCAAGACTTAACACTGAGAATAAGTGCCAGATGCTGTGTATGTGCTTCACTGCTTTAAAATGGTGTAGCTGAAAATACTTCAAAGCTCTTAGTGCAAATGAAAACATGGAGCTACATTAGAAAATAGCACTTAGAGGAAATTGCGTGGAAGTGGACCTAAGACACTTACGAAGTACATCATGTCTTGATATGTGCACTAGATCATGTCAAAAAGGCCAAAAAGAAGACAGAAAGCAGCTTCAATGACCTGAAGAAGGACCTTAAAGTGAACTGTATTTATTGATTTATCAGAAACAGGCACATTTATAGTCTAAAGAGGATGATTAGAAAAAAATAATGAAAGGGGAAAAAAGACAGTCAACCAAAAACCTTTAAGACAAAATTTGTTTTCCTTGATTATCATGTAAAATGGGTGAAAGGGCATTCTCCATCTTGTAACTAGAATCTATGATTTCAGTATTCTGATCTATATAGAAAAAAATCAGGTCTTTAATTAAAATCTGGAATTAGTGATCACACATTCAGAATAGATCACCTTGGCTGTATCACAGTTACCCTAGAGATTAATGTCTAAGTTATCATTAATACTACTCAGCTGGCGAAAAGAAGACTTAGCCATGAAAAATTAGAATCATAGAATCATTATGGCTGGAAAAGACCTTTAAGGTCATCAAGTCCAACCATTATCTAACCCTACCAGGCCCACTTCTAAACTATGTCCCTGAGCACCATATCTAGACAGCTTTCAATTACACGCAAGGATGGTGATTCAACCACTTCCCTGGGCAGCCTGTTCTAGTCTTTGATAAAACTTTCAGCGTAGAAGTTTTTCCTAATGTCTAACCTAAACCTCCCCTGATGCAACTTGATGCCATTTTTTCTTGTCCTATCAGTTGTAACTTGTGAGAAGATACCAACATCCACATCTCTACAACCTCCTTTCAGGTAGTTGTAAAGAGTGATAAGGTCTCCCCTCAGTCTCCTTTTCTTCAGACTAAATAACGCCAAGTCCCTCGGCTGTTCCTCATAAGACTTATTCTCAAGACCCTTTACGAGCTTCATCACCCTTCTCTGGACGCTCTCCAGCACCTCAGTGTCCTTCCTATACTGCAGCGCCCAAAAGTACCCAAAGTGTGGCCTCACCAGTGCTAAGTACAGGGGGACAATCACTTCTCTAGTCCTGCTGGCTATGCTATTCCTGATACAGGCCATGATGCCACTGGCCTTCTTGGCCACCTGGGCACACTGCTGGCTCATGTTCAGGCAGCTGTCAATTAACACCCTCAGGTCCTTTTCTGCCTGGCAGCTTTCCAAAGAAAAGCTTTACAAAGAAAACATACGTATTTGTGTTAATGCAATGGTAGGCTGCTGGAGGTATGCAGCCTTCTGGCTACTTCAGAGCCAGACAGAAATCTTCTCATATCAGAACTACTAAACAGACAAACCATCAAAACTGAAAGCTGTAGAGAAAAAAAATCCATGAACTCATCATTCATGTACACTTCACCCTCGAATCCTTATCAGTATTGTTCATATTCTTCACTCACACTGTGGTCCTGTTATTTTTTCCTCAGGACAACCCTCTACTAGCCATTACTTCTTTCTTTATTTTTATCCCACATTACACACTTAAAATTTACCCAGATATACATGAATATATGGATAGCTCTGATTAACACTGTAATCTTTAACTGGTTTGTTTGCTGACGGCCTTGTGGATACATTGATAAATTTGCCCCCCTTTCAGAAAAAAAACAAAACAAAACAAAAACAAAAACACCACAACCCAAACCAAAAACACAAATAAAAACTTCACTTATTACTGCACTGCAAAATTAACGCTCTTTCACTTTCTGTTGGAACACAGTTTAAGAGCCAGACATTTAAGCCTTTATTTCCTCTCAAGATGTTAAACTGCTCTGGGTTCTTTCAAGAAAGCTTGGAAGCCACTTAGCTTTTATGGTCCTGAACATAGGTTTATCATATTAAAAAGAGAAAAGAGAAAAAAAGAGACTTATTTGGGAATAGCCACTTACTTTTCTGGGCATAAGAAACACAGATTTAAAATTGAACTCATTCTTTGGCAGTGTAAGAGCTTTTACTGACTCACAAGCTTCGCTACATTCCAAAGCCGCATGCATTTATCATGCAGTTCTTGAGGAACTGGATTTGAAATCACTCCTTTAAGTTTCTCTCCAATCCATTACACAGGCTGTTTTATATCCCAGCTATAGCTCCAGTTAAACGCTATGCTTGTTGCAGTTATACTTACTGATTAATTTTTATATGAATTTAGGCTGTTGCTTATGGAACGTATTTTATTTTTCTATTAATTTTATTATTTCTGTGTATGCTACTGTGAACAGCGAGAAATACAGTACTTTTTAAAGAATAAACTAAGTGGTCTTTCAGTAGCACATTTTAGGTGCCACCCACTACTAAAACCAATGGCTTCTCCCTATGTAAACACATAAATACTCAGGAGGATTAACTGGAATTAACTGAAGGGTAGACATAGTCATTCAGGAAATAGTCCTTCATTCAGATCAGCCTAATTCACTTCTAAAACTGGGTCTGCTCTTAAAAGTTACCAAAAAAAAAAAAAAAAAAAAACAAACGGAAAAGGGAGAAAAGAAAAAAGGCTGTATTAGAATGGAGACTTGGCTTGTATCTGGAGCTCCCGCCCCCGAGCTCATCTGTGGCTCTGCCCTAGTTTGAACCCTGACTGTGGGGCATTTGAGATGTTCACAGATGACATGTGTTAATGGAGATTTTTAGTTATCATTTCCTCATTTTTCAGAGATTGAAAAAGCCTTCTGGGTGATTTTGGGCCTCTTGAGAATAAGGTGGACTACTGCAATTTTCAAGGTGCCAGATTTATTTCTCTAGAGAAGCACATTACAATAAACGTTCATGAGTTTGTAGCAAAATTAGGTCACTTAGACTTATCACTCATGGGACTATATATACTCCTGAGTTAGATTCTCCGCAAGGAGAATCAACTAGACAGGAGGCCACAGGCAGGCGGTTTGCGAGTAGAGGGAGATAACAGCACAAAGCACCCCAAACTCTGTTTTACTGTGGAAAATTATGGGAAGAGCAGGTAACCAGGGATATCTGGTGTACTACGAGCCCTCACGGCTGCCTCCACTGCAGCAATCCGTGCCCACCCAATGACAATGGAGAAAGATGGATGCGAAAATGGCTGTATGGAACATTAATAAGCCAAACACTAAGAAACTTCTGTGGTGTCCATATCCTTCATTTTGTTTTGCTCGTGAGATATCTGCTAGAAATGCTGCATTCGAATTGCAGTAGAAAAAAACACAGATTTCTTCTAGAAATTTAGTTGGGCTGCTTATGTTGTAAAATATTTTAGAGTATTTTAGTACAGATAGAAACGTATTAAAAACACACAATCTTCAGCCGAATTCCATAGGTATTCTCCCAACATCATTCCAACACAGGTCATTTCCTACATCTAAACTACAATAATATCTGAATGAAGAGATTTACCACACATCCTTTTTTGTACGCATAATATAAACTCTCTTTCTAAAGTTGATCGAGGCTAAAGACCTGCTGTATAAAACAATCTCAGTTATTGTACTTACATTTTTTTTAAGTGAGATCTGTTGCTTATGCCAATATTATTCTTATTTCACTAAACAACGAACAACAGATATATGTATTCCACTTCTAAAATCTGAACATTTATTTTTGAAAAACTGAAATCTTTAAGTGCAGACCTATTGCATTTGTTGTATTAGAATAATACAGCATAAGTTATAGTTCAATAGAATTATTTTGGTTAGAAACAAAATACACTTTTTTAAGACAAACTTTTTCACATTAAGCGATTTGTGGCTTTCTGTAAGCATTCAGCAGTATTTAGATTTGACCATATATGTGTATCTTACTAAAACACAATTGAAAAACATCTCCGAAATGTAGACACAGCTGGATGAGTTCAGGATTCTCTCCATCTTAGTCTCATTTTTCTGATACTGTTTGTTTCCTTATTAGATAGCCCTATTTTGTGAGTTCCGAGTTGCACGGGCAACAAACAGGAGGAGCTGGAAGCCATCGTGCAGCAGGAAAATTATAATATAGTTGCCATTACTGAAACTTGGTGGGACAAATCCCATGACTGGAATACAGCTATCAATGGCTACAGGCTGTTCAAAAGGGATAGGCAAGGAAGAAGAGGCGGTGGGGTAGCCCTGTATGTTTGGGAGTGTTTTTGTTGTCTAGAGCTTAACGACGGTCATGAGAGGTTTGAGTGTTTATGGATAAGATTCAGGGGAAATGCCAACAAGGCAGATACCATGGTAGTAGTCTGTTACAGACCACCCAACCAGGATGAAGAGGCAGATGAAATATTCTATAAGCAGTTAGGAGAAGGCTTACAATCGCCAGCCCTTGTTCACTCGGGGGACTTCAACTTACCAGATGTCTACTGGAAATACAATACAGCAGTGAGGAAACAGTATAGGAGGTTCCTGGACTGTGTAGAAGGTAACTTCCTGGCACAGCTGGTGAGTAAGCCAACTAGGGAAGGCACCCTGCTGGACCTGCTGAAGGACTTGTGGGTGATGTGGTGGTTGAAGGCCATCTTGGGCATAGCAACCACAAAATGAAAGATTTTTTCATTCTTGGAGACGTAAGGATGACGGTCAGCAGAAGTGCTACCTTGGACTTCTGGAGGGGAGACTTTGGCCTATTTAAGAGACTGGTTGACTGTGTCCTTGACAGCATTCCCCACAGCATTGTCCTGGAGAAACTCACTGCTCATGGCTTGGACAGGTATACTCTCCGCTGAGTGAAAAAATGGCTGGATGGCCCAGCCCAAAGAGTTATGGTGAACGGAGTTAAATCCAGCTGGCGGATGGTCACAAGTAGCATTCCCCAGGGCTCAGTTATTTGGGCCAGTTCTGTTTAGTACCTTTACCAATGATCTGGCCAAGGGGATTGAGTGCACCCTCAGTAAGTTTGCAGATGATACCGAGTTGGGTGGGAGTGTTGATTTGCTTAAGAGTAGGAAGGGTCTACAGAGGGATCTGGACAGGCTGCATTGATGGGCCAAGACCAACTGTATGAGGTTCAACAAGGCCAAGTACTGGGTCCTGCACCTGGGTCACAACAACTCCATGCAACGCTATAAGCTTGGGGAAGAGTGGCTGGAAAGGACATGGGGATATTGGTCGACAGCCACCTGAATATGAGCCTAGGCAGCCAAGAAGGCCAGTAGCATCTCGGCCTGCATCAGAAACAGTGTGGCCAGCAGGACTGGGGAAGTGATCGTCCCCCTGCATTCAGCACTGGTGAGGCCCCAGCTCAAGTACTGTGTTCAGTTTTGGGCTCCTCACTACCAGAAAGACATTGAGGTGCTGAAGCGTGTCCAGAGAAGGGCAATAAAGCTGGTGAAGGCTCTAGAGCACAAGTCTCATGAGGAGCAGATGAGGAACTGGGGTTGTTTAGCCTGGAGAAGAGGAGGCTGAGGGGAGACATTATCGCCCTCTACAACAATCTGAAAGGAGGCTGTAGCAAGGTGGGGGTCAGTCTCTTCTCCCAAATAACAAGCAATAGGATGAGAGGGAATGGCCTCAAGTTGCACCAGGGGATGTTTCAATTGGTTATCAGGAAGAAATTACTTCACTAAAAGGGTTGTCAAGCATTGGAACAGGCTGCCCAGGGAAGTGGTGAAGTCACCATCCCTGGAGGTATTTAAAAAGTGTGTAGATGTGGCACCTAGGGACATGGTTTTGTGGCGGACTTGGCAGTGCTAGCTAAACTGCTAGCCTTGATGATCTTAAGGGTCTTTTCCAACTGAAACGATCCTATGAATCTAAAGTTGGGAGAATATTACTCCAGACCAGTAAATGGCCAACATGTGAATGGTAGCAATTCAGAATCTCTTCTGTCAAATGGGTTTTAAGTGTTCACAGTCATTCTGGAGGTATGAAATATCTACAGTGTATCTGAAGCTAAAAGGCAAAGAGAGGTCATACCAAGTAAATCTATTAGATCGGATCTAGTCTGCTATTGATCAATCTAAATTCTGCTGGGTATGAAATACATGCCAGTTAAGAGGTTGGTCTTCAACACAGTTAATATTTACACTTGATTTCATGTTAGCTCATCAGTAGGTATATAATGCAATCCACAAAAATGGATTCTGGATAACTTTACGAAATAATTAAATCAGGGTGAGGTGTAAAGTTATAGTGGAAAACAAATGTTTAGCATCATCCTGGATGGAATGCTAAGAAAAACACTAAGAAAATACAAAAAGGGTGTATTCTTTCTACATGACTTCTTCAGAATATTGCATCATACAGGGAAAACATTTTAAAGATGTAAAAAAGATTTTTTTCTCTGGGGGCAACATAAAATACGTAGAAAAGAGTAAAATATATGAAACTAATTCATTGTGAAAACAGTTGTATTAGCTTCTTAAAGAGTAAGAGAAGTGATAAGTATAATTCAAACAATAAACAGATAAAAATATACCTGCTTCATTATAAAATATATTTATTTTTAGAGCTAGAAGAGAATAAGCCTACTGTAGTGTTGGTTTTGCTTCTCAGCATATATCTAAAGCAAGAGAAACTAAAAAATGTTGACAATAAAATAATCACTGCTGTTGGATCCATAAATTAAAAGGACCACAGCCACTGGGCTCAGAAATAGCAAATCAACAGAGATCAAATGTTACATGCAAATAAGAAGAAAATCATATTGTTAGAAAAATAATCTGGGAAACAAACATGCTATGTCCATATATGTTGACCGTAACGTGCTTAGTATAGCTATGAGGACCAGATGTAAATTTAGTCTCCATCTTAGTGGAACTGTAAACGCTGAACACTATTTCAAAGCAAAATAAATTCAAATTACACATCAGTTATATTTTGCAGGGCTGCAATACAGTACTAAGAATTTAAAAACACTAATAAAAAATTTATGGCTTCATGGATGGCATCATCTTAACAGAATACTGAACTCAAAGTTTTTCACATATTTCAAGGTTTCCCAAATTTAATTTTTTCAAACATGATTTGCCTGCAAGTTTGTGGACAAGAGTTATTTCTACAGCCTCACATGCAGCCTAGCTCATATGCAGTTTAAAATCATTGGCAGAGGACATATATAGTGCTCTGAGGTAATTATATCTAAACTTCAGTTTTCAGTATCATTAATACTTGAATTTAAATTAAAAGTGGCCAAATATTTCTACTACGTATTTTAAGTTATTTCACTAACAGAACAATAAGAAACAGCATGCATAGGGAGTTTTCTTCATTCTGGTCTGTTTCAATTATGTTTCTTCCTTCTCACCCAAAAAAGATGTTCAAAGGCTAACAACTCCCTGAGCTACACATTATTATTGTACAGTCACCAGTATAGTAAGGCTTTACAATATTGCTTATCCAATGCATTTGGAGAAATATGAAATACAGACAGAAAGAAATGTGAAGGCACTTCACTACTTCAGAAGACACAACTGCATGTGGATAAATAAAAATTTACAGAACCAAGTTTTCAAACACCCACAACCTCTTCACACACAGTAAGCAAGGGCACATATTCTCAGAGGGAAGCTAAAGGAAATAACATCTATTTGGACTTCCTTACATGACTCCTTGCATACTTCTCAGTTTATTCTACTAGTAGTTTTGTACTCCTGCATAACTCGTCTACTCACTTTGAGTAACTCTTACATAGGAGATGCAATTCAAATGAGAAACAAACAAAGCAAAGCAGTTTTGCTAACCTAGACTATAGACAATATTATGGAGAAGCTCCATTAAAAAGTCCCACTCAAAGACTTAAGCTCTTCCCTACTTCCCTGCAACCTAGTAAGAAAAGTGCTTCCAATAAAGTATTTTCTGGTTCTGAGCTAGATAATCAGCAAGATTATCAGAAGAGATAAATAATTTTCAGAGAACAAGTTCTATTTCGTCTTCTGAGTTTTGATGTTCTTGCATGCATAAGAAGCCTGGACCTTACAACATTAACACTTTAAAGTGAGGACACAGTAAGTTTGACAGAAGGTTTATGTTTTAAGGAAAAAGAAAGCAAGAGGGGAAAAAAAGTCAGAAAAGAGATGGCTTGGAAAGAACTGTTTGAGAATTCTGAGAACAAAAAGGTGCCAGTTCAAGACAACATTATAAATAATTAGGTGCGCTTTTGTTTGAATTCCTATTGGATTAATCTGTGATTGACAAAGGTTTTCGTCCCATCCTTCCTCCAACTTATTTCAAAGTAACACAAAATAAATTTGCTAGCCTGGACAAGGGGCAGAAAAAAACTGAAACCACAAACCCCAACCAAAACTACCAGGAAAGGTGCAGAATGGAATGAAATAAAGAACCAAACAAAGACCGTGTTTTATTATAATTAAGGCTGAAACAACCTTTCCACTAGCTTCATTAAAACTTACGAAAAATGGCAAAAAATTTCCTTTTACCATTTTTTTTCAGTTGTAATGTGACAGACAGTTCTTTGGGACATACTGAAGGTTTCTGAAGAAATGATCTAATTATATCAACATTTCTTTACTTGTAAAGATTCAATGTACAGTTGATACAACTTTGAGTTAATGAGTTGTCTTTTGTTCTCCTTTGTCAAAAATGTATTCAGCTACTTTATGCAACCAGAATACAAAACTTCTTGTGAAAAACAGGAAAAGAAATAACTAAAATCTCCTAGAATTCCCATGAGTTGCCTTCTTGTTTCTGCTCACTGAGAAAAACAAACCCATTTCAACTCCTACAGTTCCCCCTGTCTGAAAGACTTAGGACAGTCCATTCAGGAATGCCCATCACAAGAACTTTCAGGCATAAAACTGGAATGCGTTAGGTAACACTGGGAAGTCAAGATTTTTCCCCCTGAAATGAAGACATAAATTATTATTCCCATAGAGTTCTCGGCGGGTTAGGGGTCCTATGGCTGACATTATATTGCCTGAAGAGCCCCACAGAGGACCTTCTGAATTCCACCCAGGCCCAGCAGGAAGGCCCTGATGGGACAAATTGCAATCACGTGTGAACCAAAAAACAGGGAAAGGGAAAACAAAGCAAAGTATAACCATGAAGCATTAGGGGCCTTCAGGAAGGAATGCAACCTGGAAGACATTTGGGGCAGGAGGGTAAATGGGGTGGTTCTGAGAATTACTAGATGACAGTCTGAAATTTGTTTCACGATCCATGAGGGTTGTTGAAGAAAATTTCTTGATGAATAAGGGGAGAGGCGCTTTGCAGCATGCAAAGGCATGGAGGTTTTTTAAAATGTGTTTTTTTCCAGTATCTGCAAATTATCTAAAGGAAGATATTGGGACTGGTGCTGTTTAACATCTGTGTCAGCGACACGGACAATGGGATTGAGTGCACCATTGGCAAGTTTGCTGATGACAACAAGCTGTGTGGAGCAGCTGACATGCTGGAGGGAAGGGATGCCATCCAGAGGGACCTGGACAGGCTGGAGAGGTGGGCCTGTGTGAACCTCATGAAGCTGAAGCTCAACAAGGCCAAGTGCAAGGGCCTGCACATGGATCAGGGCAATCCCAAGCAGAAATACAGGCTGGGCAGAGAAGAGATTGACAGCAGACTGAGAAGAAGGACTTGGGAGTGTTGGCTGATGAGAAGCTCAACGTGAACCGGCAATGTGCGCTTGCAGCCCAGAAAGGTGCATCAGAAGTGTGGCCAGCAAGTCAAAGGAGGTGATTCTGCCCCTCTACTCCGCTCTCATGAGACCCCACCTGGAGTACTGCATCCAGCTCTGGGGCTCCCAACTGAGAAGGACATGGACCTGTAGGAGTGAGTCCAGAGGAGGGACATGAAGACGATCAGAGGGAGAGGGCTGGAGCACCCCTCTTATGAAGACACGCTAAGACAGCTGGGGTTGTTCAGCCTGGAGAAGAGAAGGCTCTGGGGAAACCTTATAGTGGCCTTCCACTAGTTAAAGTTGCCTACAGGAAAGATGGGGAGAGGCTCTTGATCAGGGAGTATAGCAACGGGACAAGGTATAACGGTTTTAAACTGAAAGAGGGTAGATTTAGATTAGATATTAGGAAGAAATTCTTCACTGTGAGGATGGTGAGACACTTGGAACAGGTTGCCCAGGGAAGTTGTGGATGCCCCATCTCTGGAAGTGTTCAAGACCAGGTTGGATGGGGCTTTGAGTAACCTGGTCTAGTGGAAGGTGTCTCTGCCCAAAACAGGGGGCTTGGAACTAGATGATCTTTAAGGTTTATTCCAACTCAAAACATTCTGTGATATGATTCTATAATAAATACCTAGGATATAAGTGATTTTTCCTGAACAATAGAGAACTTGGGAATTCAAATCTATTCTTCTATTTGTTAAAAACATACATTTTAGAAGAAGCATTAAAAATATGCTCCAGAAATAGAATGATAATGAAATATGATACAACAGCACCACTGCTCCAAATAAAGGCAGCAAACACAAAGCTATCTTTATCCCATCAAGATTTTGAAATTAGACAAATGATCTGAGCAAAATTAAGTTTGTAATGTTACTGTGTTACAGACCGTTAACATCAAAGTAATCTGATGCTATAACAAATCACTCCAAACAGATCATCCCACCAGAAAAAAGGGTTATCTAAATGTTTTCACCAAGCAGTTATCAAAAGACCAAACAGACCCACTTCCGCAAACCTATGAAGATACAGAAGCATCATTCATCCACTGCAAATCTTCAAAACCAGAAGTAACTAGAACTAATAGTACTCAAGAATCTGTACAGCACAATTTTAAAAACATGTTCAGCACAGCGTCGCCATTTTATAAGTACTGCTTTAGGTGCTGCTACAGAATTATCTCACTTGCAGGGAAAATGGTGCAAATTTTAAACTGTGCTAGGGATTTTAACTTCTTCAAATGGAAGAGAAAAAACAGTCCGTCATGTAATATCCTGGCCAACAGTTCTGTTTAATGAGAAAGAAACAACAAAACCAGCATAATGTTTCTCTGTTTACAGCTTTTCCTTTAAGTACTTAAAACTTTAAACTAAGTTCAGCAAAAAGGGGGGGTGTGCCTATGTGCAAAAGTCGCGTAAATGGGACAGGATTCACTGGCACAAATATTCCTACTTTTGGTTTCCTGTATTACATTTATTGTCTGAACATTTTCTGTCCTTGAAACAAGAAGTGCTTGTTTCTCTACTATTGAATTTAGATTCCCCAGAAGTGATAAATGTCTTTTTTTCTTCTCCAAGCAATGACCATTTAAAGCAATGTTTTATTTCAAATCATCTTTATAATATCTGATTAAAATACTTCCCTATTTTCAGATTCATGATGAAAATTGCAGGGTTTTGCACTTGGAATTACATAGCCATTACAATGCTGTAAGTGAAATTAAGTTAAAGTGAAAAAACAGTGGATGCATAACAGACTATCGCTCCTTTTACTGTTTGTTGCATTGTATCACAACTTCAGAAACTGGACAAAAATGCCATGGATCTTAGTGCTTATCACAGTTTCTAAATGTCACTAACAAATATATTAGTCTTTCCGTATAGTAAGCATTTAGGCAAATCTCCAGACTTGACAAATATACTATGAAGAAAATTTTTTACAATTCCATTTATTTGTTACCTGTTAATGCTACTGAAGGCAGACAGTAAACCTGCACAGCTGAACAAAACAGCACAAAGATAAGCTTATTTAGCATATTAGGTATGATGTAAGCAACTTCTGAACACATTAAAAAACTGCAACAGTTTTACAATCTTAAATTAAATTGTCTGAAATGCTGTAAGTTTTTTTCCCAAAACATAAGAATAAAACCAGTCATAAATTCCTCATTGGAATGAAATCCCTCATGGAAGGGCAACAGGGCTAGATTGAATCCATGGTTTTGATGGACAAAAAGTAAAAAAAAAAAAAAAAAAAAAAAGGGGGGGGGGGAAAGAAAACGAAAACCTAGAGCAATTCCTACTTGACTTTTGGTAATTCAGCAGATGAAATGAGACAAAAGTAACTTGTTAGAACAACCCAGTTTGGAATTAACTAATTCTGAAGGCAGGTGCAGAATTATTTTCTTAACTGAATCCTTCCTTACTGCAGAAGAATATCTTCTGGCAGCATGAGAAAAATGACAGAAGTGTCCTGATTCCTAAACTATGTACAGGCTAACTGTTCTTGCTTTAAAGTCTCTGGAGACACATGAAGAAGTCTGCTGCCAACAAAAAAGAAAAAAAACAATAGCAACACCTTGACAAGTGTAAAGCAGATCATTAAAGGTCTTGCAGAAGAACTAGGAGACCCTGAATACTGAGCAAAACAAAAAACAATTGAAGGAAAGCTGAAAACTAAATTCCCTATCTGACAATAATTCCTTTATTTTTTATTATCCTTTGGAGAACACCATTAGGAATAAATGACTATTGAACTCTCTACAACTGACATAAATAAACTCTACACAAACATCGATGACATTAGGGTGATCACCTTTTAGATCTATTTATAAAAATAAATATTTTAATACAAAAGTCTTTTTAAACCAGTTAAGAGAAAAAACTTAGTAGCATTATATACTGGATCACATGCTGCTGTAATCAAAATTGCCACTATAATATTTTTGCAACCTCTACTTTTTCCTTCTATTTTTCTTTCCCATTGTTTCACACATTTTCCATTGCTCCAAGTATTTCTTCTTGCATTCTCACCTTCTGCCCCTGTAGCCTTTCAAGTTCTTCGCAGGTGCTGCCAAAACTTGTTGAGCAGTTTGTGTTAGTCCCCATACTACCTATAAACGCTCTAGCTTCCAAAGGTACGTGCAGCTTCAGAATAGGGAAAATAGAAATCTGCATAGCAAATGCATGTGTAACTGACATGAGCCTGGTATGATATATCTTTATAGCATAAAACCTTATTCAGTATTTATCACCAAACTTGAAACAGAAAATTAGGAAGCATAAGAAATTTATCTACATCTGTGTTGAAGACTGTTGTTTGTAGTATGTTTTCCTACTCTTCATACTTTTGAACCTTAGAAATGAGGGGTTTCCAGCACCTCCCTGGGAGCTTACAATCTCCTCAAACCCAACCTAACAAACCAAAAAAATCCTACACTTCTAAACTATCTTTCAAAGACATGGAAAAAAAAAATCATTATGATCTTCCTGTATATTCTAACACATCTGTAGTTCAATTTTATCTAAAATTTGAGCGTACGCTTAACCAGAAAAAGCCTACATACTTGGAACTATGTCTTTTTATTTCAGGAGGTTTATTAAGATAGTTTATATATCCAGTAAGATACTGTTTAGGCAGGCTGACTGTAAATGTGAGGTTTTATGGATATATTAAATACCTTTCATATACTTACTAAATCTAAATTATCTGATGGTAATTCTGAACATACCGGAAATTAATGAAACATAGTTCAATACATCTATATTTTAAATCTACAAAGTGCTTATTCATGTTCTGTACCAGCGTAAAGCCACGGTACAGGAACAAGAAACTTCCTTTCCTTTTAGAGCATCAGATCATCCACAGAAGCTTCAAATCTTGGCAGACTAAGAAATGCCAACAGAGCACCTGGCTCCAGAGTGGACATTTCTGAGTGGGACAGAGCACTGGATGTGGTTGTTGGTTTTGGTTTTAAAAAAAGATTCAGCAAAACAGTGCAAGGACAACACCTGCTGCATTTTTCCAGGAGTTCTTCCCCAGACTACTTCCTGTGCATATGAACTACGAGGCATACTTCCATATGATTAAACACCACAAGACCAACAATAAAGTCAAATGGAAACATTATAAGGGTTGTCAAACTGCACGTTTCCTTTGACCTGTACGCAGTTTGGATCAGTTTGCAATATGTTCTTTGAATAAAAACTGAAGGCCATTTGTACAAAAACCTTTTTTTTTTCCTTGCTTTCTCACCCTACTCCTTTTATTTTTGGCATTATGGAGAATGACAGATAAACTTCATTTTTGCTTTGTTAAGTATATAGACTCTGCTGTTTGGCTGCAAATCAGCGTGAGGATAAGATTAGCCCTATTGCCCATGCACATAATGAACAACAATCTAACAACTAGCAAAATGACATGATGAAGAAATTACTGTACGGATTCTACTCCACTATGGGGTGGGGTGGTGGTGGGACACGCACGACATGGGGACTGGACGACTTCCTGTGATATGACTGTACAAAGTTACAGTATTTTACACCACAAGCCCACAAACTTCTATGAGGTGGTTAATTACACCCTTTGCCCTCTTTTTTTCCCTTTTTAGTTAGCATTTCAAAATATACAGTAATACATACTAAGTTTATTTTCATGACGCTTTGAACAGGAGTGAGTTCAGTGCATATGGATGCTGAACTGTGTAAAAGTTAACAAATTTTGAAATTTTCTACTTAATTTTATGCCTTAATTTATATGAATTTATATTTTTCCTCTTACTTCCTGAACATTTACTCATAAATACCCTAAGCACTGCTACAAATCATACATACTCTAATTTATGAAGATTTTGGCATGCAATTTTCCTATGTAGCCCAACATACAGTTTTTTACATCAACTGGAATTTGGTACCACCTTTATTTTCATTTTTGTCTTTCTCATACAGCATACGGCACTGAAAGCTTTCTCTATGCTTTTAACTGATATCATTTGAGACTTTGGATTTTTTTATTATAATAGTGACACATTTAGAAACAAGTTAACATAAAATTATTTTAGCACAGATAATTTAGGACTGGCATGGTTTTATCCAGTCTGTTCCAAAATTACTTTAACCACAAATATTTAAAGCAGTGTGGAAAAGAAAAATGTTCCCACAAAAACGTTTATCAGAAGATACACAGTCATTGACATATATTTTCAAAATAGCTTTCCAAATAGCTTGTAAATTTTTATGAAAAAATGGCAAACACTGCAGTATCACATTCTCTTTTAAAAATGCATATGAATGTCTATACTAATAAAGCCAAACATTATAAAACTTACCAAGATAACTATTAATCAGTGTCAGCAAAACTGAATAATCAAGGAACAGTACAGACCTCCGAGACCTTACCTTAATAGGTGATCATTATAATCCATCTCAGTCATTAAAACAGCTACATTATTACAGCCTAATGACTGCTTGGTCACCTGTATGGACAGTTTTCTGACCTCTGCCTAACTGTCTCCTATGATTTACTACATTGTTGTTGTGAAGCTAAGAAGTAAAAAAATAGATTGCTGCAGTGAATCCCTTCAGTGCTGTGTCACACCTAAGGCTCACGCAGCTCACTGCCTTCTCCTCCAAGTTACACATCAGCATCACAAATACCAAAGCCCAGATTCAAAACACCCTGCTTCCGAGTTCTGTAGCACTGCTCGGTTCTCACTGAAGTGAGAAGAGCATGTAAAAGCTTATCTGAATCTAAAACACAGAGCAAGCAGAGCTTACAGGAAGGCAGACGGAGTTTGTGAACTAAGGAGGTAACTGATGAAGCATCCTTCTAGATGAAGCATCTTCTGCCAACTGCATTTACAGTGAGTGGAAAGTGGTCAAGAAGAGAAGCAGTTTCATTGACACCAGCAATGTATTAGGCAGAAACAGTTGTACTGACTTCTGTTGTAAAAGTAATTGAATCAGAGGAACAATGAAACCCCCCCCCCCCCCCCCCCCGCCTCCAGCCCCTGCATGATTGTATCTCACAATTTACATAACAGTGTCCATGTATTACGCTGAAAACCTGCTTGGTTTACAAAAAGGATCAGCCACTTCCATAACTCCCTTGAGCTGCTTGGTTTGGTTCAGTTTTCAAGGCTATTTCATGAATAACTTGAGCTCTATTTGAAGTACTATTACTTTGCTTGCCTCCTCCTTTTGTATTTATGGAGATAACAAGCATGACTCACATGCATATTAAAACAGTGCTGTCTTCCTGAGTTAATGGCCAGAAAACTGAGTTGCTTTTGCTGCTGTTCATAGCTCTGTCAAACACCAACATAAGGAATTAACAAGTTTACGATCAGCCTTACCATTTTTTTTAGCAGTAGGCATACAATTACAATACTATGCTAATTATATTCTTCTGCTAATGCTTAAGGGAAGTTATGAAATGCAGAACTGTTGTTCTTTTAGACATGACTTCTTAAGGAGGAAGAAAACTGAAAACAGCCTGAAAGAGCCATCAAGAGACACACACATCACTGTCTTCTTTCCCTACATTTAGCAGAACTGGAGAGGCCATCACCTTATAATCAGACTTTAATATAAATGGGAGTATCAGAAATTCCAGTCTAGCACTTTTAGCACGTTGTAACAAAAAGGTAAGAGAACACCACCTTTCCCTCTCCCACAGCTATTCACTGGGTGTTCCTAAGACTTTAAAAACTTTATATTGCCCACCGTAGATTTGTATTTGAGTTGTTTTTTTTTATCTTATAGTTATTATTTTGTTTAATTCTGGCTCATTAGGTTTAGTCTCCCTGCTAAGTGGAATAGGTGTCAAGAGTCTCCAAAGATGAGTCAAAATGAACTGAATGTAGGTGAATGACAGTGACATGGAAGTTACATCAACAGCCAGAAAGCGCATGACTTTGCCAGGTAACCAGCAAATCCCTCTGTTACTTCTGCTACTGGCTGCACAGATTCACCATTTATTTTGACCCTCTAGAGCAACAACAGAAACAACAAAAGATATCAATGTACTGAAATTATACAATTTACTCATCATTATAGGATTTAATTCAATCAAGGCCTACAGTAAGTTTTAATTTCACAGCTAGAAGACTGAAAAGTAATGAATGAAACAGATAAAAAAAGAACACAATTAACTACACAGTCACTCATCAACAACAAAACTATGCATTAAGCAACAGTTATTCCTAGTTTGCTTGCCATCAAGTACCCAAACCTAAACCCACAGATACAAGTGTTGTTCCTGAAGCAATGTGCTTCTGAGGAAGGATCCCTATAAACAGTTGCTGTCTATATAGACTTTAAACAAAAGATCCTATTAGTAAACTTCTACCTTTTTTTTTTTCTAGCCCTTAGTTAAAAGGTAAACAATATTTCAGCAATTACATCCGTGGAAGAGGACCATCATAGAATACCAGGTTGGAAGGGACCTCAAGGATCATCTGGTCCAACCTTTCTTGGCAAAAGCACAGTCTGAACAAGATGGCCCAGCACGCTGTCCAGCCAAATCTTAAGTATCCAACTTCAGGGAATGCACCCTGGGGAGATTATCCCAGTGGCTGATTGTTCTCACTGTGAAACTTTTTCCTCTTGTGTCCAATCAGAATCTCCCTTGGAGTAACTTGTACCCATTACCCTTCGTGTTTTCCATGTGACTCCTTGTAAAAATGGACTCCAGATTAAATTCATCAGTTCAGGCAACATGATGCAAGATGGTAAGTAAGGAGTTTGAGGGAGTACAGTAGCACAAGCATAAAGATCACGCCATGGATTTATATGATGAAGGAAAAAAAAGCATTAAATATACTAAGTAAAACAAAAACCACAGAATATTCCACTGTCAAAGACCACACTAACTGAATTTCAGTTACTGAATATTGGCAATCTTTCTCTAGATATTTGTTCCCCTCTTATTTTTCATTTCAGTGGGATACCCAGTAACATAAACAGGTCTTGTTCCTCACAGACTTAACAAAGAAAAGCTTCAGAAAATGGGCAAACTGCATCTTACAAAAACTGTCTTCATGTAGCTCACCAAATGACTTATTGAAGTCCAAAACCTAATTTTAATTGGCTCCTATTTAATAAACTCAGACCATAGAAATGAAGAAATCCACAAGTTTCTTGAACAGAGATTTTATTACTGACAGGACTCTGATACTGTAGATTGAGACTCAGACGTAACACCAAGCATAGAAAAGATGCATTAGTCCCCTAAGGAAGGCTTTAATGAGCCTCACACTTTGGGAGAGTAAGACAATCAGCTAGAGACCCGCCTTTATACTGAGTCCAATTATGCAACCTTTGTTCATGCTCATGAATTCTTACATGAATAATCTGTTATTAGTTTAAGCAAGCGCTCATCAACATGATGAAGAGGACAACCACTGGACTCATCATAATTAATGCTGAGTCATAAATGCCCTTGGGGAAAAAACAGAAATATAATTATGGGCCAAATCTAGTGCAATTCATACTACAAAGTTTAAAGATTTCTTTGAATACGTGTTTAATGTAGGTTTTTTTGAAGGGTTTTTACATTTTTACATGAGGACTTCCACTAGAACTTATAAAGCATGCTTGGAAGCATGCTTGGAAGGATGCTTGATGTCAACAGGGAGATGCCTGCAGAGTGAATAAATGGCAAGAGCGCTTACATTTTTGGTTACAATTTCAACCACATCTTTCATCATTATTGCTTTTTTGAGGCAAATGAGTAGGAAAACCTTTTACCATCTCTGTCTAATCTGAAATGCAAGTACTGTGGCTCCTGAAGGAGTGGCTAAATACTACTTAACTGCCAAGAATAACTCCTACAGCAGATAATCTGTACAAAACCAGAGGCAGAGGAGTTTCCACAAGAGAAAGAGCTCTGGGGTAAACTACCCATTCCTGTTAACTGCATGCAAATCACGTGGCAGCTAAACCACAGGCCGCTGGTCTGGTCTGGGGCGGTAGTGGGTGTTGGTTAAAAAGACGAGTAGGTAACTGCAGATTAGAGACATAAAAATGGGTGTTTCTTAAGACAAGCTTTTCTCCTACTGGAAGCAGCTTAGTCTGTTTGCCTTGGGCACCCTACTCTGTCAGTAGATCCAACTTAGCTGACCTACGGACCACAGATGATGTTTGTGTGAGTGTACTATCTATATGGAAGTCACATGCCCTATCAATAAATACTGCGTACCAACACTGACAAGACAGAGGGGGTGGAGGAAGGCATGGGTTAGCTGAGTCAGACTCTTTCTGGAGTGAGGCTGGCAGTGCAATTAAAAAGAGGTACCTTCTCAGAAGCCTCATTGTGTTTTCACTGTCCATTTACCATGCACAAATCCACTTCTGTTAACAGCATTCAATTAGAAGAGCTGGAAGATGAGAGAAATAAGCTTTGCCTTCCTAACTGTTAGGTCTGACTTCTATTCAGTTGCAAAAACCTATGCTTCTGCTTTCATATAATCGAAACAGTGACAGCAGAAGGTTAAAAAGCAAGTAAGTGCATTAAAAAGAGCAGAAGAGGTGGTAATGCAGGGAAAAAATAGGATGATTACGGAAAGCGTTAGCATTTATTTATTACAAATTGACTATGGACAATCCCGCAATTTCCAAAAGTAGGACTCATTTGTTACAACTTCTCACAGAAGACAGATTTGCTAACACTAATAAAAAAGGGGGGGGGGGGGTGCGGGTAGAAAAAAAAGTCACTGAAAGCAGAATTAGCAGCTCAGTTATGTGTCCTCTTGATGACTCCAGATTTAGGAATCAAAATATTGACATCAAAAGCCCTTCCCTGTGTCTAGAAACTGCTAGTACAATTAGCAACCTATTAAAAAAAAAAAAAGCTTTAAAATGCCAGCAGACATATTTAGCAAAGAGTGGAGATTTTCTTTTTAAATATTTAAAAGAACTGATGCCAGAATAGGCAGCGTTAATTTCATCAGATTAAAGTAAATTTACTGCAGCTTGTATTTTGATTCTTCAGAGAAAAACTGCGTTTGTTGAAGCTGGCATCTCTTTCTCTGCTTTTTATATAGCCAACATTAAAGTATTTTTGAAGGAAAGTTCTTTATAAATTGCCTCACTTACAAGTTGAATTGTAATTAAATCACTTCTGTTTCATATCTGGAATGAATATACAGAATTTCACTTAAAAATAACTTTGCCACCATAAAAAAACAAACAAACAAACAAACAAACAACCCCAAAACAAAACCAAAAGAAATACCCTGACAATGAGTGAAATTCCTGTTCAGAGACTAGTGAACAAATAAAATTTCAGGACATGCAACAGTTTATGTCCTGAGTTTCAAAACAAAGATGAAAATGTACATCATTTTTTACCAGGAAAAAAAAAAAAAAAGGATTTTTCTATCTTGGCTTTGGTGATAAATGAGAAATATCAACATCTGTAAATTAAAAAGAAAAGATGTCTTCAACAAACAAATCAGGTCTGAAAGAAATGAGACCTGGTAGCAAACTTCAGTTGCTTACTTCAGCTTCAGGTAGACCACTTTTTGATTTAGCTTAGAAAAATAGTTTTTTCCTTGTTTTAACCTGTGGAAGGCATATTTAATTACCTGCAATATCTGAGAAACCAGTGAATAAATGTACATTAAAAATTGCCCCCCCAAAGGGTCTGATATTGACTTACTGCCATTTTCTGGAATATTTTATTGTTGCACGTGAGGTCTGAGGTCAAACGCAGAAGGCTAGACAAGCAATCTACACTCAACACACTTGATGAAGCTGGGGACAAGGTGGGGAGGGGGGCAGAGGGGAAAAAAAAGAAGTGAAACAGTTAAGCATAACGTAGTGATATATATAACCCTCCTGACTGTTGAAGCTTTTAGCTTCAGGCACTACTCCAAGTTAAGCTAGAACATCTTCCAGGCTGACCTAACTTTCATCAGCTGCTAATGGATCTGGCAGATACCGCTCTGCTTTCCCTACTTCATCAAAGCCCGTGGTAGTCTAATCACATCTCTGCACACCCACAACATTAATGCTGCACGGGACTGGAGGTGAGGGTGGAGATCCTGAGGTTCGGCATGCGTAGCATATATGCAAAAACCCCGCAGGCAATTATCTGAACCAGCTCCAGTGTATACACAGCAAGCATTTCTGTATGCCTGCGCAGTGGCACAAAGCACTGAGCCACAAACACATGATTCCAGTATTCACTTCTGCAATCCTACAGGTTTTGAAGCAACCCCAAACTAGTGTGATTAACACTTTGGTACAATGATGTTATAAAGGAAGGAAACAGTTTTATTTCATACAAATGTCAAAACCAGGAAAAAAAAAAAAAAAAAAGAGATAATCACCATACTCAAAATTTATTTGCTTAAAGTTTTCCATCTTTAAAGTAGATAACATTAATGTTCATTTAAATGCCGTGGGATGCTATCCAAGATCCATATTTAGGTTCTTAGATATGCTGCTCCAATTTACTTACTGGCAGCTATTAAAATTAAGTAAATTAAGCAAGTAAAACAGATTAAAGCATTACTATAGGATATTTAGATCAAATTACCCAGATTTCACAAGTATATTCAACATTTCTGGTAAAACTGACCTTCTTGTGGCTGCATCAGCCAGTAAAAGTGAGAGGGACAGAAGACGGTATCCCTACAGCCGACCACAGCTCACTCACACAGACGAGAGAATCTAACTCAAAGAGCTTGTGTAGCTCATGATGACCCACAGCAGCATGTGCTGGGCATGCTACTGCTGCTCTCCATTCATGACTCGGTGCCATAAACTGGATGCGGGGTCATCCTGGGACAGCTCACAACCAGAGCACTACTGCAAGTGGGGCAAGGCGTGCTGAGGCTGGGGCACTCGATGGAGCCACAGTCCAGCATGCTAGAAAGGAGGGAGGAAAGTATCTACATTTGACCAGTCTCAAGTATCTACATTTGACCAGTCTCCCAGCAACAGCTTTGAGCACTTTTCCAGCGCTGTTCTTCATTTTAAGGTCTAGTTATTAATATTTCAGACCTACCTATCAGTCTTCTTCAGGACAGGTCTCTGTATAGCAAGATGGTGTAAGATGAAAGACAGCATAGACTAACACTCAGAACGGCAAGATTCCCTTGAAAAAGAAGAAACATTTCAAAGGGCGTGAGCCTTTCCCTTATTCTAAAATTGGTTGGGCTGAGGAAAAAAATTTCTATGAAGTGAAGAGGAAAATGCTTTGCTCAGTTACTGATTTTATTTATAAATTGTAACAGTGCTGGCATATATTGTAACAGTGAAGATTTATCCTTGTTAATTTTATTACATTCATCTGCTGATGCAGTGAGCCATAATAAGAGAGGGAGAAGCATGCAGATGTATGAATTTTGGGTGTGGTAGGGTTCTGGTTAAGCACATTTTTTTTATTCAGCCTTTCAAAGTATCTATGAACGCCAGTTTCTTAGACAAAATTACTTCATCGTAAAAGCATGCATTACATTTTTGCTCATCATAAGGAAGAGATAGCTACTGTCTCTTCTTTTAATTTAGTTTATAGAAGGGCTGTTTTGTATTTTGTGCAATGCTGCCAACTGCAGACCCAAAATTATGGCATCATTTTCTCTTTGGTTCCCCAGCCACTTGGAAATACTTATTTTTAACAAGCACTGTAGTGAAATTCACCAGAATTCTGCAGCTGGTATAATCCTGTCTCTCCAAAACGGGTGTTGGAAAATGCAACTAAATCAGGAAGTCTGTGCTCCACAGCCATCTTAACCACAATTTGTCCAGCCATATGAAGCTATGTCAAATAATGAACCCATCTGAGTAATTCCGTGATCCATACTGCTGGAGAGAAAACTAAGACTCTCCTGAGAAACTCAGGAAATTTCAAAAAGTTTAGAAGTTCAAGAGGAAGACGGGAACTGGTACAGCAGTGTAACAGTTCTTGTTTATTATCCTCCCTTTGCACTCTTCAGCAGAATACAATTGCACAAGATCTGATAGGGAGAATACCCAAGGTGAAAGAAAAAAAAAAAAAGGCAACATAAACCTTAACACGAAGAAAGAGATCTAATCGCCAGATCTAGAATGGCCAAAAAAAAAAAAAAAAAAAAAAGTGTTTAGGGAGAAAGCTCATTTGGTACCCTAATGAGAAATAACCACATCATGTTCAAAGAATAATGATTTAATGAGACCATCTTAATGCCAGAGAAGCATTACTAAAGAAAACTATCTTCAGGGATTAACACTTACTTTGAAAGTAGGTTCTTGATAACTCAGGCTACATATCAACCATATCACTCCCTTCACACATATTTCTACCAAACCCCCTCCAACGCACGTTTATTTAAATTTTGTCTCATTGTGGTAACTTCATATGAGAAATACAATTTTCATTCCTTTCCCAAGAGGAAAGAATTTGTAAAATCTAAGTCTCATGTAGTTTAGACAAGTAATGCAGGATACAATGAAAAATTGCATTAAAACGCTGAACAGCCAGAATTCGATTGTATTTTATGTTGGCAAGGTTTCTGTAGATGGTGTCTGTTTCAATACACCCAGACAGTTTTAACATCTGCTTGGGATGCGTTCATAGAAGTTTGTTTTCTATTACTTATCCTAGTCAGTAGATGATAAATCCAAAAAGACTTACTGGATCTCAGAAACGCATCCCAACGCACATTACAAAAGTAACTCTCTGAATAGTACTGACTTCAATGAAGAAAAATTAAAAATATTGTTGTTGCAGTGTTCCTATTTGCCAGATGGGCAAAACACCACCCACATTGCTGATTCATATGGTATCATCAGACAGCAGTGCACAGGAAGCTCCACAGGAAGACCACAAAAGATGACGACCGTCCAAAAAGGGACAGATAGACAGAAACATACCAGTAAGAGCATACACACACCACTGGAATCAGGAAACAACGGAACTAGCGAGCAAGCGAGCTATAGCTTCTCTCAATCATTTATATGAGATCCTCAAAAATCTACTTCTTAATAAATGTACATTCTTTTCTGAAACAGAGATGAGGAAAAGTTATGTAATTTTTCACAGTAGGGAGTTGCTGTTTAAAACATTTTGCAATGCAGTGAATGAGTACTCTGCAAGGGCAGCCAGTGCAAGTCATTGTTTATCACACAAGAAGGACATGAGCTACAAGGCTGTATGGCTATGCCCCCCTCTGATTAGGATGGTTTTATTTATAAATACTGCCCTGCAGAAGAACTTTTTGTTTGAAATGAGGCCTTTCACAATGAGTCTAATAATGAGGTTGAGCAATTTTGTTTTCCTGGTCAGTGGCACTAGAACTAGCCACAGCTGAAATTAAAAAAATTCCAAGACTCAGCTTGGAAAAATGCCAATAGTTGTTTAGATTCCTTTCTAAGAGCTGGAAGACTTAGGTTACAAGCAGTAAATGCACTATATGTAACACAGTATCGTTACACAAATTCTAAAAGAACACGCTTCTAAAAACTTATAAACTCGTAACAAATAGACTTACCCCCTCTACATCGCAAAAGGGTCATTAGAGACTTCCTTAACATACACTAGAAAAAATCTGCATGGTTTATGTTCTCCCTTGCAGAAATACCTCAGTGTGCAGGCTCCTCTGCAACCTCTGAGGAGGTCTGTCCATTCATGCATTCCTCAATTTCCTCATAAACACCTTCCCTTATGAGCAAGTTCCCTTAATTCCAACTTTCTTTAATAAAAATCCATTTTATACTGCATACACCGCAGTACATATATGCATTAGCTAAACACTCTTCATGTCTTTTAGTCATGGATCCTCCATCATCATCACTAAAGAATCACTTAACTTCTTTTACTACAGAAGTTTTCAAAAGCTCCTTACAAAGTGGAAAGTGGTTGAACAAACTCCAGCTTTTTCAAAAAGAGAAGTAGTACTGAAGTTAATTCCTTCCCCAAATTGTTACTGCATGTCTAAATTAAAAAATCCATAAAATAGTTTTGAAAAATGTCACCATATTTCATTCTCTCCTGTGCCCATCTTTTTTACTGCAGACTACTGGTTGCAATAGAATTTATAATATTCGGTATGTTTTTGCACTGTTTTGAATGGCTTTATTTTCAATCCTTCATTTTCACTCTTTCAACTTTTCAAAGGTCAACGCAGTATTTAAAAGTTTGAGTGACAGAGAAAGTAAAAGAAAGAAAAAGAGGAAAGAATAACTAAAGGAAACCCATAAAGTTCTAGGTTTATGAGAAAAAAGTAATTAAAGCTTTACTGCAAAAGATTTCAGCTTTTAAGAAGTCCTTTTTCAATCCAGAGTTTGAATGAAAGCAGCTTTAAAAGAATGCATAGGGTCAAAGGAATAATATAAAAATATACACTAATAGTTTCTCAAAAATATCCTGTCCCAGAAATCACAGTTTTATCTGATTACATGGGTTTATAAGGATAAAAAAAAATAAACAAAAAGAAAAAGAAAAGCTTACCCTCTAAGAGCTTAAAATTGCAAAAAATTCTACTTATTTGATTGTGATGGGTGTCTTTAAAAAGTGAGTTTAGCTTTCAGAGGCCAGTACAGTTAATTAGTCTGGCCTCAGTTTTATTCTCAAATGATATTTGTACATATGTTGTTACTGCTTAAGACACAGAAACGTGCATTTTCATGGACTATCATCTTGATTGGTACCCTTAATAAAAATAAATAAGCAGTTAAAAACAAAAGCAACAAAAAAGCCCTCTGTCAATCCAAACTACATATTCTTTTCTGTTACTGACAAAGTGGACCAGTAACTGATACTACCTTTGCATCTACACTCACTTCAGAGGCAGTATTTTAGTAAACCGCACAAAACTAGTACTATATCAGAAGAACTCTTAAAATTCTTACATGGGGCACAAATCCTGTTTCTGCACAACTACAAGTTGCCAGTGTAGTCTGAGAGAGTATTTACTGAATCCTGTGGATGTGAAAACTACTGAACATCTGATTCATACTCAGCAGGTTTCTGCTTTAAATGATCCTTGAAGAAGCCTGGAGTAAAGGATGCTACCATGTTCCTCCAATTCCAAGCACTGAGTTGAGCAGAACCAGCAGTAAAGAACTACTGAGCTACCTCAAAAATAATCATTAATCATAATTGACTAAAAAGGCACTAATACAAGGGCATACATAAAAAAAAAAAAAAAAAAAAAAAATCTAATTTCCACTTTGTTCTAAAGCTTTTCACAAATACAATATGAGATGGGGGGGTGGAGGGGACTACAAATAGTACAGTTAGGAAAACAAGTCTGCAGTCAGACTTTTGAAAGTCAAGATGATGCTTTTCTTCTACAACATACAGAGTAAAATCTCTGTAGATTACAAATAGATACAGTATAGATAATGACTCAACATTAAAGCCCATCCCTGTGTTTTTCTATTCTTTGGATAAACAGAAACAAATATCAAAATACCCATGAAGTGGTGTAATTAACCCCGAACGCCACGATAGGATTTATGAGGCTTAGTTAATGACTATGTCAATAGTTTTTACCTCTGTGGCACATCCCCACTGTTCCTCCACCCAGCATACGGCTGGGCAGGAGTCCAGGAGGGAGGCAGGTGCGCCCAAGGCTTCTTTATGCTCCAGTGACAGGCAGTTACCTTTTCATGAAACCTGTACAACTGGCAGCATTTTGTTTACGGTTGAAAAAATATCTGGATAAAGACTGGAGAACAGAGGCAAAGAACATCTTCACATGTCAAAAGCGCTCATCTACCTGCTTGTACCACCTACAATACGTACAGAGAGCTTAAGTTCTCAGACCAGCAGCCACAGTTTACAAAAAACCCCAATACCTAAAACCAGAAAGCATCTCCCAACACAAATGACTCAGGACACAATCTGCATTTTGGAAATTTTCAGGTAACGCTCCAAACTAGCAAAACATGCACATGCAACTTATTACTACACTGTATCTACAAATTGGCTTAGAAGGTTAATAACTAAACAATAAGCCAAATTTTAACTCTGGCCAATAGGTCACATTAAGACAAACGGAAAATCACCATCATGAAACAACCTTAATTAACAAGAAAAACCCTCAACTCTAACAGCTTTTCCACAGTATCTCTTGCCCCAGCCAAGTGCCCACAAACTTACAGACTGAAGAAATGGAGTGACACGTGAGAGTTAGAGAAATGTTAGGAAGGATTAAAAGCAACTCTTGGTAGTTACCACCCCTCCAACCCCATATTAAGCTCTCTTTTGTCATGCTTGAGACTGTTCACAGAAGTGACTTGCTCATAATAAATCACCTTCCTACCTACCCAGTACCTTAAGTCCATCACAACATTAAACAATCTATAGTCAAGATCCGCACACTCCTTTTGCCAAAGCTGAAGCACGCAACAGCCCCATGTTTGATTGTTATAAAACCTATTAGAAAAAAAATAAAAGATAACACAATCGATGTCATGCTTGGATTTCCCTCTGCCAACCTCCTCTTCCACAAGCAAAACATTGGACTCTTGTCCTGTGCCTCACCTCTATTCAATCAGTCAAAGTGAATACAGAGTCTAAGAGTGGAGCTACATTGGCCCAGAGTCTGAAAACAGATTGGCGTGTGATTGGACTGATGAAGTGTGACTACGTCATCAACTCCTCATGTGCAGACTTTATAATTACTTTAGCCAGGGAGGAAAAAAAGAGCAAAATAATCTTCCAGAAAGAGCAAAGGATCAAAGGAATTATGTGAATACTTCTATCAGGCAATACAACCCACAATACAGAACAAATTATACTTGAAGAAAAGAAGGGGGGAATTGTGTTTTGTTTTGGTTTCTTAAAACAACTCTTTTGCTTAACATTAGCCTATTTTCTAAGCCAAAGCTGAATTTTATTATAAGACAAAGCTTTCCTGCATCTCAAGCATTCTAACTTTACCACATGGGAATTGCACCGTGAACAAGAGACTGACAAAACCTGCAGAAGAATATGGTCCACTTCAGCTGAAGATTTCTTAATGCATTGCAGTAAACCTTGTTTCAAGCAACTTTTGTGTGTTACTAGAAAGGAACAATGAAGACATGAGATTTCAAGAATTTTTAGTCATTCTACATAATATAGTTGGAACATAACTGGATCCAAGAGTTACCCAGAAAAGTTTACTGCAGTAAAGAAACATTTTCATAAAGTTTCAGATGAAAACATGACAAAAATATTTCAATCTGAAATTACTCTAGAAATAAATGCTGCATAACCTTAGCGTGTCTTCAGCAGAAATGAATGAAATAAGTAGGAAGCTATTACTGTTAAATATGTCCCTCTAGAATATACTTATATATAATTTTCTGTATAAAATTATATTGTAAAATACCTATATTTACATAACTGTTGTTAATTATAGAGAAAGTCAGAATAGTTCCAAGAGTAGAAAATCTTGTTACCTTAAAATAAACACCAAACTTGTGTTACATAGAAAAGTTGCCCTAAGCACACTTCACATTTTCAATGTCAGAGAGCACACTCACATGCATATTTTCTTTATGACACACAATATGCTCTGCAAGCAAAATAACTAAACGACAAACATACCTGAAGTAAAATAGTCAGAAAGAAAGGAAAGAAAAAAACGCTAGAAGACTGTGTTCCTATATTTATGGTCATTTATATCCAGTGTATGAGTGATCACAAAATCTACAAGAACTGCCAGCTTTATTACCACCCGTTCATTCTCCACACTAGCAGAAACAGTAAAATGGTGGAACTGGAAAGATAAAACACGGACATCAAGCCCCATATGTGTGTTTTTGTGTATGACTTATCACTTCCCGTTAGCAAAGGGCAGTTAATCACTTAAAATGTTGTATTTAAAAAAAATTAAGAGCTTCCTCCTTTTATATTTCATTTTAAGTGAAGAAAGAAATCTTATTGCTTTGCAAAAAATGTAGCTAAAATATAGTTTTCTAATTTATGTTGAACTGCAGTCTAAGACAGTTTCCTCATTTCATATCAGTGAAATTACCTATTATTATACTGGGGAAAGGAAGAGTATTCATTTATCTGTATGTTTATTTAAAAAAAAAAAAGATATTCTCAGCTCTTCATAGGAACGTTCAACCCTGCTTGTCTAGCTTACTTTTGATATACAATCATTTCTTCCCCACACTTGGAAAAATATTGAAAAGTCACACTTCTTTTGGCGTAAAGTATGAAACAGTTAAGCAGAATGTAACAGAGGAAACAAGTAGCTTACAAATCCATTGGAGCAATACAGACAAATGCAAGACACCTCTGCTCTAAACAGAGAGCAAGCAAATGAATGAACTGGTAGAAAGAGGACAGGATGTAAATTACTAGATGTAGGGGATTTTTATTATTTTTATTCAAATATAAAGGAGGAGAAAGAAAACAGCAGAGAGTAGGACAAAATGGTAAGACCACAGGTAAGTAGATAAAGACCTGCTGAGGTCAACTATATGTAAGACTGGAGAGATGCCAGAAAGAAAGAAAGGGCATGAGAGGAGTAAATGACTGACAGAAGGAGACTGATAAAGATGAGAAGGACAGCTGGGGAGAGGCTGGGTTCCAGTTAGGATTGTCAAAGTCCTCACAAAGGACTCTCTACAAAGCATTCAGGAGGAAATTTTTCATGGCTTTACTAGAGCCCCTACAGCTCACTGATCAATGACCTCATGGGAGGAAACATGGCTGTCAGGGAGATGGGTTTTACTTGATGCTACTGATCCTGAAATAGAAGCTATCTTCAGTTCCTGTATCTGAATACATGTTGTTAAAGGACCATGACACTTTAAATCTAACTACACTATGTTGGCCAGCTCTGCAGCAATCTATTTCTTGCCAAAATAATGCATCTGGAGCTTCCCTGTATTAGAAGCATTTAACTCTTCTGCAAGGCTCATATTTTTTTGGTAACTTTTCTTTGGTTTTGAGTGCCTGGAGAAGAACATCCGAGAGTACTTAAATACTAACTGAGCACTAGGATACATTAAATACTAACACTATCAGTATAAATCCCTTTTTCTTGTAACTTACTATAAGCCCTCTGCTGCAGGTTGAGACACTGCAGAATACTGTTTGTGCAGATGGCACCATTTGGGTTTCTCCATCTGCTTGAAGAACCACTCGATTATCTCTGCTCCAAACCAATAAGCATTTAATTTCACCATCCCAAGAACATCATTCTTTCTTAAAAAAACCAAAACAAAACACCACACCCCCTCCCCAAACAAACAACAAAACCCCAAAACATATGCTCCCCCAAAGGCCAGAAATTCCACATATTCTGCATCATCTGACCGTCAATAACCCTCCCAGTGTTTGCACACTCCTGCTTTGGATTCAGACCTTCATGGTCTTTGCATATCAGGTGAGATGTCTGCAGAAGGCCTCTTCCTCCAACATAGGTTTAACATCAGATTTCACCACAGAGATCTAGAACACTTAACACTCCCAACTGTTTACCCAAGATAAAAATTCATGCAATCTGACTCCATACCCACTCCTGTTGTCCTAGTTCTGTCTGTATTTTTATTTGTTTGCTCCAGTAGATTTTTCTGATTTAGAAGAAACAAGCTAACAAGGTAAACACGGACTTGAAGATAATACCAGTAAGAATTTCTACTTGGAAAGCACTTCCCGTATCTGCTTATTCTTACTGCAAAACATTCCCCAAAGGGAATAGGCACAAATACAGAAACAACTTCAGCAGAAAACACTCTTATAAACTTAACAGCAAATGTTTAGGTCTACAATAAAATTTGCTGTTACGTTTTCAGCCTCTTTAAAAACTTTCTTCTCGCCCGTTCTGTTATCATTACTCACATTAGTCATCTTGTTATGAATATTTAAGAAATCTCACAGGAAAGTATGGGCATGGGATTCAAGTAAGATTTCCTGCCTGTTAATCACCACAGAGTGACACCTTCCTGATACTGTCTGCTAGAGCAGAGGCAACTTGTCTTTTGGAAGTTACATTGAAAGGGAATAGTACAGGGTAACAGTGGCAGTCGATGTTTAGAATAGTAATAGATTTATTTGTTCAGTATAGTAATAGATTTGGTAGAACTTCTTAATGACAAGAAAGAAAATAAACAAAAAAAAAAGCCCCCATGTATACTCCCCACCTTCAGCAATATTAAGACATATAAAAAAAGGATAGAAAAGGAGAAATGGACACTGCATTATCTGAAGGAAAGGCTGCTAAGCCATTACAGAGAACACTGGGAACATGCGAATTTAAAAGATTAAAATGAATGGTCTTCTTATTTCAGTATTTGAAAGGAATGACAGAAGCATGGATTCACATGTCAGTTTTCTAAAAAGACAAATGGTAAAAAGTATAAACCTGTATTTTATTTTTTTTAAAAATGTGCATTTGAATATCTGTGGTTGCACATGAGTTTGTACTGTACACTCACAGAATTTTGCAGAGGCAGGCAATTTTGAGAATTGCTTATGAACATTTCTATAAAAAAACTAAGGCTTTCCCATATTTCATAAAATACTTCTTACTTTAAAACTCAAGAGCCATACAAAAACTTCACAACTTCTAGTTAAAAAATAAGTAACAGAAGCACAATAACATTTACCCAAAAGGAAACTAAAAACCAGTCCATAAAGCCACGATTTCCTATGACAGACAAATTCCTAAGTGAAAAGATCACTCTCACCCATTATCTTAAACCTCAGTAGAGCTCATATTCTGAAGCTTACACAAAAAAGAAGTGTCTTTCGTGTTATAATGCTCTACCATCAGTTCTGAGATGTTACATTCTAAACACTGATAGTTACATTTCTCAATTGACTTTCACTATTCTGATAGTAAGTCTTTCAAAACAGCCTAGATTATAACAATATATTTCAGTCTCTGTCTCTTTAGTTCTACTGGTGACTATGAAACCAACACAACTCCACAAGAACTAACTTGCCAAACTTAAAACTTGCCAAACTTAAAACTTGCTTCTTGCTACATTGATTATATTAAAATAATCCAACCTAAATGTTATGTCATACACCATACAAAGATTGCAACTGCCTACTTAACTAACTTTTTGATACGAGAGCACTTCAAATTCCAGCAGCATTCAGAGATTCAAAACCCTCCGATTTTAATAATTTCCAGTTAAAGATAAGAAAATTGGTACAGTGAGAGAAAAACATTTCTACCCTAGCCCCAAAGTCTATCACAGAACATGAAGAATTTGACAAGGGTCACTTTTCTTGAGGCCCATCCACATCAGTACCAGCTTGAGCTGCTGTTTTCTAAACTATTGTGCAAAACAACTACTGTGCTAAAAATATGTTGTTACTCAAACTTTGAGATATTCTCTCCAGAGATAGGACTTCCTGATAGGAGATTCAAATTAATAGGAAGTGCCCTTCCTGTGTTTTCTAGACTGCTAGCCTAATGAGTTTGTTTTCAACGGCCTTTAGAAAAAAAGAAGCAGATTAACCAATTGATTGGTATTCACAGCTTTAAAGCGAAGCAGCTTTGTGTATACCAAGTGTACATGTAGTAGACTGCAATCTTCTCTATTCTGGCAGATGCTGTAAGTAAGTTTCCTTTCCCTTGTGTTTCTGAAGGAATTCATACAGGAATTGCCTTGAGACCTTGTCAATTAGTGACTTCTATCTTACTCTGCATGTAGCCCTATTAGAAACTGATGGGATTGCTTGTCAAAGAGCTGACTCCCACTTTCAGTAAAGTTACTTTTATATAGAGAAAGTGAACCAATCTGTCCATGTGTATACAGCTGTGCCAAACCTAACCGACTCACTCCAACTATATAAAAACACTATATAAATTCACAAGTCTTAACTTATTAACTGCAGAACGTATAGTCTGTAGCATAATGCAAGGGAAGAAGATTCCTGGTTTACAATCAGGACTTCCAGGATATGATGGCAAAGTGACAATGAATACCAATTTTGAAGAAAAAACGATTGCACTTGACAATCCACCAACATTTCAGGTCAGTATGCTGTATGTCTTATTCACAGCAAAAACATGGAGCCAAATGGCTGAAATACATACACAAATGCAGTTTTCTTTTTAATACTAATTACACATTTGATTTTGATTTGTGAGGGATGAGAGGAAACAAGACCGCTCCAGCACACAGTCAGACTAGGAAGTTCAACAGTCTCTTTTACCAACTAGGACAAGTTTTTCAAACTTTTTCATGTGCACAAAAAACTCCACCCACCATTAAAGACAGTTAACAATACGGATTTTGACAGACAGGATCCTCCTGACTTCCCACTGCACAAACCCAGGTTCCTGCAAGATGCTGCTTATTGCAACATTATGTCACAGACAACGTGATGACCATCTGCAATGACTTGGGCAGATGCAAATGGAGAAACAAAGATTCTTTAACCTGGCAATAAGCTTTATCTTTCCTACTTCTGAATTGGATGCCTTAAAACACATACAGCCATTCAGTTCTAGTAATTAAACTCTATATATGTAGACACAAAAGATTTTCAACTTAACAAGTTTATTTCATCTTGTCTTCCTCAGTTAACGGAAGCTTACTTCTTTATCACAAATATCCCTGGCTCTTTGATAGTTTCTGATATTTAAAAAAATAATAGAATAAAAGAACTTTTGCGTAATAATCAAAGAAACTATTATTTTCATCCAGGATTACTAAATCATTACTTCCATCCAGGATTACTAGTTTATCATTAAATACTCTTCTCACAAGATTGAAAGCAAGGTAAGCCCTCCATTTGTGAGAGACCTTAAACTCTCCACCTGACAAAGTTGCCAATATTGGCTCAACAGTAAAAATCAGAACAAGTTCTCAAGAACTGTTATCAAACAAAGTACTTCCACTCCTGTGAGAAGAAGTGGGAGAGTAGCCATGTAATCCTGTGCCTTACCATGCATTCAAATAATTATTAAGCATTTTACTCTCCTTTGTGGAATGCTTGAATTATTTTACTTATCTTTCTTTTAAAATGTAAATACCAAAAAAAAAAGGAAAGAAGTCAGGCTAGGCAGAGCTGAACCTTCCAAACGTTTCAAATGTATTTTGTCTTTTTACATTTCAATAACAGCATAAGTCTCAGAAGAATCTGACTGTTTTAAGGTCTTGTGTCAAGACTTTTATTTCACAATATGTTCATACACAAACAGGTATCCCCACCTATTTTTCTAATAATTTGATTTTTTTTCCACATGTAAAGTTAATAGCAAACCTTATGCAGTAAGGTTCTGCTACAGATCAGAAGAATGGCTTAACTGTGCTCTGGCCAGAGCATGGCCTGAGAGGAAAAGACAAGGGGTAACTAAAGTCACAGTCAAATAGCAGCCTGCCATTAAACCTCTGCCCTGTGACAAACCCCTCAGGCATCTTGTGAAGAGGAGCTCTCTTGTTAAAACCAGCACCTTTGTGTTGTCAAAGCACCAAAAAGGGCAGAGAACTCAAGGCAGGACAGGAAGATGCCCTTTCCTTCTGGAGCTTTGACTGTAATTTGTGCCATGTGTAGTTTTTTTGAGACCTTCAGTATATTTCCTACAATAAAAAGAGGAAAAGCTTCAGCTACAGAAATAAACAAAAATCTCACCTTGTTATGTTCATACTTGTATGGGATTTTGAGTGTATCCATGGCTCTGATCATGGCCTGCATTGCTGTAAATATATTCTGGTACACCAGTTTTGTAAAGCCCCTTTTGTCTTCATCAGAGTAACCTGATCCATGAATGATTCTCATCTGCTTGATAAAAGTGCTTTTGCCACTCTCTCCTGTGCCTGCAAGACAAATAAGAAGGATATGCTTTAGCCACTGGACACAAAAACGACTTTTTTTGCACAATGCTGACAGTTTGTTTAGGGCAGGGCTGAAGAGTGTTAAGTGGTGCTTGCAAGGTAACTACAAGGACCAGTTCAGTGTCAAACAGCAGCATCAGTAGCAACTGAATCTTCATTTAACAACTAACTAATGAGTAAAACGAAACTCCAAAATACACATATAATATGACTGCATATTTAAAAATCTTCCATTCTTGAAAATACAATTGTCCAAAACAGCTAACTTCAGGTAATTACTATGAGAAATTTTATCACAAAAATTCAGGAAGTAAGAAAAAATTTATCTTCCTTGGCTAACTTTCAGGACATTATGGTAGGCACTGTAAAACCAATAGATATGTTTGTTTTTTTGGTTTAGGTTTTTTGTTTTGCTTTCTTAAAAAAAAAAAAGAAAGTAGTGTAACAATTACAGCCTTGCAAACTTTAACCTCAGAAACATGTGATATCACTGTTAATTAAAATTTGGCTCATATTCATTAATGGGCAGTCATTCCTTCCTTCCTTCAAATTTCTTCATGTCTTTGTACTTTGCACTAGAAGTAGTTTATTAATGAACATTTCTATTTGTCAATTTAAAGTTAAGATCTGCTTGCTGGAAATTTCACACAGGATACATCACACGTTTTTCATTTGCTCCGATTCAGTGAGCTCATACTCTGTGACTAGATGAGCTTATCTGTATTATTCCTGTGTTTGCTTAAGAGGAGGAGTTGAAATCTAGAATGAGCAGTTGTACAGCCACCTAAACCCTGCATTCACCCACCTACTCAGCCCTGCAGGAAACAAAACGCATGCACCAGGGTGCACTGCTCAGCGCTGCACTTGTCAGCCTTTCAGCCTGGGTTTTATTTTAATCATTTCTGTGAAGCTTTCATGCCATAATACTTGTGACCCAGGACGAAGGCAGCCTTATGCCCCTTACATAATGTTCTAGGTGTCTTTGTCAGAGATCTGTGTTTGACAGCAGTGCAGTGCAAGGGTAAAGGAGCAACCCTTAAGTGTTTCTGAGATAACACACACTGCAAAAATCTAAGCTGGAAGCCTGTAAAAGCTTTTGCTTTTGCCACGAGCATCATTTTGAAGCCTTCAGTGCCATCTCCCACACGCATAAAACAAACTTCTAACACAAATCTTCCTTGCACACACATTCCCAGAAAATCAAGCACGATGTTACACACCGACCAATCGTAATTTCTCTGGGGAGAAAGTGGTTAGTATTGTAATGAAGAAGAATGTGCTCTGAAGCTGAAAAGTGAGACCAAGCCTGCTTCCACCCTCATCCTTCGCAGGGATCCTCAGCCCGTCCTGTGGTCAGCAGCGCAGCGCTACGCACGCAGGCCACCTCTGCAGGGCACTGCCTGGACACCAGGCAGAACTTGCCCCACACAACCCAACGAATTCAGGCTAATCGGGCACAGGGCTTTGTGGAAAGGGTGATGTAGTATGGGCTAACCTGGGTCAGTGATATCTGCATACCTTCCAGTTCATCTGAATCACAAATGAGATCTTTACATTTCTGTAATCTACCAGTGGGGAGAAAACATTACTTTCCTTAAGGCTACAAAATTACAAACCTAGACAATACAGAAATGTTACATAGTAAAAAATATTTTAGGCTACCCTGTAGACCACGACAGTGTTTCTTTTTCTGAAATCTATGAAACAAAGTCATGTCCTTATATATAAAGTGCCATACCACACATTTTTTAGTAATTCTGTGATACTGTCCAGCTTATTCACAAAAAAAAGTCATATGTTTAGTACAAAAGTCTGTTCAACGTGAACCTGTAAAGCACAGAATGGTATATGAGACACCTTTTTGACATGATTAACTCTTTTACTAAAGATTCTGCTTTAACTAATGCATAACAAAATTATTTCCACCAAACACCTCTGAATACATGGAACACAAAGTGACTTCCAGTTTTTGCCCTGATGCTTCCCCTACACGGGGAACCAGATTCTTTCAAAACGCCCAAATGGAAATTTAGCATAGAGATAGGAAGAACATGTTTCTATTATCTGTTTTAAAACCTGAAGCTTCTAATTCTTTTAATTCTTTATTGAGAGCATAGGTAGCAATCAATATCACACATGATAATCACACACAAAAACCCATGGTGGTAAAGCAATCTGCATCACATTAGAGAAGACAGTATTTCAGATTATTTACACCTTGAAAGTGACTCTACAAAACCGCAAAATGTAGTAAAACAAAACTAAAATCCAAAGAAGAAACAAAAACAAGTCTGCATCTTATTCGGCTTTGTGCTTCTGTAGTTGGGTGTCACCGTCCTAAAATAGCCTTCTATGATGGCATGACTGGATGGATGGATGAGGGAAGGGCAGTGGATGTTGTCTACCTGACTTCAGCAAGGCTTTCAACACTGTCTCCCACGGTTCAAGAAGGACAGGGAACTGCTGGAGACGGTACAACAAAGGGCTACAAAGATGATTAGGGGACTGGAGCATCTTTCTTAGGAGGAAAGGCTGAGGCGCTTGAGTCTTTTTAGTCTGGAGAAAAGAAGACTGAGGGGGGATCTTATCAATGCTTATAAATACTTAAAGGAAGGGTGCCAGGGGGATGGGAACAGTCTTTTTGCAGTGGTGCCCAGTAGTAGGACAAGACGTAACAGACACAAACTTGAACATAGGAAGTTCCATCTTAACACGAGGAGGAACTTCTTTACTTTGGGGGTGGCAGAGCACTGGAACAGGCTGCCCAGAGAAGTTGTGGAGTCTCCACACTGGAGACATTCAAAACCCATGTGGACACCATCCTGTGCAACCTGCTGTAGATGACCCTGCTCGGGCAGGGGGGTTGGACTAGATGATCTCCAGAGGTCCCTTCCAACCCTGACCATTCTGCGATTCTGTGATATCAAGGCATAGATACACACACACAGAGTATGTATTTTTATAGATTTTTTCATCTGCATTTGCATATGAAAAATATATACTGCATATGCATATAAAATATGCACAGCTCCCCATACATACAGGAAAATGTTATCTCTCTTTTTTAAGGCCATCTTAAAGTTTCCTTCAGTCTACCCCTCTCCAGGTCAAATGCTTAAAACTACTTTCTTGAGCCTGCCCACAGGCTAATCTTCTGGTGAAGCTGGCAGCAATGATGAGAACATTTCTAGTCCTTCTTAACTGCATGAAGCATCACATGCGCAGGGGGCAAAGCGTGAAAAGTATCCTGGTGAAAAAGTATATCATGGAAAATTTCCAGCACAGAATGCACAAAAATAGGATAAAAGTATACGAATGGCAGATAATAATAAAATTTACAGGATTGCCCAAAATTACTAAGTAAAAATGTTCATTTTCGGCACAGTATATAGGAACTCACAAAAACTTCCCATTGGTAGTTCATCTTAGATTGTTACCATCAAGGGCAGAAAGTAAATATTTTTATATTGTTGCTGGCAAGAAAAGCATACAAAGAAAATTTGAAGCATGGCTTTTTTTTTTTTTTAAACAGTGGCATCAATTCTTTCTGTGAGAAAAAGTCCTCATTATGTGAAAACTGCTTAATAGAGACAGAACACCATTTACAAGCCTGTCACTAGAGATTTGCTCAGATGCTTCTCCTCAAACTAAAATAATTGGAAAGAAAATAAGCAATGTTATTTACTTTCAGAGAAACAGGGAAAAAATTGGCAAAATGAATTACTAGAGTTAGCTAAGCAAAGCTGCAATCATTACAGCATTATTCCTGGTGGGGAGTGGGATTTTAAACTATCATTGTTACAGCACTGAGTCAAACTTAGATTTGATTTTTTTATTTTTTGGCTTTTAAAATCCCATGACTGGCATTACAAGATCAAGACATTGACTGATAAAACAACAACTGCACTTTCTACAGCCTCATCCATTACAGAGCAAGTTAAGAAATACAACTTGGCAATATGTGCCTAAAATCTTATATATACCCATAATAAACAATACCAACACTGGATAACAGGCTGAACAGGACTCTTGAGTGGGCTTGTTTAATCTGGTGAAAAGAAGAAAACTTGAAAGGGGATTAAAAAAAAAAAATAATCTACGCATTCTGAGAGGATCTGAATGTCTTACAGCTTCTGCTAACTGCTGCTTCTACCACCATCATCCCACGAATACCTCTAGCTAATATAAGGAGAGAGCAACAGAGCGGATCAGCTGAATGGAGCAAGAGGGGATGAAACTATACTGAGATCAATTTTCTGCTGGCTGTCATTGCACTTTTAAATTAGTCAAGACTTGAATCAGTTCTCTGAAGCCAGATGAGTAATATTTTCTCGTCTTCTAGAAGACAGTTGAAGGCCACACAACATAACTAAATATTAATAATAATAACAACGATAATAATGTTAATGATGATGACAATAACAATACCACCCTCCCTCCTCCTCTTTTAAAAGCAGTGACTTCCCAAAAAAACACATGATCCTAATATAACCTTTCGGTGGTACTTTGGAGACAAGCCAATGGTGTGACCGGGGAGGGGGGAAAAAGTGACTGAAAAAAACCCCACACCTTCCAGATAAAAAAGCAACCCAACTGAAGAATGAAACAAATTAACAGTCTTCTAAAAGCAGTAAAGAAATGTCTCACATAGTGATAATTCCCATTCAACCATGGCACAGAGGATTATCAAAACTTGTAAGAGCTTAGCATCTCACAACCTAGCAAATACCTGGAGACCTCCCCAAAATACTTTGCTTCAAATGGTAATGGCAACAAATATTACTGCATCATCAAGAATTTTACAACCAGACATCTGAAGTCCCCCCAGCAGTATTATCTCCAAAAGCAGAACCAGGAAGGAAGTTATGTTGCTTAAATGCAGCAGTAATCGCCTATGCGCGTGCTTGCACTCACAATTTATTGTATTATTACTATTACTCCTGGTGCACGTCCTGCAAAAATGAAACTACAAAATGTTGAAACACAACATTCTTTGCCCTGTGAAACTTAGAAAAAACTTAAAACATGGTTAATTGTGAATTGGTGACAACGCAGCTACTGGCAGAGTGGCTTCAAAACTCATGTGAGGGCTGACAAGGAAGACGATAGGAGACTAATTTAAAGATAATTCAAGACTAGAAGCTGAGGCTGACAAACTTTTCTTCCACATGGGTTTGCAACGCATACCTGTACTTGTTTTTGCATTCCTCTGCATTGTAAGTTAAATAAATCTTAACTATAGTATCTTGAGTGTTCAAATACAAGGCTGTTTTTAAACTAAAATGACAACTAGATGCCATTCTCTAATCAAAATTCACACTGGCATCTGTTAAGAAAAGAAATGCTGCTGAACTACACCTGACTCTGTGTTTACACCTAAGTTTGACCTATGAAAAGGCAAGAAAAATGTCATATTTAAATTAGATAGAAAAGGACATTCTTCATATGCAATAAAAAAAAAAATCCTTCAAAATCCACTACCTTGTTAGTCATTATCCATGTACATTTACTAAGAGCCATTAAATCAACACTGGGTATATTCACAGAAGACTGGCTCCTAGCTTGGGACTCAGTGGCAGAAAGAAGCTGAGAGGTACTGGAAAGTGAAGATTCATCAGTCAGAGTGGAGTCAACATCCTGCGCAGACTGGGCACAGCCTGACATTTCTATCTGCTCACTGTTTTTCTACTTGCAGTATTACTATACCTACACTATTTCATGAAATATTTACCCAGAAAGAGCAGTCTGTTGTGCACTGCTTCACAGAATTAAAGTGCAGAAATCAACCTCATCAGGTATTAAGTAGTAGAGTAACTCCTACAAGGAGTAAGAGCTAAAACAGTAATAGAGAGGTGACACATAAGAAGAAAAATATTTGATTTCAACTATAAAGTTATATTTCACTTGGAAGAGAGTTTTATGTCCTCTGCTACTAATAATTCAACTACAGAGAAAACAAAAAATACGGTTTCTTTTGTTGCTGTTCCAGCAGTGGAATGCAACGGGATCACATTTCTGCTGAAACCGAGTATGGCCCTATATGAAAACATAAAAACTGTGCAAAATTCAGGCCTTGGACTGGCCTGGTTTTGTAGGTGCCACAATATCTGAAACGTATTACAGAAAGCACGAGATCATCCCAGGATCTGAAGCAAAGGAGCCAGTCTGTCCTACCACTTGGAACAGTGGCTTTCAGGCTCACCACTGAAGGCCCCTGTTGGGACAGATGCCTGTCTGGTAGTCTGCAGCAAAACTCCCCGGAGGTGAAGGTGGTGGAGGTGAAGCTCCCCAGATCAGCCCGTAACACTTTGTGCAAGTTCTGGAGAAGAACTAGAGTAACTCTTCTCCACCAAAGAAGGCGGTGAGGCCAGTGAAACAAGCAGGCTCCTAAACAAACACAGCTTTGTTCATCTGATGTGGTCAAGCACCTACGCCGACAGGTTCCTCACCTTGACACCTTACGAATGGATCCTTACTTCTACAGCCTTGACCATCACCTCTGTCACAGAGGCCATAACTAGACAGTTGTCTATCAGCTTCAGGTTGGTACAGCTATCACCTAGCACTCCTTTCTACCTGAGGACTCCTAGTACTCTACACAACTTTTTGTCCATTGTTCAAAAAAATATTATCTTCATGACATATTGTATCACTGTATCATACCTCTTGAAAGATACTTAAGTACCAACCTATACCTCTAACCATTTTATATAATTACAAATTAATTTTTGGAATTGACCATTTTCACCTTGGTCATAAAAACAGAGGTACAACACCAAGGAATTTAAATGACAACTCATCCAGAGACACGAGTAGAATTTCTATGAGGAAATATTATAAGCCCTGATAATGAATATAGTACGCACATTTGTATTTTCCATGAAATGAACAGTAGTACTGTAGTGTCTTCCTCCTGTGATTATCAAACTCCTTAATTAACATTAATATATTACACCTCACAAGAGTCACTTGATGTTAGCAAACATTTTGGACGGCATTTCATTTAGACTGGGGGAAAAGACTATGGAACAAGAAAGCATCTGAAGTTTCAAGGAAGGCAACAAAACAAGCCAGAAAGGGACCTAAGGTCTCCTGATGTCTGTTCCTACACCAATAGCACATGATTTTGTATATACGTTAAAAACTGAATGGAATAACTACAAAAAGCTAAGTTAGGAGAGAACTCAAATGATGGCCTTTGAGATTTAACAAAGCACAGGTTTAAATTAAGAGCCATTAATAAAAAACCTGTGAGAGGTGTAGATACTGTTCTACTGCCAAGTGTTTGCTCCACTGACAGAATCTCTTTAATTTAAACACACTACATAATAATTTTAATTATTTTGTTCACAATCCACATCTGCATATTCCACTTGCTTTCAAAAAAGAAGCATATAATTATTCTGCCATTCACTAAATTACCTCCTCTGTATCATTTTAGTAATTTATAAACATTTAGTTAAGATGACTATCAATATTCTATGAAAGAAAACAAAATATCATTTCATGAATGACTCATGTTACAACAAAAAAGAGCCTGGCAAGATAAGTAAAGATTCCTTCCAAAGAAAGGATGAGTAGAATTTTATGAAAATAGCTTAGGAAGTGGAGAATTACATCGAATAAGTAACATGAAATATCTACATCAATCTAGAGTGAATTGTTTCAAAAATAGTCTTGAATGTTTTAAATGTTTATGAAAAACTAAGCATTAGAAAATATTACTAAAGCTGTTGCATGTTTTCCTTACCTAGACTATGAAAACTGTATCAGCCATCTATAAGGATGGGGGGGTGCCCCTCACTGATTATTATACGCATAAATACCACACTGTACTAACGAACATTTTCATAGCACAGGATGGGAGCTGAATTCTCTCACTTCCTTAAAAAAGGGAAAGAAAACCTCTTGTTATGTAGACAGCTAGTCTGAATGCTATCTAAAGCAGAGAAATCTTCTTACAAATTTAATCTGGCAGTATTTGAGCAGATAATAAACTTCACTTGTCACTCTAGTGCAGCCACTAAACTCAAAGAAATAAAACTAATACTCATCCTTATTGTACCAGTGACACAATTAAAACAGTCCAAGTGACTACTGCAATGAGCAGCAAGACACTGAATTGCCAACAATTGGGAAAACAGAATTAAAATTTAAAATTCAGATGATGCTCTGCAGCTTCTTAAATGAATATTAATTCAAGCTTTTTACTGAAACAAAACCTCTCAAACTCCTTTACAGGAAATCCAGTTCATCAGATATAGCTTTGTGCCAGATAATCAAAACCACACTGTACTACTATGCAGCCAGGCACAACCCATTACTGGAAGTCAGCATCTTGCCTTCTCCACGTTCAATTCTGAAACAAACAAACAAACAAAACAAACAACCCAAACCAAACAAAAAAACCCACACCTCTCCCCCCCAGAAAAAAAGCCACCCCACCCAACAAAGCAGAAGAGGAGCCTCCTTATCTTTTCCAAGCTACTACAGGTATTTTTCACAATTCCATAGCAATCTTATGGTTTGGGCATAATTCAGAGGCCAGAAAGCAACAGAAGTTATAAACCCCGCCTTCACAGAGGAAAAGTAACTCCTCAAGATTTCACAAAGCTTTGTAAATGAGTTCAGAGGAGGACAGGACCCCACCCTGTGTGACCTTCTCCTCCCTCCTCTTGAAAGGATCCCTCTGAAAGACTAGGGACTTCCTGTAGAGAAACAGTTCTTTACAGTCTGTGCTTAGCTTTCCATTTTATACAGTTTGGAGCAACTTCAACAAATTCTGCCTAAGGACCTCATCCCTGCAGACTATGTGTCATACATGAAGTTTCACCCTCGAAAATATTTTCTGTATGCTACTCACAACTCCACCTGACAGCAAACTGTTGAAAATCATCACCCTGTTGTGTGCTGTTCTTCCATGGAAAAAGTATGAACAAAACCAGAAGAAAACACCAGCTTTAGTGAAAGACGATACAATGTAAATTCTTACCTTCATCACACAGATCAAAGGCCAAATCTGTCTTTAGAAACTTGTGTGTAATTAATGTCAAATAGGTTTTTATACCTGCACATAAGGGCAGAATATAGCATTGGAAAGCAGACTTACTTAAGTAGACTCCAAGGCACAAATGTGTCAGAGTTGATCACTGTTCCCAAAGGTGCTTTGTTTTCACCCAAGCAACAAGCCCGATATAAAAATCCAGGTAGATAAACCAATATCCTCTCTTCACCCAACCTATCAGCTATTTATTAATAGAAAAAGGTAGTACAATGCTGACCACCTCCTGATTTCCTGCAAAAACTAACTTAAGTATTATCTGGATAAAGACTGGGTTTGGGGTTAAACTTCATAATTTTCTTTTATATTCCACCTATGGTCCTTCACCTACGCACATAAATTGGACTGAAAATGCTGGGGGCTGTGATGGACTGTATAACGCTACACAACCTGCTGGTCTCCAGGAGCTGAATATCAGTATGAGGCCTTAGTTCCCCGTGTCACAGGATAAAGTTTGAGCGAGCTCTAAACTTTATTAAGGAAGATAGTTATATAAAAATGTAGGAGGAAAGGAAGTACTCTTGACATTAAGCCAATCTAATAAAAGGTTTTAAAATAAAGTTGGGAAAAAAATGCAACCATGTTTTACAAAAAAGTTTACGAGTTGGTTAATACTCACTTAAAATCTCAAATAAGATTTTCTTTAAAGGGGGGCAAAGAAAGAAATCACCATGTGATTGACTCAAGGCTTATTAAAAAGCAATGTTATCAAAAGCATCAAGATCGTTTGATGGTAAATAATTTAGATATTATCAATGTATTATAAAAATCTAACTACATATTTTAATAGTGTTGCATTTACTATTGTTACATACATTTGTAAACTGAAATAACAGCATTTACTCTTCAAGTTGATGTTTCAGAAGGCTTTGAGGACTTCATATGAAGAAGTTCATTGTTTAAATTCCTTTCAAGTCTCTTTCATTTTCTGTTACTCAGAGGGATTATGGACAGACAATTCCTATTCCTTGCAACTCAGAAAGACACCATTTCAGAGAAAGTATAAACCCCTTTTCTTTGATTAATCAAAAGCAAGGACATACTGTTAGCATTTAAAATTGTAACATTTTTCCTTTATTTTTACCATGGGAGGGAATAATACACTTTTACTACCTTAAGAAATACCGACATCTTTAGAAAAAGTGATCTTCATGTCTAAGATACAGCAGTTTTTTGTTCACCCCCGTCCCCCCCCCCGGGCTAACATTCTTCTACCCAAATGAAATTGCCACCATTATAACTGAAAAAGGAGAATTTGGATCTCTTGACATTTTCTGTTATCAAAAATAATAATCACATAGAACATATCTACAAAACAACAGCTGTATTTACCATGCACACAAAGCCTTAAAATTTGCATGTTCTGCTTTGTTGAGGTGTAGTTAGAATTTCTGCAATCCGTTTTCTAATTTATGTTTTAAAGTACTGTAATACCTGGTGAGTATACCTGATGTGCATTTGTGTCCATCAGAAATGACAGTAAAACCCAGTATGTTATGTAATTTGTTAAAATTTGTTAATTTTTAACAATATGTTAAAAACAATTTGTTTCTTTTTAAATAATATTTAGCCTATCTTATGTTTGTGAGCTCTATTTTGGGAGCCTGACATACACTTTTGACCTACCACTGATATAAAAGGGCTCCATCCAGGAGCTGAAAGGATACAGTAGAGCATTTTGTTTCTTAGAATGTGAACATACTTCAAAATTAATTGTTTTACTATACCAAATCCAGTATAAATGTACCTTTACTGAAAACAGAAGTCACAAGAATAGCAGCGCTTCTGCTATGATGCAATATTTATGTCAAGCAGCATTTCTGATATTATTAAATATCACTATCTTACATTAAAGACTAAAACCAGCAAGTACTTCGTATTGTTTTGGTGCATTTTTTCCTCAAAAATGGTGGATCACTGCTTCCAGAAAAGATATTCGCTCAAATTCTGAGCTTTAGCCTAGATATATCAAGAAGCATTTCTGGGGAAAAAACAAACAAACCAACCAACCCCATTAGTTTTCAATCTTCTTATGCATCCTTCATTCATGCCAAAGAAAGAACACCTTCATATGGATTTAGACGATTAAAAAAATAAAAAAGAAAAGCAGATCGTGCTGGTTCTTCTAACAGATGAAGAGTTAAGGATATTTTTTCCTCGAAGCTACACTGTGCCAGGTTAGGTACTCCTGAGGAAGACATTCAAGCTGTCCCCTCGACCTCTTCTGCTCGTGTTTTTTTGTTGTTCATGCTTGGGAGCGCTCTACGTCCTCTGTACTACTAAGATAACACGACTGCTGTTTCTGACCACATAATTAGACATGAGTCAACTTACTAGTATCATTCTCAAACTTACATTAGAAACATAAAGGAACTACATATCAAATGTCGGTATGCAGATACCTCTCTGACAGTTTCACTGGCCTGTTCGCTCAGCTGGCACCAGACCCAAGACAGAAGGATGCTTTCAAGCCTCAAGTATACCCCTAAGAAACTTTTTTTTTTTTGGTAATTTTTGCTTCAGTCCAACTATAAACATTCAAACACAAAGATAGTGCAGGGTCTTGCAAGCAGGGTCTTGCAAGCAGAGCCCCGCATTGACTGCAGCAAGGAATCTGCCAGGGTGATGAATGATTTTTAAAATAATGTATCTTACAATGTCTATTACACATTGTGTATCTTTCCCAGTTTCCAAAGAAAACACATTTTGAGAGCACCATAAAGGCAACACTGTCTTAATGGTGTAAGCTAAGCGTGAAGCCTTACAGTAAATATTTTTGCCTCATATTTAATCCTGTTCCCTCAAGCCAGCGTGAAGGGGATACCTCCACACTCCTCCTCCTTCCCCCGGGAGACTGATGAGGCGGTGGCGATCCAAACCCATGCCCACCTGGTGGTTTCAGGCCCACTCATACCCACTCCTCCAACGAGCATCCATCTCACTCCTACACACCACCACCCCGGCTACTCCCGCTGGGGCTGTCCACTGCGCCATTACAGCTGACCACAGCATTAAACTTAGGATGAGGGGTGGGGTGAGGGGGTGGTTTAGGCATTTTTTAAGCAACAAAGAAGAAACATCCTACTACAAAACAGAACGGGGAAGACATAACTGCTGCTGGGGGAGCAAACAGGAGGCGAGCTGTGGGGCAGGAGGGCAAGGCCAACACAGGTACCGCTTTCAAACTGGCAGCCATGAGAAGGGCTGGGGCAGGGCTCCTCCTGCCCAGCCAGTCACCCCACCGCCATGCAGGGCTGCCTACAGCCCAGGGCCCTTCCTGCCAACTGCCGCCTTCCATGTGGAAGTTTCTCGGAGGATATTGAGCAATGCTGAGAAGAGGCCCTGTCCCCAAAAGGCCTCTTCCTTACGACAAGCAGTGTTCCTCCATCCCTTCTCCTGACAGCCCACAACAAGGAGCCCGGGCATGGCAGCAATACAGTGACACCACACTACTCCTTTTTTATTTTCATCCCTCAAATACCCTGAGAGGTTTGAGGGTTGGATGGGTGTTTCCTGTGCTCCTCCTACACATAGTGTTGCTCACAGCTCTCTGCCTGTTTCCCAGTGCAGGCACAGGGGGGTGTGTGTACACACACACACAGACACACACACAGACACACACACAGACACACACACAGACACACACACAGACACACACACAGACACACAGCGCAAAACCCCAGCTGCCTCCAAGGCCGAGCACGTTGTAAACCCACCCAGAGGGAAGCACGGTTCCACATATTGTGGCACATTTCCTGCAGCTTATGGCAGACCATCCTTAACTTGGGAGCGCTTTTTAACTGCTGCTTCCCCTGGAGAGACTCAACAGCTATTTGGGGTTTTTTTTGCCACTCTTCTGCAATTTATGTCTTCCTAGCCATCGCAAGGCACCGCATGCTAATTAAGCGGCTCCTCCAAAATGAAGCTAGCCCTTCTGCTCACCTTTCTGCTGTGCAATGAGATGGGAGTGGGGCTGGTCAGCTCGTTAGCTGGACAGGAGGAACACAACCCCTCTACTGTCATACCTCAGGGAAGACGGCCCACGTCTAATTTCAACCATTTCAAATCCAGCAAGATTTGAACAGTATTAATAAAAAAACAGACTGAACAAATTCATGTTTTAATCACATTCCTTGCTTATTTTAATGTAAATACGTTCATACTTTCATGTGCACACACACACTCTCACACAGAGTGATGAAGGCTCCATAGACACAAATATACCACTGGCACTCTCTGAGTTTAAGAAATCAGGTCAAGGGTAATATTACCAAAGAACAATTTTATAATTAAAAAGATAATTAGATTCTCAAAAAAAAAAATCCCTGTTTTTTATTAAGAAAAAAAAAGAAAGTAAATTGAATAGCTAAGTTCTGAGAGGACATCCTTGCTAGCCTTATACACTACACCATATAGGTTTTTCATGCTAAGTGCACAGTTATAGAAATGCAACATTCTTTTCAGATGCAGAATTTGCTCATGAAAATAGCTGAGAGAGAAGTCAAAAACTTTTAAGCTTGGGGGAAGTGAAGGATGAAAGCTACTACTGGCTCACTAAGAACACTGTATGAGAAGATACCAGGGACAGATTTCACTGGTCAAAGCATCAAGTCACATCATTTTGCCTTTGCATTTCTAACAGCACACTGCGCCATAGCACTCAAAGCATCACTTTCCTAGGACTGAAGACAGAGCAACATTTTATGTCCTGCTTCTCCAGCAGAGAAGAAGTTCAGGAGGCAACACAGTGGGCAGCATGCACTGCTTGAGCCCCTTCAGGCTGATCAGCTTGCACCCAGCTCCAGCCCCACTGACCTGATGCGCGGCTGAGCCGCTTTGGCAGCACAAGAAAAACAGTTTCCAGCTGCATCTCAGACAAGCCAAAACCGATGGCTAACCAGACTACTGCATTCCCTTCAAGAGAAATCGCCGATCCTCTTTATAATTTCCCTGTTATAGGCTGAAGGTACATATTTATTTAGACCTGATGATGCAACCTTGGATATATACCAGGTTATTACCTCCTCTGAAAGATTTTAGAATTTTTTGACATTTTTATTTACTTTACACACACCAGATCAACCAAGAATGGCTAGACTAAATAAATAACTGCTTTCTATTTATAAAGGTCATTAAAAACGTAAGATAATATCAATCAGAACACAATGCTGGATACTTTTACAATATTAGAAGGAATCTTAAGAAATGCATGAACTAGATGCATTTTGAGTTACAGCCACTGTTTTACTCAAACACCACCAACTATAGCCAATAATACGTACTACTGAGATGCAGCTATATACCTTAGAAAAAGTCACCTCCTTTTTCTCCTAGAGCGTCTTCACAGCTCTGACCTCTCCTGAAATGACATGTGGCTTCCTGTTTAATGAAAGTCCACATGCTGGTCATTGGCATATAAATAAGTTACTGGCATTATAAATCCTGGTTTACCTCCACATCTGAGAGAAAGCTCTAAATTCACTTAAGTCTCTGGGTAATTAAGTTATCTATAGTGCTGCATTTTTGTTTTACAGGCATTCATATAATTCTGCTTTTCACTGGTTATACTTGCATCTGGTTTCACAGAGATTACACTGAATATATTTCGAGCCATTTTCAGTGCTACAGAGCAAGATATTCTTATGCTGAGAATCTGTTCCTATTCTGATTTTGTACAGCAAAATACATACAAATTTAACTGTCAGGGCAAAGAACCATAATGCAATTGCAGCTCACAAAGGGGCGAGGTGCAGGGGGAAGGACTTCTAGTTTCTGTTAGCCATAGTTTTTTCTTTCTAGAGGAAACTTTTACTTCCAGGAAGTAAACATTTATTTTACACGTCATTCCTTTGCACAACAGTCAAATGAAAAGTGTTCCAGTCCAAATTCTTAGTTTATGTTTTAAGCTATTAAAAAGTTATCCACACAAGTCAACATCCTTTATAAATTTTTTGTATTACAATTTCAGTTCATCTAAAAAAAAAAAAAAAAAAAAACAAACCAAAGTGCACATCCAGCTCTCAGCAGAAACCACAGAGTTAACCATACAAAGCTAAACAAGGATTTACTTCCAACAACCACAATGGTATGATGCTGAAAGGTGATTATATTTGGCACCTACATATTTGTTTCTACTTTTGCATCACTCTTTTTATACCCTTGCTGTAAAAACACAGTAACATAGAAATAAACTTGCTTATTTAGAGCTACACCAGGGCTGCAACTGTAAGGAGGCCTCCATGCATGAACATGTGGAAGAAATATCTGATCTGAAGTTCCTTCAATTTTCAAGTTAAAAATTAAGACCTATTTTGACAATCTAATTCCCTTTTATCTAGGATTGGAATGTCTGAAAATGTATCATGAAAAACTCTGGGAAATGACACAAATGTTATTAAAAATGTTTTCTTCATTCTCTGGCTAGGTCTATGAAGAAGGAAAGAAGGAAGAAAGATATTACAGGTAATAGCTTACAATGATTAAAAAATAGCTTAGACCTTTTAGAGGTATAAAAAAACCCAGCATAACACCACTATTGCCCTAAAGGTCTTCAATCTTGTGTAATCAAAGTTCATTTTATGGAGAGTACAAATGTTGAAAATGCTAACATTTTTCAAGACAAAGGAAAGCATTGAGACAAACACTGTTTCCTCCACTAACTACGTAATTTCTCCATACAGCTTTTGGTATCATTCTGCAGAATTTGCAAAATCACCACCAAAGACAGAGGTGTTGCCATCTGTGACTGTGCATGCCCTTTGGACAGGACCTCATCTCATGAACCCACAGGCAGCTGCCCAACCCCTCTCCCTGCAAGTCTCTGCACCACACAAGGCAGGAGCAGCAAGCTGCGTGTGGGAGAAACCATCTCCACCAGTGTCACTACGGTGTGAGCTGCCAGCCAGCTCCCCTTGGCACAGGCATGGCTTGGCCCTTGGAGAAGAAGTAGAAGGAAGAGGAAGGAGACCCCCAGTTCCCTATGAAGCTCATGGTGCAGAATTTATTTTGGGAGCATTTTAAGCTCTCTCCCAAACCTTCAAGCATAAACAACATGGAGCCATTTGGCTGCCATCACACTGGTGAGCAAGAGGTGACTGTAAAAAGATCAGGATGCTACTCTCATTTGCTGCAGTGCCCAACCCTATTCCATGCTTCATAACATTTTTGTTTTCAAGAGGGAATGGGAAGCAGAGGACAACGCAATTGCCACGTAGTTGTAAACTATCCTCCTTTTTTCCTCTGGTCAGGTGCCAGTTTTTGGGACACTTTGCTGACCCCAGGTGCCTCATCTGTCATAGATGAAATGGAAGAAGCAGCCCAGTTACTATTGCCACTACTGCCCTACAGACCCAAACACCGCTGGAAGCCTTTGTGCGTTAGTAAAAAATTAACCACTGCCCCCTCCCAGGTAAGTACACAGAAGCTGCTGAATCACGAGGTCACATCCAGTATAATCAACACCTCACAATAATTAGTGTTAACTCCTCAAAAATATTTGCCATGAAGAAGCTGCCATTGATTTTCTCCTATAACATGATCTACAAAAACGTGTAAGCATTCTGACATTTATGGCCAGAGAACAGAGGTTGGTCCTCTAATCTCTGGCACATGGGAACAGTCCCATAAAAACAACTGAAGCGTCTTGGGGATGGTCTTCAATTTGTAGCTGTTCAGGAAAAACACCACCTAGTAAACAACAGTACGTTTGTCAACTCTGGTAAAGCAACTTAGTTGACCAAACTATGCAGTTAAAGACTACTTTCACACTGTGGCAGACAAACAATAAAACTGTAGAAATGTGGTAAAAGAAGACCAGAGATTAGTAAATCCCAGATGCCCATATTAATTTTCTGATATAAAATTTAAAATGAATGTTTGTACTTAGATAAATATCAATCCTTTTTTATTTTCAACTGAGATCAGCTTTAAAATCTGATAATGACATTTTCTCGTGCCATCTTCACAGCTTTCTGTACTTCCCAGTTTCATCTGTTTTCTAAAGATGAAGAAAAAACATATTTTAATGGCTTTTGCACAATTTTCAGAGACTAGCACTTTTTTCAGGTATCATATAGCTTTACTTCAACCTGCAACGGACTTTTTTTTCCAACAAAGTAACTGGGAAAGTTAGAAAATAAGAGTGAGTTCCCTACACTTTAATAAGAAACTTCCAAAAAGTGAAAATCCTGAGAAGACAAATTTCTGAGTCTTGAGTGCAAAGTTACTTCTGCAAACTGAGTTTGCAAGAGAAAACAAGAGAAAACTCACAACTTATTTGCATAAAAATATGTATTTTTACATTATGCAGCTTAAGGTCAAAATACTGAAGTTCCAACACCAGAATAACCATACATTTTAAACCATGTTGCAAATAAGCAGACCCAAGGCATGTTCAGGCCGTTTTCAGGAAAACAAAACCAAGCCAAAACCAAACCAAAACAAAAAAGCAAGCCCAAACCAAAACAACACACACCCCTCACCCCAATTTTGTAATTGTTATCTCCTACACTGATTCCACTGATATCAGTAGTAAAGAAAAGACACAGTCACACTTCAAAAAAAGTAAGTTACAGAACAGCTTGGAAAAACATATTAAAGAAACTGACAATGACCTCAGGAAAGGTTAATCATAAAACTCTTTTTTCTATGATCCTTATTAAGGATTTTATTCTGCCATCCTTACTCTTTAAGTAGTCCCAACAGATTACTGCAAATTATGGCCTTGTTAATATGCATGAAGGTAAAAAACTGAGAGTAGACATAAAAGTAGTATACTGCAATGTGCATTTTAATAATTTTAGAGACATTCTTGAAAAATAAGGGATAAGGAGCATTAGATGCTTTCAAAAATTCTCTGCCCAGCACTTAGTAAACTAAGTACCTATATAGTTTTTAACATGGGAGAGAAGAGTCTAAGAACAGTTAACCATGGTGTGAGTAGTTACCATACATCAGCTGCTCCACAATGTTCACAATGTTTTTATTGCATGGGTAGCTTCAGTTATGTGCAAATGTCAAGCTTTATCAAACTAATTTATTAGTCCTCCTTCATTTCAGTAAAACCTGCTGGACTCAGTAGTTAACAACAAGACTAAACATGTTAAAACACTGTCCTAAAAATTCACTTCATCTATGTTACAGCATACTAACAAATGAAGATGAATTTAAAGAGTTCAGTCTACAATTGCAATCACTGTATTTTAAACTAAACTATCAAATGAAAGCAGCAGAACACTTCATTTTCCACTAATTCCCTACATTTACTGTAGTGCAGCTCTATTGTTACAAGCTTATTATTAACCTGTTCTAATGGTTTTTAACTTCTATTTGAGAAACAATTCTTTGCAAGGCATTTCATTACATCACAAAACTAGGTGTACAGGTCATGATCCCATTCCTTCTCAACACAGAGGTGAAATACATATTTACCTGAAGGAGAACACATTTGAGCTCAGTATGGTTACACCTGCTGTATTTGATTTACCAGTCCTCAGAAGAGCTCCTCACCAATGTGTTTATGTTATTGTTGTTAATTTTCACTCCAAAAAACTGCTTAATTATTTCTAAACAATCAAAAAGAATAGGTATCAATGACATTTTCCTGCATTACTTTTAAAGGCTATTGGTACTTAACCAATAAATAAGTACCCATTAGAACCAATTTCAAGGCTGTTTTTCTTGTTTGGGGTTTGTTTGTTTTTGTTTTTTTGGTTTTGGGTTTTTTTTCCTATAGATCTCAGTTGCATGCTAGATTTCACTGAGATTTAAAAAAAAAAAAAAAAAAACAAAAAACACAAACACCACACAACATTTTTCTACATGAGCTATCCTTTTCAAATCACAGTTAATAAAATGCTACCTACATTGTTGCTTTGCATCTTTCCAATTTTTTAAAAACAGAAGTCAGTATCAAGAACAGTGTCCAGACAGACAAGCTCCTCCATTCAAACTACACATCCACACAGTGCCACCTTCATTTACTTAAAACTCTGGTCACTGGCGCTTCACAACTATACATATTCCCTTTTGACCATATGCCCTCCACTAGAAGGTGCATTAGCTGTCTTCAGTAAAACACAGATGCTGTGACAACAATCTGGGACAAAGTAAGTGCAGGTGCAGTGATTTGTACGACGGACTATGTATCAGCTTCCAATTACTTTGTCTCTCGAACAATAAATGACTGCAGACAATCTAGTATTTGATTCATTCTGGAAGGTACATGAAATTTTAAAACAGTTCTACATTTTTATAGCCCTAAATACTGTGGTTTAAAGCCTAAGATAAGTGTCTTAGATTCTTCTCTTCCCTTGCACAGGTATTTCCTGAATCAGCATCTACTATCTGCTGGTACAGGGTTGCCAGCCATGACGTTTCACTGCTGCAGGGAAGGACCTATGGCAAATAAGCAGTAAAAGCAGAATTTTGCAGAGGTCGTCATTTACCAGGCCTGTATACAGCCCACATGCCTGACACATTTATAAAATCACTGGGCTTTCTCCACAACCACAATGCAACCACACTTCTGGCACGCATGCACTAAGTCTGGCTCTCCCAGAAAGCACTGGCTTTACTAAGCATTTGCACAGTGACTACAGTCTGTGTGTATGCCACTTTTACTCTGAGCATTTGAGTGGGCCCTGTAAGAACATTCACAGGCTGCAACCACTTGCATGACAATTAACTGGCCCACTGATTATTCCTAGGCTGCCTCTCCAAGAGTCCAGATTAATGTGCCCTAACATCTTGAAGTACCTACTCTTTGAAAAGGAGAAAATTATATTCAGCACACACTGAGCTTTCCTAAGCTTTGTTTGCTTTGGGCTATTCCAGGCAGAACTATTATGAATTACCAATAAGAAAATAGCAGGTTTCTCTGTGGTGCTGGCCTTCACCCAAAGGTCCTTTACAGACATAATCCTGGGTGGAATCATACCACTGCTGAAATGCACACATACTCTAAATAAGTGTAACAAATGAGTACAAACACTGACTGCTACTGAAGCTCTACAGGTTAAAGCAAGCATAAGGGACGGTGGCTTCCTAAGTTTTTGCTTGTGGACTACTAAACAGTAATGTGTCTCATGCTGAGAAACACCATCTAGATCAAGTACAAAGGGAAGGAGATGCCCTGGAGCTTCACTGTAGCCAGGGACTGCACGACTTAGAGCTAGGATGAAGCACCAAGCCTGCAATTCACCAACTAGCCATCAACTATTTTATTTGATTTGTGAACCACAAAGGGTCGCTGGAAAAGGAAGTGGACTGGGATCCAGGTAATACCAAGTCAAGAAAGGTGCCAAAAGTAGAATGTAAGTAGGTTTTGGCAAATCTAACCTTTGTTTCAGTTTCCCGCCTTTATTTATTGCACTATTTTATGCAATAAATAACCTTGTGTAAAGCGTTTTAAAACCTACCAACCCAGCACTCTGCAGAAGAGTAAATGGTTTAACCATTCCAGCTGGAATCTCATTAGAACCTCAGTATCAATGAACCTAAGTATATAACGTACTGACACATTGTAATGAACTAATTTTTATGTCAAAACACAGAGATCCTGTCAGAAGTACCTATAGCACTGGGTATTTTCATACTGCAACAGCGGTTCATTACTGACAGCTGCTAAATCACCAACAGGACCTCCTAGGGCAAAGGGGCAATTCCTTTATGTCAACCACTGGTGTGGAGCAATTGGTTCACACGCATCCTACCAGCAATATGGTACACGTGATTTGAATTGAGACTGTACAATCACAAAACAAACTTATTAAACAAAAACGTTGTCTTGGCTTTTGCAAAGAAGGACTGGAACATAATGCTACATGAATAGATGCGTCTTTTTACCTATTTTACCAGCAATCTTATCTAGAAACTAATGTACCATATAATTATGCTATGATTTGTTCACTAGCACTGATCACCTTTCTAATCAAATTTAGGAGATATTTATTAAGTTTCTGTGAGGCCTGTGTAGAATGTATTACCTGGTAGTACTTTACCAAAAGTAGAATGTATTACCTGGATCCCAGTCCACTTCCTTTTCCAGCAACCCTTTGTGGTTCACAAATCAAATAAAATAGTTGATGGCTAGTTGGTGAATTGCAGGCTTGGTGCTTCATCCTAGCTCTAAGTCGTGCAGTCCCTGGCTACAGTGAAGCTCCAGGGCATCTCCTTCCCTTTGTACTTGATCTAAGATTGACCTAAGACAATCTGTGACTCTCTTCGTGAAGTTGGACAATGAAGTTAATGTTTTATATTCCATGTCCTGTGAATTCAGGTAACAGAGTATCCAGCTCCAAGTCCAATCCTATCTCAAGAGTTTGTACATGTTTTGCTTTCTTGTCTTCATCTTACTTAATAAACAACTGTTTTTCTTCTTACCAAGTATAATACAAGACCCATGGTGGTGAACCACAGCCTAGATAAGGTCGAGAGCTTTTTGCTTTCAGTATTACATAAGATCACAATTATTTCACTCCTGTAATATTACAGTATAATAGCTTGCTCCCTTACAAACTCAACTGATGAACAAAGATTCATTTTTTCCTCCTAGTTAGCGTAGGATAGTTTCTGAGACATACTTCTCCAACATTTTAAACATACTCTATCAACCACCTGATCAACAGCTTCACATTTCTTTATTAAAATTTTCTTTTCCACTTTTATTGGTGGCCAAAAACCTGAGAAATATGTAAAAGATAATTGTACATCAAGTTAAAGGCATTTGGCTCACTTTCGGCATGAAAAAATTCAAGTCAGGGTCATTTTGGTAGACCAGAACTGACACAGGGGAAAGCCAGCATCAAACCTCTCATTCTAACAACACTGTTGTGCAGCTACATACACTGCACAGGTCAAAGTTATTTTAAAGGCTCTATGAATATACTTGCACATGCAGAGAGAGGCAGAAGGAGAGCTACCTTTTATTTCTTCTTGACAAAAGGAGAGCCTGAAAATGTTGTTTGTATTTTTCTGGCTCAATTCCTTATTTTTAAGATCAGAAACATTTATTACCATTATCTCCTGTTTTTCTGATGCTTCACTAATGTGAATTGACAGTAGCTGTAACCGTTAACTGAAAGAAAAAGTCAAATCAAAGCAAAAAGACTAGTAATTTAAATGTTAATGAAGACAAATAATAACCGAAGAGTTTTGACAATGCCTAATCAAAGAATAAACACTTCTCTAATCAATTAATTATGTTGCAATCTAAACTTTATGCAGGGTCCAACACGAAAAGCAAAGCAAAGGACAAGTGAAATACCATTAAAGGTTCAGACAATTTAAAATAAAAAATTCCATAAAGAGAACAACACATTCAAAGTTTTTTCACATAATAGACTACTGACTTTAAATTACTACTGGCACCGATACACAGAAAGAGAGTAAAGTAGCTTATCTTCTTCATGAAAATCAGACTTAATTAAAAGATATTTCTAAACCTAGATCAACCTATTTCAAAGGATTATTATTTCAGCCGCAGGCCCTGATACATCCGCGGGGTCCTGAGGGAACTGGCGGATTAAGTGGCTAAGCCACTATCCGTTGTATTTGAGAAGTCATGGTGGTCCAGTGAAGTTCCTGTTGACTACAAAAAGGGAAACATAACCCCCATTTGTAAAAAAAGGAAAAAAGGAAGACCCAGGGAACAAAAGGCCAGTCAGTCTTACATCTGTGCCTGGCCAGATCATGGGGCAGATCCTCCTGGAAACATGGAGGCACATGGAAAATAAGGAGATGATTGGTGACAGTCAACATGGCTTCATTAAAGGCAAATTGTGCCTGACAAATTTGGTGGCCTTCTACAATGGGGTTACAGCACTGGTAGATATAGAAAGAGCAACTGATGTCATCTACCTGGACTTGTGCAAAGCATTTGACAGTCCCGCAGGAGGTCCTTGCCTCTAAACTGGGGAGATGTGGATTTGATGGATGGACCACTCAGGGGTTAAGGAATTGACTCGATGGTCACACTCAAAGAGTTGTGGTCAATGGCTTGATGTCCAAGTGGAGACCAGTTACGAGTGGCATTCTTCAGGGCTTGGTACTGGGACCAGTGCTGTTCTACATCTATGTCAGCGACACGGACAGTAGAATCGAGTGCACCCTCAGCAAGTTTGCTGTTAACACCAAGCTGTGTGGAGCAGTTGACATGCCAGAGGGAAGGGATGCCATCCAGAGGGACCTGAACAGGCTGGAGAGGTGGACCCATGCAAACCTCAAAGTTCAACAAGGCCAAGTGCAAGGTTCTGCACATGGGCCAGGGCACTAGCACAAATACAGGCTGGGTGGAGAATGGATTGAAAACAGCCCTGAGGAGAAGGACCTGGGGGTGTTGGTCAATAAGCTCAACATGATCCAGCAATGTGCACCTGCAGCCCAGAAAGCCAACCGTATCCTGGGCTGCATCCCACCAGGAATATTGCATCCAGCTCTGGAGCCCTCAACATAAGAAGGACATGGATGTGTTACAGCAGGTCCAGATGAGGGCCATGAAGATGATCAGAGGACTGGAGCACCTCTCAGCTTGTCTTCGTAGGAGAGAGTTGTCATCGTTCAGCCTGGAGAAGAGGAAGCTCTGGGGAGACCTTCTAGCAGCCTTCCAGTACCTAAAGAGAGCCTACAGGAAAGATGGGGAGGGGCTCCTAAACAGAGAGTGTAGTGATAGGATGAAGGCTAATAGTTTTAAACTGAAAGAGACTACATTTACATTAGATACTAGGAAGAAATTCTTTACTGTCAAGGTGGTGAGACATTGGAACAAGATGCCCAGAGAGGTTGTGGATACCCCATCCCTGGAAGTGTTCAAGGCCAGGTTGGATGGGGCTTTGAGCAACCTGGTCTAGTGGAAGGTGTCCCTGCCCATGGCCTGGGGCTTGGAACTAGATGATTTTGAGGTCCCTTTCAACTCTAACCACTCTGTGATTCTATGATTCATTATCTCTCAACACTAACAGGGGGGAAAAATTGCCGAGGTGAAATGCCAGGTCCACCACTGTTGTGCAAAGTAGGGGCCAACCACCAGGGCCAAGTTTTTGTTCTATACTATTTGGAGATGCCTGCAAACAGGAATCTTTTTCCAGTTTAGCTGTACTCAGCAGCTCTGAAAATCATTGAATCATTCAGGTTGGAAGGGACCTTTAAGATCATAGAGTCCAACCATCAACCTAACACTGCCAAACCACCACTAAGCCATGTCCCCAAGCACCACATCTACCCATCTTTTAAATACCTCCAGGGATGGTGATTTCACCACTTCCCTGGGCACCCTGTTCCAATGTTTGACAACCTTTTTGGTGAAGAAATTTTTCCTAATATCAATCCAAAACATCTCCTGGCACAACTTGAGGCCATTTTCTCTCATCCTATCACTTCTTACTTGGGAAAAGAGACTGACACCCACCTTGCTATAGCCCCCTTTCAGGTAGTTGTAGAGTGATAAGGCCTCCCCTCAGCCTTCTTTTCTCCGGGCTAAAATAACCTGTAGGGATGTCAAAACTTCTATCTGAAACCACTCACCAAAGCATCCCTCTGGGTAGACATTCACTAGTCTTTACGCTAGGTTCAGGAGAACACTTTCAAAACAAACCTCACCTCCCTTGCTCATTATGCTCGCCTTCATTATCATCAAAATGTCCCCAAGTAAGAAGTTGGATTCCTTTAGAATGAAGCCAGTAAAAATGGAAAATAAGGACCACACCTACTGCATTCTAGCCACAACCAGGCATTTAGTCCCTGGGATCACACTGGACCTGGTTTAAAGCGGGGAAAAAAAAAAACACAAACAACAAAACCTGGAACATGGACATCAGGTTCTCACCACCTACTGTTTTGCTCTACAGACCCACTCTCCCGTTCACACTATTTGCTATCTTAGACATAGCCTTTGCCTCCACTCCCCCATTTACAATCACAGGGATAACAATAATTAAGTACTTCCTCCTTGCAGAGGTGACAGAGTGACTGATTAGCTAGTGGGTGTGCAGCACTCTGAAAATGTGCAGTGCTATGTAACTATTCCCTCTTATTACAAATACTCTTGTGCTGTTATCATCCAAAAAGAGAGCAGTGTGCAAACAAGAAACAATCCAGAACATCCTTAGTTTCTTTACAGTAAAACTTTGCTCCAGTTGATTAACACACTCTGATCATAGCAGGTTTGTTTCATAAAAGTTAATAATCTGACATATGCACTCAAAGTACATGCCTTGATTTCAGGTAGGATGCTGTTCTGTTAAATAGAAGTCTGCCCTTTTATATAGTAAAAGCTTTTTCTAGACCTTAAAAGTTTAATCAGTATTTATCAAATAGGATCCAAAAAAACCCCATGAAAAATTAACTGAATCCTCAATGTCATTGCTTCACACTAGAAGCAACAAGTACTTGCCAGTGGTTTTGTGCATCTCCTACTTATTTATTCTTCCTTAACAGAACCAAAGATAATACAACAAATTTATGGGTACTTACTTTTGAGACAGCCATTTTGGTAATTACTATCTTTAATGTATCTTTTTGGCACTGCATTTAAGCTTCCAGATTTCCTTACCCGTCAGGCTTGTCGGTACAGCAATGGTCTATTGTGAATTTGAGTTTCTTGACTCCTGAAGCTGGGACAGGAGATGACAGGGCAATGCACATGCTATTACAAAAGCTCATCCATTAGGTATGCGATGACAACATGCTTCCTACCTGGAAACTAGGCCTCTGAACTATGGCTTTGACTCAGTCTACCGACGTGTACTCCACTGCTCTTTGTGGGAATTCCACCTTCAGCAGGGCTTTCATGGATGGCTGAGACGTGTTCCCCTCACATCAACAAAAGAAGAAAGGATGACTTGGAATTTAGGCCCAACTCCGCAACTGCAAAGATTTAACATCTGTGCTCTGCTGCTCTATATTTCTACTGAGTAAAATCTGTACTTCCTCAGTTTTTGACATGTAAGTTCCCCAGCTGTTCAGGATTTTGCTTCTGACTTACTCAAAAGCACCCTGCTGTTGGCAAAACCAAGGAGTGGTTGCCACAGTTTGTAAGTGCTGATGGAGTCCGTCAACTAAACATCTCCTTCCCTCCCAGAGGGGCTCATATGACAAGTTAGTCTACCAGAGCAGCCTAGCATAAGGTGTGAGGACATTTCTCTGCTTCAAAATACAACTAGAGGAGGAAATAACCCCTTCTACTTAAAACAGCTTACTGTTTAGCAAAGTCTTGTAGGACATGGAAAAACTTCAATTAATTTCTCATTTGGCCAATTCAGTTCAAAATCCCAAATTCAACTCAAGAAAGACAACTGTCAGCCTAAACTGCCAGCCTACACTGCCATGTATCTTCCACCCATGTGTTGAAAAGCAGGAAGCATCATCAGATAAAGGGAACAAAAATGATCACTTTCTCACCCTCGATCAAAAGGTAGTCTCAGCTTCCAATCCTGCCAGTTCTGCCTATTTACACACATGCTTACTCACTCACCCTATTCTGCCTAGGCTTCTAAATCAGGTCAATGGGCAAGGAAGTTAGGCACTGAAGTGCTCACTGGCGGAGGACCCAGTTCAATTCAGCAATCCTGCAGTCTTTCCAAACAGATTCTTCACCTACATGGTGCAGCATGATGAGGATGAACGCATGCAGTCAGGTGTGCAAACCTGCTGAGAGCTGCAGTGTAAGAAGCCAGTAACTAAAGAAGCTAAATGTACTGCAAATAAATTACTGAATTTCAGTGCCTTTAAACAGACATTTAGACAAAAGAGTGACAGGATTTTTCATATACGCATTCAAAAATATTAGTCAAAATTACTTCCAAATACCAGTATGACTTCATAGTTTAGACCAAATATAACAGCACACTCAAATACATCTCACAATAAGATTTTTTGGAACAAATGGACTACTGGTGCCACCAAAAATATCAGTACCTGACTACACACGATAGAAAAGAATGAAAAGGAAATTCTATAAATAGTCATTTTTTTTGTAACAAGAAGATGTTCCCAAGATGCCTAAATGTGAAGCTCAGTTCAGACATTTAGTGGAGTATTGGATAAGACATGAAAATCTTACTACTCTTAGGCAAGCATTTCCAGTCCAATGTAAATTGAAACCTGCCTCTTGGGTATCTCAGTCACTTTTTGATCCCAGTCTACAAACTAGGTGATGCACTAGAGGGACAACAGCATCATATATGAGAGTACCATCTCCTACCTCTCTCCTTCTCCGACTTGAAAATTTAGTTTCAGTACGACACTTCCAAATAGAAAAGTTATTGTATGAAGCTAAGAAAATGATCTACAAAGTCCTCACTTGAGGGCAAACTTCTTATCATTTAGAAACAGAATCAGCAGCAGGATCCAAACAGCAATGGTTATTTTAAGTGGATCACAGAAAAATAACAAAGTTGGCGAGATGCAGTCATTCCCTGGTAATTTACAGCACCAAAAGCACTACAAAACAAATGAAAAAACAAACAAACAAACAAAAAAAACCCCAAAACCTAGATCAGCCTGAATCATCATATTTCTGTTTGAGAAATAATGGTGAGAGTGGATTAATTTATTGATCCAGGAATACAGCCTGGTGTCATTTCCAGCATTCTTCTGAAATACAACTTGTAGAACTATAATTACAATGAGATTACTGGGAAAAGAAGGCAGCTCACAATACTTATTGCAACAGAGATACCATTAGCTTAAAAAAAAAGAGGAAATAGTCTTAGGTGACATTTATGTCACAACACAGAATTGCAATAATCTGCATTATCACAAAAACAATCTACAGTGTTTGCTGATGGACTTAAAGGGCTGCCTGAAATTCAGAACAAGATTACTGTGAATGCAATAAATTTTGGAATTTACATTATCAATTGGTCAAGGTGGTCTTCTGCTTCAAAAAGACTTCGGGAGAGAGTAATTTTCCCCCTCTGTTAAAAGTGATTCACTAGTAAGGCAACTGAGTCAGAAGAGAAAATTGCAGGAAGGTTAAATCTTCATTTACAACTGCAAATGTAAATATAAAAATTCATTTCTAGACTTCCTCATAAACTCTTCTCAATGAGGAAATCTGAGATATTTCAAGGTACTTCATTGTAGAGCAAGACACACTGGAAAACTGACAAGCTCACTATACTTGGCTGCAGGAAGAGTACACCCCAAAAGCTCTAAGGTTTTCTTCACTTCTATTCCATAACATGGAAGGGGTTTTGATTGTTTTCTGGGGTTTGTTGGGTGGGTTTTGTTTGTTTTTTTAAACATATCTTATTCTGCAGCGGGAGGGGTAAGTTTGAAAGATAAATCTTTGTAGGAAGCAAAGGCCTTAGTATATTTAAAGAGGGCTAACAAGACAGGACAGACAAGAAGATAATTCAGCATTCAAATGGCTTTCCCCCTTCTTTCATTGATTGGTTTTCACAAAGAAAGGTAAGAAAAGAGCAGTATAGCCCCACACAGCTGACTCAACTAATAGCCATTACTGGAATCATCTAAGGAGACCATGGGGAAACAACTTGCCATCATTTCCTTTTTCAGGTCAAGATGCAAAGAAATTCTACAGGTTAAGAGCTCAGAAGACTACTTAAAAACAAACAAACAAAAAAACCCACAACACCAATCAAAAAAACCCAACCACACAGGGTTATGAAAAAAGGAAAAAACACAAGTCCATTTTTAGAAAATAACAGCAAAGAGCCAAGCACGACTACTTGATGGCTCTCACTTGCTGAGGTGCAGCTCTCCCTAGGGATTTCACTGCCCAGTTACAACAGCAGCACCAAGCAGCAGTTTTACATTAAAAGAGACACCTACTGATGTGCCAAGGTTCCCATTCCCAGCCTGACAAAAGTCCCATCTCTCCCAAACTGAACTGCATAAGATGTTTTATTGTAAGACCACACCACCACCTTAATTCTTTCCTGTAGCACAGCAAACACAGACAGAGCTAAGGTGTGCGTCACAGCCTCACACCTCTCTCCCAGACATCACAGTCATCAGTGGACACCAAGGCAGGAGATGCTTCAGGGTACTGGAGTTGGGACACTGGAGATGTGGACCACACCAGCTATAGGGCACAGGCTTACCTTCAAACACTAGCTAGGAGAATGGTTCCTCAAGAAAGCAATAAAGCAGTGGGGGTAGGACTCCCCGTTGCTTTGGAAGTGGGTGCCCGTCTACACCTGAGCCTGTGTCGCTCCTCACCACAAGTCACAGACTCAGAATCATAGAATGGTTTAGGTTGGAAGGGACCTTGAAGATCATCAAGTTCCAATCCCCCTGCCATAGGCAGGGATAGATACCTCCCACTAGACCAGGCTGCTCAAAGCCCTATCCAGCCTGGCCTTGAACACCTCCATGGATGGAGCTTCCACAACTTCAAGTCCCCTAAGAGAAGTCACCAGCCCCTCTAGCAGGCATCCACTTACTCCAGAATAAAGTCCTGCCAGCTCTGGTCTCTCCCAGGAGCCAAAGCGGGAGCCAGCTGCTCTGCTGCTCCAGCACTTGGACTGAGAACAGCCTGTGCACCTCTTCCTCACCACCCACTGCTTCCACCTGACCTCAGAGTAACCTTGATGGACAGATTGACTTTTTTAAAAGTTATTTGTGTATATTTTAGAATATACATATTTGGTGCTCAGTACCTTTGTAGAGAGTCATCAGTCTTTCGCAGCTCTTTCTTTCATGGATGTATACACAGCAAGGATAATACTCATTTTTGCAAATAATCTGACTTTGCAGCACACTTCTGTTTGTGATGAATGTTGAGAAGGGAGGAGAAGAGAGTATCTTTTCCTTCTGTTACTTTTTCTTGATCTATAAATAATTCATCTTGTGCAAAAGGAATTTGACGGCACTAGACAGGGCATCTCTGAGTCCTGGGCAAAACAACTGAGCCTGTGACCACATCCACGTGTCACTCATCAAGATGTTTTGGTAATGCTCTGGGCTTCCAGACACAGCTAGCATCACACACCTACTTCACACATGGTGCCAGAGCATAGCCAGAGTGCGTGTACCCAAGCTGGAAGGTTTCAATCCTGCTGTGTTTGCTCAGTTTATAATAACATTCCAAAACCACAACTGCCCCAATTTGCGTAATGACGCTGTCGTCAGTGGGGGTACTGACACTGGATCAGGCCTGCAGGACCTGTAGCCTACAACCAACCACTTGAAGCTACAGCCCACCTCAGTCCTGTAGATGTTGAGGGATGAGCTGAAAGACAGCCCTACGCTACTCAACGCAGCCCACAACCCAGGATAAGGATCTACCCTGCTGTCTCCCCCACCAGGCAGATTTCAGCCAAGGCGGCTACTGCCCAAGCAGCATGCTGGCATACTGCCACTGGAAACCTCTGAACTGCAGAACTAAGGTTTTCACTGGTTCCCCCTCAGGTACCTGGTCACAGTGGCACAGGAGTGTCTAAAAAACAATTCTTTGTACATCCATAAGCAACTGATAAATGAGTGGCAGCATAGTGAAATGTGAATCCCATGGGATTCCCCCCACACTAATGAAAGGTCTTGGTTCACCAGTGACACAGCTGATCTATATCTGCAAGATGAGGCTACAGCACAATCACTGTACTTCACAGAATCACAGAATGGTGGAGGTTGGAAGGGACCTCTGGAGATCATCTGGTACAACTGCCCGCTCAAGCCTACAAGCTGCCCAGAACCATGTCTAGGTGGTTTTTTAGTATCTCTTACGGATGAAGATTCCACAACCTCCCTGGGCAACCTGTGCCAGTGCTCAGTTACCCTCACAGTGAAAAAGTGTTTCCCCGATGTTCAGGAGGAACCTTGTGTGTTTCAGCTTGTGCCCACTGCCTCTTGTCCTGTCACTGGGTACCACTGGAAAGAGCCTCGATCTGTCCTTTTGCACCCTCCCTTTGGGTATTTATGTAAATTGATCAGATCTCTCCCCAAGCCTTCTCTTCTCCAGGCTGAACAGTCCCCGCCCTCTCAGCTTTTCCTCACAGGAGAGATGCTCCAGTCCCTTCATCACCTTAGGCACTTTTTGCTGGCCTCTCTCCAGAAGCTCCATGCCTCCCTCTCTTGCACTGGGAAGCCTAACCACAAATTCACTGATCACGAGGCAGAACGATAAGAGGTTTAAATGCTCTACCAAGTGAGGAAACTTTTTTTCCAGAGCATACAGAAGCTCAGGCTGCATCTGTGTCAGTGCAGAGTCAAGTCCTGACCATGCTTTAGCTGTGTCAGTGAACATCTGAAAACTATGTAAAAACCTGCAGGTCTCCACAGATATATAAGACAATGCAGTTCCACCAGTAAGTAGTAGTCCCATGGGCCTCAAATCTGTATCTTGGCAAGATTAAGTCTGTCCATGAAAGCCTGAAAGCTAGATGATGATAAGTGGGAGTGCTTATCCTGTAAGCATTCCAGACTCTTCCAGCTGCAGTTAAGTCCTGGAACATCCACTTCCTCCTTGATAACAAGGATCACAGCTTCTAAGGACAGACCCGGTGCTTCTGCAGAAGATGCAGAACTCCGTACAGCAGGAGTCTAAAGCCAGCATTTCTCAAGGTGCAACCTGAACCTGTTTTCATATTCCACAGAAGCACTGAGCAGCAGCTGCCAGCATTCACCAAGCACTGACCCTTACACAAAAGCAGGGGCGCACAGGCATACAGTGCTCATGAGGTGGATAAACCACGACCACTGTGCATGCAGTACAAGGGAAGAGCCTGCCGATACCCTGAGGCATAGGCACAGACAGCTGGGACAGCTATTCCATCAGAGTGCACTCTGTTCGGATGCAAGGAAGTCCCTAGGAATACATCAAGGGGCTTGCTCAACTGTATTTAGCAGAAACAATGGCAGCAAAATTGTACATGTGCCTAAAATACACTACATCAGACAAATTACTCCAAGTCTTGCAAATTATAAATACCTAAGCACCCCACACTTACTATCCTGACACCCAGTTTGAACAACTTTTCTGTTTCATACCAGAAGAAAACAGAACCACCTACAGGTGAACTCCTGGACAGAGTGACAGAGAGTTTCATTCTGGGAACTAGCCACTTGATTTCTGTGGAAGAGAGAGTTGCAGAGTTTGGACAGTTTTCATTGCTAGAAAAGGAGGGAAACAGAAAGGCAGGCTGGACATAGAGGTCAGAGTATTGTTGCACTAATGGAAGTGAATAAGATTAAAATTAAATGAATAATCAAATCAAGTGGGGAAATTAAACTGTTTGTACACAAACACCCTAGACACCTAGGTGATAATCCCAAAGAATTGCTAATCTACAGGTGTAGATTTGAAGAGGGAGGTATAACTGAAGCAAAGATTTACACAAGTCAAAGTTCTGCAAGTAGCCTTTTGCATACTTCAGAATTGGCTTGCAGCCAGTGATCTTTAATATTTTTGGTTTAAATTCTAATAGAGGAAAACTGACACAAAAGCTGGTGCCGTGGCAGATGACTAAGTAACAGCTAATGTGACAGACAATAACATGGGACTCCTTAAACTCTTTAATGAAAAGGAAAGGAGTTATAATCTCCCAGAGCCATGTAACTGAGGTTAAAGGTCTCAAGCAGACTACCTTTGTATTTCTGCAAGTTTACAAATTGTAATTTCTAAACAAGAAAAGCACCACGCAGAAATACTTCTTAAGAAAAGGGACGTTGCAGAACTGCAGTCAAAAGTAACTGTGGGACCATGTGATTACAACTCGATACCATTTGCTACGCGTAAACAAAACAAGTCAAACACCAGTACTAAAGGTATGTTATAGGTACGTTGTGTTTCATGAGAGCAACTTTAGCAAAAGCTGACAGAATTACAAGTGTAAATAACTGGATTTAGATTCAAAACAAGAACTGGGAGTCAATTCAGAACGTTTCATGAAACAGCCTAGACACCCTCAATTCTACAAACCAAGAAAAAATGAAAAATAATAAAAGCAGCCTGGATAGGAAGGGAGGCAGAAGGGGAAAATTGGAACAGGTAAGCTAAAAATTTAGGAAATTTCACAAGGTGTTAACAGAAAGAGTGAAATGAAGAACTGTAGGGCTCCCACATGAGACCTTGCTGCCTTTTTTTTTTTGCCTGCCCCCCCCCCCTTTTTTTTTTTTTTTTAATCAAAAAAACACTTAAACCACTTTGGTCCTAACCAAACTGCTGTGGTAAAATACTTAATACTTACTAACGTGGAAAAAATATACATAATTTGCAACATTTCTGGTTTGTTTTTAGAGAAACACAAACCACATTTGCAATGACAATGAAAGAGTTTCCACTGTAGCACTCACATTGTCACTCAGCAGGTCCAGACACCCCTTCTCAAAGAATTTTAGAAGGACTGGCTTGGAAGTCATCCTGCCTTGTAACTCCTGAAATATCACCAGAGGATGGGAAAAGGGTGAGGGAAAGAGCTATGCAGTTACAACATTTCAGATGGTTTGCTATACAAAGTCAGTGGTTTTGAGGAACTAAGCATCTGCTAAGCAACTGATCTGGTATCATACAACAAACTAACACATCACGCATTAAATAACAGTTCTTTAAACAGTAAATATTAAATTACACAGGCAAAAGTCCTCAGAAAGCTGCATTCCAAACAGGTTCCCACCAATATTAAGATCAGGGTAAAAACTAATTATCTTCACCCATGAAACAGAATAAACACATGAAGTTGTTACTGACAGTACTTGTAGGTGACAAAAGCTGTGGACTGGTATATTAAGCAGGGGATATGATGCTGAAAAGTAATTAGAATAACCTGTAAACCAAAACCAGGCAAAGATTGTGCATCTGAATACTGTTAAATGTAAGCTTGTCAACCAACGAATGAACAAACCCTGAAAAGCAATTATTTAGAAGATTATTTGTGTTATGTCAGATAGTGATATAAACATGAATAGTTTCATGTCATGGCTCAGAGGCTATTGCACTCCTTAAGCACACCTCAACAGTGGTATCCCGACTAGCAGAAGAGAAACTTTACTCCTGTACTTGTAATACAAAGTATGTACACATCAGTGTTCAAGTCTCATTGTCTGTACTTCAGAAATTATGAAGAGTTGGAAAAGAGTCAAAAAACAGCTACAAGAATCATTAAAGGTTCAGAAAATCTACCCTACAGTTGAAGTTAGGATTGAACTATGAACCATCCAGACTGAGCCGTGAACAGAGAATACTGGAATACTTTCTTTCTGTCCTTGAAGTTGTTGATAGACAAGGTGTTCAAGATGATGAATTTACACCATGAGTAGTGTAGTTATTTTGCTATACTTCTTTTAATGTCAGAAAATAAACTCCATAATAAATAAACAGGTTATCAGACAGGTTGCTGGTGTTTTGTGGAACAGCCATGTATTTTGGTTCAAAAAATACCCTACCCCTGAAAAAGGGACAGAAAAAAAAAATCCTACCCAAACACATAAGCAAGCCTGAAAGCTACTGAGCACAGTGATACATACAATTAATGTCCAAATATCTGAACTACAGTCTAGATTGGTAGGTTGAAATATTGTTTCAAAGGAAATAGATACACTAAAGCAAGAAATAAACATTTCCCTTGCTTATGGCTCTGTTCTGACCACTTGCCAGAGTTTTGGCTCTCTGTGCACGTAAAAAAAGCCTCACAAAAAAGTGGGAAGGTATTAGAGAACTGTGTGCCACTATGCCTAAGTAGCCTGGTATCATGTAAACAAGACAAATGAAACACACAGGCATGGAAGGTGATGACCCTGTTTGATGACCTGTTTCTCTAGCTATGAATTATTCCAGAAAACATCATCACTCCTTGTTAAAAAATATAAAGAAAAGGCATTACAAAGTACTGTCATGGTGGTTTTTGATTGCATAATTACCAATTAAAAGAACACCTTCTCTTGCCTTTTTAAACAACAAAAGCCATGTATCTTCTCCTGTTTTACTGGGTTTATATTATTTAATGGGAAAACTTACAGACAGAAAAATAAAATGTAGGAATTTAAATATTATGCTCCTCACTTTACTACATGAAATTGTAGACCGAAAAAAAAAAGTCTGTAAATCAAACGATTAAGCCAAAGTATTTTCTGAAAATAACCAAATGAAAACTGCACTAACAAAACCAACATGGTTGTAAACTAAAAAAAAAAAAAAAAACAAACAACAAAAAAAAAACCTAACCAAAAAACAGGTACAAGAATGTCATTACCCAGAGAATGCTTGTACCAGAAATTTCTTCAAGGGAAATAACTTAAAGATATATATATTAACTTCACTATTTGATTTCAGAGGTTTGCATTTGTCATTGGGAGTACAGCCAATGGGAGTACAGCCACAATTAAGCTATTAGCAAATTCTGTTCATGTTGTTTATCTGGTTTTGGTTCAAAGGCTAAAACCTTTAGAGATTATTCTAAGTCTAGTTCTTAACCCTAACTAGATTTAATAATTAATAGTAGTGTATTACTCTGCTGCACAGCCAAACACAGAACAAAACCACAGTTAATCAGAATTCATCATTATCATGTCTTGCAGACAAGAAGCAAAAATGAATGGAATTAAGTAAATAAACCCCAAGAGAACAAAAATTACTCTGGACAAAAAATGTTTCCAGATTCGTACGATCACAGATGGTATTAAAACCCAAGCTTAAATTATCACAAGCCAAGCCATCTTTAAAAGTAAAATATTACTGATGGTAACAGCAGAATTAGATCAAACATGCTATTAGTCAATTTACTCAAATTCAGTAGTCCCAATGAATCTCTTAGTCCTGTTTGTAGAAAATACTCAATTTTACATTTTGATGAAAGCAAATTTACTCCTCAATTGTCTGTTCTGCCATTCCATGAAATCAGCTGCTAAACCAGGAGAAAGTCACCTAAGTGAAATCCATCTTTTCATGGATCAGAATAAATGTTTATTATCTCCTTTAATTTATTTACCATTACAATGCTGAGATACACAGAGACCTTGAGGAAACTGAACACAGTGCAAAAAAATCTCATGCTACTTCTTCTCAACAATCTCTTCTCAACAAGAAAAATGAAAGTACTTTTAGGTGCGTTCTTCAGAGAGAAAAAAAAAAAAAAAAAAAAAAAAAAGCATTGTCCCATCCAGCAATCAGAATGGGAAGAGGAATAACATCTTTAATTCCAGGAAATTATCAAAGCACTCTAATCATAGAATCACAGAACAGTTTGGGTTGGAAGGGATCTTAAAGGATCATCTCGTCAACCCCCACTGCCACAGGCAGGGAGACCTTTCACCAGATGTGGTTCCTCAAAGCCCCATCCAACCTCGCCTTGAACACTTTCAGGGATGGGTCACCCACAACTCTGGGCAACTTGTTCCAGTGCCTCATCACCCTCGTTGTAAAAAATTTCTCCCTTATGTCCAAGCTAACTCTACTGTCTTTCAGTTTAAAACCATTGCACCTTGTCTTTTCACTGCAGACCCTAGTAAAAAGTCTCTTTCTTATACACTCCCCTTGCATACTGAAAGGCTGCAATGAGGCCACTGCAGCGTCTTTTCCAGGTGTTCCAGCCCTCCAATCATCTTGGTGGCCCTCCTCTGGACCCGTTCCAACAGGTCAACAGCTTTCTTGTACTGGGGAGCCCAGAGCTGGATGCAGTACTCCAGGTGGGGTCTCACCAGAGCAGAGCAGAGGGGCAGAGTCACGTCCCTTGTCCTGCTGGCCACACTTCTTTTGATGGCAGCCCAGGATGTGGTTGGCTTTCTGGGCTATGAGCACACATCGCCAGCTCATGTTCACCTTTTCATCTACCAGTAGCCCCAAGTCCTTCTCCACAGGTCTGCTCTCAATCCCTTCATCCCCCAGCCTGTACTGATGTTGGGGATTGCCCCAACCCAGGTGCAGGACCTTGCATTTGGCCTATTTGGACTTCATGAGGTTCACATTGGGGCTACTCCTCAAGCCTGCAAAGGTCTTTCTGGATGGCATCCTTTCCCTCAAGCATACCAACTGCACCACTCTGCTTCGTACCATCTGGAAATCTGCTGAGCATGCAACCCTATCCTACTTTAAGTCATAATGAAGATATTAAACAGTATGATCCTCGGAGGGACACCACTCATTACTTGTTTCCACTCTGACATTAAGTTATTCACTGTAATCCTGTGAATGCAGCCATCAAGCCAATTCCTTATCCATTTAACAGTCCATCTATCAATCCCATCTCTCTCCAATTTAGCAGTAAAAATGTCATGGGGGACTGTATCAAAGGCCTTACAGAAGCTGAGATAGGTGACAACCATAGCTCTTCCTTTGTCTACTGATGCAATTACTCCATTGCAGAAGGCCACTAGGTGAGTCAGGCACAATTTGTCCTTGGTGAAGCCATGTAATCACCTCCCTGTCTTCCACATGTTTCAACATATCTTTCAAGAGAATCTGCTCCATGATCTTAAGGCTAAAGCGAAGTTATAGCCAGAGTTTTGGCTTCAGTTTTAGTGTTGCCAAAGATGTCTCCCCATCTTGGGGGATTAAAAAAAGTTTCACACATCCAAAGTGTTTCTCATGGGTGATTTACATTGAATCCTTTTGGCACTATGTCCAACACCCCTATAACTTCCCAGATGAAAACCCCACACAAACATTCACTTAAAAGGAGACTTGATGGATTAAGGGAATGGTAATGAGATGAAGGGACTTTGATCTCTAAATCTCTGTTTCCATAATGGGCCAGGTCAGCAGTGTTCAAAAGTCAGTCAGACAGCTGCTTGCTGGCCTGCACTCTGAGATAAGCTACCGATCTCGTCATTGTTAATGATGACCAGGTGCATACATCATAAGCACCCCTAATAGAAACTGGCAACCTCAGGACAGGAGAGTAAATTGGCATGAAGACTCACCCTTTTTGAAAATACTTCTAAGTGTCAGGTTTCATCAAAACACAAATATGAATGAAGAGGAGCAAAAGAGAATTTAATCAGAGCTATTTATATACATGTGTAAGACTGTGTTTTATTTTGGGGGCTTTTTTCCCCAGCACAACCATACAGCCTCTCAGTTTCTAAGCTACTATTACTTCCTTTTTATAAACAGACAAACAAAGTAGAAGTGAGAAGTATTGTAAGAATCACTATTTTCTCTACCAAAAGATCAATGGAATTGAAGCAAATTATGCTTGTAACAAAGGGAGTATTTTGGAGTTTTGTTTTGTTTTTTAAATTGTTCCTTTTTGCAAATAATCTTTGAAAAGTTTTCACTATCAACATAAATGTTGATTTCAATACGATCTAGACAACACACTCCAAAAGGGGCAAACATCAAATCACCCAAGTACCTCGACAGCTTTATAAGAACATGTTGAAGGTACATGAACGATGCCTTTAGTTTTCAGCATTTAATTTACTGCTCTGGTCTGAGATGAAGTGGCACATATAGTGCTTAGTAAATTCGATATCAGAGTAAAATAAATGTTCCATACTTAATCCTTAGTTTCCCAAGCCTGATCAGTTCCTAAAAGCACAAGGAATGATGGCATCTTTCCCAACTTCTATGTGTTTGAGTTTTTCTGGCCTTATAAGTTAGCAGTTACTGCTACAGAAACCTTCTGTTTGACTTTCTGGCTGACTCTATTCACCCAGAAACACAGGCTGGAATAGCTTTTGGCATTCTTTTCCAACATTCTCTAATACGAGCAAGATAATTAACTTTGACATTGAAGACTTAAGAGTTAAAAACTCTGTGATGGATTTATGAAAAAAGGAGATAAAAGCAACTTTCTTTAACTTACATAAATGTTCTCACTCAGCACAAGGATTCTTGCCAAAGATTACCTTGTTTCTTTTGAGTCTGCAGCTGGTATATCAATGAACTAGCCAAGGACCAAGCAGCGGTATGCTAGCAACCAGTGAGCATACAGGTACAGTGACAGACATACTAACAAGGCTAGGCAGAAACATATATTCTGTGCCATAAGAGCAAATACTATGAAATCTAAAATATTTTTACTTAAAGGAGAATTTCAAAAAGTAGTCAAGACACATTCATTACATAGTACCTCAGTTTATAAAACTATGATCAAGAAGATTTCTTTTGGTTGATTTCATGGCTACATCATAACTAAACCAGTAATTTATAAACTTTGATTCCTGTTTACTGAAAGAAAGTGTAACAGGTTGGGCTTACATCACATCCAATGATGGATAACCAACCAGGACAGGACCTTGGGTAGACATTTAATTTATCTGTTTGCTCCAAGACAAAACCAGACCCAGATGCAGGCACTAGAAAAACTGTCTAGTCCTGCTCCTAACAGTTGCTTCTTCCACACTTAGAGCAGGTCAACCTTACTTACAAACAACATGGCCTGAGATGAAGGTGTCAATACACAGCTCAGCTGTGCGAAGGCACCAGTGATTCAGCCTCTACCTTTCCAATTTACTGAATCACTAGGGGTTTCCTCTTTCAGAAACTTTCTGATAATCTGCTGCTTTATTCAAGCTATGCATATATATTGCACACCACCTCCTCTTCAGAGGAAGACAAACCAAACCACCACAGTGGGACTCACCTAAACTGTTTTGTTCCTATCAGTAGTCTGCTGGATGATTTAGCCTGAATGGATTGATAAAGGAGGAAACTTGTTTGGTGGATTTTACTTTTGTTTCTGGAATAGCCACATCACCTTCTCAAATGCAGAATGAAATCAACAGCACTTTGCTGTTGACAACTGCACCTGCACAGGGCTTCTGGGATAAAACTCTACAGTACTGTTACATACTAAGCATAGTGTGCAAATTAAGTGGTTCGATTATTCCATGCCATTTTTCCCTTGAAAGCCCACAAAGGATAAAAACCTGCAGACAATCACCCTTCAGTTTAGTCTCTGTATCAACATTACTTATTGGGGGAACAATGTGCTTTCAGAACATTTAAGATTTAATCTTTAATTTAGCTTGAAAAAAAAATCCACGTTTTTGCTGTTCCTGGAACTCCTCCAGTAACTTTCAAAACTTTTAACTTCTAAACCCATGGTTTCTTGTAGACTCATGCCTTTCAGTGTTAAGCATCTAACCTCTTTGCATAGAGTTAACAACACTTAAAGCCTGCTGCATGGTTCCTTCTTTGATGCTAACACCACCACATATATGGCTTTCTAGTATTCCCTACATTCTAATTCTTCCTTTGTTTCGTACTGCTTTCCTGCTCTTCACTTTTGCCAGTTAGAGGTTTTACAATTACAGTAAATAAAAGGTGACTGCCAAAAAACTTCCACAATTTTATTAATAATAATAATGGTTCATACATCATAGTATCTGAGAGCAAGAACAGTTTTGTCCCCAAGTCTTACACCATTCAGCAGGGCAAGAAAAAATGCTCAGTGTTTAAAGTATTCTATTAGTGCAACAAAGCCAATTACCATTAATCACATATCTACCTTACAATATTTCACACCTTCCTGGGATTAATTTTGCAGAGACTGTCATATTATTGCAAAAGAAACGCTTTCCCCTGTGAAATTCCCATTGCCATTATACACCAACAAAAATAATTTTAAGCACCCTAAAAAAGCAGAATTATTATTTCTTAACTTTGCAGCATATGTTCAAATGTCCATTCTCATGAGATTCTTCTGCCCAGCATGTACTTTTCCCTCCTGCACTAATTCAATATTGTTCGCCAATGTAAAATACAAATTTGGGGTTACTTGGCTCTTTGACATATGAATAAAGTTAAATTAGTCAGAATTCTTTGACTGTTCAGGCCCTCAGCTAGTTCCTATAACTTCAGCGGGTGTAGATCACTTCTAAAGAAGTAAAATCAAAACAGCAATAAACCCTTTCTAATGGCTGCAAACAAAATATCCCTTTGTGATGCATTAAAAATAAATAAATAAATATGCTTTTAAATATGTTCTAAATATATGTTCTTCCTATGTTATCACACTAATATCCAAATGATGATTTGTGTTTTCCTCAAAAAAAAAAGTTAATTTTATATATGGACACATTTAAGAATATATAATGGGTGTTTTGCATCCAAAATTAAATTTCCTAAGAAACAGCTTCTGCTAAGTAAAGGGGTATTTACCAATCTAGTCACAACGCATATCAAGATGTATGTTAACTATTTGTTCGTTTTACAGTTGTAAATATGTACTGTGGTAACTACCGAAAATTATTTGAAAGTATTCACTGTAAGTATGACAGACCAACACAAATACAAGTTACAGGAAAAATAAGGAAGCTTGCTTGTTTCTCTAGCTGAAGAAAAAGTTATATAAAACCAGTGCACTCCATTGTTGGCTTAGTGGACACACTTCCTCTTCAACTTATCTACAGAAGTCTAAGTCTTTGCTAATTCACCGAGTTCTGCATATAAATCTTCAATTCAGCTGACACAGGTATAAGGAAATAAATGCATATATACCCTGCATGCTTGCTGGATAGTCACCTTATGTTCAAAAGCATCTTTTCATGTAAGACTGGTTGCCACTCACACTAATTCAAATGGCTTATCTTCCACCTGTTTCCTCTGGTAACGCATAGGGAATAAAAGGACACTCATACCGGGCAACTCTTTTCACTGACACATCTGCCATCTCAAACATATAAAAAACCTATCCCCTAAAACAGTGTTTTGCACATGACACAACACCGGTAAATATGCTGCAAAATAGCAAACACTGTCACACACCTCCAGTACTTACTTTGGCCAAGGTTTATAGATATGCAGGCACAGCTACCCAGCTAGCATGATACCGCCAGATTATTTTCTTAGATACTGAAGGCATTTCCCACTGAGAAAATAGTGTATAATAGAAAAATATAGAGTGCACAGGCAGAAGGCATCCAGGATTGAAGATTTATGGCTACAACCTATCACATAGGCCCAAATGCTGCTTTCTGAGACCATGCAAAATTTCCATGGATGACAGGCAAAATGATTTATGTAAAAACTAGAGCACATGGCTCCTACAGCTTAACAATGAGTATGTACATACATGCTTAAAATACAAGCATGCAGAACAGTGTACATTTTGTTTGGCATATACCAACATAAAACATTAAAACACCTCTTTTTTTCCCCAATTATAAAAACAATGTAAGTGTTTTTACAGCTAACAGCAAACAATGGATGGATATTAACAACTGTAAGCTCTGGAGAACAATCTTAGGGTTTTACAAAGTGTTCAGCAGTAATGAAATCCAGAAGAATATGGAAAATACACGAGATTAAAACCAAATTCAGTGGAAGACTGAATTTGTTCCAAAGTGCCTTAAATGTTACAGCCAAGTTGTGCTAGCCAAACTACTACTATGTCTTTGTAATATGCTTCAGTGCTTATTTCTGAATTCCATCTTTTCAGAATTACAATAGTGAAAAAATACTTTGTCTCATTCTAATCTGCTCCAAAAATTAAGCAATGATGTGCAACAAAGTACGTAAAAGAGGTATTTTAATATTTAATCAGAAAGCGTTTATTTTTATACTAATACTTAAAAATAATCTCAGCATGCATTAAAAGTTTTCCATAAATGACTTAGCATTTTAAACTCTTTGATCCCATTAAAAGCAAAAAGATATCACCATTAATATACAAAAAGGGTGTACAGAGCACAGTGACTGACTGTGTGTCTGCCACACAGTAACAGTTCGGAGGAAATTAAGTCACTTTGCAAGGAAGCACTGTATCTTCCCCCAGTTAAGGGGGGAAAAGCCTTCTCTTTTGATCCACACACGTTTATTTTTTCCTTTGTATTTGCTACATATGTGCATTTGTATCTATGCACGCCTAATTTTTAAACAAGTATAAGATAACAATCTGGCACAGATATTCTTATTTGTTCCTTAAAACCCTTTGAGTTAATAATACCTTTCACTTTGCACTTGCAACAAGTCTGAAGAACACGCATGGTCAATTAACATGGCTCAGCTTAAATGGCACTAGTACTCTCCTTATGAGCTTTCAGAGGATATGCTTCAGTCCCATATTCAAAAGCCTTTAACCTACTTAGGTTTTTAAGCCCCACAATACTTTAAAGTGGGACTGAGAAGTTGGCACTTCTGAAAAAGAAAAAAAAAAAAAACCAAAACCCCACCCCCAAAACAAAACCACGTTTGACATAAATTAAGCAACACTTGTAATTTAAGTTTTGAGGGGGAAAGACATGTAATGGCACAGTAAGGGTCTATTAAATTAAAAAAAAAAAAGAAAATTACTTTAAGCACTTTCAGATGGTTCTCCTGCTACTAGCCTCACCATTTTTAATGACTGCTTTCCTATTCTAAAATGGTTTTGTCTGTCTCATAACCATGTGAATGACCCACAGAAACAACACAAACTTAATAACCGAGCAACTGCCTATGCTGGGGAAGCAGCGAGAGTGACTTAAAAGAAAAGTGTTGTCAGATACCTAAAAAAAAAAAAACCACTAATAAAAAAAAGTTTTCCTCAAAGTTTGTTTATAAATTGAAACTTGAATCCCTACCCAATCCCTTGACTCCAACAGTAGTTCACCACTATACTGCATTTTACAAGATGAGATCTTAAGTGTTAATCCACATAGCTGCACATGCACATAAACACATGACAGAGGTTGATAAAACAAAAGACCAAAAAATGTGTGCACAAGTAAGAATTTCTGTACTGGTTTCATTACCCAAGGATATAGACACACTGTTAAGTATGAGCAGCCAAACATTCACCCCTCTTGTTCTCCAGTACATCACACTTACGCCTTCACAAGCATGTCAAAACTTCTGGTTTGCACTGATGCTGATGAATGCAAGAACTTTTCATACAGGCACTCAGGAGAGTTTTCCCCAAGGTTTTCTATGGGTCAGCTTCTCCCCTGTTCTCCCTCAAGTCACCACATGCCATTTGGTCCAAAGCAATGACACAACTGGACCCTAATCTGCCACCACCTACCCACCTACCCCTCTCATTACCTGCCACTCATTACCAGTGGCAGGACCTTGCAAAGCAGTACAAGCTCTGTATTACTGACTGCAGAAGCAGATCTCTGAATTCCTCCTCTGGGTAATATATATTAGTCTCATTCAGTAAATTCCATACATTTGTGAAAACTTGAGAGAAGCGTCTAGGGCTACTGCAAGAAAAATCAGGAAAATACAGAAACAATTTGGACCTGAGTAACAAGTCAAATATGCAAACTGCCTCTCCAGAAGCAAATGTATATCATTAAGTAATTATACTTAAGCATCCATAAAATTAAGCAAACTATCTATCCCCTATTTTATCTTCTTTGTGAGTCTTGAAAGAGTCACAACATGCACTTCCATCAACCCAAATCAGGCCAAAATGAGACAGAATGTTATTACTTGGAGTGCTGCATCTGCCTCCACCACTCCTTTCCCACACCAGTTAAGGATCCCGACACCTTTCTCCATATCCAGACGACAAGCTGCAGGAAACAGCACATTCATATGGAAGCACTAAAACGCATTCTGACTTTTCCTTTTAACTCTCCTTACTTCATTGAAAAGGCAGTTTACTCCCCTAGAATAAATCACTACTTTCATATACATGACCCAAGACAAAAATCTTCAGCATAAACATCCCAGGTCCACTTGGAACATCCCTGCTCATCCACGCACCAGACAGCGGTGCAGACATATTTCAGGGCCTGCGAGCCCCAGGCAGAAGCCGTACGGCCACAGGAGCTACGCGACATAGTAGAGCGCGCTGGATACGGGCAGACGTGTTTGAATTCAAACGGCTCATTTTAACCCAAGCCAAATTCCTGTTAGATAAACACGGCCTCGGCATACTTGCGGCTCCAAAATAACAGCCTGTTTTAACTAAAGAGAAGCGATACAATAGATTTTTATTTCCTGACCAGCGGGTGGATTCCAGAGGTACTACAGGTCCTGTCACCCTCCTGCACACTTCAGGTTACTCCTCAGCTTCGCGTGTACACCTGGGGCCGTAAGGTTCCCCTTCCTTTCCAAAAAAAAAAAAAAGGGGGGACCCGTCTACAATCTGATCGCAAGCCCCTTATCCCAGTTTACCTCATTAAATAAAAATCACAATTTAAAAAAAATAAATAAATAAAAAACGCAAGCAGTGAGCCAACAACCTTCCCGAGGCTCACAGAACAATGCAGATATTAAACCCGCCGCCATCCATCTGCACAGCAACTCCCCCTGCGAGTCCCTGTCGTTAATCCGCTTCCTTGCCATCGCTCTCCCACACACACCGCCGCCGACACTTGCCCCCCCCCACCCCCCGCCCCGCACCCCCTCACTCACCCGCCATCCTTCCCCGCTCCATTTTGGAAGGCCTTTCCCCTCCCTGCCTCCACACCGAGCCCACCCGCAGCAGCCGCAGCCCGTTCGCCCCACCGCCGGCCACACACGCCCCGCCGCGGCGGAGGCACGGCCGGCGGCGGAGGCCGGCGAGAGCCCGGGGGCAGCCCCGCCGCCCCGGCCCCGGCCCTGGCTGCCTCGGCCCCGCCATGTAACGCGGCGGCCGGAGGGAGCCCGGGGCGGCGGCGATGCCTGGGCTGCAGCCGCGGCGGCACCTGGGGCGCGCGTGCCGGCGGCGGCCCGCAGCGAGGCGAGGCGAGGCGAGGCGAGGCGGCCGGGCCGAGGCGGCCCGCACTCACCCAGCAGCAGCAGCTTCAGCTCCCGGCGGGCGTCCCGCTTGTCCCGGCGCAGCTGCCGCTCGATCTCGTCGTTGATCCGCCGGGCTTCCTTGGCTTCCTCGCTCAGGCAGCACGCCATGATGGACTCCAGAGTCATTCTTCCTAACTGGTTCAGACACAACCCCCACCCCCCCTAAAACCGCACGCACACACACACACGCACCCCCCCGCCGCCGCACTGGCCCCGGGGGGCACAGGCGCTCTCTGCCCGGGAGCCCCCGCAGGGCGAGCGCCGGCAGCTGCCTCGGTGCCACACAGGGGCGAGGAAAAAAGAGGCAGGGCCGCTGGCGGCGCGGATCCCCGCTCCCTGCTGCCGCTGACACCCGCCGCTGCCAACTCCTCCTCTCCTCTAAATCATGCACCCAACAACATGGAAACATCCACCGCGGCGGCAGCAGCAGCGCTACCCAGCTCAGCCGAGCCGCTCGCCACCGCCGCCCCTCGCCGCTCCCCCCCTTCCCTCGCCGCCGCCCGCAGCTAACGCGGTCCCCGAGCGTCCCTGGCGGACGACAACCCCCACCGCCCTCAGACGCGACCACCCCACCCCCTGTGGAAACGCTAATGCCCGCTAATCCCTCCCCCCGGCCCGCACACACATTTCCCTGCCGCTCCCTGTGCCCCCCCCACCCCGGCAGCGGGAGCGGCCAGCCCAGATCCTGCGGGTTGGGCGAGCCCCGCCGCTGCCCGGCGAACCGCGGCCGTGCGCCTGGCGGGAAGCGTTTCCTCACGGCCGACCCTCCTTTCCCGGCGCGGCGGCGGGGCGGCCGCTCGCCCCTCTGGCGGAGAGAGCCGCTGCCGGAGCGCTGCCGCGGCTCGCCCCTGCCCTGCCAGTAAGGACGGGGCGGTGTGTGTGTGGGGGGGGGAAGTTTGAGGGGGGAGAGCGGGTGGCGGAGAACCACTGGGGAGGAAAAGGAGGCAGGCAGGCAGGGGCTGGGCTCGCCCGGCTTTTCAATGGCTCGGCTCCGCGGGCGTGGTGAGGCAGAAATATGGCGGACCGTCTCTCCCGCTCCCCCCCCCCTCCCCCGCGCCACCGCACGCCGGGGGCGAGCGGCCGAGGGGGGGGGGGGGGGAACCAGCCCCCTCCTATTTCCCCCGCGATGCCGCCCCCACCCGAGTCCGGCGCCCCACGGACCCCCCTTCCTCCCCCCTGCGGCGGTGGCGGCGGAGGGGAGGTGGGGGGAAAGCGAGCGGGCGGCTTCTCACGCCAAATGGCCGCGAGGGACGCAGCCGGGCCGCGGTGCGTGCTGCGGGGCAGAGCCTTCCCCGGCGCCCTGTGCGCTTTCCCGTCCTTTGTTGTTTTCCGTCGGGGGGACGCGTTTTTATTCCGTGCCCGTCCTAGAGGAGATTACTTGGGTCGGCAGGGAAACGGGGGGGGGGGAGCCGAGGAATAGGGGGGAATGCGACACCTGAGAGGCGGGGGGGGGGGGAAGAGCACCACCCTGTCCCCCTTCAGCCGGCATGGCAGCGCCAAGCGGAGCGGCGCCGGGGAGTTCTGACGGCCGAGGCCCTGCCCGGTCGGCTCTGGCCCTGCCCAGGGACCCTTCCCCCGCCGCTCGGGGAGGGAACCGGTACAGCGCCCGCGCTTCAGCCCGGTGCCGCCAGACCTCGCAACCGCCGCCCCGGCCTCCCTCCCCTGCAGCAGCCCTCAGCCCCGCTCCGGCGGCCCCCCCCCGGGGTGACGGCACAGGGTTGGACTGGGACCCGTTTGACGCCGCGTCTGGTTTATTGCGGGTTGAGAAGCTCCTCGGCAAATTCCCCCACCCGCCCTACGTTTTCCCGCCTCCGTACTGAACTATTGGGCATGTGGGAACGGTGCAACATCTGGGGGCAGGGGGAGCTGGTACTCGCCCTCGGAGCAGGTAGGGGGCACGTGGCTCTCCCTCCCCCAGCCTGGGGTGCGGTGTCTTTCCCGGCGCCCCTCGACGTCGGCTTTGAAATTCGTTCTTAAAACTCCTCATAGGTACTGAATTAAGTAGGGTCCGGCATAAGACTCGGAGGGGATTGAAAAATGAGGACAAAATAATCAGGGAAAACAATGCAGCCAATCAGTCTTTTAAAGCATGAAAGGTTTTTCATTACCTTAAAAAAAAAGCATGATTTTCATGTAGTTCTATATAGTATTTTTATGTATAACGTATAAAAAAAAATTAATAGAACTTGGAATCTTTTTTTATAATTACATTTCTTTATTCCAATAAATTGAGTTTTAGTCAAAATTGTGTAATCCTAGTTATTAATCAAAAACTGTATTTCATTCAAACCGTCTTCTCTGCTTCAAAACCTATTTTAAAGCCTATACGTACACAGGTATATCTGTGTATTTATCTATGTCTTTTGGTCCCAGATTAATGCATTAATATTAAATCCAATAAAGATTTCTAAAGATTGAATTACAGGGGCGGCTTATGTAAAAATGTGACTAGGTAATGAAAGGGAGGGAAAAAAATTCTTCCTGAAATTAATTCTCAGCCTACCAGAATTTTCTTCTAAAAGCCGTGGGCCGAAAGGGTGAAGATGGGTGCATGGTACAGGTCACAAGAGATACTCGATGGATGTACAACTGTTTTGTGCCTGGAATACTGGTACATGGAGTTCAAGTTCGCAGTTCATGATCTTCTGGCATCACGTCTAGAGAAAGGGTATGAATGGGTCGACGAATTTGCAACTTTTGGGTGAACTGTATGAAAATCCCCCCACAAATTGAGGGCACAGTGGTTCTATTGAAAACCACATACCTCAGACAATACCGTAACATTCCCCAATGGATGAAGTCTGACTCGACTTTCTTAACCAGCTTTTTTATATGCTCAGTGTAGAAGGCATGAACACAGTGTGTACCTCAAATGCAGAACTGTCATTTAATTTTTGCATTTTTAACGAGAAAAGACACCCCAGGGATCGTAAATTTAATGTGTGTGTACCGCTCCCATTGACATCATTGGATTTTAAATCTCCACTGAATAAATATCTTCAGATTTTTAATGGATGAGCCATCTAGTTCTGAATCTTGCACCAGCAGATAGCCATTACACACTGTTTTACCCATTTGCTTTGTGACTTAGTGGAAATCAGAAGAACCCCCATTATGGACAATTACGTGATAATAAAGCTACAAGGAAATTTCTTTCCAGCCCTCATCTCCATAATGGTTGGCTTTTGTTTTGAAACATGAAACATCCTTTATAAATATTTTATTCTAATAAGAACTATCAGTAAATGACAGACACCATTATTGCCCATACAGATAATTATTATCCATAGATACTATCCATACTGTTACCTAATCCTGGGCAGATACTTCCTGATAAGCCTCTCCTGTAGCATTAATCTCGTATTCCTCTATCCAAGTAGTCTCCAGTGCACAGCTCATGGCAACCCGTTGCCTGTGAGACGTTTTAATGTTGCTTACTGCTACAGGAAATTAAAAGCAACTGACAGAGGAAGCAAAGTATGATATTAAACACCCTGCATCTCCGGTATTTTTCCTCAAAAGCCAGCAAAGATTGGGAAACCACCACTCTGTTTTATCGTCTCCGTATCATTCTTTACACTGATCTATCCCAGTTTTTCATTTCTTCCTTCCATATGCCCAAAGATATTTATTATCACTCTCTTCTGTCTCTTCTGCTTGAGATAGGTTTTCTGTGATGTTTTGACAAATTCTGATCAGGATCTGAGCTTGGTACTCACATGACAGTAAAACAGCAGATCATGTATAGCAGCATCACAGGATTTTCATCGTTAGTCAGCATCCCATCTTTAGCAATGGCATATCTTGCAAGTGCTTTTTGATTGCCATTGTGCATTAGGAAGATGTTTTCACAGCGCTATGCACAAGTACATCTCAGCCTTGTTGGTGAGTACTTACAGTTAATTTAGAAGCCGTCAGTATGGCCGAGTAGAGCAAATTATCCTTCCAGTATGCCATCCTAATCACGTTTGTGTTGGTTTGGTTTTAAAAAAAAAAACAGAACAACAAACAAATTGTATCTGCTGGTTCTCTACTGTTAAATGAATAACATCCAGTATTTGCGATTTCCTTCAACTGATAAAATCAGTTTGTTCCAGTGTGTGTTGTTTTGACAAATCACCTCCTGAAAGTTTCCCAGTGTTATTTATTTCAAAGTAAGAGCTGTCTGCCAAGGTCCTACAGTACGGACTAATAACTAAGGAAGGGTTAAAAAAAGCTATTTGTTCATTTGATTTATGTGATTTAAAAAAAAATAAATTCCTTTTAACTATTTGCATCTTGAGGTTCTTATTGATGACTTATTTCTGAAGAAAGTGCAAGCATGGCTCAGTATTCTTTTGTTCCTCTAATGCTGTCTTGATCCTGCTAGTTTTTTCTATCAACATCATGTTCTGTGGAGAAGCACGGTATGTGTCGCACCACTGCTGCACACACCATACGCATTATAGCGCAATATGGCACGCTATCAAAAGCCCCAGCATTGTTTCATGTTTTCCTTTGCGGTCTAAAGTACTAGAGACTCCTTTTTCTGCATGAGTCACCTTTATTAACACGTGGTCTCAGGTGTGTGCCAAAGCTTACAAAATTCCAGTGGGAACTCTTCACTAGAGCCCCTGCTGCAGCATGTGGCTGTGTGATGTCCTGCCAGTGCCAGGCAGAAAGCAAAATGGAGTGGACGAGAAGCCGCTGGGAAGGCGTTGCTTGCTGGGTGTGTTGTGTGGGGAGCCGGACTCTGTACAGTGCGGCTGCACCCTACACACCTGTACGGCTCTACAGAGCACCCTGAAGAAGAAGGAAAGCCGGTGCACATGCGTGTATGCACGTGTGCGTACAACTAGCAGCAGAGTTTGCTTCTTGAGGAACACTGCAACCTCCACCGCTTGCGCGCAGGGACATAGCTCCCAGCCCTGGCTCACAGTTCCCCCTGTACTCAGCACTGGTGAGACCCCACCTCAAGTACTGTGTTCAGTTTTGGGCCCCTCACTACAAGAAGGACATTGAGGTGTTGGAGCGTGTCTGGAGAAGGGCTACAACACTTGTGAGGGGTCTGGAGGACAAGTCTTATGAGGAACGGCTGAGGGAACTGGGATTGTTTAGCCCGGAGAAGAGGAGGCTGAGGGGAGACCTTATCACTCTCTACCTGAAAGGAGGTTGTAGAGAGGTGGGGGCTGACCTCTTCTCCCTCGTGAGAGGAGTGACACCAGGGAGTGTCACTCCCTGGTGACAAGTGATAGGATGAGAGGAAATGAGTTCAAGTTATGTCAGATGAGGTTTAGATTGGATATTAGGAATTTTTTTTTCACTGAAAGGGTTATTAAACATTGGAATAGGCTGCCCAGGGAGGTGGTAGATTCGCCATCCCTGGAGGTATTTAAAAAAAGGGTAGATGTGGTACTTGGGGACATGGTTTAGAAGTGGTTTTGTCAGGGTAAGTTAATGGTTGGACTTGATGATCTTAAACGTCCCTTCCAACCGCAGTAATTCTATGATTCTATGATTCCAGAAACCACCCTGTGGAGATGAGAGAAAATCCTCTGTAAAATAACACCCCATGGCCTCCTGTTGCTCTCCAGGTGTCTGTGCTGACGAGTGGTAGGTTGAGCTTGGGGCTGGATGAAGTCTTGTCCAGAGCTTATTTGTCCTCTGGCTGGAGAGGGCAGACAGAAGCTGAAGGGGAGGGAAGGTGCCGTGGCAGCTGCAGGGACAGGAGTGACACGGAAGGCCCCTGCTAGGCACTGTGGGTGGCATGGCCCCTGTCAGCAGCACACCTCTGTCAGTGAGATGGCTGCTGTGGGCAGCGGGCCTTGCAGTGCTAGCAGTGCGGGCACGTGGGACTGAAGAGGCAGAGGGAGACTTCTGCCCACCATCACACTGCGGTTTCCTCCCCTGCCCTGCACCATCTCACCCTGCCCTGGCCCTCACCACCTGACTTAACTCCTTAACTCTGCATGGAACTGTTTCTCTTTTATTGTTTTTTTTTTCCCCAAGTTAGTTTGCGGTTAATTTAAAGAATTGCATTGGCTTCCCAAAGGTTCAGATGACCCTTTGAGCCTGCTCAAGGGAAATGGACAGTAGGCACAAGGTGGTCCAGACCACCCTTTCTGTGGCATAAGCTGCTGGATTAGCTGCATCAGCCAGCTGTTTCCAAGTGGTCTGCACAGGTCTGGTGGAACAGGATCATAAATTCCAGCCCTGAAAAAAACCAACAGTTGACATAGTCGTATGACACAAATTACAACGTTAGATTCATAGAATCATAGCATGGTTAGAGTTGGAAGGGACCTCAAAGATCATCGAGTTCCAACCCCCCTGTCACGGGCAGGGACACCTCCCACTAGACCAGGTTGCTCAAAGCCTCGTCCAGCCTGGTCTTGAACACTGCCAGGGATGGGCATCCACAGCTTCTCTGGGAAACCTGTTCCAGTGTCTCACCACCCTCACAGTAAAGAATTTCTTCCTAATATCCAATCTAAACCTACCCTCTTCCAGTTTAAAACCGTTACCCCTTATCCTATTGCTACACTCCCTGATCAAGAGTCCCTCCCCATCTTTCCTGTAGGTCCCTTTTAGGTACTGGAAGGCTGCTATAAGGTCTCCCTGGAGCCTTCTCTTCTCCAGGCTGAGCAACCCCAACTCTCAGCGCCTGTCTTCGTAGGAGAGATGCCCCTGCCCTCTGATCATGTTCGTGGCCTTCCTCTGGACTTGTATTGGTAGAGTATGAGTTGCTACCGCAGTACTACAGCAGCTCAATAAAAAGAGATATTTAAGTGTTTAATATTAGCACCCGCTGTCTCTGTGATGACTTTTGTCCTATTGTTTATCTACTGTTGTTATCATGAAATGTATACCACTTATATATCCAGGCTATCATATTTGTATTTTTATTTTTTGCTAACTACATAGATTAAAAGCTCCTCCCAAAAGTTTCAGCAAAATCTGTGATAAAATGTTCCTCCCAGGTTCTAGTCTGTGGGATACTATTCCTCCACCTCTGGGACCTACATTCTACATCTGTATTTTGGCAGCATGGGAACACTGCCATTTCTGTCAAGATACCTTTTATGCTTATTGCTTATGTTCTTCACCTTCGAGCACATTTTTTCGTTCAGCTTCTTGAAGTAGCATTATTTTTCACAAGGCAGATTTTATTCCTTATTGGGTTTCTATTGTTGTGCAACTCCGAAATAAGTTACTTTCAGCTATTTCCTCATGCATTCTTGTTAACCTATAGAGACTTCATATAATATCTAGTTCACTTGCAGTCAGTAGGACATCTCATGCTTTGCTGGGTTGTAAGTGTTAATAAGATTAGATGTTTGGATTATTTATCTAAGACCTCAAGCATTCTTTTCCTATTCTAACTTTTACTGTTCTCCTACAGACTGCTCTTGGGTATATGCTACCTAATTCTGACTTCTTTCAAGTTTCATAGTATTGTAACTCCATCATCTTCTGTGGAATTACAGTTTTTCATCATCATACGCAGTAGTATCAGACCCTGAGCTCCCTTTAAGATGTTCAACATAGAGATTGTAATGGTGTGAATACTCCAGTTTGTCCAGTGAGTATTTCCTCGTACATCCTCAGCAATAGTTTGGCCATTAAAATAATCTGGTAGACCATCATTCCGTTGAATGATGAACATTACGTCTTTCTGTGTCACAAGACAGGGAGACAAGAGTGACATAGTACCCAGAGAGAGGGAAATATTTAATTATTTCTTTGGAAAGCATTATTCATAATTCCTTGCATCATTCAAAGAGTGTATCAGCTGAGGTTATTTTTTTGCAATCTCAAGTATGCCACTAGAACAACTATGGGTAACTATCTCATTGGCCATAGTTTTATAATGGAAGATGAATCTAAAATCAAAGCACACCACAATACTTTACAATACTTTTCACAACCTGACACCAAAGTTTAGTATGTAGAGTGAAAAATTACCATCTTGCATTATATTATTTCCTCAGTTAAATTACATGAGCAATGCCTACTCAGAAGATGGTTATGCAGTGAGATTTGGATTTTTCAAACATACTTCTGCATTTCAGTGCAAGCAAAGTGTTGCAGCTGGGGTCAAGTACTTATAGCAGAGAGTGCACTTTGTGTAACTGTACATACAAAGTGATGACCACTACAGCAACACCAGAAGTAAATAATATTTCTGTATTGTTCTGCCTGAATAATTCCACAGCAGAGTAATTAATAACTGGATACTCTTGGTGCAATTCCAGTAGATACCACACACTAGCATTACAGATTCAGGTGTCATTCAACACCATAAATCAAAGACAGTGTGCTATTTGCAAAAAATTTAAAGGGACAAAGCACTTTAGTTCTCTCATATTTATGTATGTATTTTTACCTGTTGGTCTTAAAAGGTATCAAACATAGAAACAAAGGAATATAAATGGAGAAAATTCAGTGTGAAAATTAATTTGTATGTGATTGCAGACTGACAATTCACAGACAGGGAACTGCAAATACCTCTTTCCACAGAACATCCATATATAGTGTTAAGAGTACGTAAAATCATGAGACAATGTGATATTTTTCCAGTGAATACGAACAGAAAATAAATACTCCCTTTCATGTAATAGTGCTTCATAAAATTGCCTTTTCAATGTACAATTCAAACACAAATTCACTGCAAGAACTTGGAAGCTTCAGTAATGAATCCTGTACTTTGTGTGTGCTTTATATCTTGTATAGGAGCATCAATATCTTTTGCACATCACTACCAAATCTCCTAATGAAAAACAAAAGGAAATGTGACATAAGGATAAAAATTATGACCTGGTCAATTGCATTTTTGGATGGGCAATTAAATGATTTTTATTGCTATATATAATTTTATAAAATGATAACAGAAGTCCATCAGGAGACTGTTTCCAGTCTTTATTGGTTTAAAGTGAGTGCAGAGAAGGATCTTAAGACGACTAATCAATGTCTTCCTTTAAGTGGAAGTACAGTAACAATGGAGGTATCTTTCTATCTTCGTGTGAGAATCCATTAGAAAATCTTGTAGTACTAAGAAAAAATGGTCCTCTAAGCCTTATCTAAAGCCATCACAAATACTTGAGGAAAGTAGGATTCCTGCAAATGTATTTAAAATAGTGGAGAAAACTGAGTTAGAAGATAGCAAATAATTGGCTTCCATTTGATACTTTTGCAGGAATTGAGGCACTCAGTTACATATTGAAATAAAAATATGGATTGTATTGTAACCCTCAGTTTATAACTGTAGTTATAACTTTAGTTATATAAATTTAGTTACAGCCATAAGATAGCAAGACAGTATGTTGCCTAAGCCAGGATGGGATGATTTGTGAACCTGAACTTAGACAGAAATGGAATAAGTTCTCATGCCTGAGATGTACAGCTAATGGTACTAGTGCAGTGATTGCTATATATTAGCCAAGTTCCCCTGCAATTAAGATTGGATTTAGATAGTGCTGTATTCTCTTAAGGAAGATTGGTGTATCTATAATAATATTTGAGGCAATTATGGAAATTCATCAGTAGGGAAAAGGATAACACAGCTGGTTTCATTTGGCTGAAGAGGCAGAGAAGAGACTTTTCAACACTTACAAAATGCTGCTTTCGACGTATATAGAGAGCTCTATAGAGTGCTAAGATGGTTTAAATATGTAGATAAAAAACATTTATTACACTGGTGTGAGTACAGTAATGAAGCAGGCTGTCAGGGTGCTGTGTTTCTATTAGCCTGCTTCCTAATCCAGTTATATTTTGAATTGTGGCTTTGCATTACCTTACATAGAATTGAAATAAAAATACTATGAAATTTCAGTTTGTTTTAGTGGTTATATATTCAAAGAAATTGCAAGATGTTAATTTATTGCCTGAAAGACTGTTTAATGGATCTACAACTTTGAAGAGACTGGGAAATTTTCAGAAGAATCAGTGATTAAATTTTAGGCTGGATACTGAGGACAATTCTAGCTATATTTTGAATTACATTGCCTATTCAAACCTCTCATATTTGGGGGGGAAAGCTTTTCCCATTAATATGTGCTTATGCTAACAAACTAGTCATGATTCTGTGAGATTTACAGGGAAAAAAGCGTTGAGCTCCCCCTGCTGTTACACTGCATACAGAAACTGCAGGAAAACGTGGATTTTGTTCCGATGAGTAAAACGTTAGTCAGGTAAGAGAAAAATTTTAACAATGAAGAAGTACGATTTTTCAGTTTGTAGTAATGTGCTACTAGCAGTGGGGAGAACTAGAGTATTTAATTTGTTTTCCAAGTATTTAGTGTTCTCAAGTTTTTTTGGCATTTATAGCGTAATGTATACTTTGACATATAACATTTTCAAGGTCCCTGTGCAAAGCCAGGATTTAATGTTTGTGCATGCATAAAATTAATCTTGTTCCATTTACATGTCCATGAAGAGAATCCGAGACACTAAAGAAAAAAGGTACATTTCCTTATGATGATTTCTTTTTGCTATAAGGAATTATTCTGAGAATTAGTGACATGTTGACAATTATAAATTCTGAAGCTTATGTCTGGTTTGCGATAATAATCTGACAACACGCATGTGCACATGGATGCCTGAAAGTTGCTGATTACCTTATGAGCCGGTAATGCTGTTCTGTCTACAGATGCTTTGCGTAGAAATCAAATCAATTAGACTGAGCCATTGGGTTCGACTCAGAACAAGGTAGAGTTTATTCCTCCAAAAGGAATGCTTAGCTACGTCACACAGCTGAAGAGAAATTAACATGGGTATATTTTTGGTATTGCAAGGTGGAAAATCAGAAAAGAGAAAATTAAATAATAGACACCAATAGATACTTCCTTTTCCTTCCGGCAAGCCAGTATTTCTCTGTCCATATGCAGCACTGGTAGCTTTTTTCACAGATGCATGGAAGAGACAAAAAAGGCATACAGAGAAGAAATGAAAAGGTGCTGCTGAATTGCGTGCCTGGAAGTGCATGTGTTGCACTGGACGTTGCTAACCAGGGACTGCCTCTTTCTCCTCCCTTCCTTCCCCCATATGTTTTTATCTAGATGCACGCTCACATGAAATCAGAGAGACTCCGAAGCCAAGGCACACCAGTATTGTATTGCAGAGATACCGTGGGTTCCTTTGAAGAAACTCTTAACAGTGTGAGTTGCATTTCCCTAGAATTGCTTATCTACATAGATGTTTTGAGAAGTAGCTTGTGCTTCGGCATTAACAGGCATTGGCAGAAATATGCCGGGTTTTTTTATGTGAATCCTGATAAGCGTTTGCCTCAAGCAGGGTTGAAGGTAGGACATTTTCCCAGGACTTTTAATTTTCTGGCATTATGTAAATTTTAGTTTTATTAAGTTTTGTTAGCCATATTTCTTAAATTTGGGAAAGGCTTTTTGGTTCTACACCCTGCCCCTTTTGTTTTGTCAGTTTATTACCAAAGTTAAGGGTTGAATATCCAGTCTCAGTGGTCAAAGGAGATTTTATGGGTGGAGGCAGAAGTCTGTCCTATTCCCGAATTGTTGGAAACATAATGTTGAAATAAAGAAAATTTGGCCAGTTATTTACTGCTGGAGAATCAAATGCATTTTATTTGGTTGTAATGCAATTGCACTTTGTAAAGCATACACTAGAATGTTGTCATGCTGCTGTTCATATGACAGACTCTTCAAATTCAGGACCCATAGGTATAAATCACAAGAAATACACGCACACAGATATCAGAAGGAAGCCAATGACTTTATGTCAGCGATACTGCTGTTTCTACATGTATTGTGGATGAAAAGACAACCAGAATGACCCTTTAGGTTCAGTTCAGGGTAAGATACAGTTTATTCCTCCAAAAGCTCCAGGAGGGAACTGAGGCAGATGTCGTGTTTGAACATCTGTTTGCTTAGCAAATGCACAAAATATTACATGAATGCATCTATGTCTTTTCTTACATATAAAGCCTTACTTTCTTTTCTTGGCTGTTTGGTGACCACTAAACTTTGCAAGTATTTACTTAGGGCTCATTTTTAACCTAGACTACAAATAAAAGGCTGAAACTGGTGAAAGAGAAGCCTTGTGGATATACTGAAAAACAAAATTTGGCTGCTTATGGAGTTTCTTGCACAATGTACCAAGAAGCAGTGTTTTTCATGGGAAAAATATCCCCTTAGGAGCCTGGAAATCTAAATGCATCAGACCAGTTGCCTTTAATGTTCGCCTTTTAAGGCTCAGTTCAACTGTGCATCACACACCATTTGGGTTGTCGTTTCGCAGCTTGCTTGGAAAAAGCTCAAGGCATACTGTAAGAATTAATTCAGTGCCTATAAGAAACATTATACTTAATTTCTTTGCACAGAAATGGCAGTGTTGCTGTTACCCTGTTTCAGGTAATTATGAATGGCTACCCTTCCCCTTCACTTCCTGATATTCTTGAGTCGCGTACGCATTCTGTTTTTAATGACCTGAGTTGCATATGTATTCTGTTTTTAATGACCTCAAATGAGCTGGAACATGGAAAAAGGGCCTAAGCATGAGTCAACATTATCCTAAATGTGTTCCAGCATGCATACCAATGATACCAATACCAATTCAAGATTTTATGCATCATGACTAGGTTTTGGAGTGGGTTTTTTTGTTAGAAGTAACCAAACAATGGATGGAGAAACATGAAAACAGAAACATATCATCTCACCAAAATAACATGGAAGTTGAATTTAAATTTAGAATCTTTAAAGGGGGGAGGGGGGAGGTTATAGTCCCCTACCCCTCAGACACTGACTTTTTCTATTCAATTTCCTTTGTTTTACTGACTTCTTGACTATTTATCTTTTTATTAATTGAGCGCTTCAGTGTGTAAATTATGGGTGAAGACAGAAAGTAATGCAGGCAGTAGTGAAGTTGCTGTGTCAGCTTTTTTTTTGTCCTTAAGCTGTTGTAAAGAAGATCACTGTATTTGCTTTACTGAACCAAATACTGACAGCTTTATTTGTTGTATGTTAAACCCAGTATCATGTTGTCTTTAAAAAAGCAGTGTAATCTGCAGCACGGTCAAACTTCTTAGAATCTAAGTCCCAAATTTACCTTTTTTCAACTACACGTATCAGGTGTTCTAATGAAAAAGGTTGCCTCTTCTGACAGACTTTGCCTCTCTGCAGATGCAAAGAATATAACATATGTAAGTCATGTCATTGTTCCTTTTCTTCCACCAACACCAGATTCTGAGAAAACTGTCAGTTCTAAGGTAGAGTGAAATAACAAGCTTGATTGCAGTTTTTCGAATCTGAAACATCACTGTTGCCATTAGAAATTATTTATGAAATATAAAACCAGAGGAAATAAAAATAAATCACTTCTAACGTTAACAGTGGCATTTAGTTTTCTTTTTCATTTGATAAATAAGAAGTGCCATCCAGTGTGTTAAGCAAGCAGTATACAAAGCTTAGTAGATCAACAGCGTTCGGGAAAAATGTTTGTTGTACATTTCAAAGAGAAAATCCTGAAGCCAAAACTTGTATTCTTTATTTTTCTCTCTCTTTTTTTTTTTTTTTAATGTAATACCAGGCACTTAGTCAGACTGCACTGAATCTTTTTGTAAAATGTCACACTTTGTTTCCCTTGACTAAATAACAGCTTTAACTTAATAAATTACTTAATGGTTAGACCCTAAATGTAATTAAATCAAAACAAAACAAATAAGGATTTAGAGAGATGAATGATTGGCACTCTATGTATACATTGGATGATATTAGAAAAAGCTATAGAGACAAACGGCAGAAGGTTACTTATCTGTCTGTCCTGATACTAGAGTAAGCATAGACATTGTCTTTTGGATCACATTTGCTTGAATAAGGAGATTCAGTAGTCATTGAATAAGAACAGCAGCATTTAGTATTTTAATATGAAATATATAAAATTGTTAATTGCCTTGACCTAAACTCACAATTTGGTGGGTTTTTGCTGAAAGACTAATTATTTCATCATCACCTTCAAGGAATATGTCATAATCTTAGGCTCAAATTCAGCTAAAAATTCCACATGACTAGAAGTATTCGTCTCCACAGAAAATTCTTTCAGAAGCTGAGCTCTAAACAGATAGATTTGTCACAGGTCAACATCAGTGAAATGAAAATCCGTGTTGAGACAATTCAAATACTACTGGTGGTTCTGGAGATGAAGAAATAATTAAACTGTCCATTTAGGCATTTAACATAGTCATGGTGCAGTATTACAGGAAGTTGAGATAAAAACCATAAGATTAAAAGTGAGTTAGGGACTTCCTTTTAGAACATATGAGTTCACTTTTGTGATGTGCTATAAAGGTGGAGAGATCCACCCACTAGTCAGTTCTTTGCATCTCACCCAACAGTGAAGTAATCATACTGTTGAATCAAACAGGGAGTCAGAGGTAGAAAACATTTTGTGCAATTAGAGATTTTTTAAAAGGTTGTAAGATTTTCCTTTTATTTGAGGCAACAAATGCTAGTGTCGTAATCGTGAGTGTTGTTTTTAGCACTCAGTTCAATCATTTTTCAGCTTAAATGAGAACAGATTTCCATCAGTCCTTAGAATCAGTTCCCTGAAAACAGTCTAAATGTTGGTCTGAAATTTGTGGATCATACAAATCAGCAAATATCAATGCATTCATACAAGTGATTAGTTTACTTTCCCAGATAGCTTTCAAAAAGCATGATTTATTGTTTTTTTCAGGCAAGTGGTTGGGGAACTCTCACATACTGCAGTTTCCAATAAATTGACTATTTGCAAATCTACTTTTGGAGGTCCTTTATGTTATTGTCCTGGTAAGTAACAAAGTGTACTCTAAGAATTAGAAGTCTGATCCATATGCTTATTCACACTACAAATATGTTTCACTAAATCTAACTTTTTTAATCTCATAATGACCAGATTTGTTTATAACATAATTTCTAAGTTCAAGATCATCATCAGTGCTCATGACCTATGCACTTTTGTCTGTTTGTTAGCATGGTTTTTGTTAAATAAGACTGAATTTTTCCGGGGGGAAAAAAAAGTTAGCTGATCTTTGCACATAGGCTGAGCTTTATTTGGGGTTCTGTGCTTTCATTATTTTAACAGCTGCGAAATATGGATGTGCTGGTTATTTCAAGCATTGCCATTATGCTCATCCTCGCAAAGTTTCTGCTAGACTCTTCATAGGTGACCTTAAGGTGGTAGTGTTGTACACAAAAATGTTAGGTAAAATTCTCTAGTATATCACATACATTGGTAGTTATGCTTAAGTTTCTCTGTGGAGTTCAGAATTCTTCTAATGAAATCACCTCCCTTTTCAACCATTCTGACTTCCAAGAAATGGTTCAGCAAATGCCGCATGACACCAAATATCATCTGTTCTGCAGAAGGTTAAAGGTGAGGTGAGAGCGACCTGGTGCAGGGATCTTTCTGGATGTCAATAAGGAACGCCCAATAACAAATGCCTTAATAAGATAACTACTTCAAAAAAACAAAGAGGAGGACTATAGCTAGTGAGCAATATCTTACATCCCTTCAGATGAGAGAAGAACCTGGGGGTGCTGATTGATGAGAAGCTCAACATGAGCTGGCAATGCGCGGTCGTAGCCCAGAAGGCCAACTGCATCCTGGGCTGCACCAGAAGTGTGGCCAGCAGGTTAAAGGAGGTGATTCTGCCCCTCTACTCCACTCTAGTGGGACCCCACCTGGAGTACTGCATCCAGCTCTGGAGCCCCCACCATAAGATGGACATGGACCTGCTGGAGCACATCCAGAGGAGGACCACAAAGATGATCAGAGGGCTGGAGCACCTCTCCTGTGAGGACAGGCTGAGACAGTTGGGGTTGTTCTGGCTGGAGAAGAGAAGGCTCTGGGGAAACATTATAGAGGCCTTTCAGTACCTAAAGGGGGCCTGCAGGAGAGCTGGGGAAGGACTTTTTACATGGGCATGTAGTGATAGGACGAGGGGGAATGGCTTTAAACTGGAAGAGGGGAGATTTAGATGAGATATTAGGAAGAAATTTTTCATTCTGAGGGTGGTGAGACACTGGAACAGGTTGCCCAGAGTTGTGGAAGCTCCGTCCCTGGAGGTGTTCAAGGCCAGGCTGGATGGGGCTTTGAGCAACCTGGTCTAGTGGGAGGTGTCTCTGCCTATGGCAGGGGGGTTGGAACTTGATGATTTTCAAGGTCCTTTCCAACCTAAACCATTCTATGATTCTATGGTTCTATGCTGGGCATCCTGTGTTCATGCAACATCCAACAGAGCCCTGATGGATCTTCCCATGGCATGCTGCACAGAGTAGATCCTGTCCATGGGCAGAAACTCTCCTCATTCGAGGTCATGTATAATTTTCTTGCAAGAAAACAACTCTGTTCCTAAAGGATGTTCTTCTGACAACTTGTGCACTGTTAGATAAGGGCAAGGCCATGCAGGAGGTGTAATCGTGGTGCTGAGCAGGAGCTGCCCGTGGCATCCTCCAGCACCACGCAGGGGTTGGATCCATCCCGTGGTTGAGGGAAACATGCAGCATGGCACAGCACAGCCCAGCCTGAAGGCCACACTGGCCATGCCATGCCTGCCCAGGTTAGCCATGGTGTACAGTAGCTTCCCGGTCAGGAACTTGATTCACATATAGTTGACCTTTCCTAAATATGTGTTATAATTTACAGATTATATTGATAACATATGGGCTTCTCAGGTACAAGTCCCGGTAGAGCAGATACGGCCTGTTCAAGATCACCAACTCCTCAAGTACAATGTCTTCTGCAAGGCTCCCAATACAGCATCTTCTTGCACTCTTTTCAAAGCAATCGTGTGGCTCGTTTAGTCATCTGTGCTACTTAATGAAAAAGTAAACCAGCTAAACCAAATTGTTGATTTTTGCTCCCACTTTGTGGTTCTCTTAGAGATAGCTCTCCAAGATTCATGAACACATTTGTTTTTAACCTCAGATCATTCACAATTTTTCTGTCCTCTATACCATGTAAAGTACAATTTCTTTGCAGTTTTAATTCAATTTTCCTGCTACTAAAGTACCCAGTTAATCTTTTTCTTTTACCTTTATGAATGCTATACCTCTCTCTCTTCCTTTTACGAATGGAAAAAAACAGCTCCACAGTCTCCACAAAAGCTTCATCACGTCCTTCCTTGAGGCTTACATCTGATATGCTACTTAAACGGCTGACCATGCTGAGAACAGCCAGTTCTAGCAGTGAGCAGAGAGTACTGTTTGTTACTAGAATTCTGTGTTATAAACTGTAGACCCCAGTTTGCTTAATCTCTGTTATCTCTGTTACATTCCATTTTTGTCTCCATTGCCCCATTTGGCCGCTTTGTTCCCGTCGCATCACGTTGCATTAGTACCAGACCTGCTTTATAATGCATGTGGACAGACAGCAATCAGCAGTTTAGGAGTGCATTTCCTTTTTTTTGTGTAATTCTATTTAGTGTCTAGTACATTGGGATTCCAGTCCTAATTGATAGTAGCTGTAAGAGAAATACATATGGGACGCCCTGTGTGCTAATGTAGGTATTTCAACAATACTGGGTCTCTCAACAGGTACATTCTCTTCTCTTTGCCATGGCAAAGCCCTCTCTGTATTCATGTGTACCACCTCAACAGGAGTACAAACTGAATTCAGAGAAAACTTCAGCCATACTGCAAATAAGAACAGAACAACTCTTTTAGCAGTTATAAATGCATCACTATTAGTAAAACGTCACCATCAATTAGCAGATAGGACTTGTTTGATTTAGGACATTGTTTCCTTGGTCAGCATTTAGGATCTGTTTTGCTTCTGGCTGCCCATTTTTGGATTTCCTTTTAGCACCTACTGCTCTCAAAACCTCTAACAAGCTTTCTCCTGTGAAGGACCACATTCAGTAGACTCAGTAGTTCTAATACTCTCCATGATGACCAGTTTTTAAAAACACTTCTAGAGGCTTAGTTTGAATGTGCTATTCAAGAATTACAGTAAAGATCATAGAGATGAGTTTACTTTTGCACACAGACTTTTGTGACCACATGCCACATGATGAACTTTGACAGGTCAGTGTGATACTTAGATGTAAAATTCAGCAAAGTTGCAAAGGCATTCAAGTATGCTGAATTACTTCCTGATTAAAGCCTCATAGAGACTCACAGAGGTTTTGTTTCATGAGACAACCTTTTAAATCAAGGTTTACCTTTGCAATAAAGCCATTATTTTGAAGACTGGGAAAACAGGCTGCTCAACCAAGAGTGTCTTTCCTGTTATCTGTATTAGCATGAACTATTTAATATTTCAGAGTTTAAGAAATGTTCAGAACATGTTCTCTACCCTAAAAAATGGAGCCCTTAATTGATAAACTACATTAATGCAGGCCATAAACTGAATGTGTTTTTTCTCCCGCTAAGAGCAAAGACTAATCAATGTCTGTTTAGAAATCCTGACTATCTACTCCTTAAGTAGCAATAAATAATGAATAGCAGTACAAACTTGTTTTTAAATATTAATATGTAAATATGTGTGAGGAGTTCAGTATAAAAAAAGTGGTTTATTGCATATGATACAGCAGCAGCTTAATCTCAATTATTTATTTTTTTGTGTCCCCTTTTTATAAAAATAAGAAGTATTTTAAAAAAATTAAATTTATTTATAAAAATAAGAAGCAAACGGTGGACTCCACTTGGGTCAAATAGATCTAAGTACATGCATACAAGTGAACGGATTTTTTAAGTGTGTTGCTAAATAAGTACAGGCTGCAAAGCTAAAAGCTGAAGCAAAAGGTCTTGGCTTGTCTTCCCAACGGTTCATCTCATGTCTAGGTATTGGAGAATTGAAGTACCTGATTGCGGGTCTTAAACCTAGCTGTACTGTGAAAAAAAAGTCTACGTATAGAAAATGCCAGTTGGATACTTTAGAAAGCAGACAGTAAAGCTTGATCTGAGAATACTTTTCTTTCCTTAGAATAATTCTGAATATGAAGAAACGGAGATAGCAATGTAAATTTGGGTTATTTCCCAGAATCATAACTTGCTGGATCACATTATGGGCTCCTATTGCTGTTGGGGGTTCAGTGTAACCCCTTTCATATATACATGAAGCTCCAATTTTTGCCTCCACTGCTGGAAACAGATTTCAGTATTGGGCTGCCTGAATGACCAGGGGCTTCCTTTGAGGTCTCAGCCTAAAAGTGTTTGTTCATGGACTGCTTATTGGCCACGCAGGGGATACAAGGATTGATCAGGACTCTCTGCTCCAGGTCCCTGTCCAGAACCTTCTTTTGGATGCATCCATTTCTAAGGTACTTTCTCATAACTTTTAATTTGTATTTGTTTTCTTCTAACATATTTTCTCAGTTGAAAGACAGTGATTTGGATCAATAGAATTGGCTGTCCAATGTTGCAGAAATATTGGATAAATCCCCAATTCTTCTTTCTGCTGTTCAGGAAAATGTGTGAACACAATGAACACACTGATTTCAATAATGCTTGCATTCTTTTTTTTGATAGTACAGGATGGCATTCTTTTTTCAAGTAAAACACAGTAGCAGCATCAAAATGAATAATAATAACTTTGATCAATTTGAGTAAAAAAAGGAGTATCTCTTGTTACAAGACCTCAGGAAAAGAAAAGTTGAACTGTTACTGTCACCTGTCTGATAAGTGAGCATCACCCTGCATGTTAAAGCTCTTGATTTGCCACAAAATTAAATGCTAGGCTCTCAATTAGCTCAATTAGTAAAGCCTGAGGTTAGAAAGAAAACACAACACTAAAGAAAGACTGAAATATGATGGAAGACTATTATTGAGCAAATATGGCTCCAAACAGACATGCCTTTTCTTGGGTTTCCTCAACAGTTTTTGAAACATTCAGATTAGAGCAGTTGATTTTGGGTCAGTGAGCCCCGGAAGTAGACTTCACAAGAAAGTCCTGCTGTGACAGTGGAAGAGGCCACGTTAGCTACATATTTGAGGCAAGAGCCATCTCACTCCAACCACTTTTCAGCTGCTTTGATTCACTCCTGCATTACTACTCTCCCACTCTTCTCAGGATTGCATGCTGTCTCCACACGCAGTTTCTTAACTTTGCTTTCTCTCTCTCTCCCTTTTTTTTTTTTTTTTTTTAAATGAAACCATCACCTGAAAAACATCTAGCTTCTGTTTAGTACTTGGTGCAGAATATTCTCCTTTTATGGGTATGCAGTCACTGAGTCATTAGCAGTACGATCACTTAGAACCAAGTGTGATGGCAACTGCCCGTACCTTGTTGTCAAGATCATCTTATATAAAAAAATCACGCTGTTACTGCTATTTACTTTACATAATGTTCATTCATTGTATTTCTAAGTTTGCTTTGCTCTTCCGACCTGACTAGAAGTACAGCGGGCAGTAGCTGCTTTCTCAATTAGCCTGTTCCTTTCAAAGAGAATTACATTATCATTACCAATTGCTGTATATTGTCTCTGGGAACACTGTTCCTGCAGGTATCCATTTGTCTCTGTTATTTAGATAATAACAGATATCTTTAAGAATATATGGCCAGTAAGAAAAAAAAATTTTTTTTTAATTTGTGCTTGGTTTTCGGAATAAAACTTTTCAAGATTGAGAAGCATGTGTGCCTTACATTATCCTGATAATCATATGTGCACATTTCCCCTTCTGTGTGCCACTTCATTTCTCAGCAGGGGCCGTGGCATGGTGTATGGGGCACTGGCAGCGGGGCCTGCAGGGTGGCCACCGTGCGGCACAGCTGGGGCTGCCCCAGGCCAGACATGGCCGGTTCCAGACAGTTCCAACCGACCCAGCACAGGGCACGGCTGAGCCCTGCAGCCGAGATGGCGGCGTCTCGGGGAAAGTGTGTTTAGGAAAGGGTGAAAAACACTGCAGAGCAGCTGGGAGAGAACTGAGAAAAATGTGGGAGAAACAGCCCTGCAGATACCAAGGCCAATGGAGAAGGAGAGGGAGGAGGTGCTCCAGGTGCCAGAGCAGAGGTTCTTCTGCAGCCCATGGTGAAGACCATGGTGGAGCAGGTTGTCCCCCTGCAGCCCATGGCTGACCGCAGTGGAGCAGATATCCACCTGCAGCCCATGAAGGACCTCACACCGCAGCAGGCAGACATGCTCTGAGGTAAGCTGCAGCTCATGGAGGGGCCACACAGCAGCAGGTTTGCTGGCAGGACCTGCAGCCCTGTCGGGGACCCACACTGGAGTGGTCTGTTCCTGAAGGACTGCAACCTGTGGAAAGGACCCATGCTGGAGCAGCATGTGGAGGACTATATCCTGTAGGAGGGACCCCATGCTGGAGCAGGGGAACAGCATGAGGAGGAAGGAGCAGCAGAGAGGAGCTGTTATGGACTGAGCACAACCCTCATCCTCCCTGTACCCCTTGGGGGTGGAGGAGGTTGAAGAGTTGGGACTGAAGGAGTGAAGGTGAAAGTAAGGGGGGTGGGGTTGTGTGTGTTTAGGAAAGTGTTTTTAGCTTTTGTCTTTGATTCTCACCACGGTACTCTATTTTTAATTGGCAGCAAACTAATATTCCCCAAGTTCAGTCTGTTTTGCCCCTGACGGTAATTGGTAAGCGATCACCCTGTCTTTAACTCAACCTATGAGCTTTTCCTTCTGATTTTGTCTCCCTTTGTCCTGTCGAGGAGCAGAAAGAGCGGCTGGGTGGGCATCTGGCAGCCAACCAAGGTCAACCCACCACATACAGCACAGTGCATTAGGCCACATGCCACAGTAAAACTTACATCTTTATTAGACTTTTCAGGTGATAATGTAAAATAAGCAGGCAGTATATACAACAACTAAATGATTAAAAATAACAGCTAAAAATTGCTGTATCACTACGTCATTATACCTTCAAACTGCATCAGAAACAGTGTCAGAATGGTTTGCATCTACAGTGTTCCTTGTGGGTGGGGAGGGGGTCTGAATTTGCAGGCTACCCGCTGGTGCTCAATAATGTAAACAAAGTTATTTGTTAATAAAGTAACATAAAAGATAGTAAAAGTATATATTCTTATAGTGAATTTATAGTCAGCAGTTAATGCATGTTGGAGAACATGCAGAAACACCATTCCTGTTAGATTCTTTTCTCTGCCAGTACAATGCTTTATTTATGACTTCTCTAGAGAAAATTGAAATAGGGCGTTGGAGAGGCAAGCAGAAGAAAAGGCCATGAAATGATGTTCAGAAGAACAGTGGAAAAATCTGTGAGAAAAGAACAGTTTTCTTCCAGACTGAGACACTATTCACAGTGAAATCCAGGGGGAAAAAATTATTTACTTGTTGATCAAAAATATTTATGTAGGGAATTCTTAGGTACCATCAAACAAATACCATTTCAGAACTAGGACAGCATATTCTATACTCCTACTCCTATACTTCTATACTCCTAGACTCATATTTCTGTACTCCCACCCCTTCATTCCACCCCCCTCCTACTTCCACAGGCACTGATTGTGATACTGGATTTTGTCCTTTAACATTTTTCAAACAATGAGCCTAAGATTGGCTGGCTGCCAAACTACTTTTTCTTTTTTTTCTGAGTCAGGCAAATGTTACTGTGTTTTTTTATGTCACTGTTGTGAAAATGTGTTTGTCCTTGGCTACAATTCTGAAAAATATTACTGTTTTGGGAAAATTGGATGTTTCTCTTAGTGTTTTCTAAATGCCATCAACCATATATACACTACAGTTAATTGCTGAAGTCCCAGTCTTCCAATTTCCTACACACCTATCATTTTGAGAAAGTTAAAGCAGAATTGTAGTCTTTTAGTGAGTCATGTGAGTTTTCTTACTGTGGCAGATGAAGCCTCCTTATCTATTTTTTGTTCTGTTTTTCAATTTGGATTGTATTGAATACATGTGAAGTACTAATACCAGCTTTTGTTTCTAAAACACTCACTCCTCTGAGACTCTTGAACAATAATATTAAAATTCTTCCTTAATTTGCCACTTCACCTCAACTGCTTCCTCTATCTCAGTGAACCCAAACCTGTGTTGTTTCAGGCTCTTTTAAATAGTTACATGTTAAATCAATGTCCTAAGTAGTGCTGTCTGACCCCTGAAGCAGTCTCCAGCAGAATGTCAAAGATTCGTGGTAAATAAAAAGAAGGTTGATGTCCCCTGGAGGAGAAGTAAAACCAGGAAAATTAATTTTTATATGAAGAAAGCTGATTCTATATTATATTAAAAAGCTCTTCTGCTGTCATTTTTTCTTTTTTCCTTCTGCAAAACCAGTGCTGCTAAACTTACACAAATGTCTCCCCGTGACGCGCAGGCCAAGGATGCAGACTACCACAGAAGAGGTATTTCCTATTCTGTGCTCTGCTTTAAGATTAGTACTCATGGGCTTTTATTCTTTTTGGCTGAGGAAGCATAGGAAAATTCAGCACTGAAAACATGATTCTACTCAGAATAAGAGATACAGTAAGTGCACAATTAAATGCTTTTATAATGCTTAACTCTTCATGAGGTGAAGATCAAGTGTGAGACCACCTGAGGAACCTGAAGGTGCACAAGTCCATGGGACCTGATGAGATACATCCACAGGTCCTGAGGGAACTGGCAGATGAAGTCGCTAAGCCACTAGCCATGATATTTGAGAACTCATGGCAGTCTGGCAAGGATCCTGCTGACTGGAAAAGGGGAAACATAACCCCTATTTTCAAAAAGGAAAACAAGGAAGACCCGGGAAACTACAGGCCAGTCAGTCTCAGCTCTGTGCCTGGCAAGATCATGAAGCAGATGCTCCTGGAAACTCTGCTGAGGCACATAGAAAACAAGGAGGTGATTGGTGACAGCCAGCATGGCTTCACCAAGGGCAAGTCATGCCTGACAAATTTGGTGGCCTTCTACGAAGGTGTTACAGTGGCAGTGGATAAAGGAAGATCAACCAATGCCATCTACCTGGACATGTACAAAGCGTTTGACACCATCCCACACGATATCCTGATCTCTAAATTGAAGAGACAGATTCGACAAATGGATCACTTGGTGGATAAAGAACTGGCTGGACGGTTGCACTCAAAGAGTTGCGGTCAACGGCTCGATGTCCAAATGGAGACCGTGATGAGTGGCGTTCCTCAGGGGTTGGTACAGGGACCTGTACTGTTGAACATCTTTTTTGGCGACATGGACAGTGGGGTTGAGTGCACCCTCGGCAAGTTTGCTGATGATACCAAGCTGCTTGGCGAGGTAGACACGCTGGAGGGGACAGATGCTATCCAGAGTGACCTGGACAGGCTGAAGACGTGGGCCCATGCCAAGCTCATGAAGTTCAGCAAGGCCAAGTGCAAGATCGTACATCTGGGTCAGGGCAATCCCAAGCACAAATACAGGCTCGGCAGGGAATGGCTGGATAGCAGCCCCAAGGAGAAGGACTTGGGGGTGTTGATTGACGAGAAGCTCAACATGAGCCAGCAATGTGCGATCGCAGCCCAGAAGGCCAACCGTTTCCTGGGCTGCACCAGAAGAAGTGTGGCCAGCAGGTCAAAGGAGGTCATTCTGCCCCTCTACTCCACTTTCGTGAAACCCCACCTGGAGTACTCTCTCCAGCTCTGGAGTCCCCAACATAAGAAGGACATGGACCTGCTGGAGCGTATCCAGAGGAGGGCCACAAGGATGATCTGAGGGCTGTAGCACTTCTCCTATGAGGAGAGGCTGAGAGAGTTGGGGCTGTTCAGCCTGGAGAAGAGAAGGCTCCAAGGAGATCTTATAGTAGTAGCCTTCCAGTACCTAAAGGGGGCCTACAGGAGAGCTGGGGAAGGACATTTTACTAGGGCATGTAGTGATAGGACGAGGGGGAATGGCTTTAAACTAGAAGAGGGCAGGTTTAGATTAAACGTTAGGAAGAAATGTTTCACTTTGAGGGTGCTAAGGTGGAACAGGTTGCCCAGAGACGTTGCTGAGGCCCCATCCCTGGAGGTGTTCAAGGCCAGGCTGGATGGGGCCTTGGGCAACCTGGTCTAGTGGGAGGTGTCCCTGCCTATGGCAGAGGGGCTGGAACTCAATGATCTTCAAGGTCCCTTCCAACGTAAACCATTTTATGATTCTATGATTCTATGATTCACAAACTTGCAACTTAGGAGGGGGTTCTGGGAGTCACCACTGACACCTCTTTGAAATCATTGGCCCAGTGTGCATTAGCAGCTGAAAGTACAACAGGATGTTGGCAATCACCACAAGGGTGCTGAAAACAGGTCAGAGACTTCTTGCGGTCAAAACCCTCGTGAGCATGTGGGCTGTGGGAACCATCTCCAGTTCTGTTTTCTGCATCTCAAGAAGGAGGTAGTGGAGTTAAGAGAAAGCTCAGAGAAGGGCAACTAAAACAGTCATGGGGTAGAACAGCTTGTTTGCAAGAACAAATTAGAAGGACTAGGACTTCAGTTTGGAGAAGATAAGCCTGACTGAGGATACAATTGTGGTTTAAAAAATTATGAAGGTGGTTGCCCAAGTACATGCAGAATTGTCATGTACTAAATCCCACAATTGCAGAACTAAGGGACATTTTATGAAACAACCTGGAGATTTTGTGTAAAAATTAAATAGTTTTTACCTAGCAGGTGTTGAACTTGTGGACCTTGCTCCCCAGAAGCTTGTAGAAGCAGACAACACGAGCAACTTCAAAAAATGGATTACACAAAGTACTGGGTGACAGGTCAATAAGTGGATGGCAAAAGGACAAGGTCTGAATGTCCTCCCTGATGCGCCTGGTGAAACAGCTATGGATGCTGGGAGAGCACAAGGGGAATGGACAGCAGAAAAGGGCCAGGCTTTTGTGCCTACACAGCATTTCCACTGGCCACTGTGGGAGAATGAACGTTGGGCTCAAGGGGCGACTAGTCTGAACAAGAAAGACATCTGTTGTATTCTCAGTTTGAGGGATCAACATTTCTTGATTCTTACCAATTTCTGGATAGAAGTTTTCTTTCATTTATAAGCAATAATATACTGGATCTCTGACAGTTCTGAAAATTCAGGCGACAATTGCAGAAGTTCAGGCAGACTGTCTGAAATGACAGTCTGGGTGAGGTTTTGCTTTACATGTGCTTAATTACTCTTGAAATTCTACTGTTAAAATGTTATCCTTCCACTATTTATCCAACCTTACCTAGTTCTGAAAATGGAGCTTAATTTGTGGACAAACTGAATCTAGCTCTAAATTATATAGCCTTGCTACAATTTCTTGGAGAAAAAAAAATTGTTCTCGACAGCAGTAATGTTGCTGACCCTTTTAAATTTGTCTCAAGTATATTGAAATTTAGTGGTATCATAGTTCTTATTTTTCTGTGAAGCATTGCAAGAAAAGTCCTCCTTGTAAAGCCTGAAATCTTTTCCTGTGCAACAATTTTTGTATTTGTTTGTTAAGTGCTTCTAAATAGAGAATCAAACTTCACACCACACTATAAAAATCTAGTGCTTCTTCGATTATGATTAACTGAAATTAACCATATTTTAAGTGCACTGCCTTTTTAGTAAAGGCAAACAAAATTAAAATATCAAAGTTTTCAAACTAAGTTATACAAATGCCACAGATCATTAGACAAAAACAAGTAACATTTTCTTTTAGAATATGTTGCTTTCTTTCCTCAAAATACTCTCTTGCACAGTACAATCACTCTTGAGATCTACTTTTCTCAAAGACAGGTGCTAAAAAATCATTCTTCCTCAAAGACAGGTGCTAAAAAATCATTCTTCCTGTGGTATCCTTCTCTCATGAAGTCAAATTAATTTTGTGTTCTGAAGACTTGAGCATTCTCTGAGTAATGTATTTGGAAGTAATACTATCATTGTCATTATAGTCTGTAATTTATTAAGTTTGGGTTAAAAGTATGCAAGTTCATTCTTTTATTGGTTGTGTGTCTTACATGTAAAAGTTAAACTACTTTTACATTGAGAAATAAAAATGGCTTTGTAAAACATAAAAGGTTCTTTGGTATACTTAAATTTTTCTTTTTGGCATTACAAAATTATCAAACTTTCTTTCCTTTTTATATTTTTATAACTTTTAGGAAGTTAACAATTTCTTATTTGCATTTTAGAAAACTTGGTGCCTGATTCAGTGCCTTGGCTAGATGCTTATGAAGCTGAGTGTCTGTATTTTCTTAGGTGCTTAGGGCTTTCATATTTTGTGAGCCATGCATATGTATAATGAACTAGCAAAGCATTTTTCTCATACGACAGGCGCAAAAGGTGTTTTAGGAAGATCCTGAAAAGAATACTCAAAATAAAAAACATGTTACTTAAGATCTTAATGTATAATTTAAAAGCCCAGTAAAACCAGCACATATATTTATCTTTAATTTAAAAGAATAATTTACCTTGAGAATTTATTTTCTTGTGGAAAATGGTAAGCTTCATCTGAAAGAACAGTTTAAAAGATGTTTCTAATTTAGGACAATTTTATTGCTTTTGAGAAAGAGCAGAATTTGATTTAAACATGAAAAACTTCTTCCTTTCCTTTCACTGAATGTCATCACAAGTTTTTTAAAAAATGGCCTCCAATTCAGCTGAATTATTTACATGAAGCTATTTGCAAAGAACATGTAGGAAAAAAAAGGGAATAACAGAAATTGCCCACTAAAACAATACAACTTTTAGTTTAATGGGATTATGTGATGGAATACTGTTGCCAAAATAGATCATAACCAAGATTTCACAGCGGGTTGTCTCCCCAAAAAGATCCTGGTCTAAAGCTTTAAATACACATTTCTCTGAACTTGAAAACTTAGATGCAAATCTAGATGGATATCTAGAAAACTGCATAAAAACTTCATCCTTAAGAAATTATAAATGATATACTAAAATATGTAGATAATATTACCTCAATACAAAATAATGAAGACTTTTTCTAATTGTTTTCATGAAGTTTCAGAAGATCAGACAATACTTTCTAAAGAAGTTCTGAATGTGTATTTTTTTTGTTATGAACGTTTAATAAAGGCCTTCTACATTTTAAGAAAATATACATTCAAACTTTACCTCCGGTCAAAACCGAGATTACATTTATCCAGTTCCAAATACATTTGTTGATCTTTTAGTTCTCTCTTTTTGAAAGAAACTTGTATCTAGAAATATAAAATGGTCTATGGATTACCCTGATAGAAAATCTCTCAAATTCAAAGACACAAGAAGAACTGCACAAGTATGGAAAAATTCTGAGTCTGAGCAAGCTTCATTTAATGTCACATGGGGACTTGCCATTAACAGAAAATAAGAAGTCATTATATATTGAGTAAAATGTCAGAAGTGATTAAACTAGTGATGATGAAAAGCTGAACAGAAGAAATACATTTATTATTTTAATTACGCACTAAATATTTGATGAATTAATTCAATTTCATTGACTTAATCCAGTGGTATTTAGCTGTCTTACCCTGTATAGCTAAATACAGGTCTGGTAATGAAAGCTGTGTGAGAACCATAGTCTGCTTCATCCTGTGCTGCTAGCTGCTTCTGCCTGATCTTCTTCAGGCCAAGGTGCACAGGCATTCAGAGGGAACATCTGGCTGTTCAGTAGCAGTGCCAAGTACGGCACCTACGTGGGTGTCTTGGTGTTGATGCCTCTTGGGAGATGTTTTATCTGGAAAATTCTGTGTTCTTCAGGCATTAGGATCCCCTTGCAATATCCTGTTATGCATTAATGTTACAAAGCTGGAATGAGGATAGACAATATTCCTCCTTTCAACCATTTAATTCTACTTGCTTGAGTCTGTTGCAATCCACACGTTTCATTAGCAGATAGAAAGCACATCTGAAAGCTACCCTAATGAAAAAACATGTTTTCCATCCTTCTTCAGCATTGATATTCAAAATTACTATATATTTCAAAATTAGGATATAGTAATTACTACTGTTACTATAACTTACTCTGGCAGCTCAAGCTGTGCAGGTCTGTGTAGTGAATCAAAACAGCATGACTAACTCTGTGGAATGAAGCCTAGCAAATGGTTCCCAAGCTAGGAGAGAAATTAAGGTCAAGAACAGCTACCTAAATGTGTATTCATTTCTTACACATTCATTATATCATACATTTTACCTACCCGATTATCTGTTTCAACAGAAAAAAAAATGTTATTTCGTACATATTATTTATACAATATAATTTATATTCCTACATATACAACTGTGTATCATTCTACATAAACATTACATATTTTACCCTATATACAATATATATTATTTAATATATCATATTGATCAACACACACTAAATGATGATGCTATTTTTTATTCATACTTTCTTTCTATATCCTCCACACTCATTATTCAGTCATTTTCTCATTTGGGGGCATTTAATTTCCTGGGTAATTTTTTCATTGTGGCTTTTGTTGAAGTTATAACAACAGATGACTTTCAGAATTGATTTTAAGATAGTTTTCAGTACAACTTTTAGGGGAATAATAATTTATTTTCTAAGACTTTTGTGCCTAGATGGTTGATTTTGTTAAGCAGCAATTTTCAAGAAAACAGAAAATTAAAAAAAATGGGACATAATGAATAAGAAGGAGAGACAAAAAGAGAGAAAAGCTTTTCTGTACATATCTGACAGTGAGACAGAAAGAAACAACAAATTTATACTGCAGGCTAGAAACCTAGCTTTTGAGAACAAAAAGCAACCCAGTGGTAGAAAAAAAGAAAAAAATCCTACTTCCACTAAACAACTTCTGCTTTGCATGCAGGCTTCATCACACCGACTTGGAGCTCCCAGTCTACTGAAATGAATGCTAATCCATGGAATGGATGGCATGGCTGGCTACTGCAGAGAGAAAAGAGCTGAATCTATTTGGCCTATATCCAACTCAAGATTTTTAAATGAAATAATATTTACCCTTGTACCTCTCAGCATTTTATTTTTCTCCTTAGTCCATAAGTATTTTATTCTTCCATCTTGGCCAACTTTCTCCTTTCCTTTCAGGCTGCCCAAAGGAGCCTTAAATCTCCTTACTGCTGCTTCAGTCTCCAGTGCCCACTCCATGTTTCAAGAGTTTTTGTGCAATTGCTTATTATTAGAACTTTTTTCTTTACACCAAGTTTCATACCTCTTTGGGTGTCTCAGTGTCCCTTGCTGTGAAAATTTACAAACAATGACTAAATTTTTTTTAACTTGACATGCCTTTGGACTGCCCTCAGTTAGACACAGATTTTATGGTTTGTTTTACACTTTTTGTGTGTGTTAAAGTGCCATGTCCTGTTCAGTGTAATGCAAATAATAAATACCGTGTACTTGTCATTATGCAATCATGCGCTTCCAAGAAAAATATGATAAAGCTGTCTAATGATGACATAGTGAAATAATTATTTCCTCCTTGCTTTAAGCAAAAGATTTTCAGGCTCTACTAATGCATCTTTGCTTGAGGAACATTGCCACCTAGCAACAAAGTATCCTCTCAGGCTTCTGGACAAAAGCTATAAAAAACTGCCCTAGCAGCAGCTCTTAAAACTTTTTCAAATAGTTTTGGAAATTTTGTTTTTGTCCTTTTGCCACTTAGCATTCAATGCCAGCTGGCATTCTGCAGAACAGAGGAAAATTGCTAGCTATTTAGTCTTGGAAGCAGTCTTTAAAAGGCTAGATACAGAAGTTTAAAAAAAAAAAAAAAAAATGTTAAGTTGTTCCTTTAACACATACTTTGCAGTAAGGGATAATGTGGAAGAACACCAACCAAGTAGGATACCTGCCAGACGTCCTCATAAAGCCAGGAGAAAATATCTGCTGCCCACCCACTAGCAGGGTAGAGTGCACAGCCCTTTTTTTTCTCTGATGCCTCTAAGAAAGCTAACACTGGCTATGGTGTGTGCGTGAAAAATGCTTGCAGTGTTAAATCAGGTTAAAAATTAGAATTGGTATACATTAAACAAACAAACAAAATTCAAAGAGCATATGGCCTAGAAAGATACAGGAGGAAAAAAGTGAGAACAAGAATTAGTTCAACAAATTCAGCAAAATTATAACTGGTTAAGAAGACATCGTTTGCCAAAGTGACAGAATTAGGTCTGTTTTGGGACTGTTCTCTAGAGCAGAGACATCTGGTATCTCACCAAATCATTTCATGTTTTTGAAGATCTAAAACAGTAATGGGAACTGTCTCTGACTGGAAAAGCAAGTAATGGTTACAATCACAATTACAAAATATAGGACATTTTACATAAAAATGAGAAATCTAGCCAAAGATAAAACATAAAACATTACAGTAAAAAAAAATATAAGACTCATTTTTTAATGCTTTAATGAGAAAAAATTAACTAAATAGCTTTCACAATGTTGTCAGAAGTGCTATGCAGGCAATGACTGAACATGAATAAAAGAAATACAGCAAAATGGCTTACTCCAAGACCTAAGTAGCCTAAACCATATGTTTTTACAAGCATGTCATATATGTTACATGCTTAAAAATATTTAAATACTACTTTAACTGTATGGATAGTTACCAAGAAACAAAAAAAAGGTCTTGTTATTGCTGATTGAGTTGAGCTTCTATAAAGACAAGAAATAAAGAAAAGCTATTAAAAATGCATTGTATTAATATCCTGTCAATCGCTGATACTGTAAATCAGCCTCTTTTCTAGTGTCCTGAATAAGTATTGTCAAGTCTCAACTGTGGCAAACTTTGATGCTCTAACACATTTATTTTCCTGTCTTCTGTTCTTTCTACATTGAATATATGAGACCAGTGTAACTCTCTGGAAGTCTGTGACCAGAAAAGACTACAGAATACTTTTCAATGACAAGAAGATAATACGGCTTTTTTATCAACTGCAACATAAGAGAGTGTAATACATACCCTATTCACATGATACTGTGGTTCAAGCTGAAGTGGTCATAGCTTGCCCACATATTTGTTGGTTTTTCTTTCCTGGAAATCTAGAACAATTATTGAATTACAGTATCTTGCTAATTTTTTTACCAACCAATCAATGATCCAAACCTTTGTGTTATTTTCAAAGCACACAGTGGCCATAAAAAAGGATTACTTCAGTTTGTAGGCTGTAAAAACCCTACAAATGGAAGATGGGGATGCCGAAAGAAAGATCAACTGTAGATTCACCATTACACACATTACAGCTGCCTACTGCATAAAGCCTGAATTTAGAGCCTACACAATGATTCATATACACAGAACACTTTTGTCCCTTCCTCAGTACCCAGCCCTTTTGGCAGATCTGTGTCATGTGTACCAAAATTTGATTTTAAAAAAAGATGATGTAAAAAGATATCTTATAATTTAGAGGAGTAAATAATATGCAAAGCAAAACCAGTGAATCAAATGCTGAGAAAAGGGATGCTCAGCGTTATTTTTTAAAGGAAAAGTTCGGTAGGGTGTGATAGGGTGCAACTTGCAGCAGGTTCTCTGCAGTATGATGAATTTCAGCTTTGCAGACGTCTATTTACTGACAAGACAAATTCATTTTTAAATATAACTTACGTATGATCTATGCAGCCTGCAGTTTTAGAGATCTAGTGTGATTGTTTCAAGGCCATATCCAATAAAGAACATGGACAGTAGTTTTCACATGCCACAAATTAACAACAGCTATATCAACAGTCTAATCACTCTTCATCTTGCTTTTATTTCAGGCTTATTCTTGATGCACAACACATGACTAATCAATTGCATACAGATAAGCTTCTTGCTTCATTTACATGGCAGTGACAGTGCTGCTGTGATTCAAAATTCATCTTGAAATCCCAGTCTCTACAGTCGACAGCATAATTGACATTGAAATTGACAACAAACTGTGAGGCTGGAGAGTCTCCAATATATAATGTCTGCCAATACAAGATCTGTCCTGCCTGGAATCTTCACGGATGCTTTCTATTTTCCATAGCTTAAAATGCATAGAACTGAAGTTACTACTGCTGAAATATCATATCAAGCACATCAGATTAATTTTCCAAAGAAAACAGGGACATACTTAAAAATTCCACCCCTAAGTGATTTTAGAAGACGTGGTTACCATCTTATGCCTTTGATCTGTAGATAAAAGATGCTTGTAGATGTCACCCTATACAAGAGCAAAATATTGACTGAGTGAAAATACTGTCCAGCGAAATAAGATGAGAAAGCAATTTAAAAAAAAGTACAAAAGTGACTATGGACATAGTAATCACAGAGAAAATTCCAAATGCATGTGAAATGGTAGTGAAGTAGTCCTTATCCGTTAACTCCCTACCTGTTAAAATGTGATTTAGCTAAGTACCACAAACAGCAAATCTTTAGAAGTAAAGATTCTTGAGAATACTTAAATTTTTGTTTGAGTTTAGCCTTTAGCACCCAGAAGTATGACAAGAGCTGGAAATATTTTGTCATACAGTCAAAAATGAAAAACTGTTGTTGCCATTTGCTGATTATGGTCCTGTGTCCCTTGCCTTTTATATTCAGATTCACAAAATGTCACGGTGAAACAACTTGTACGGACAGTGGCCTCAGACTTACTTGAATAATTTTTGTTCTGGCACACTTGATTACAGCACTAAGGCTACTTCAGTTGCTCCTGATGTCAGTTAAAGATAGTGTGTAATATTACATGTGTGAACATACAGTGTTCTCACAATGTTCTAGGGACCTTAACCCATTTAATTTCTCTGAGTTTGCTCAGCTTTAGAGTTTAAATCCTGCTGCTTACAAGCAGACCACAGACGTAACTTTTAAAATAACCAAATCACTCTTAGTCATCAATTTACAGTAATCATTTTCTTAAGTGGCTGGTGTCCCTACCCATGAATGAACTGCAAATTCTAGGATCTGGACTACATTTGAGTCCTTTTGCCTGAGATGGCGCACCTTGTAATGCTACCCACTGAATGCTAGTGAGAACGCTGTGATGTCTATGTAAACGAACCTAGTAAACTAGAGAAACGTAGCTGTGAAAGAGGAATTTGTTTACTCTCCCTCAGACTGCTGAGACCAGCCGACTGCAGCTACTGCTGTAATTCAAAATTCAGTATCTACACAGCTCCTTATCGCGGTATTTTCGGAGTTGGAAGGGACCTCTAGAGATCATCTAGTCCAACTCCCCTGCTAAAGCAGCATTGCCTAGAGCACATCACTCAGGACTGCTATGCGTGTGCTTTGCTGACAGTAAAGCTGCGCAGTGTGTATAACCACACACTGAAGACGTGTGCTTTCGTCTAGCACTGTATTTAAAGCTTTTTTTTTTTTTTTTTTTTTTTATCCAGGATACCCTCGTTTCCGTTTAGCTTCACAATTTCCGTCTAAAACCTCTGCTGTCTTTAGATCCCTCCTGCCTCGCTCTGGTCTGAAGACACACTACGCTCACCTGGGGATGAGAGCTAAAGGAACGTATTAAGCTCTCCCGGCCCTCGGCAACGCAGCTAACTGTACCTTGCCGGTCGACCTCGGGCGGCAGCCAGGCAGGCGGCCCAGCCAAGGTGCGCGGCTCGGGGCTGGCGGCTGCCGGGCCGGAGGGAGAGCGGCTGCTGGCAGCGGCCTGCAGGGGACCAGCCCGCCCGTCGCAGGGCTGCGCTCGGATACCAGCGCCCGCCTGCATGGGAGGAGAGTGAGGAAGGGGAGCAGGCTCCACAGGAGCGCGACTGTAGGGCCCCGGCGACAGGCGAACCGAACCGGACCGGACCGAACCGAACCACCCCGCCGCCCGCCTCAACCTCACTGGGGCCGCGGGGAGTGCCGGGACCGACCGGCCTCCCACCATGGCCAATGAGCGCGGGGAGGGGCGGGGCCTAGGGTTACAGCGAGGACCAGCCACGCCCCCCAAGGCGCGTCCGGCCGTTGGGCGCGGCCATTTTAAATGCGTGAAGGCGGGAGGCTGCAGGGGCGGCAGCCAATCGGGATAGCAGCCTGGCGCGCCGCGTGGCGGCGGGCGGGCTCGCTCAGCGGCGGGCGGGCTCAGCGGCGGTTGGGGTGCCCGGGCAACCGGCCGCGCGCGCGCGTGTTTGTGTGAGCGGCTGAGCGCCGTGCGGAGGCGGGCGGCTCCCGTAAGGGCTGGGCCGGTGGCTGGCGGGCTCGGGAGGAGGGGCGGAGCGGGGGTACTGCCGAGGCCTGCGCCGCGCTTCAGCGGCGGCTCGCAGGCTCTGGGCTGGGGGAGAAGGCGAGTAACTCCGGCGGGGTGGCATCCGTGCCGCGGTGCCGGAGCGGGCGGAGGCTGGTGGCCCAGCTGGCGGTCCGCAGGGGGTGGCTGAAGGCCTCTTCCGGGAGGGTGGGACCGGCCGGGCGGAGAGGGGCGTACGGTACGGGAGGGAGCGACTGTAGCCGCTCCTGCCCCCTCCCCCGCCGGCTACGGGCGCTGCTCTCGTGTTCCCGTGGGTGATGGCGAGCAGCGCAGTCCCCAGTTCATGCTGGTTTGATGGTGTACTTTGCTGGGGGAGCGGGGCACTGAAGTAGTTCCCCGAGTTGGTGGCAATATTAAGTGGGTGAAAGACAACCCCCCTTTTTTACCCGTTATAACCAGAGATGTTTTTTTTGCGTGTGTTTGGTGGGTAATGTATAATGTACTTAAATACAGTGGTCCGGCAAGTCAAATAACCACCAGGCTATGGTTAATAAAGCGTGTAAGCAGAGAGTAAGCATGTAGTGAAGCTTCCTGTATGCGTCTTGCCGTTCCGGGTGTGGGGCATGGTCATTGTTTCTGTGGTCAGTCGGCTTGTATGCAATTTTTTTGCCTCCCTGTAAACTTGCCCAGCTGTTTTTTGGATCGCTATAAACTTACAGCTGGCTAAAAACTCTTAGCATGGAACTGGATTTCTGTTCTACTATGTGCTTTGTTTCTTTCTTTTTTTTTTTTTTTTTTTTTTACTTAATTTGTCCCTAGCTAGTATTATCTGATGTCTTCTTTCTTCCCTATTAAAAGAGATGGTAAATAACCCTGTATACATTCTCACAGCCAGTCAAGATATTCTAGGGTTGTGACAGATGCACTGATTTCTCTGCAGAAGAATTCTAGTTCACATAGTTGTTTCTCAGTTGGAAGTTATTGTGGGTCTGATTAGTTTTCCTTTCTACCTGCAAGTGGTTTAAACTTCAGGGCCAGGGCCAGGAGCTCCTGTCTTTACAGTTTGAGGTGCGGTGTTCAGGTGTTGCAGTGAAAGCCACTGTGAAAGAATATTGGTCAGCTCTGGAGATACCAGGCTAGCATGTTGTGTGTTGATACATCACCTGAAGTCACTGGTGCTTTACAATTGCTGGTCACTTTCTCATGCTGAAGTGTTGGATTATAATTTAGTTGGTTTCTGTTCTTCTGGCCACAGTGTGGTCATTATCTGATGCTAGTAGATCAGAGACAAAATAAAAGAAGTAAAAGGGCGTAGAGGAACTATTATTTGAGTTTCTATTCCTATTATTATTACTGTTTCAGTCATCCAACTACTAATAATGAGATTTTTTTTTCTAAATTGAATTCTTACAAATGGCTGTCCACGTGCTTGTACATATCCAGTAATTCTTGGCCCGTGTTGACATCAGAGTGTTTCAGACAATTGGCTGAAGCTTTCTAGTTTTTAGCAATATGAAAAAATGTTCACAATGTGAACATTGTTTGATATCCCATGTGGGATACTTAACGCCGTCTTGATTAATGAATAAATAAATAGATAAATGAGTCCTCTAAATATACTGACAAATATTCCTACTGAGATCGTGAAATTACTTACCCTTAATAGGTGTGCCATAGCAGTATTTTTTGTACTTGGGAGTTAGTACTGTTGTGCTACATGGGTACTCCTGTGTAACAGACTTATGCCTGAAAAGTGCTTTCCTAAATTTGGTGAGATAAGTATATAAGGTATGCAATAGCAAAAATCTTTAGGAAAACACACTTATTATTCTGTGTTATGAGAATTTAGACTTTTGATTGAAGTTGCAGAGAAGTTCTCAACTAGTTCTCTATGGAATATTCATTTGTATCCCTTTATGTTGGGTCAGGGAGTGTCCAAGGCTCTCAGGAGTCTGCAGACCCTGACACTATGAAATGAATTTTTAAGAGGAAAAGAAGAACTTTACAACAGTTAGTACTTGAACATTAGGCCTTTTGTGTTTTGGGTATACCTATTTGTGTGGGAAAATAAAAATGCTGGGTTTTTTGGATTGTTTTGTTGTTTGTTGTTTTTTTTTTCACCCCCTTATTCATTCAGCTGTACTTAACACAGGTAGTGGGCATCACAAGATACCAATGTTTTAGCTGCCACATCAAAGGCATGTAAATGCTATACAATATGCATGAACATACTCATGTTTTGGGTATGTTGAATTGAGTTTGTTGCAAAATCAATTATACATTGCAAAAAGTTTATAACTTTTATTCCTCCCTTGTTTTAGAGACATTTGTCACATAAAAAAATGATTGAGTCAGTCAAAATAAGGAGACAGTGCATGCTGGATTTCTACTCGCATTATGAACATCTTTGTGCTCTTCAAGGCTCTGTCCCACTGAAAGCTGTGAAGACTAACCTCACTCAGGGAGCTCTTGATCTAACTGTAGATAGCATCAAAGCTGCTGATTGGGCACCACTTCTGAATGCTATCAGGCATAATAAGACTCTGACTTCTATTGGAATAAGAAGTTTCCATCAACAGGGTCTTGGAGAATCAGGTTTGTAGTGATGGGTGTAAAAGATAAATATATTGATGTATGCATATTAGAATTTGCTGCACAAACATTTTGTGTGATTGAATACATGGGGGGAGGAATTGTAATAACTAAGGAATTATTTCTATTTAAGAAAAGCAGCAAAAAAGCGAAGTGTGATTATGATTGCTTTTAAGCCAATAGGGACTGGATTTTACTGATGTGTAATTTTTGTTGTTTACTAGGTGTTGAAAGATATAAAACTTACTTTAGAAGGAGAATTCCAGCAATTCGATCAAAAGACTTGACTGGCCAACTATGCAAAGCTGTCAAAGGCTGTCTCAGTATATCAGATGTACTAAAAAATTTAGAACTTCAGGGTTTGCTTCTGAGGGAGAGAGATCTAATACTTTTAACAAAGGTGAGAATATATTAGTATACAAATAAATTGAAAATATCCTTAGAACATAGAGAAGTACCAACTAAATTTTATGAATATTTGTCACAGACAAGGATGTTCTTCTTCTAAGATACCTGTGTTACCTATCGTATGAATGATTCTGCTGAGACATTTAGTGTAACCTATTCTTGCTGAACCTATCGAAGTCGCATTACCTTCCCTTGCCCCTATTCATCAAGACTTAGAAGAAAGATCTTAGCAACATTTCTGCCATGCGTTTGGGGTGTATAACTTATGCTTGTGACTGAAACTACTGTGCATGTACATGACAGAAGGAAAGTTGTGGGACACCAAAGAGATAAAAACAGGTCTTCGAGATGCGTTGGAACACTCTTCAGTTTGCTTGTGAGTGGCTTCTAGGAAAGGAGGTTGCTGCTTGGTGCCCATAGGCTACGGCTCCTCCTGTGCTAAAGTAATGAACCAGCTTAAACTGGTTCACTTGTTTTGACCTTCCTCTGAAACCCCTAGAGTTTCTTGTAGGGAACACAAAGAGTTCTGAGCAGTTTGAGTGACTTTGTCTTTTCTCTGTTAGTATTTTTGCTTTTCAAGCCAGTTAACAAACACTGTTTTTATTCTGAAGGGCTTGGCCACAGCCTCATCTCTGGAGAGTGTCTCTTTGGCCCACTGTCCAATTGGAGATGGAGGATTAGAAAGTAAGTTCAGAATCAAAAGTGTGTAAATATCCTTTTGTCTTTTTTAGCCCTTTATATAGGTAAGAAAGTTCTTCTGTACTTCCATTCCTGTTTTAAACCTGTCTATAGTGATTAAAATAACAATCTGCACTTTAAATGTTGTTAACTCACATACAATAAAGACTTGAGTCCCCTTCCCTGGAGATTTTCAAGACCCGCCTGGATGCAGTCCTGAGTAATGTGCTCTAGGCAATCCTGCTCTAGCAGGGGAGTTGGACTAAATGATCTTTAGAGGTCCCTTCCAACTCTGATAATTCTGTGATTCTGTGAATTTCTTCATTTGTTGCTAATAAATAGCCATATGACTTCATAATGATGTTTATACTTTTATTTAAAACAACAGTCATAGTATTTGTTTGAGGTTAACTCTTTCTTGATTTGTTTATGTTTACATAAGTAAACTGAAATAAAATATGTTCTAGCATGTTCAGATAATCTTTGCTAAACACTTACACTAGATATATATAATCTTAGAACACTTTAAATGTATTTAAAATATATTTTGTATTTCAACACTAGTTCTTTGTCAAGGCTGTTGCCTACTAAAGCTGATTCAACTTCCTAATAAGGCAGTGAAAAAGTGTGCGCTGATAATCTGGCTGTGGTCTGTGTAGATAACATGCATGCTTTTGTTTCTTCAGCAATCTGTCAGAGTGTAAAGAATTCAGCTACTATCAGATATGTAAACTTCACAGGATGTAGCCTCACATGGCGAGGGGCAGAACATATAGCAAATGTATTAAAGGTAATTTAATCACCTTTCCTAGAACCAAACATTCACAAGAAATTAAATACTTTTTTTTTTAATTTACTTCCAAGCTCTATATCCACCGAAGTACTTTGTGAGCAGCAGATGTGAATACTGAAGTATGTGAATAGTCCTCAAATTTGTAATTTTGTATGCCAAAAGTAGTTTAGTTTACTGATGTGCGATTTAAATATGGTATGTCTTAGTAAACATAAGTTAAACAAATAACAGATTAGACTGATGTATTTTCTTTAAATGACGATTAGGGCTGTAAATGCCTGCCACCTGTTTTGGAGAGTGCTTCTTTCATTGTCACAAATTTTGAAAAATGTCTTAAGTATTCTTAAGCATTGGGTAAGAATAATTGAGTTTACAGTTTAGAAGCTACTAATTAACTGATTAGTAAGCTTGTGACTAGTACAATATTCAGATGAATGTTAACATTGGTATGCATGAAAGCACATAATTTCCTAGTGTGTATTTCCTATTCAAGATGCATTGAAAGTGTCTGTCTGCCAAAAGAAGGTAATAAGTTTTGTAGACATATTTAATAATTTGCATTGCAAATTGGATGATCAGAACAAACATGACTTAACTATTGTAATATTTAAAAATTACTTGTATTTCTTGATCTCAGAAATGGTATAACTTAAATCACCACTAAAGCAGTTAAACATCAGTTACAAAGATAATTTGTGATCTTGTTATCAATAATAGCTTTGCTTTTGCACTTGGTAACAGCTTCTTTGTTTGCAAAGCACCAGGCAATGAAAAGACATGGTGAAGCTTGGGCTGAAAGCCTGCGTTACAGGAGACCTGACCTTGACTATATGACTGGCTTGAGGCGGATTACTTTTAACTGCAACATGCTTGTTGGAGATAGAGGAGCAAGTGCCTTTGCAGACTGTCTAGGAGAGGACCTTTGGCTAAAAGGTATTGTGAATATTGACTTTTAAGATACAGCAGAGGCAGGCAGAAAACGTAAAATTGTCAGTTACAGCAAATTGTGCCAGAAGAGTAACTCGCTATTTAGCTAGGAAAAAGTAATCTTTTTTGAAAAGAAATTGCTCTTCCTCTTTTGAATTTTCAAAGTGTCCGAATACTACTGTGTCACCTGCTATTGTCCTCTAGTATTTTGGAGAAGTAATTTTTTCTACAGTATATCTGTACAAAATGTCTAATGGTGGTGTAAGTCATAGCATTTTGGAATCAAGTACTTACCTGGTGAAATTGTTTTATAGTTTGAGCCATGTGTACAGATAACATACAAACTGATGGAAGAGGATCAGATTAGAGAATACTTAAGCAAACTAGACGTATGGAAGTTCAAAGGCCCTGTTGGGATGTATCCAGAAGTGCCGAGGGAGCTGGCTAAGGTAATTTTGAGGCCACTCTCAGTAGTCTCATAAGGATCATGGTGATTGGAAAGCCTGCCTGAGGACTGGAGGATAGCAAACGTCACTCCTATCTTCAGGAAGGCTGGGAAGAAGGACCCATGGAACAACAGGCCGGTCAGCTTTACCTGGATCCCTGTGCTGCCATCCAGAGGGACAGCAGGCTTAAGAAATGGGCTGATAGGAACCTTGTGAAGTTTGACAAAAGGAAGTGTGAAGTCCTGCACCTGGGCAGGAATAATTCCATGCACCAGAACATGCTGGGGGCTGCGTGGCTGGAAAACAGCTTTGCAGAAAGGGTCTAGAGGTCCTGGTGGACAACAAACTGATCATGAGCTAGCAAACTGCCTTTGTGGCAAAGAAGGTCAATGGTGCCCTGGGCTGCATTAGTCAGAGACTTGCAAGCAGGTTGAAGGAAGAGATTCTTCCCCTCTACTCAACACTGGTGAGGCCAGATCTGGGCTCCCCTGTACAGCACAGAGCTGGAGCTACTGGAGAGAGTCCAGTGAAGGGCCACTAAGACCATGAAGGTACTAGAGCAACTCTTGTTTCAGGAAATGCTGAGGGAGCTGTGAATGTTTAGCCTGGATAAGAGAAGGCTCAGGGTTGGTCTCATCAAGGCGTACAAATATCTGAAGGGAGGCTGTAAGGAAGATGGAGTCAGCTTTTTCCAGCAGTGCCTGGTGACAGGGCAAGAGGAAGTGGGCATAGACTGAAACACTCGAGGTTCCTCCTGAACATCGGGAAACACTTTCTTACTGTGAGGGTGACCAAACACTGGCACAGGTTGCCCACAGTGGTTGTCGAGTCCTCATCCTTGGGAGGTCTTTTTAAGTGATTCTGCTTGACCAGGGGTGATTTGGCAAGGTGACCTCCAGATGTCCCTTCCAAGCTCAACCAGTCTGTGATACTGTGCATGCACAACATGAAATAAATGACAAAGCCATGATAGTATTACTTCATGGCAACCACGCAACTTATTGATGTGTGCAAGCAATGAACTTGTAGAAGCATTGGCTCAGACTTTTTAGACATAAGTTGCATGTTTGTACATATGATGTTACCTTGGGCAGTTGACTTAATTGGTGCCTGGAATATTACACCTACTCGGAATTGTCAAGAACAGCGACTTAAATGTGATCTTTATATTCTCTCCTTTGCAGTAGTTTAGCAGTTATTTCTTAATGTTGATGTGTAATACTCATTTTTAGTTTTTTTCTCTGGAAGTAATATTCTTGTTTTTACACATGGCTGTTACTGTCATGTCCTCTCTTCTCATGCTTCGTGTTCTGTGAAATGGAGGTTTTCAGCAGGTGTGGGTTAAATTGTATTAGCCATTGACTACAGGTTACGCCACTGAATATGTTTTATTTCTTTTTTTTACCTCCCTAAACATTTTAGCACTTGATTTGCAGCAGTGTGGAATATCCAGTGAAGGAGCAAGGTCATTATTAGATGCTCTTCAAACTAACACAACATTAGTGGTACTTGACATAAGAAAAAATCCATTAATTGGTATGTATCTGTGTCTACCTTTGTCTTTGTGATTTGTTTGTTGTTTTTTTTTTTTTTTCTCCCCAGTAACTGGCGGGTAAATAAACTGCTTTTGAGGAAAAAAGCTGCAACAGTATTTTGCTAAACATTGTTAAAATGGGGAAAGGGAGCAGTGTAGGTAATGTCTACTGCTTATTCAATGATCTGTTTGTTTGCCGAAATACTTGTCTCATACAGGAAATCCTTAATAAATATCTTAATTCATTCCAGATCACGTTATGATGAAAAACATTATTGAAAGAGTTCTTATGAATGGAAATAGTGCTAATTCGGAGGTATGTGTTAGACATTTTGGAGTGAGTTTGGGGTTTTCTTTGCAGCTGCCATTGCACTTTTTTTTTAAGGACAACTTTGTTCACTATTAATCTAAACCAGCTATTTTAGATATAAACACAAGTCTGACTCTTAAGCAGTTTAAAAAACAAGCGAGAAAACCACTATAAAGGGAAAACCTAAAAACACTAGCAGCAACGTGAGACTGTTGGGCATTTTGTATGATTTTTTTATGTAATTTAAGATGTAGTGTAATAAAACCAGGATATCCATTTAGTGAAAAGAAAAATGGAAATCCCTGTATGTACTTGGGCATTATAATAGGATAAGTAAATATTGCTGTGACATGTGTCTTATTAACATGGTAATAATAACTTTTCATTTCAAAGCAAAGGAAATCACAATTTAAAATTTAAAACTTAATTTATTTTGAGACTTTTTTGTCATTAATTTAAGTAGTTAAGATTTTTTTTTTTAAGTTACTCAAGACTATACTTTCCGATGCTAACCATCTAAGAAACCAGTTTAGTTTAAGTACAGTACTTTTTGCCATCTTTATCTAATAGTCCATAGACAGTTTACAGTAATATGCATAAACTAAGTATCTGGACCATTTATGATTAGATATACTGTTTAAATACTGAGTCTTTTGTTTATAACACAGAAATCAAATTCAGTTCCCGAAGGAGACAGCAAACATCTGAGTATACTCTCGTTCTTGTTTCCACTGAGCTGCAACAATCCCAGTTCTTTTTGCTTTTGAAAAGGCTTAAAAATCAGAGCTGTGGATCTGTAGGGAGTATCTAATAAACTGAGAAGTTTGTATGTAGAATTCCTTGAGGATTAATACAGTTCCCCACTTCAATCTCTTAAAGACTTTTTTGGAGAAATTGAGGTTGGTTGTGAAGGAGTACTCTTTCTCCTTGGCTGATGCAATCAACACTTGCGAAATGTTGCAGGGATCACATGCAAATAGCATCTGCCTGGAGATTCTCAAGATGATTGGAAAGTTGAACTGTGAAAAGAAGCAACTGTCTGGGGAATCTCCCGTATAGTATAAGATCACTCAACTCAAGACATCTGTTTTATATTCATCCAGGCAGTGCAGTATCTTAAGTCTTAGTGGTGATGCTGGTAATTCTTCATATCTCGTTAACAACATAAATTACAAAGGACTGACCACCAGCTTGCTAAGTAACTTTGCTTCTTCCACAAATAACAACACCAGCCTAGATCCTTTATTTCATAAACTCTGGGGAGTAGGCTGTTGTAAATAGTATTTGCTCTTTATCATGGGAATAGTGCAGACACTCAGAAAGGGATAATCCACCTGTTTAGCAAGATGAACACAAACATTTGATGTTGAGGTTGATATTCTTTTGAAACTGAAATGTTTACTACCCTAATCTAGGATTTACAGTTGGTTTTGAGCTCTTTTATGGAAGCCTGGATATTATGAAGTGAAAAACAGTTGAGTTTCTTTGAGGTGGTGTCTTGATATGCTCTATATTGAAAGTCAGCAATGTGAGGTTTTGTTTTGTTGTGTGTGAGTGTTGGTGGTGTGTTGTTTTGTGTACATCACCAGAGGTGTTAAGACAAACAATTGGTCAATAAGCTCTGTTGCAGAAGGAACTGCAAGGACTGTTTCTTCATTCTATCAGTAGTCAAAATTCAGCTGTACAATTTAAAAAACACAACGTACAAGTAAAAACAATTTAAGAGTGTATTTGCGATGACATATTCTAAATTCTGGATGTAACTAACACTCTGGTTCAGTCTATTTTTAACAAGCTTTAACATAATACAAAAATTTCACTTATTTTTCAGATTTTCCATTCACTATATTCCATTCACTATATAGGATTCACTATAGACTAAGTTTACAATAAAAAAAAAAAATCACTTTTTTAAAATTTGTAACTTAAGCTTGTCAGACAGAATACGGTCAGTTAACATCTACATTGCTTCCTTTTGTCATCTGTGTACTGCCTCCAAACCTGTTTTAAAAGGATGTGCTGGTCCATTTTCAGTAGTGGAAAAAACATGGGTGTCTATCTTTGAAATGATTTAATTTAGTAGGGATTTTTTTTTTTCTTTTACCTCTGTTAGTTGCTAGAGGTCTGGATTTCATATTGGTAGAAAATTAAGAATAGATTGGACTAAGTTTAGCCTACCTGTTGGGACTTCTTGAATACAAGGTCTAAGATGTAATTTTCTGCGTGAAACTGGTCTGCCGCTTACTCTTGCAGCAAGTGACCTAACTCATACCGTATCTCACCCACAGATAACTAAAGAGTTGCATGGATGGTCATCCTTAGTAGCGCCTCTAGTTTCATCTGCCTCTAGTTTCAGCTTTTTATCCTGCCAAAGGCTAACTGTCATAATTCTCATGAGTAAAACTTAGTAAAGTGTCGAATTTGTTTGTATCTGAGAAGTGGCAGAGCTGCCTTCTGTACCATCTCATCATGGCACCCGTTGTGTCAACTCCATTGTTTTGCTTTTGCAGAAAACACATTGAGGTGCTGCTGTGTACAAAGAGAAGTTGGGTGGGCTTTTGAATGACATCATAATAATAAGCTATCACAACTACAAAAGATCACGTCTTGGCTGCTATGAATAGCCTGTAATGTACTGTCTCCACTTGCTCACTGGATACCAGCCACAGCAGCCCTTCCATCCTGTTGTGCATAAAACCTGGTTGTTTCTCTTTTCTTTTCAATAGCATGTAGGTTCTTGCCTTTTGGGTTGGGTTTTCAGTTTTGCAAGAAGAGCTGCCTGCTGCTAATTGATGCCTTTAAATTTGATGGACAGCTAAAACAGAGGAAAGTTGTATTATCCTAGTAGCGCTGTGTAGCTAGTATAGTGGATTGTAATCGTAGATATGACTGGGTGTAATAGGTGGTGAAAGTTTGTGTAGATTCTGAGAGAGACTGAATAACTTAGGAAAAGTCCACTAAAGGTGTCAATAAAACAAATTCCTTTCATAGTCTCAGCTGAAGGACTTAGTCATTTTTCAACACTGTCTTAATATGTTTGCTGTCTTTATACTTAGATGTACAAATGCAGCAGGCAGCTAGACAAGAGACAGGCTATTGGGCTAGATGACTGTTAGGTTTAACCTAGTGTAGTTGCTCTTTTATGGTGTAATAAAACAAAATTAAGATGCTCTTGCTCTTAGAAATTTACAATTTAGTTTTACTCTATTTTTTTAGTTTAAAATGAACAGTTCAGTTGTCAGGAACTCGGTCCAGCTGTAGGCCCAGCAAAACTTACACAAGGATTACTTGAGTCCAATTTTTTTTTTTAAGTTTTTCTTTCCAGTTATAAACTTGGACTAAACTCGGTCTGTTAGAGCACAGTAATGACATTTTAATCTTCCCTGTGCATTAGGTGTCAATAACTTTGGCGTACTGTTCCTCATACTCTGATGTGGGGTTTAGGACTGTCTGAGTTAAGCTTTGTGTTAATATCAACTGCATTTCTTTCAACAACTGTTTCAGTGCCAGACTTTGTACTAAACTATAGTTTCATGCACACTGAAAATTAAGAAAATCTACCTGGAACAATAAAACTTTTACTGGGGAAATGGGAACCTTTAAGAATAGAGCTGTTGCTGCAAGTAAATGAAGTTTGAAGCACAGCAATTACCTTTGATTATCACTATGTCTTAATTTTAGTTTGGAGGCTTTTGCTGTGTAAGGATGAATTTTCATTACAGGCATTGAAAATTAAACTTCGTATTTTTTTAAAATAGTAACTTTATTGGTAATACAAAATCATGTTAGGGAAGCTTTTATTACTCTCGAACTTTGGCCTGAGCCAGTCATTCCTAGCAAGCCAGCTTTCTGAGAATGAAAAGCAAAAGCCAGTTTCCTTTTTATAGGGTTGATGCCATTTTTTTTTACTATAAAAGGAGAAGTGTTTTGCACAGGAGAAAGGAAAATATTGGATGGGATATTATAGTGGTGTTCTGGGAACACTTTCTGGTAATGTAGCACTCAGAGTCACATTGAATCTGCGTTTGAATTGGGGCTTTGTGGGATGTTTGTTTTTCCTTAATTTTACAGTTTATTATTAAGCTTTTGCTAACTAGCAGTGTTCTCCATATATCTAACAAAAACCATTCTAGTCCTAAATGAGCACCTTTTTAAATGTCAGTTACTAAACCAATTTTTCTTTCTTAAAAAAAAAAATAAAATTCCAGTACAAGTGGCTGACATCTCCATCTTCCAAGGATGCTTTGAAAACTAGACCAAAGAAAAGAACTATTGTCCTAGGAAGTGGTCGAAAAGGAAAAGCTACTATTCGTATTGGTAACATTGCCTTTATTTTCTCTGGCTATAGTAAATTTTGTCTACAAATTACTTTTTCAGTGTTGAAGAGCTTTAATTATAAAATTTATGATGTGTCTAAATGTCAGTGTTTTGCAGAATACTTGTCTTCCAAAAAAAATTCCATTTATTCTTAATCCAATAATGTGTCTTCTACCATCAGTGGTTTCTGCAGGAAACTTAATCTTGGTTTTAGTGCTGCTAGTTATGTGGCTGGAAAAATGGTAGGATGTGCTGACTTGAGTATGTGGAGGCATTGCATGTATTTATTCTGAGTGCATCCTCTCCACAAACTTTCGCTTCTAGGAAGCTTGGCAATAGTAAGTTGCCTAGTTCTTCTGATGCTGTAACCTTTCTGTAGCAGACTGTCCTCTGCCAGGACAAACAAGCATGCATTTTTCTTTTTTTTTTTTTTTTTTACTGATGTACAAAATGTTCTAAGATTTTTTTTTTCATCTTCATGTAAATCTGTTATAAATAGTATGTTTAAAATAACATAAGTATCTTGAATATTTATAATTAAGTACTAATAGCTGCAATACACTAAATATTTTTCAATAAGTTACTAAAAATGTCACCATAATACATTTTGGCTGTCTTTCGTCTTTGCTCTAGTTATCTGGAAGCAGAGAGGTAAGCAGAAATCAAATTTAAGTCTTTGTACAAATAAACTGTGGTGATCAGGGTGATGGAAGAAGAAAATGCCTGCCTTAAATATAGTTGTGGTGGTTTGTTTTTTTTTTTTTTTTTTTTTTTTTCTAGAGAGAGGGAGGGATTCGGAAGGTGAAGTCTATTCTATCCTGTTTACTTGTTGACAATGACCAGAGATTTGGAATTGCATTACCACAGTTATGCATTTATATACTATTACAAAATTAAATGTTTTATTGATCTCAGAAACAATAACCTGAGTTCTCAGTAGTTTAACTGTATGAAATACTAGGTGAACAGTTTGCTGGGCTTGTTAGTTTCTCACTTAGGCAGAACCTGGGGTAGAGTGATCATCCACAGTAGGTAGTTATACTGAATCTACTTTGAGTGCTAGTGTATGCTTTAAACAACAACAACATACTGGACTAGTGAACATGATTTTTCATTGCTATTCTTCTTAAGTGAAGATACCAGCTTTAGCTTCACGCTTTTTGCCAGTTACAAACCCAACGTTCTTCACACTAAAGCCACTAGGGGGCAATTTGAAGCACGTAGATAGCCGCATTGTCTACGTGGACTGTCTAAGCTCCTGCTTGAGACAATGGAGTTGGGTGTCTGAAATGAGTAATGTGAATAAACCTCTTTAGCTACAAAACTTTGCTTCCATTTTTGAATAACAGCATGTCTTATATCAGCCTAACATAGCAGTTAAGTATACTAGCTTATAATTACAAGCAGGTAAGCTGTCCACCCCTGTTTTTGAGAAGCAAAACAAAAGGTTTGAATGCTTCAGCAAAATTAGGCTGAAAAGTAGATTTCCTACAGTCCCTTTTATTACATAGAAGGTTTTAGTTATGAACAATAAGCTGTGAATTTATATGTAAATAACTATGTATAACAAATTATCTTTTCTCCTATTCTTGCTCTTCAATACAGGATTACCATCTAAAAAGTCTATAAGTCCTGGGAAAAAAAATACGTCTGCAAAAGATAGTTACTCACCAAAACCACTACCACCGGGCACAACAGGCTTCCTTCCTTGGCGGACTGCAGAACGTGCAAAGAGATGCAGGTGAGGTTTTCATAGTACAAGGGAAAATATTAAAGCATAAAGCCTGCATAATAAATGTGGTAGGGTGCAGTGTTAGTTTTTTAAAATATGTATTTGAAAGTTAGACACAGAATTTCTTACTGCATCCATATTTTTTTCTGTTTATATAGATTTTTGAGGATGTTACATAAATTCTATTCCAGTAAGTTTTTAAAATTCACAGAGAGATATAATTTGATGCCATAGAAATAGTCAGGTGTAGCAAAAAAAACACACAATCAAACCCACCTTGCTTGCTTGGTCTTTTTTTACTGGTGATTTGTCAGACTTATCATAGCCAGAGATGCAATTTAGTTTTCTAAGCTTGTAGTATAGTTGATTTGGCATTCAATTCGAGGGACCTAAGTATTTTTTTCTACCTCTTCTTTCTGGTCCATCTCCCCCAATGCCAACATAATTATTGTGATTTTAAAAAAATCAAATTGTTACATATGGAAGCCATGATATTGTTGCCATGCTTCCTTTGAAAAGTTTTTTTGTTTTGTTTTTTAATATATTCCCTAGAACTTGGCCTCTCAAAATGGAGGCTACATAAATATTTAAACATAAAATTACTTCATACTTAATGCTCTATCATAACTATTTTTATTAAACTTATTTTTCAAAATGCTTAACATCAAATTTCCCTGTTGACCTTACTTCACAATAATTAAATAAGCAAGATTCTTATGGAAGATATTAACGTTAGCATCCAGTAATGTTGCTCTAATTCATGATTAAGTAAAAGTACTAACAGAACAAAATGAGGATGTAATGAGTCATAAGGCTGCATAGTGCAGTCTCTGCTGTTTTTACTCTTACTGCTTCACCTGTCCTAGAATCCTTTGCTGGAAATGGAAGTAGCAATGGTGACATTGTGAACTTACTTTTCTCAAAAGTGTTTTTTTTTCTAATTTTAGAGGGGGGCCAGTGGATAGTACTGAAGAATTACCAGTGAAGATTCAGGTACTCTTTCTCTCATATAATAGTTTATTTAATAGATGACTGCCTGAAAAAAGATTAAAGTGTTCTCAACAGAGTCTTCTCTAAAAGTTAAGACTGCAACACACTTCAAGTTTTTCTCTCACAGAATTGCCAAATAATAGTTTACGTCAGAATTTGTTTGAAACTTCTTTGATACTTGGTTCACTCCCAGTTCTGTATCAGTATATTTTAGTTTCTTAGCCTTATGAGCAAGCTGGGTTGGATTATGGGCATAATCCCCCCACAGGCAGTAAGGAGAGTGAACAGCATTTTTATCTGAAACGTCCTGCTTCCCCCTTCCTTTCTTTCCTCCTTTTGCTATTGGACTAGATGCTTGTGTTTGCACCCGTCTGTGAACTGCTGTAGTACATAAGCCACCGGGGAAAACAAAAAAAATCCCCTTTCTTCCTTCTCCTTCGCATCTCGTTTCCATCTCCCTCCCCTCCCTGCCTCACCCACCAGAGAAAAGCTGGAGGAGTGTGTTAGTGTGTAGTAACGAATTCAATTGGCTCACAGAAGGGTCTGATGGTTGCTGAAGCCAGCGTGCTTATCCCCTGCTGTGGCCTAGGCTTCCTGTGGGCTGTGGTCCTTTGGGTGAGACCTGCTCTGACACAGGCGGTCCACCCCTCTGCTCTGGCGTGGGGGTCTTACTAGGGCTGGAGTGTGGGTATCTGCTCCACTAGGGAGCACCTCCTCCTCCTCCGAGCCTGGGGTACCCTCTGCCCTTTCTCACTCTTTTGCTTGCCTCCTCTTCTGCCTGTCTGGCACTTTTTTAACCCTTCTTAAATAGGCTTTTCCCCAAGGTGCCTCCATCTCAGCTGCAGGGTTCGGCTGTGCCCTGTGGTGGGTCTGGCCTGAGGCAGCCCTGGCCGTGCTGCACAGGGGCCATCCTGCCGCCGTTAAATCCTTGCGACACGTACCAAATATATGCACATATATGACTTTTTTAAAATATTGTTTTATGTAAATTTATTTCAAAATTGCATAGCTGGACAATGTGTATGCATTGTAAGGGACTCTGGGAAACGATTGCATTTAAATTAAGCTTTTGGTACTATTTACTGTCAGATTTTTATTGCGTAGTATAATGCTGTGAGTGGGTGTATTTTTCTTTTATGATGTAATTAGACAGATATTCCTGTGAAAGTGACAGTAGAAAGTGCTTCTACATCTGAAACTGAAGACACAGAAGATTTAGATGATGTTATCCATCATCCTGATTTGGCAAAACCGTTAGATAAGATTAACGTAACAAAGTATCAACAGTTACAGGTAAGAAGCATGTTCTGTGCTTTAAACTCCATAAAGTCAAATTACATTAATTAAACCATGTTTTATTCAGAAAATTATGGTTAAGCTGATAACCAGTCATGGAGCAGGATTTTTGAATGTTTTTAATTATGCTGCATTATGTGACAGACTTTGGTTTCAAAAGATCTGTGTCAAATATGCACTGGATTTCCAATCTCTGAATAGTTCTAATGAGGATGTGTACACTATAAGCATATTGTCAAATCAGGGCCATAATAAGGGAGAACTTCACTTAATACACACAACTGCAATATGCATAATTTCTCTGTTCCAGTCTTGAATCATGGTTCACAAATCTTCTGATCAATGTTATTGCCTGTGGTATTTCCTTCCAAATATTTCCTTTATAAATGTAATTTATTATTATTTCCAAGAGCCAAAATATTGTAATGATTGTTGTGTAAAAAAAAAAAAAAAAAAAAAAAAACAACAAAAAAACCCACAAAAACAAAACCCAAACAAACAACAAAAACAAAACCAACAAATGACTCCAAAACTGTGAAAGTGTGTTAAAACTCTATTTTATAATAGAGCTTGGTAACAAACTGTTTTCATTTGCTTTTATTATTCCCTCCACTTTTTTGATAGTCGTAAAAAGCCAGTAGTAGCAAGACTGACTATTGCTGCAAATGTTGACAGGGATGGTTCTTATAAAAGGAAGGGAAAACAAAGGGTATGTTTCAGTCGCTCAGTAACGCTGCTGAGGTAATCTAGCACTATTATAAACTAACACCCTCAGGCAGAATAACTGGGTTCCTTCTGAAGTGTTAGGATTTGAATTTTGTTTGGGGAATCTGCAGTGCCTCCAAACTAATACTGCTAAAAATAAGACCTATAGTCAGTCTGGGTTTGGTGATGGTTGGTATGGAGCATCACACTGGGTGAATGAACTTCATGTGTATAAATATTAAGACCATACAGCTGTCTTTATGTAAGCAAAGTGAAGTTGAAACTTAGTGAAGTTGAAACTTAACTTGTTGCAGATCTGTATGCCATGGGAGAGTTAAGGTGGCTTAGAGTTACTGTGGAAGGCAAAAGGACTGGACAAATACTGCATAAATAACTGTGTCTTTTTTCTCAGCTGATATGTACTTTTTCTTTAGGCCTACCCTTTTTCTTTTTAGCACTTTTGTTCAGGCAGATTTTCAAGGTTTTCACATGTTGCTTAAAGTTGTATAGAGGCTTTCTTCTTTGTAAGTGGTTTCATACTACTGTTCACGTGCGATATGTTGACATTGTGTTGTGCAGTGACTTCAACACTCTCATCAAGAGCGTTGTGTCTAGAATAGTGGAATTCCATGTACCATGCATATTGCACCAAAAACTTCTATGCAGCAAGTGCAGTGCTTCCAGGAAACACTTGACATATTTATTCTTGGTGTTTGGAGAGGGAGGAATATTGCTTTCAGGGCACGCTGCAGAGGCAGACAGTGTTTTGTGATTTGGGGAAGAGTTATATTATTGGCCTATGTTGTTGGTGTTACCTGTGATATTATATGTAGGGCAACTGTAAGGAAGGGATAATTTGTGATTAATTTGAGCTTCCTGGGAGGTAAACCTACACATTTCAGGAACCTACCCAAAACCTGGTTCTAAATTTCCTGTGTTTGTAAATGTTCAGACTTTCCTGATTTTCTGAGTTTGAAAACCAAAATAGTTTTTCAGGCCACGTTTCCATATCTGACAGCACTGTTTAAGCAGTCTCCAGCTGTTTCTGTGCCTTACCCATCCTTTTTGTTACATTGATGCAAAGTGCAGTTTCACATTATAGCAGAACTGAACTAAAAACTTGTCACTGTTGTATTGTGAGATCTATTTCCCCTCTATCCCTTTGTGCTTTTCCATTTCTTGCTTCAGTCTTTTTCTCTCTTGTGTCTTTCTTCATCTTTATTTGATCATAAGGCAAGTTGATTCGACTTGCTAATGTGGAGAAAACTGACATAGTTCAACAAGAAGTGCAAGTCCTGCACCTGGGGAAGAACAAGGCCGTGCAACCATATAAGTTGAGGGCAGGCCATCTGGTAAGCAGTGGTGCAGAAAAGGCCCTGGGGGTCATGGTGGACACCAAGTTGAAAACGAGCCAGCAATGTGCTATTGCGGTATAGAAGGCGAATGGCATCCTGGGCTGCATTAGGAGGAGTGTTGACAGCAGGTGAAGGGACGTGATCCTTCCACTGTATTCAGTGCTTGTGAGGCCTCATCTGGAGTGCTGGGTCCGGTTCTGGTCTCTGTAATGTATGAGAGACATAGCCATAGTGGAGAGAGTCCAACAAAGAGCCACAAGGACGGTTAAGTGACTGGAGCATCTCTCTTATGAGGAAGGGCTGAGAGAGAAGCAGCCTGGAGCAGAGAAGGCTCAGGGGGAATCGTATTATATGTATATAAATGCCTTAAGGGTGGGTGAAAAAGGACAGAGCCAGGCTGTTTTCTCTGGTGTCCAGTGCCAGGACAAGAGGCAGTGGGCACAAACTGAAACACATGAGGTTCCTTCTGAGCATCAGGAAGCACTTTTTCACTGTGAGGGTGACTGAGCACTGGCACAGGTTGCCTAGAGAGGTTGTGGAGTCTCCCTCCTTGAGAGATACTAAAAATACGTCTAGACATGGTACCGGGCAGCTTGTTGTAGGTGGCCCTGCTTGAACAGTGGGTTATACCAGATAACCTCCAGAGGTCCCTTCCAACCTCAACCATTCTGTGATTATGTGATATTTTTCCACATTAGTTTTCAGCCATCATAATGACTCACATTGGCTTACGTGATTGGGTGCATTCTAGAACTGGAGCATGATAAGTGGCAGAAGTTTCTGGCTGATAACGTGAGAGGGGAAGTGGAGGACCCTTTTTATCTGTGTTAATTGGGTTTAGGTACTGTCATTAAACAGCTCTTAATAGAGAGCTGCTTGAGGGGAGCTGACCTGAGGAACGGATCTAGCTAAAGTAATCCAGTGTAGTTGGCTGTAGCAGGCCTTGGCACAGCCTTTCATTAAAGTGGGACAACCAGCTGTGCTAGAACAATGATGCAACTGCAGAGTGGGAATAAGCAGTAAGAAGTGGGAAATCTGTAAACTGCCACCATGCCAAAAAAGTTCTCCCCAAATATCCCTTGATGTGACTAAATAACCAGACTTTGACTTTAGTATGCAAGTCCTTGAGAACTTCTCTGGATCCTTCTGCTCAAAAAGGGGCTTTAGGCGTACTACTTAGTGAAACAATATTAGTTGTGTTTACATTTTTTTTAAAAATTCCTTGGCTAACAAAAAGCTTAATTTCTGCTTAAATGAAAAATAAGAAGTGATAAATATTCTTTCCTTCCACTAGAGGAAATCTGAAATGTTAGAATAGTCTCTGATGAAGAATGAAGAAACTCCCAGATTTTGGAATTTAAACTAGGGATATAAATGGTGAACTTAACCTTTAATACAGTTAGCAGTGTAACTCTTCTACACATTAATACTATGTGGATTAGGTAGAAGTAGAGATTGCACTATAGCTTTTTAAAAAATAAAGACAACAATGTAATCAAGTAGAAAAACATGGCTAATTAGTTACTAAAGTTTTTCTATTTTTTTAGCTTTTAAACTTCAGTTTTATACCTCTGTTTAGTATTGAGTAGTCATATTGCATACAGAAATTCTGAGGGCTACAGATGTATTTGGTGTTCAACTTCATCTTAAAGGCTGTCAGTGCTGTCTTACTGGACTACACTACTAGAAGGCTCAGTCTTGTAGCTTTTTTAACAACTCTGATGAATTTCAATAATTTTTTCTGCACAAAGACTAGAGGATCATGTAAGCTAGTGAATTTCTCAAAAGCAAATAAAATAATAAAGTGTACAAATACTTTTAATTTAATGGTGACAAATATGTTTGCACAGGTGCAAGGCATCTTCTGTTAAATGTAGGCTTCTGATACTGCTTATGAGGAGATTTACCTGCAGTGTTTGTCAGGTTTTTTTTGTGAAGTCAGCCCATAACCATCAAATATTGTGTACAGCTACAGTGTGATAAGTCAAGTTTAAACAAAACTACAAAACCTCCAAATTTCTGTTTAAAAAAACTTGATAATTTAACTATTTAAGCCTTTGCCCTTTGAAAATACAAACCAGTAATTTGAAGAAAAAGGTCAGTGCTATCACCTTTAGAATTGTCTAAAATTTGTGCACAACAAAAATACTATAGAGCAAAGGTTTCTAAAGTAGAGCTGCTTGCCAAAAAACCCTGCGCCCTAAAAACTAAAATACATATGTACCTATGCGCACACACTATAAATGGAACTGTAAGAATTTATTAAGTCTGTGGTACCTGTGACTGATCTTCAAGGCTAGGTTACAGGACTTCAGCTTTACATGTCAAGTTATGAATGTAGAACATTATGGTTACTGCTTTCTGTGCTTCTATATCTATAAAAAGATTTCTAGCTCCTGTTTTTTCCACACATTCTGAGGTAGATTGCAGTGAGATTGTGGTATTTGTTGAGGGTTCTCCTTAGAGATTTCCCCCATCCCCCTCCCCATACCTGGAGGTGATTTTATTACATCATGGCAGTTAGATACTGTTAAATGTCTTCCCAAATACTGTCCTTGAAATGTGGTTTCTCTATACCTTCTGACCTCTGAGAGTCTTTCTTGTGTGTTCATATGATAAAGATATGATTAGTTTTCTAGTTCCAGCAATAGCTTGGCTGGTGCTAATCTAGGGATCTTAGGTGTGGACTTCACTAGGCAGCAGTGACAGACCTATAATCTTCACTCTGAGTGGTTGTCACTGTGAGGGCTATGTCTAGAATATATTAGAACCTGCATGTTTGAATCAGATGCAAAAGTCCCTCTCATCCTACAAAACCTGTGAGGACCTCTTTGCATTTGTAAAAGGACTAGTTTTGCTATGCATTCTATTGCACACCAGTCTTCTCAGTTGATTGCTTGTATGAAGTGCAGTAGCATGCTCTTGAAGTGCTATCTATCATACTTTTGATAGTAAACAACAGGTTTCAGTACTATTTGGACCTTTGCTCCTCTGTACAATGGATTTATAAGGTGTGTACAAAAAGCAGTGTCCTGTGTTACATATATGTGCCTGTATAAAAGTTGTATAGAGAAATGAAGAAGCTTTGTATACTGTTAATTCATATGGGTTACTCTCTGAAAAATAGACTAGCTTAATAATTTTAAGTTTTCACCTTTGGAACCAGAAGACTGTGTTAAGGCATGCAAGAACAAAAATTCATGTTTGTTCTTCCACTTCAGATGCTGTAATTAAAGATGACAAATGCACTGCTATCATGAGAAAATGTGGTAATTGCTTATCAAATCCTGACTACTGTTCACTGAAGCTGAGAGATTCACTACTTAGAACTAGAAGTTAAAATACAAGTGTTGGCATCTCATGAATAAGACTAGAATATATTTGTTACATGTCTGGGTTTGTTTTTGTTGTTGTTAATTCAGCACTAAGCTGCTTAACTCACTCAAACAGAGTGGGATGGTGAAAAACTCACTTTTTCTGCTGAATAACAAAGTGAAACCAATTGGAAAGAGTACAGCTCTTACAGTTCAGAGTCTTGTGTTCCTACTGCTGTAATAAGGAATAAAATCCTGGGTGAAGAATACGTTCTGAAAATCTAGGTGTGGATACTAAGGATATTTTTAGAGCCCAATTTGAGTTTTTGATGAGGTAGATGCATTTAGTTAAAAATGAGGTTTGAAAAGGCGAAGGGGAAGAAGAGGAAGTAGAGAAGGACATACATTCCTGATGATAATGTTATAGGCCCGAGAGACTAGTGCTATAATCTGGTGTTATTTATTGCTATATTGCAAATCTCTTAAGTGCGTTGCACTTATTTCCACTTTCCTGTGTTAATTTTTTGCATCCTAGACTTACGTACTTGTAGACCTCTGTTATGTTCTTTTGTAGAAGATACATTATTGCTTGAAATGCTGTGTGCTAGTTGTTAATTGGGCATGTTGAGTTTGTATAATATTGCGTGTTGATCTGACGTTTTGAGATAAATTTCATGATGGTTTGTCTGTGTTACAATAGTTTGAGCTGGAAGAATGCATAGAAAAATTAAAGGAAGAACAGAGAGCCAGAGTAAAGGCTGAGGAACGGATAATGGAGGTAATGATACTTAACTGTTAATCATCTGTACTTTTAAAGAAAGCACCAATTGAACTATCCATTTGCTTAATTAGGAGTAATTATCAATGACCTCTAATGTGGTAACTTCCAGAATTTCAGTTCAAAGTCACATGGATCATTTACTAGCCTCAGGGCAATGATGAAATCTGTGTTTAGTAATGTATGTTTGTTCTCCTGATACTATTCCAGAGCCTTGAACTCTGGGTCAAGCTACTCTTTAAATGTGTTTCATTCATTTGGTATATTACTTATGATCTGGGGCATCCTGATGTTTGTTTTTCTTGAGAAAGTGATTAAATCTGTTTGCAATTTGCAGCAGGTGGGATGGTTCTTTGAGGTCTCCCACCTTCTTTGTCATGACTTGCACTGAAAAGCTGTTTGTTGCAAATGTTGTTTAATTTGGCTTATTCTGTCCCTTTGATGTTTTAAGTTTTGTTTCTGCAGGCAATAAAAATGTCAGATGGCTTTCTGCATAACATGTTGGCCATAGTTGTCAGTTGTTGTGAAGCTAAGTTTCCCATTAAGACAGAACCAAACTAACAACTTGTCACAGCTAAATTGTGAGGTCTATTCCCCCTCCATCCTCTGTTGCTGACCTAAAAAGATCCTTTTGCATCAATAAGCAGAATTTCTTGTAATAGACTTTCTTTTAAGGTGGTGTAAATGAATGGATTTGGTTCTTAGATGTGATCTGGAATGGAATGAAAGTGGTGGTACCCTTTGGAACCTGAGCAACAAGTGGTGTCCTGCAGTACAGGGAGCAGATATCCACAAAGGACTCGGCACTCTACAAGGTTCATTGTAGTCCATTGTAGTGGTGTGGCCATCCCCATCCACCTGTAATGTGAACTGAACCAGTGGGCTCTGCTGGATATCTGTTGTTTGAATAATTAAATGTTTTTTAGGCTAAATACTGGCTGCAAGAAATCTTTCTCTGTCATGGTGCTAGTTCTAAGGAGTCTACCTTGTCTCAGGAGAAGGGATAAACTGAGTAGCAGTAATATGTAAAATTGTTCATTTTTATGCTGGTTTAACAGCTACAGTGCATTACACAGATCTATAATTTTTTGTCCTTCTCTCATAAAAGACAAGAAAGCAAGCCTGTGGTAGCAGTGATTGCATAGCTATAATCTTAAATGAGTGTCTGAGTTAATGTTTCCCTCGAACACAAAATCCTGTATATCATACAGTTATCATTTAACTTTCAGTTTGTCATTAATTTGATTTGATGTTCAATGTGGAGAAAAATTGGATTATCTTAACCTTTCAGTTTTGGGATGCACAGTGCAGGGAAGAGATACAGTAGTATGCATTCCCTTTGATACAGAGGGGTGAATATAAGGAGAGCATTGGCCTTCATTAAGTTTTTTTGCTAGTAAAATAAATTCTTTGGTGTTAGTGTGTCATATAATACATGCAAAATAACATGATAGGTAAGCTAATTTTTTTGCTTGCACTTGCTCTTCAACATTCTGTACATACTGAAGACAGTGCTGAGCCAGCAGTTTTGAGTGCCTGCAGCAATTTCACTATGGTAGCATAGAATTGCAGCTGTGGATAAACAGATCTTCCCAGACCTCAATGTAACAGTACCCTGAATATGTCTTTTTTTTTTTTTTTTTTTTTTCCCCCATAGCTGGAAATTGAAAATGCAAGATTAAAGAATCTAAATAGCTCCCTATCTGAGGTTCTTCATGCGCAGTCAGTAACCAACATGATTTTGGAAGATGAAGGTGTTCTAGGCAGCATTGAGAACTCTTTCAAAAAGTTTCATGCTTTTTTAGACCTCCTTAAAGATGCTGGGTAGGTTGTCATTTTACTGACGTCTTACTGTTTCTGCTGAGATCTCTTTCCGAAATTATCCTTCCAATGAAGTATGCTGCCTTCTCCCCGCAGATCTCTAGGACTGTACTTGCAAAGAGCAAAGGAAGAAAAATTAACTGTGTACCTACTGTTCAGTCTTTCCTCAGTGGGCAAAACATGGTCCAAGCACTGTCCAGCTGAATTCATGTGTCTGTCCTTGGGAAAGGCTTTCAAGAAGTCCATTCCAAAGGAAAAGAAAGCTTCTATTAAAGCATGTTTCCGAGTCTTTATTGGGTCACCTGTGGCTCTTAGTATTCCCATGGTATGAAAGGCTCCAAATGCAGTGGAACTGGCTTCAGAAAGTGTCCTTTTGCCTTGGGCTCCCATTTACTAATTGAAGTACAGAGGTCTAGATGAATCTGGCCTCTGTACTTAAATAATGGATTATTTATTATTACTTGAAATATTTTAGAGAATATTGATGAAAGTTTGCTGTAAGGCTCTACCACTGTACCTGCAGTTTCTCAGAGGATGGTTCATCCTTCCCATTTGTCAAAGAATTTAATCTTAAGTTCTCAAACCTGTTTTGTAAAGCTCATGTAGCCAGGCATGGCAATCTCATCCAGGACAACGAAAGAATGATATGAAGATATATTGTACCCTACTCTGCATGATCAGAGAAGACCACAAAAGATTTTATTTGCCCTCCCTGCCTCCTGCTTCCATCCACCTCCAAATTGTAATAATGTAACTTAATGCAAAGTTCACCCCCAGGCTGTGTTCTGATTTTGTGCCAGTCAATTGGTAGAGTTGCCATTACTTCAAGAATGAATTTCAAACTTTGGAGGAAGGGAAAAATGCCTTTTTATAACATAAAAAGATAATTTTTTCAGAAGGGCCCTGCATTCATGATAATAGGGAGCTGCTCTGAAAGATACAGAAACCCAGTCACAAAGACTGCTCTTCTTAATAAGCTGTCCTATCAATTGACGGCTGCAACTTCTTACTTCTTGAGGCTTAAAACACCTAAGTTGTAGGTTTGGCTACCCTAAGCCAGCAGATGAATCAACACAACTGTATTTGTGAAGTATTTAATTGGATTTGGCTGTTAGAGATTATGCTAGTTTGGGAGATGTGCACCAATCTTGTACTTGAATGACAAGGGTTTTAATCTTTGTTCTGCCTACCAGGGAATCTGCTTGCCAGCATCCTGCTCCGAGATCAATGCTAACTGGGAGAACTTCATTCTTAGCCTCATAACACTGAGTGAAGACTGACCGTTTTGAACCTGCAGGCTAATTTGCACAAAGATAGGAAAATACCTATTAAATCTATTAAGCTATTTTGGGCTTCTCAGAAAATAATGGAAAAACTATCTTCAATGCTTCAAATACATTTTGTTTCTTCTTCTGGTTTTGAATATGTAGGTCTTTCACAGGCTAATTTTTTGTGTTATTTTCTATTAAACTTTATTTTACAGACTTGGACAACTTGCTGTATTAGCTGGGATAGACCAGTCAGATTTTGGTCTTTTGGGGCATCCACAAATGAATTCTACTCTCAGTAAGCCTGCTAACTTGCTAAAGGAGAAGTCTTTTGAAGAAGAAAGACAAGAACATACCCAGAATAGCAAAGTAAGTTTATAGAGGAAATACTAGTGGCAATGCACTTGATGCTATTTAATGTATTTTTCAGCTGTTATCCCTCTCTGACTGAAAGTAATGATTACCAAATGACCCATGAAGTTATTATTATGGTCTTTTGCTATAGCTATATTTATATAGATGATAATAATTCAACGATAAATGTAAGCTTTTTAAATGATTACAATTTGGAACAGAAAACATAATATTTTGAAATGTACTAAAGAAAGTGTTGGTGGTAATTATGTTGTTTCTTATTCTGAAATATGAAGTTCCAATAGTGGTATGCATCTATTAAAAATGAGAAAATACCGTGACTAGGTTTTTTAGAAACATTTAGTAATGACGTATAGTGGTTTAAGAAAACTTAGTCTGATAGTAGGGGGTAGTACAATATACCTATTGAAAAGCACAGATTTTCCTTTAAGTAATTGCAGTGTATGTGTCCTGTCCTGTTAGATTTCTGCATGGGCCATGCGGTGAATTTCAGGCAGCTACAAATGTGCACTATTAACAAGTTTTAAGGTTTTAGCTTCTACTCTGAAAACAATACATAGAAAACCTTCTGAATTTTTCAAGGGAGACTCAAATTCCCTGAACAAAAAAAAAAAAAAAAAAAAAGAGACCAGGCTTAAGTTTTTAAGGCAATTAAAAATTAAGATACTGGCAGCCTACAACCTTGTCCAAGCTTGATAAAACTGTCATGCTAAGAATCATTCTGCATTCCAGTGTGTTCCTTATACGCAATGTCTTCTCCATTAAGTGTTCCAATTTCCTCAAGAACACCAAGAGTTTCTAAAACATGATGGTAAAAAGCATTGGGTTTTTGTAATGGTGTGGAAAGCAATTTCCAGTTTTGCTCTTTGAATCTGCTGAAATTACTTGGAGTAATAGAGCAATTCTCATTATAGGTTCTTTGACATTTGTTACAGTTTGGCTTGCCACAGTGTTTTCAGCTGATGGACTCGTCTGCACTGTGACGTTAACTTGTTCATGCAGTTTCTCTGAATCATTTTTCTAATTCAGCTACATATAGAAGCCTGAGCTTAAAGTGTTTTTTTTAGCAAAGGATGATTACAAAAAGCTTCAACTAACAGTTATACTACTGTCGTGCTCATCTCCTAGTATTGGTTAGTTTGGATTCCTGTAATAGCTACGTATTATGGGGTGGACTAGTGGGACCACACTACTGTGAACTGTGAGCAAACATAATGAATTGCAGGTATTTCAGAATGATAAACATGATTTGGCTTTAGCTGCTTCAGTATAACTGAGGCATTCTGTAGTATAAAGTTCAAGCTCGATGTGAAACTGTAATATGCCTACCCTGTGTCATTATCACCCTAGAACTCTTCTGAAACTTGCTTGCTTTGAATGGTAATAAAGGTTGTGTGATTGCTATTATCTCTGAATATTTTCTGTATTATAGAAAGACTTTATTTTGCTATGCAGATTTCAGTATATGGCAGTTGCAATACTGGATTTTTTTTCTCTAGTTGCATCAGTATCTTCATTGGAATCTCTTATTTCAGACCAGAGCTGGGGATATCCAAGTTTCTCTTCCTGGCACGTTTCAATCCCAGATGGTTGTGAATAATTCCTTCTCTGCTCTTAAAGAAATGCAAGAACATCAGACTGCTGGGCAACAGTACCAGCCAGACTCACGGAAGGAAAATGAAGCTCAAACAATTAAACAAAATAAGGAGGATAAGCCTCAAAATAGTACTCCAACATTCCCTGAGAGGAGAGTCAAACAAAATGAACAAGCAAAAGGATATCACTCAGCAAAGCAATTGGCTACCAGTCTGCATTCATTTTCTGATTCCAGTGTACATATTAAAAGTAATGGTAGCAGAATATCCAGTGGTGCTTCTAGTGAAAAAAGCAAAAATTATTCCTCAAAGAAATACATCCCTAGAGCGAATGAAACAGCAATTCCAAATGAAGGAGCAAGAGGAGACCAAAGTAGACTGCAGACAGTAAACCGCTCTGGAACTGATAGTGTAGGATCTGGCTCCGAAATACAAGAAAGTATCCAAAGCATTAGCAGCATTTGAAACGGTTCTAAAAAGTTTGGACTGTTCCTTACACTTACAAGATTCAAAACAGATTTTTGGATGCCTCAGTATAGTTTGTGATTTTTTTGTAAAGTGATGTAGGCTTTGTAACCTTTTAAAACACTGCATGCTGTTTAGTATTCCTGTTTCACACTTGCATCACTTGTCACTAGATTTTTATTTTTGGAAACATGTGATGCACTGGTAGAGTCGTACCTTTCAGTTTGAACTATATAAAAAGGATTCCTGGAATATGGGTTTTATTGTGTATCACAGATCTCGTTATAGAGTGTAAACTGTTTTGAGCTAATAAAATTAATTGGAGTACAAAATGGTTTTTAGTGTTTATTTCCAGTGTATTGCAATAGAAGTGGAAAAAATGGTTTTAGGGCAAACATTAATTCATGCCTAACAGTGTGTGGGTGTGACATTCCCAAAGGTAGTGGAAGTTTCAGATTCAAAAACGAGCCCAGAAATAACTCTAAAAGAAGTATTTAAATATAGCCATTCTTCTTTATTGCTATGACTACAGATCATAGAATAATACAGATTGGAAGGGACCTCTAGGGGATGTCTAGTCCAACTCAATTAGGTTGCTCTCAGGACCTAAAGAAATGTGAGAACATAAAACTAAAAGAATATCATTCTTTTAAAACTCCTGGGATTTGTCCCCCAGCTTCTTGTTCCTATCCTTTTGCACAGGCAGCTGATTTGCAGCTTCTGAATTATGGCACAGAGTAACATAGATCTTGATTTGCCTCATGTGGCCCAGAAAAGTGTATTGTTTTGCACCAGGGATAATAAGATGCACTTCAGTATGGCTCTGAAAAATAAAGTAGTATCTTCCTTTACGTTTGTACACTTGCCTGAGTGCCATGAGAAGGCAATCAGTCAAGAGCCTAAAATAATTATACAATTATTAGTTTCCTTCACTAACTACTGTTTTATATATAAATGTGAGTTCTGTAAAATCAAGCTTATTAGGAAGGGTTGTAGAGATGAGGAAGATGTTAAACATTTAAGCAAATTTTAGGAAAAATATTTTTAAGCAACATAAAATTTGCTTTTTGGAAGAATGAAACAACCTAAACTTGGTCATTTGGTCAACAATGGGAGTGAATTATGCTTTTGAATGAACCAGTTGATTTTATTTACTTAAAATAACTTCTTTCTATGACTTTTTTTCCAAAGGCACGTGCTTGTGTCAGTCCTGATTTAAAAGAAATTTCTGAAATTGCAGTAGCTGTCTCTGGGAGATAAGGTAGTAGAATCAGACATGCAATGCTTATCTTTGAGTTCAAATGTTGAAAACTCATCGCATTGTACAGCTGTCATTAAAAGCTGCCTTTTTAAAAAAACAGATCAAATTTAAATATTTTGCTGTTATTTCACTACTTACAGTGTTAGCTGAGATGTTGAATGATCAAAATATTTTAACCTGTTTGATATGGACTCTTTTTTTCTTGGCAATGTGTATTCCATTTGTAGAGTGAAGGGGACAGAGGGTGATGCAGCAATGGAAGATGTTTTTCACATACAGGAATTAGGCAAGGTGGTTTGGGCTGAACGGGGGGGGGAATACTGTGTAACTTTCTTCTTACTCTGTCATTTGTTATGAGAGTTCTGGAACACAGAAGATCTGTAGAAATTCCTAAGTCCAATTGTTTGACAATTATGAAGAAACTCGTGAATACTCAAATGGAAATTTTCTACTGAGCAAATGGCACGAGATTGCCTTAGCTATTGCAATATTGCACAAGTAATTGCACAATGAAAGTACATTATTTATACAGACTTTGTCACTTCGGAATAATAGCAGGTAATATATTAATCTATGCAATTTTTTAGATATTCTCCCGAACATTTGAGGTCTATTGCTTCAGTCATGATTCTTTGCTTGTGATTTTGGTTTGATTGAACAATTATATGCAATCAGTTTCTTCAGCATTAAAATGCTACATGTTGCCCTTTTAAAGGTAAACTGTAAAGGTAATCACTGTGAAATGGTAGATAGAATTATTAATTTGAAACACTACGGATTTGTGAGGTTAGGAATAACAAATCTGTTATTTGTCCCTAAAAATACCATAAGGAACTTAAAAAAACTTTATGTATTGTATGCCTGTAAGCAGGTGGCATAAATACCTTCTGTGTTAAATACTACTAGTATGTACTTTTAAACTATGAATCATGTCAGAAGTCTTCATTTAAAGCAAAATTGACCTCGCAGTGTATAACTTAGTTGCATGCAGTTTTTCTCAGTGAAAAACAGTACTTAACCATTTTTACTTTTTTTAAATCAGAAACATGAAGGATTCTCCATCTCGTCACTGGTGCTATATTGTGTAGCATTCACTGTGAGACTCCGAAGCGCACACTTTACGTATAGCTGAATGTTGGATCTGAAATCAGTAGAGGTAATGGATGTAAGTTACCTGGAGGAGAAGCATTATTTAAGGCTGTCATCAATATTTTAGGAGTTTCAAGGTTTCCACTAGTGATTTAAAAATGCATTTCCAAAAAATATTTTGTATATGTAAACAATTATTTCATATATAGAAGTATATTTAAGAATAAAGTATTGTAATAAAAATTTAAAAAATATTTTTGTGTGTATATATGCACACATTTTAAATGATTATAAAATCATTTTACCCTGAGTTTGGATATAAACTGTTTCAACCTCTTGCTATCAGTTAATGTTTTATGTATTCGTCTGCGTTCTTGTTTGACATAAAAGCCTGAAATCAATAGGCCAGCTATTTGCTAGAGAACATGTTACTGTTTACTTATAAAACTCAAGCATTTTTTTTCCCTCTTCACTTGGGCTTCCCAAGAGTTACTTTTCACACTTCATAATTGCCATATTTGGAGCCAGATCTCTGAAAAGAACAAAATAACCCCAAACCCTTGTCTGAACTAACTGCATCTTGTTTTAAGTCCCACCAAAATGTGCTAGTCACTAGTTTGCTGGACCAGATGTCCCAGCTGCCTCCTGAAACAGCTGCCAGCTTGTTACGTAGTCAGCATTATTTGTCTTTTAATAATGACGTCGGTTTGTCAGTTATTGTACCAGACAGGGAACTCGTGTGCGCTTGCTCTCCTTGAGTGAGCTGACTCTTTTCCAGCAGTAGCTGATGAATTTTTCTGTCCAGCATAACATGAAGTCACGATGAACCCAACAAAAGTTCACTGAAAACTCTGAAACTTTATTTAAATATTACACTTTCTCAGATTTTTTTTTTTTTTACATTTTGTTTTGTTTTTCCAGTTATGCATCATAGTAAATACAGCGTGCTCTGCTTTTGTGTTAATTATGCAAATTCATGTTTTATCTGCAGGGATTTGTGGCACTTGATGGGTCAGGTTCTCTGTCAAATGCTAGAAGCCAGAAGCATTCCTGGAAGTCATGCTTTTGAAAGCTTGTATTTTATATTGGATGACTATGAATGTTGATACAATGAATTTATAGGGTTTGATGTAATAAAAATATTAAATCATAACTGCTGGTAGCAAAGTATTAAAATAGAATAAATTTCAATTCAATAGAAACAGAACTCTGATGTGACCTGTGCTCTTCTTCTTCATTCTCTCCAACTGCAAATGCATAGTAATGCCTTGCACATGTAGCAAAAATGGACTATTCTGTGTCTGGGAAACTTTCTGGTTTCTATGTCCTTATCAATTTTATTTACTCCCTATCAATGCACAATGGGAAATGGATTTTCTGAAGCTCTGGGTGGCAAGGCTTCCAGCACAGTTGTCCTCTGATCTCACAGGAGCTGCTATTTTTGACCATTTTGGTCTGGATGGGACTTTCCTGAGCAGAAAAACTACAATACCTGATACTTACTCCCCGTGCTCTGAGACAATACCAGCACCGGCTTGCCTAGTTTCTATTTTTATGTTCTAGCTCTTTGTGCCAGAGGTCTGAACTACACTTTTAATTCCAAAGTTTTAATTTACCTGTGGTTTGTGCCACACAGTTAGGATTCAAGACTGGTCCTGTTGGGGCATCAAAGCCCTTCCTGTAGCAGTGGCCAGGCTTCCTCACCTGAAACACCACCTAAACTGTTTCTGACTGCTTCCACCACCCCTTCCTAGCTTGGATACCTTCTCCCTGGCAGGCTGGAGGTCGAAGCTACCTCTCCAGGCAGATGTAGGTAGTCTGGGTTTAATATCAGGAAAAGCCCATATCTCTTACGCCTGTTTCTGTTTGAGACCCTAGTAAAAATAATTATGTTGTAGTCACATCTATGTTGTTACTGAGCATTCAGTTGAGGCTTCTATTTAATTAGAACTCATTTTACTAATTAGAAGTAATGTCATCGTTTGGGGTGTTGTGGTCTGAGACATACTTTAAAAGTACCTCAGTGTTTTGAAGAGAATGCAACCAGCTTGTAGCGCCCATGAAGTTTGCTATTATCTTGTTAGAACTGAGGAGGGTCCTGGTGTCTGAAAGTGAGTTTGGTGGTTTTTTCTTAAGCTATAGCCATTATTGAAATGAAGGTTATCTTCGCTCTAAAACCACCATCTCTGTTTACAATCTTTTAATCAAAATAACATCCAGAAGATTAAAATCTATTAACTAAGAACCAGATCAGGTTGCAATCTATAAATTCTTTTTATTGTTCTAGGTATCACCTGGCTTGACAGGAAAAGGAACAAATTCAAGTAGTCAGTGAAACAATTTGTAATGAAAAATGTCCTTCTTTATATAAATCTCTGTATTTACAAAATAATGGGCATAATTTCTTAAAAAAAAAAAAAGTGCAGATTTGGTATACAGGTGATTAATGTTGATCGTAAACTTGGTGAACGTGCGTGGGACTAAAGTAGGGTCAGCATTATGGGTAACACCAGGCAGACGAAGGTGTTCAAGAGCTCTGCTTTATGCAGCTACATACGAGAATCATGAATCTCGTCCAAGGTATGTGAAAATCGCGGTACTCTGCAAAGCCTGTCTGTTTTCAGTCATACTGGCTTGTTTTGTCGAAAGTGATTTGCTGCTACTGCCTTTAAAATCAGTTCTGAAAACTGGTTATAAGGCAGTGTGTCTCTCACAAAACCAGAAGAAGTTGGATGAGCTGAAGCCTCTCCTTTGGTTACAACAGTTTAATTGTATTAACTGTGTTTTCAATAAACTTACAATGAGGTAACTGTGGAAAGAGTGGTTTAGTATTTAGGGATGTCAGCCTAGGATTTGGCAGACCTCAAGGTAAGTCCCAGTTCTGCTGTCTGTTCTGTGGAATTAGTGAAGTTTCACAGCTCTCCTGCTTTTATTCCCTTCCTGTGAAATCCAAAAAATAGCAACCTGCCTGCAGTGGGCTGTCTGGGGAAACCGTGCACCTTCGGGAAAGTGGGGATCCTGCCCCTCTACGAGGAGAGAATTTCACAGAAAACATGAAGGCGTTCGGCCACTGTGAGATACCACCCGAAATTCACCGTGACGGTGGATTGCACTCGTACAGATTACTTGTTGGGAACAACCGTCCCCGCTCCGCAGCAGCAACTGCACGGGGAAAAACAACCCGCCCGTCCACCCACGGCTGTACGTGCAGGAAACCCCCGCGAGCCAAACTGAAATCCCTTTCACCCCAGTCAGTCCTTCGCCCGAATCCACCATTTTTGGCTTTTTCGCGTGAAAAAAAAAAAAAAAAAAAAAAAAAAGGCACCCCGGCCCGTAGTCGTCCCCCTGTCCGTGGCTGCAGTCTCGCAGAGGAGGATGCGGGGCCCCCTCTCGCGCCGCAGCCCGCTCGCCCCGCCCCTTGCCCTGCCCCGCCCCTCCCCGCCGCCGGCCTGATCACGCTGCCTCCGCGTGGCCGCGCTGCCAATAGGCTGTGCCCGGGAATGGGGAGGGGGGAGGCAATGGGCGGGGCGGGCCGGCTGCAGCCCCGCCCCTTGGGTGTGTGTGACAGGAGCCAATCGGCGGGCCGGCGGCGGGGGGTTTATATCGGCGGGGGCCGCCGGGGCCGCCGGTGGGCAGCGGCGGCAGCAGTAGCAGTAGCGGCAGCAGTAGCGGCGACGCCATCATGGAGTGCGGGCGGCAGGTGGCGAACTTCGGGGCCGGGCCGGCGAAGCTGCCGCGTTCCGTGAGTAGGGGCCCGGGGACCCTGTGTCGGCGCCGGCTGGGACGTTGCGGGGGGCGGGGGTGGGTGTCCTCGTCCTCGTTCTGACTGCGGCTGCCTGAGGGGGAGCCGTGCTGGCGGGGGCGGGCGGCTTCGCCTGCGCCGCTGAGGGGGTCTCTGGGCTGAGGCGACGGTGGATCCTCGCCGGGTGTCCCGGCGCCTTCTGCCTCCCAGCCCCGCTCCCCGGGGGGTTCCGCGGGCGCCGACTGCCAGGCGGGGGCTAGAGAAGCTCGAGTCTGTACTCATTAAAAATAATTGCCCGCGCAGCAGCGAAACCTCATTTCTTTTCCCCCTCCCCACCCAGTTACATGCCCTGGTAAGTTTTTGGTTGGGTTTCTTTTTTTTTTTTTTTGTTGTTGTTCTTGAAACGCAGCCTACTGTGGGTTTAGGATTGCTCTCCTTTTTTTGGGGTTTGTGGTGTGTGTGTTTGGTTTTTTTTTCTGGCTCTGATCATACGGCCGTTCATCAAGGACTGTGTCACTTTTGGGATGGAAAGTAAGTCCTCAGATGCACGAGGGTAGCTATGTTTGTTAACGCTCAGTGTTATTTGTCAGCTGCTAAATAACATGGTGATTCCCTGAGAAGCTTTTATTTAAAAAATGATAATGAGCGTAGGTTAGACTCAACCCTCTGGAAAATTGCATCAGCAGCCATAGATTATCCAGTTACATATGGAGAGGGGGTGGTTTCTGCCAAATTGTGTGCATCTGACTTTGAACTTAAGAGTTTTGTATTGTGGAAATTCTTTGTTCTTTTCTTAGTTTCCTTTGTAGTCTTCTTCATTATTTCATGTGTTACTTCTTTAACAATTTTTTTTAGGGAAACAAATTTGCTGTACAGCAGGTTTTGTTTTGTTTTTTTTTTTTTTCCTTCCCCTTCTCTCTTCTCATGGAAACATCCTTTGTGGATTATGTGCAAAGAAATTTGTTGTTCTGTCTTGAAGCTTTGGCTCCGAAAGGGGCTCTTATTAGAACTACTGCAGTATCCAACTTTCCAATAGAGAGTACTGAGAACTGGGTTTAGGTTTTGAGGAGACCATAGCTGAACTCCATGTTGTTAATCTGTTTTCCCTTCTTGAAAATGCAGTTCTCTTAAATGGACTACTATATCACCTCTGTTGCTTCACTTTGGTTGTGGGCTGATGCCATGTATGAAGCACTTGGATTCACTGAAGCAAGAACATGGACAGAGCTCTTCATGGCTATTATAAGGCATATCAAATTCCTATTGTAAGGCATGTGCAGATTGTCAGACAAAGAATGTTACTAACAGAATTGGATTTTATCAAGCAGTTTAACAAGCACTTTCTAATAGTCTGTGTGTTCCCTTTGACTTTTTTCCCCCCTCTTCTGGCATGAATAAGTTTGCACGTGAAACACGGTGGTTAAAACTTCACAATCTGTAACATAAGCAGCACAGTTGTTTCTGGTTAATCTCTTGTTGACCAGCTGTTACAGTTGACAGGCCTCGACAGATCAGATACGTGGTCTGCAAGGTAGATTTCTTGTTCCTGCAACTGTCCAGAGTCTGTGGTTTCTTGGCAGATCCTGGGGCGCATGCATACAGCATTTTTTTTGGTGGCTTTTCTGCTGGGGCTCCTTGTCCTCCTGCTTCCTTTAGGAGGAACTAAGAATGTTCTGGCTCTCACACATGAATTTACTGAGATTGGCTGCTGCAGATCTGATGGTTAGAACGTAATTCCACTTTGTTGATATGCAAGAGCTATGGGAGAAGATGCAAAAATGGACAGCCAAAGCAGCAGATTACCTGGCTAGGAGTGACCTGTGTTTTTTGGATGTCTCAAAATTTTGCTTCATTTCTTAACATTCAATAACATAGAGAAGGCTTATCTTCAAAAAGTGTGGACTTCATTCTCTGAAATCAGACCATGTCCTGTTGGGTCAGTTTGAGGTATCCAGTTCCCCAGGCCAATTTTTTTCTTTAGGTGTTCCTCAATACCTTGGTTGTCCTGTTGCACAAGTCAAGTGAAAGAACACAGGGTGGAGAGGTGGGGGTGAGGATTCAAGATGCGTCATTAGAGACAGTACACATGCAAACATTAAGCTTTCTGTAAAAAGTTGGGAGTTCCATCCCACTCCTATAAATCAATCTGAAATCTCAAATGTAGCTGTTGAAATAATAACTTAAAACATGGTCTCCACAACAAGCATATGATTTCATTACACCATCTTATGAAAAGCCTTCAGCTACTAGATACAACGAATTTGTATTGGTGACTACAGTTCTGTTAATACCACTTGACAAGTGTCAGGTTATTGCAAGATGAAGCAGCTGGCATATGCATGATGCATCGGTGACTCCAGATAGTGGAAAATTCCTGTAATTTATTTGTGGATTTCTTTCTTTTGTTAGGTATTATTAGAAGCACAGAAAGAATTGGTGGACTACAAGGGACTTGGTATAAGTGTTCTTGGTAAGACTTTAAAAATTCTATATTTTTCAGAATGTAGATGTTTAACCAAACTGTTTAATAAGAATTTCTGATCTTGGAATTTCAACTCCTTTTTTTTTTTTTTTTTTTTTTTTTTCTAATACCTTATTCTGGTAACACGTATGTCCAGAGAATACTTTTTCACATACTGCTTTTCTCCTATTCATCAGGAGACCACAAAATGATACATAGCCAGATGTTTAGTGATCCAAAAGAAAGGACTAGAGACAAAAAAGATAACTGATCGTATATAAAACATTAGTACTTTTGGATATGCAGGGATGTGTATGTATGTATATAGGCATAATATAAAAAAAAGATTTTATATCTATAAAATCTATGTACATACATAGATATACACATACTATACATGTGTGTATATATGTATACAGATACCATATATAGTATCTTACATACTATGCGGCAAAATGGTTCAGATGTATTTGATGTATAGCATCCTTCCCATTAGGAAGGCAATGATGTCTGACATAAGGAGAAAGTGTCTTCTGTGCCACATGGGTAGCTGACTGGCTTTTCAGCCCCAGTTGCACAAAAATTTTATGCAAGATGATGGCCAGCATTTTACTAGTCATGTGAAATTGTTTGATTGCTGAAAGTGCAGCAGTCTCTGCAGGACTGGGATTCATGTTTAAATTGTAGACTCTTGCAGGTGGAAGAAAGAATATGGATTTAATAAAGGAATTAGTATTAAGTGTCCTTAATGTTTAGTTAGGATTACTGCATGAAGAAGCCTTGTTAAAAGAACAGAACAAACCCCTGTACCTTACTCTATACTTGCGACACCATTAGTAGCAGAGAACATTCTTAGAGTGAGGAAAACTTACACCTTTCTGGGGAGTATTTTTTTTTTCATGCAGATGTAGTTGTTCCTGGGTGTAGTAAGGTCATGTGGATGCCAAATGTGAATGGTCTGAATTTTCCTGGATCTAGACAAGGCTGGAGGTATAAGTCTTCTGTGGATATTTAGGCTATTAGGATTGTGGATATAAAACGGAAAACCAAACCAAACCAAATTAGAACTGGGAATGGCAGCCTTCAGACATTTTGGGTCTGTAGTGTAAAAGGTTTAAAGCTTAACACAGTTTTTAAATCGCATTCATATATTACCATTTTGTTTCATGTTATTTCTTCTTTCCTTTCCACCAAAGAAATGAGCCATCGGACCTCAGATTTCACAAAGATTTTAAATACAGCTGAAAATCTTTTGCGTGAATTGCTGTAAGTGAATTACTTTCCGCCTATTTTTGGTTTATACTTGTGCTAGTTGCATGAAGAATGACTAATGTGGAGACCTTTCCTTGAAAGCACCTGTTTGTGTGGTGGTTCTTTTGTTTAGATACTGTGTCTGATAGAGTAATAATCTTGGAGAGGACATTCGTGTTCTGTTTGCTGATTTATTTGAATGTGAAAAAAGGCTTTTATGAGGTTAAGATGCTTTTTATGTGTCTACTATACACTGACTAGTTGACTTTCTTCTGAAATTTTAATTTTTGTCACCTTCATAGAATTCATGAAGGGCAGCAAGTGGAAACAATAAAAATCAATTCTCTAGTGCTATAAAGGTGATCTGTACGTTACTCATCAGTTTGATTTTACTAACATAAACATTATGGATGTGTTAGAATCGCTGATCAAGAGCCCTTTTCCTAATCAGTGTGACAGATTTTTAAATGTTTGAAATAAACGTATTGTGTATTAGAATTAGTGTTGTTAATAGTGATGGTTATTTCATATCAAAGCTGACTGTCACAGACAGAATTATTGAGAGAGGAGTTTTAATGAATTATTTGAACAAGTAATTTTTGTGACTGAACAACTCCTTATGGCACTTGGTCTGCAAGTACAACTTACTGTACGGTTGCACTTCCAAGTTGAAGGGTTTCAATGCTGAATTCTGCTGTGAGCACTTTGGTGTGAAGTTCTTAGGCTGAGAGAAAAATGATGAAGCTGGCAATAGATAAAATTGCAAGTAAGCATTAATTCTGCTGGAATATCTTTCAAGTCTGTGTGTACTATGACAGTACAGCTACTCAGAAGTGAATCTGTTTAATGCTGCCCAACGGGGTAAAAGCTTGTATTCAGCAAATTTTTATCTGTAAAGTGTATAGCTATACTCTTAATACTTGAGTTGTTACTCAAAACTGGTGCTGAAGTGAATTAATGGGATTTGGTCTAACGTCTTGGTGAAGAGTGTTCTAAAATGACAGTGTTCTTGGTTGCTGTTAAATGCATAGTATCAGGTAGTATGCCTTCTCTGTCTTCTGGGAATAATATAAATGATTATTTCTTGCATACAGAAATATACCAGAAAACTACAAAGTTATTTTCCTCCAAGGAGGTGGATCTGGTCAGTTCAGTGCAGTCCCACTTAATCTTATCGGTTTAAAGGAGGGAAGACATGCAGATTATGTGGTTACTGGAGCTTGGTCAGCAAAAGCAGCTAAAGAAGCAGAGAAGTATGCCAAAGTGAATATCGTTCATCCAAAACTAGGAGCCTATACAAGTAAGTTGATGATTACATCCACCCATGTGAATGCTTAGCTTTTAGAATCACTCTGAAAATTGGTCCAACTCAGCTATTTGATTATTCAATATTAACTAGTTACAGAGTTGACTGCCCAGCACTCAAAAGATTGCCTGTCGCGTCTCTCCATGTTCATTACTGGGAGATCTGTTAGATGGCTTAACAGTCTCCGCCAGAAAAGAGTAGTGAAACTAGACTGAGCAGATCCCAGAAGTGGCAAGAAGCAAATGTGTATTGGTAGGGAAATAGTCTGGGCTGTCTGATTTTTTTTATTTTTGTTTTCTCCTTTTTTTATTTATTTAGCTGAGTTCTTAAGGTATTTGCAGGTGTATTCCCAGGTATTCCAGTTTCAGGTACACTCAATAATGAGATTGCTCTGAAATTTAGAAACATGCCTGGGTTCTTAACCTTATTGGCCCAGGAGGTGGGAGACCTGTACTCTGTTACCTTCTTTCAGGGGTTCCCAAATACTTACCTTCCCCACCCATGTGTCGTAACAGGCAGTTGGCTCTGGAATAGAAGAGGTGTTTTCAGCTCCTCCTCTTGAAGCTTGTTACTGGACATGACATAATCTGAATGACCACGGTATAGAAGGAAGAAGGCGGTTAACTAATTGAGGCATTGTGAATTTTTATGAGAGCGCCTGTTTCAAGAACCTTTGAAGTGTATAATTTGTCACTGGATATACATAAATAATTCTTGGAGCAGGGACACACAGGTTCTGATTTCTACTCCTGCTAGTCATGCTTACTTTCCTTCCCTCTGGTCCAAATGATAGGATTTGAACTGGGAAGAGTGACAACAGTGAAGACAGAGTATCCCCATATGAGTTTAACTGGTAATTAGGACGCTAACTTGGAAGATAAGTTTATATCCTCTGAGACATAGCAAGGAATTGAACCTACAACTTCCCTGTTTAGGGGAGTGTATTCACCATTTGGCAGCTGTAGGTAAGGGGAGAGGCAGTAAATAATGATGGAGGCAATAGCAGCACTTCTTCTCTCATGTTTTGGAGGAGAGAAGAAAGAAAGAGCAGCCCTTTGTTCTGCGCAAAACCTGTTCTGTGCTGTTAGGGCATGCCTGTATGTTGCCTGTTGACAGAGGAAATCTTAGTATTGTAAATCAGTTGCAAAGCTTAAATGGGAGGTAGGTAGGTAATCTTGTGTTCAGCTTGGACAAGGCTGAAACGCTTCTGGGGATGCACAGAAACACAGCTTTAGAGAACTTTGCCAGTGAAAATTTGGATGCTTCAGTGGTTCCAAAGGCGTCAGGAAGATTCTTGGACCCAGTGCCTGAATTCCTCTGAAATGCTGTTTTGGACCCCCAGGGCAGTAGTTTGTAGTCTGGGATTGCAAACATGATGAAAATCCCTTGAGGAATGAGGGCTGAAAACCAGAAAGGTGTTTGCTAGCTTAATGATGGCTCACCACAAAATTTTGGGAATCCACTGGTGTATTTCCTTTACAGATATCTTCCTGGTAACAAGATAATTAATACTTTATACTGCAAAATTGTTCTGGTTTTGCACTGAAGTCCCATGTTCAAGTAAAATTGCATGCCAGGAAAATTACTTGTCTCTAGTGACCTTTGGTTTTCTTTTCTGTCTGTCTCAGACATTCCCGACCCAAGCACTTGGAATCTTAATCCAGATGCATCTTATGTCTATTACTGTGCTAATGAGACTGTTCATGGTGTGGAGTTTGACTTTGTACCTGATGTCAAAGGAGCAGTCTTGGTTTGTGATATGTCTTCGAACTTCCTGTCCAGACCTGTGGATGTTTCTAAGGTACAGTATTCTACACAGTGGCTGCACAAAGCATTTTCAAAATTGAATGCATATAATTAGGCACTTTGAAATGTCTTGGTGGCCACAGATGCTAAGCAGTGAAATTAAGGAAATCATATTTTCTTAATCGGATATCTGATGGTGAGGACAAGTGTTGAAATTTAGACACTGAAATTTCAAACTTTATCTGTTGTCTTTTTTTCAGTAAAAACATTGAACTATGTTGAAATTGTTCATGTTAATAGCTGTCCAAGATTATTTATCTACTGTGTGGTCTTCACGGATGCTGTAGCAGAAAACGATGTCTTCTGAATCATATTTAATCTGTAGATAATATATATGGCTATAGCAGAGTACTGTGAATCAGAATTTTTGACCCTGTCTCTTATGTGGAAAATCTGTAACTCCTTCTAAGCTGCTAAAGCTTCCTGTGCCTCACGATTACTGTGCCTGTTTCATAGATAATACAGAGGCAGAACATAGTACTTGCTTATGTTTGTAAAGTGTGTTATGAGTGGGAAATGTTACTGACTAGTGAAGTAGTGTGTTGGACCTTTCTTATCTGTGTGTAGCAAAAAGAAGGGGCAATTGTTAGTGCATTCATCTTCACCTTCCTTGATCTGCCTTTTTGAACAGGTGGATTATGTGATGCCTGTTTTGAAATATCAGATTGGTTGAAAATACTGTGATCTATGTTTGAATTTATTTTTAGTAAATTTGCTTGGAGTAGTGTGCAACGGGGACATGCTGCCTTGAGAATTATTTGTGGATACTAAATACATATTTAGCAAATCATGGGGAAATTCATTATGATGATCTTCCTCAGTTGAATAAAGCTAATGGTTCTCATAATAGACGTACATGGGATAACAATAGTAGCTGTAAGTACACTTTGAAGTCAGAACTTCTGACTCTTTGGCCTACAACTTGCTCATTTTCAACACATTCTCCAAGCTGTTCATCTGAGTTGTATGCCTGTTGTATAATGATATTGGTATATGACTCGGTTATAAGATATACTAGTGAATGCCTGTAGCAAGTCCTTCTTTTCTTTTTTCTGTTAAAGTTTGGTGTGATTTTTGCTGGTGCTCAGAAGAATGTTGGCTGTGCTGGAGTTACTGTTGTAATAGTACGTGAGGACTTGCTGGGATTTGCACTGAAAGAATGCCCTGTAGTACTGGATTACAAAACACAAGCAATGAATGGCTCTTTGTATAACACTCCACCATGCTACAGGTAACTATAGCTGCTATTTAATATCTCTTATTTGGAAAGCTACTGCACTGCCATCTGCTGCTTTTATCGAGAAAAATTTCAGAAGTTGAGTATTTGTCTTCAAGTCACTGATACATTGGAGCGTTTCACACGATTCCTGTGAAAACATGCGAAGTGTCCAGCCACATGACTGTAGTAGGCTTTGATGTTGCCTAGTGGGATTCAGTCATAAAGGACATAGTGGTTTTAGAAGTAAATCTTGCATGTCATGATTCCATTGTGGAAGCTTCAGGATCCAATTCTTATTTACATAAGCACAACTCTAATCAATTCAGTGGGGGTGCTTCTATCATTGTAAGTAGGCAATTTGGCGCTTAGTCTTGCTTCTTGAACACTCAGTACAGGTTTGATTCCATTTCTTCCTGAGGTTGTTCTCAACAGTTGAACCTCCAGATCCCTATCCCTGTAAAAGAATCATTATTTTTTTAAAGGTATTTTAGTCATTGCTTTGCTAGCAATGATTATGAAGCTAGACCAATTTTATTTTTGGACATCAAGTCAAAGGCTGATGTGGTACTTAAAGAAACATGGAAAGTTCTGCTAGAGAATAAAGTAATCAATATCATAAAATTGGCGTGTACCTGGTGATTTTGTGCATGCAAGAAGCAGAACAGGCTACAGCTTGCTCTTTTAAAATTACTGTTTCCTAGCTTCTGATAGCCAGTGAAATGATGCTTTGCTACTGGAATGTTGAGCCAGTGGTATTTACCTGTTCTTAATCTGGTGCATTTTTATACCAGTGTCCACTAACACGATTATTTTTAAAAGAAAATCTTCAAACCAGGTTTTCTTTTTTCCCCAGAAGTTTTTTAAATTACTTTGAAAATAATGATTTCTACTTTTAAAGGTAAGATTTCCTTGTAATTCAGATAATTTGGTAGTGCAATCTTATATTGTTGATGTTTAATCTTGGCTCTTGCAGCTTTTTCGTACATGCCAGAATTAGCAAACTTAAGCTGCCTAATGATGTCCAACAGATGTCAAATGCACTGTATAAGCATAAAGGACAATGATTCTTGTGTGTAAAGCCAACCTTAATGCCATCTCTTACTCAAATTCAGTAGTATTTTAAGTGATGCCGATTGTATCTTTGAATCTGCTGATTCTCCCTATGGGGTATACTATTGCAATGACACAGAGGCAGTTACCTTAATTTATCAAAAGAACAGCAAATCTTGTGAGCTTATGTTTATTAGAGACTTTACAATGCACGACTAGTTTTCCCAAGGAGTATGCATACTGTAGAGTGCGTAGTGCTGTAATGATTTAGTCTCGCTGTCAGCCCATCTGCCCTATCAGCTGAGTACCCGCTATATCCTTAGGAGAGGTGTCTAAGACAAGAATTAATCTTACAATGTCTTCTTTCTAAATGTAGCTTTGTAACATGGGCAGTATGTGTGTCTTTTTGTCCCCAGTGATTGATAAAGCCTCTATTTCATGATCAATTATTTTCCTGACTACCAAGTCACACATTCTGTTTTGGACACTGTGTACTTGTACATGCCAGGTTTTAAATCCAGCCATTCATGTTTTCCAGGTACAACGCTATTTCCATTTGAAAAAAACAAAGTTCTACTTAATCTCAGCACTGGCACTGAACACACTGTTGCCTCTCTGGTTTGAAAAACAAAACAAATTAAATCATGCAGCTTTATTTTAGACCTTGCAAAAAACTTCTGAAAAGAAAGCGCTTCTTTAGCTGTAATTCAGTATCTGTTAGTAACATTAAGAGGGTAGTGGAAGATCAGCAGAGAAGAAAATAAAGTTCAACTGACCGTCTTTCTCCCTTCTGATCGCTGTCTTGCCAGATTTCACTTCATGCTACAGACCCACATTGGAGTATGCTTCAGAATCCAGAATGTAACACAAACTGAAATGTTGGCAGGGTGCACATCTGTTTGGCTTGGCTCTAAATGCCTGTTCCAGTTTTTGTAAGGAACTGGCAAAGCTTCTTAGTTCTTTTTTTCTCTACTCTTTTACTTACCCTCTCTAATGGTTTGCTGGCAAACAGGCAGGAAATATTAACTGAATTTGCAAAAGCTACTTCAGCAGGATGTTAAATTAAATTAAGGTGATGCTAATGGCTTTAACCTCTTGGCGCTACAGAGCTTGACTTTTTGACCCTAATCTGCTTTGCTAAAATTAACAATGAATTAGCTATAAAAGTCTCATTTCCACCTCCAAGAGTTTATTTTTTTTTTTTTTATTTTGCACTTAAAATTGCTCCAGAAACGTTATTTTAACTGACATGAAAGAAGGATAAAAGACTTCAGCTGGCTGGGTTTTGTGGATGACACTAAGGTTGGCGTCTTTAAACCTTACTTGTCCTCACTTCCTTGAGTGAAACTTCTTGGACAACAGATGAATGTGACCCTGCTTATTTGGCGAGGGCCTAGGCTGTACTTCACTTACGTCCTTACACTGGGGTAGTTGACAGCGTGCTGTCATAAATGTGGCAGTCTGTAACCTCAGTTATTCTGCAGCCTTTCTGCAGTGTTCAAAGATTTGGTGCTAGCATCTCCTGAGAAATTAAAAGTAGCAAAGTTTAAAACAGCCTCCTGCTAGATTTGTGTTAGGGGAACTTGTAGGATAATATTCCCTGCGCATTCCCTTGGAATCTGTAATGAAGGGATTAATAAAAGCTAACTTCTTGGAAATACGCCATAAAAACTTGTGGACAGTTTATTATGTAAAGTGTTGCAGTCGTGGGAAATGCCTGAACTTGAACAAGCTAGGTTTTGTAGCAAAAGCACAAAGGCAAAAGGCCTGGGGGATTTTTTATGTTGCACTTGGTAACGAGCATTGAAATACTTGGTTCCAAGCCATGTGATGGCAGCAGGCTTCCAGGTCTCTACTTAGAACTTGAATGCTAATGAATAATTAAGTGTAATACATCATTATTTGTTTCGCCCAACTTCACTGTTCATGTGGGAAAAAAGTCATCTCAGACAGAAATGGGATTATAGTTTTTACTTAACAGTTGTGAAAATGGGATTAGATTTCTGGCATTATTAATGTACATACATTTGAGATTGACCCCTGCATCTTTGCTAGAGCAGCTGCCCAGGGTGGGTGTTAATAACTTTGGTGCTAATTCTGGCTCTTTCTAGGACTTGACAGGGAGTTTTAGGGTCAATGGACTGGTGGCCTGTGCAGCATGTCTGGGGGGCATCCTTGGGAGCCCTGCAGGGCTGCAGGAAACCTGCAGGACTTGTCCTTCTGTGGTACAAAGGATTAAGTTTGGTCCAACAGATTTGTGTAGCATTTGAACTTCAGGATGCTTCATCTGTGTCCAAAAAAAATTACCTAGTTAGAATTATCATAATTTCTGAAATAGTCCAGATTCTGAGTTGTTAACCTTAAGCACTCTATACCCAAACATAAGATTTTGTTGCTGAAATGTTTTGTAACCTATTAAACAGGACTGTTATTTTTTTCCATTTTATTAATCTGACTGAAAATTGTTCTTTCCTCTTGCAGTATTTATATCATGGGATTGGTACTGGAATGGATAAAGAACAATGGCGGAGCTGCAGCTATGGATAAACTTAGTTTAATCAAATCACGAATGATTTATGATATCATAGACAAATCTAATGGATTCTATGTGTAAGTTGCTATGCTTTTCCCTTGGTTTCAGTATTTGTTGCAGAGCTGAACATATTCATAACTTTTAAGAGTCTGATTGCAGCATATTTTTAAAGTTACCTTTTCAGTATATAGAAATTCTGAGGAATCCTACAGAAATTATTTGTACAAATCATTCACTTAATAGCTATCCGAAGATGAGTCTCATTCCAGTAGCAAGTTATTTCAAGTTATCCTGTACAGATCAGTTGTGAAGCATATTAATAATATATGTTCTAAACTTAATAAAATGCAGGAGCCTAGGGGAAGAGTATACAAAAAACAGATATGCAGATTCTGGTTTGTATGTTTACTGAATCTCTTGGGGAAGCACAGGCCAAAACAGAGAACATGGCTTGGAAGAAGTTGTAGAGACCACTTTTGCATCATATTCTTCCTACCATCTCTTTCAGTAATCAAAGACTCTGCTTCTTCTATCAAGCAGATAATTTTTATTAGCTAATTTTGCAAAGTTCAGAAACATTTCTTGAAATAGAAAGAGGAAGATCAGACCTAGATGTAGTTAAAATGTAATACATTTTCTTTACTTACAGTTTATTTTCTTCAGTAATTTTTAATAGTTTTTACAAAGTAGTTGTAATCTTCTGACATTTACATATTGTTGCAAGGCATTCTTGAGCTTGCAGGACCCAAAATATGTATAGCTAAAAGCTGATGCTGTAATTCACAATAATTCTAATACTCACCAAGCTCAAAACCTAGTAATTCACTGTGAAACTGCAAAATATTTTCTTTCACCTTTGGTATAAAATCAACAGTTTTGGGACCTAATTAACTTTCAAGTCAAAGATAGGATAGGGAAAATTAAATTTGGATTTTAAATTAAAGCTGGCTGCATCCTTAATTAGCAGGGATATAGTTTCATCATGATGTTTAATACATTCTGTTTATCCATTTAGTTAATGAGAACAGCTTTGCCTTTAGCATTGTCATGATCAGGTTTGTGATCCTACTCTACTGAAATCCTGAGGGTTTTTCATAAACCTCAGTAAGCAAATGAAGCCTTGAAAAAACATTTTGTGACAACTAGAAATCTCTTCCTGGCAAGCTGGTATGTGAGGCTGTGAGTGGGAAACGCAATGCAGATGGGATGGTAAATAGTCAATTGGGAAGGCAAAGCAAGCTTCACTAGCTGAGCTGCATGCATCTTACTAAGCAATACAGTTAAGACTGTGTTTGTTTTTTTTTAATTGTGTTTATGACTAAAAGGAAGACTTATCTGAAGCTGCCTTCCCAGCTTAAATGTGCCACCTAATCTGTGGCATGCTTCACTGGGTAAGCAGCGTAACAAGCCATTTAGCAAATGGGGACTTTCTTCCGCTAAGTGCTGTGTGCCATTTGCAGTTTGCTTCACAAAGTCTGTGCAGTAACTGAGGTATATTGGATTGCCTAGTAGTAACTGGATCTTCTAAAAACTATACCATAGCTACAGTTATTCAAATATGTGAATGCTTACAAGAAGAGTGTTTTCCTGCTTGCATCTGAAGCAGAAAATTTGCACAGGCAGATATTAAGGATTGATTTTTTTTTTTTTTTTTTTTTTGACATAATGGAGACATCTGTACAAAGGAACAAGGGAGGAACTAAAAAAGAAGTATATGCATTTTTTGTCAAATAGAATAATAATAGGTATGAAATTTACATGCAGTTTATGAGAACTTATTCCTAATGAATCCCTGCAAGAATCTACATCGCAGCCTTATGAAGCCTGCAGATTTATTCTTTCCTATCTCCTTTGTAACTAGAAGCACTAAAGAAGAATACTTAAATCTTTTTTTTTTTTTCCCTCCTGTTGTTACCTTCAAAAAAATAATGGAAGAGAAATCTTGCTTTAAATGTATCTTGAATTTTCTACTTAAAATTCCCTTTTATCTGAAGAGATTTGAGCTGTGATGCACCTCATATGTGTTGTGGCCATGTATGCAATGCAAGATTTGTTCTAGAGATATCTCTTATCTACTTGATGTTCATGATTCTGAATAATACTAATGTAGAAGGTGGACTGAAACCACTAACAGCAGTCTCTAATGTCCCTGGAAACTTGTTTATGCTATGTTCTTATTCTTCCTTTAGCTCTGTTTAGCTGGGTCAAGCTCAATTCTGGTAACACTTGTGACTAGCTGAGTAGAAATAAGTGTGTCGGTCTTTGAAGACAAAGAGATGAAACTGCTTGAGACTTAGGGAAATTTCCTGTAACTAACCTTGCTTACTCTGGGGAGTGTAACTGTGACTGTCATGAGTTGGGTGGTGGCTTTAACATGTCTTTTTTCAATTGATTTGCTTATAAGCCTCCTGTGTATTCCTCTGGGGCAATTTTGAGTATCTCAGGAAGGGTTAATAAGCCTTTAACTTACTGTTTCTGCTCTTACACTTGGTTAAAAAAGGAAGGTTGCTTTCTTTCTTTTTCAGTTATGGAGGAATGGCTTTGGTGCTAAACAGACACCGTTATTCACTTTCTGAAATTGTATATAGCTGGAAATGTATATTTATTACAAAATGGGTTAATCATTACATTCTGCAACTTTTTCTAGATGTCCAGTGGAGAAAAAGAACCGAAGCAGGATGAATGTCCCTTTCCGTATTGGCAGTATCAAGGGTGATGAAGCACTAGAAAAGAAATTTCTTGAGAAAGCTGTGGAACTTAACATGATATCTCTGAAAGGGCATCGGTAAGTATTAATCAGATGAATCCCTTTCCTGTGCAGAATAAACTGTTACTACAGTGATACAGCAGCAGGCGTTGTGCATTGGCTTACCAGCCTTTCTCACTGACAAGCTGTTCCTCATATTATTTTGGCATCACTTGGGAATAGCAGTTGAGAGATGGTAATCACAGACTGCTTGTGGCTCAACTACTGCTTAGCTGTGGTGGGGCTCAGAGCTTTCTTAATTCTGCTTTCTTCTGCAATTTGATAAATATGGCTCTGTGCAAATGCCAAAGAAGGTGACTCTTGAGATGAGATTGTGTCATTGTATAAAGCCTTTCATTACACGGCTTGTCTACCTGGTTGCAAGAGTTCTGTCCCACGTTCAGTGGTGTTTGTGGATTAAAAAAAAAGATAGCTTTTTGATGTCACAGGGCTACAGCATTGGAGCTGTAAATAACTAATAAATGCTGAGTTTCTCTAGATTGCAAGCTTCCCATGAAGAATTAAGTGTTGCTTCTCATTCCCACAAAATGTGAATTTTATCCCTTTGGAGTAGGGGTAGGTTTAAATGTCTGTGAATGTTATTAATGTCTTTTTTAGAATTTACAAAATCTTTCTATTTTTTCTCTCTTCAATTCAGATCTGTGGGAGGAATCCGTGCATCTTTATATAATGCGGTGACTGTAGAAGATGTGCAGAAGCTTGCAACATTCATGAGAAGCTTCATGCAGATGCATCAGTCATAAATACTCGTGGGCTGGAGCCATGCTGCACGTCTGTGAAACAAAAGCTAAAGGGTTTGAAAGTTACTGTGGTACTGCACAGCTGTAGCACACAAGTTATATTTTCTTTCTGTTCCTGTAGCTATTTTAATTAACTGTATGGCATTGAGGCCCAGTCTTGCAATGACTTGGCAGCCTTGGCCTCATTGAAGGTGAGGATCCCCAGACTGATCAAGATTGGTTCCAAAATTTGCAAACCACTATTCCTTAATGTGTAGCTAAAACATGAGTAGCATTGTAAGATGCTGTGGATCCGAGTCTGTTTCTTGCTTCTAGTCACAAATGACTTCTTCAGCAATGCCTTGTTTTCAGTAAACTTCAGGAAGGAACATGTCATAAGCTTTTTGTAATACTTTACACTTAGTCTGTGGCTGCACAGTGAAGCTAGAATTAATGTTGTGTTCTCTAAGGATAACTAGTTGGTTTATCAGATATATTCCAACAATATACCATCAGCAGTATTTAGGAGTTAATATCTGTGTTCCAAACTTCGGGACCTTGCATTCAGACTTCTGCTCCCATGCTTGAAGTGCTAACTAAGTGCCATGTAGCAATACCCATTGTGGATAAAGTCTCTGTAGGACTGGGCCTTTTTTCGTATTATCATTAAAGCTAAGATGCATGAGTCTGTAATTAAATAAATTGATAAGTTGTTTATTTGTCTAAGCATTTTGTATATTAAACTTCTCTAGGTTATTAATTTTATATTCTTATTTTGGAGTGCGCGTATTTGCTCCTACCAAAAACTTTTTTAATTTGTTAACCTTGTGCCAAACTGGATTGCTCTATTCTGCTCAATGGGTCTGTGACTTTCTTTGCACTGACTTCCTAGCCCAAAGCACAGCAGACTTTGGTGCTTTTTAAATGTTTTCCCTCTCTACTTGCTCCAGTATTTTTCTCTGCCTTTTCATTGCTTCAGTTCTGTAGCCTTTTGTCTGTGGGGCTTTGCCCAGCTGCAATAAATGCAAGTCTTGACTTCTCTGCTTTTCTTGACACAATATCACACTTTTGCTCCAACTTTTGCACTTGATCCTTCTGGCTTATTCCAGACTCTGGTACTCTGGGCTAGAGAAGGAACTGTGGTTATGCAAAGATCTTCTATTATAGTACCCTTGAGCTACTTTTTCAGCTTGTGAATTTACTGCCAATGACCATATAGTGACACTAGCCTCCTGTTTTAGCTTGTGTAGAAGCTATCTGCTGGTATCATAGTGTTTAGCATTACTGCAGCTGGTTTCAGACTGTAAACTGTTTCATACAGATGGGGATGTTTTTTGATTTTTATGTTGTACCAGTACAGTAGTAACAATTTAATAATGATAATGATGGACTGTCTGTTTCTTGGTGGAACCTCACAGCAAGTCAGTGGATTTGTGCTAGGGTGGAATTATGTTCCTTTCTTAAAAGTCATCATTTTATGACTATGTTTTGAGATTTTTGTCAACTTAGTGTAACTCAAAGTAATTAAACAAATCTGATAAAGAAAATAAAACTTAATCACAGCATGCTGTGAAGTACCAGTGTGTCTGAAGCTTTTGCTTTTGTCACTTTCAGAAGGATGAGAAGTCATGTGTAATGTGTGTTAGAATTTTAGATTCCAGTATCATACTTTTCCCTAAAAAGAAATCTGAGTTTGTGCATGTAGGGAGGGAGTTGTAAGATAAGCTCTTCTCTATGAATAGTGCTTTCAATTCCTCTTCTAGTAAGTTGTCTCTGTTACATCTCCTAGCTCTTGTGTTTGATTTCACAAAAGCAGTTGCCAGCATTCTCTTTAGTTTGTGGTATAAAAGTCCCTGGTCACCATCTTTTCCAGGCCTGGACTAAAAAGAGAAACCTGCCGAGGAGGTTGTGCACTCCCTCTATTCCTGCTCAGCACAGGGAGGAGTGCTTTATCCCAGGTGAGAAGAACTGGGAAGGTACCCTGTTCCAGGGGACAACTGTCAGTTGTCAATGGTAGGGTCTTTCCATGGCAGTTGTGGCACCAAAGAATTAAATAAGAACTAGAAGTCTAGATTGCCACATCCTTATTTAACTAGTCATTCTAGTGGAGATAAATTATTCATATGGACAGCAGTGTGGATAGTCCTGACCCTATGCCAGCTGACACTCTGTATTTTAATATTTTTTTTTTCCCTTTTCTGTTTGTTCCTGTTTTTCTTTTCAACTTGTAACTGGCTTAATATTTTTCAGATGTACCCAGGGATGTTTGGACGTAAAAAGTTTAATCCTGTTCTTGACTTCCAAGTAAATGTTTGGATGGAACAGGAATAAAGGACATCATACACTGATGGATTAGAAGTTGTCAAAGTATGCTGAAAGCATTATTAGGTCTAGCACTGTTTTGGTGTATAATTAATGTTTGCTGTATTTAATTCTCTGGATAGAAAATAAAATGAGGGTGAACCTCTTTGTATTTGATAAGGATGTACCTAATTAAAAAGTGAAATGGTACAAGGTTTTACATGAAATCAGTCACTTTAATTGGAAAGCGGTATCCCCATTCCTGTTGGTAATTGGACTCTTGATAGTTTAAAACTAGGATTCATGACAGTCTTTGATAAATTGGTCCCTTTTAGGCTAAAGAAGCTAAGAAGTTATAATTACTGATGGATTACTGAATGGTTGGAGGAGCATGATCAAAGAGATGCAAGGAGATACGTAGAAGAGCTGGTAGCGTGTGAAAATGTATTTATATTTTTAAGTAGCTAAGGAATAAGTGTGTATTTGATGTGACAGAAACAAAAGCTGCACAGTTTCTGAAATCCCAGAAAATTTGAATTCAATCTCCTACCTTTTGGTTTATGCATAAAAAGCAAAAATTGAGTGTTTTAGTAAATGGATTAATTAAAAAAAGGTATGAAGAAATTATGTGTGAAAGGTTGAAATTTGCTAAACTATTACAATAGAAATTACCATTAAACTGCTTAGAATTTATATTATAATGAACAAGTCTGAGTGATTCTTTGTTTTGGTTCTATGATATAAACTGAACACATTTTAGAGACATATTGCTAAAACTAGGGATTGTGGTAGTAAACACTTCTTGCTGTATAACTGAATAAGTATTTTTCCATAGCATAAGCAGTAGTTTTTGGACTTGAAAAAAACTGTATGAAGCTTTCAAACTCTGGTGCTAGGTTATGTAGCTGGGCAAACCAGAACTAAAGAATTATAAAAGCTGGAAAGCTTAGTTCTGGGCTGGCACTGCCCTGCCAATGTAGGGTCACACTATCTCATAGCTTTTCTTCCCTACCAGGGCAGCCCCAATCATGATGCTTTTGGACACATTTTTATTGTGAAAACAGACCACCTGCCTTAGTGTTAGGCAGGTGTTAATGCTTGTCTCAGTTGTGATTGTGCTTCACCTGATGCCCCAGCACTCTGAGTTGTATGTCAGGTCTGGTGCCTCTACCAGGAACTGAAATTAAAGGGTTTGGCTGTGGAGATATTTCGGTCAGCCACCTAAGCTGTAACTCTTCCTTCTTGGTATGGCGTGGAAGCTTGTCTTCAATTCCCTAAATCTGGCTGGTGATGTGAGGTAGTTTGAGGTAAGACAGGCCATTGCTCTGGTAGTGTGAGGGGTCTTATGGTGTGGCAAGAGAAAGGGTAACAGATGTTGACAGCAGCATTATGTGCTCTCTGACCTCTGTAGGGAGCATTGGACCAAGCAAGTAGTGAAGTATGTGCCAGGTAAAAAGGAGTCCATACAATCATAGAATAGTTTGGATTGGAAGGTACCTTTAAAGGTCATCTAGTCAGCCCCCCTTCCAATAAGCAGGGACATCTTCAACTAGATCACATTGCTCAAAGCCCTGTCCAACCTGACCTTGAATGTTTCTAGGGATGGGTCATCTACCACCTCTCTAGGCAACCTGTTCCTGTGTTTCACCACCCTCATTGTAAAGAGAGAAAAAAAAAAAAAAAAAAAAAAAAAAAAAGAAATCCTTATGTCTAGTCTGAATCTACCCTGTTTTAGTTTAAAGCCATTACCCCTTGTCCTGTCACAATGGGCCCTGCTAAAAAGTTTGTCCCCATCTTTCTTATAAGCCCCCTTTAAGTACTGAAAGGCTGCAATAAGGTCTCTCCAGAGCCTTCTCTTCACCAGGCTGAACAAGCCCAACTCTCTCAGCCTGTCCTCATAGGAGAGGTGTTCCAGCCCTCTGATAATTTTTGTGGGTCTCCTCTGGACTTATTCCAACAGGTCCATGTCTTTCTTGTACTGGGGAACCCAGCACTGGATGCAATATTCCAGGTCGAGTCTCACCAGAATGGAGTAGAGGGACAGAATCGCCTCCCTTGATATGCTGGATGTGCCTCTTTTAATGCAGCCCAGTGATTGGCTTTCTGGGCTGTGAGCGGACATTGCTGGCTCATGTCCAGCTTTTCATCCATCAGTACCTCCAAGTTCTTCATGGCAGGGCTGCTCTCGATCCCTTCATCCTTCAGCCTGTATTGATACCAGGGGTTGCCCCAACGCAGGTGCAGGACCCTGCACTTGGCCTTGTTGAACCTCATGGGGTTCACATGGGCCCAGTTCTTGAGCTTTTCCAGATCCCTCTGGGTGGCATCCCATCCCTCAGGTGTGTCAACTGCACCACTCAGCTTGGTGTCATCAGCACTGGTCCCCATACGGACCCCTGAGGGACACCACTTGTCACTGATCTCCATCTGGACATTGAGCTGTTGACATCCCTCTGGATGTGACCATCCAACCAATTCCTCATCCACCCAGCAGTCTACTCATCAAATCCATGTTTCTCCTGTTTAGAGACAAGGATATTGTGAGGGACTGCGTCAAAGGCCTTAGAGAAGTCCAGTTAGATGACATGCATAGCTCTTCCCTTGTCCACTGGTGTAGTCGCGCCATCGTAGAAGGCCACTAGGTTGGTCAGGCAGGGCTTGCCCTTGGTGAAGCCATCCTGGCTGTCTCAAATCACCTGTCTGTCCTCCATGTGCCTTAGCACAGCTTCTAGGAGCATCTGTTCCATGATTTTCCCAGGCACAGCAGTGAGGCTGACAGGTCGATAGTTCCCAGGGTCCTCTTTTCTACCCTTTTAAAAAATGGTTGCAATATTTTCCTTTTTCCAGTCACCAGAGACTGCCATGACTTTTCAGATATTTTGGGGAATGCTTGGCAACTACATCAGCCAGTTCCCTCAGGACTTTGGGATGCATCTCATCAGGTCCCATAGACTTCTGTATGTTAAAGTTCCTCAGGTGGTCATGAACCTGATCTCTTACAGTGGGAGGGACTTTGTCTTGTGGTCCATACACTCAAGAGGTGTAGGGAGAAAGGTTGCCAGTGAAGACTGAGGTAAAAAAGTTGTTGGGTACCTCAGCTTTCTCCTCATCCATTGTTACCTGTTTGCCTCTTGTGTGCATCAGTGGGGCATATGCTTTCTTTGACCTTCCTTTTCTGGCTGATACACCTGTAGAAGCCCGTCTTATTCTTTGCATCATTTGCCAAGTTCAGCTCCATCTGCACCTTGGCCTTCCTGACCCCATCCTTACACAACCGGGCAGCATCCCTATACTCTTCCCAGGATACCTGTCCCTGCTTCCACTGCTTTGCATTTCCTTCTTGCTCTTAAGTCTGACCAGCAGGTCTCAACTCAGCCATGCTGGTGCCTTGCCTTTCTCTTCTGATTTCTTACAATTGGGGATTGAGAGCTCTTGTGCTCTAGGGAGAGCAAGCTCTCTTCTGCTCCCTTGTCCCTGAGGGCACTTTCCCAAGGGGTCCTATTGACTAACTCCATGAAGAGCTGAAAGCTTGCTTTCCTAAAATTCAGACTTCTGAATTTACTCTTTGTCTGACCTATATCCCTGAGGACTGCAACCTCCACTGGTGCATGATCAGTGCAGTGCAGTCTGCTTCCGATCTTCATGTCACTGATCAGCTCACTAGCATTGGTGACCAGCAGGTCCTGTATCACATCCCTCTGGTAGGGCTGTCTGTTTTACCTGGCTTAAGAAGTTATCCTCAATGCACTCCAGGAGTCTCCTGATAGTAGCTGTGCTACTTTTCCAGTAGATGTTGGGGTGGTTGAAGTCCCCCAGCAGGATGGGAGCCCGTGAGTGTGATGACCCCTCTAGCTGGAGAAAGAAGGCTTCATGAATAGGCTCCCCTTCATTGAGTGGCCCATAGTAGACACCAGCCACAAGGTTCCCTTTGTTGCCTCAGTTTCTAATTCTTACCCATAAGCTTTCAATCTGTTTATAGCTATTCTTCAGAGACAGGTCTTCACACTATCCATTTCTTGATGTAGAGGGCAACGCCTCCACCCCTCTTTCCTCGCCTGTCTCTTCTGAACAGCTTGTAGCCATCAATAGCTGCACTCCAGTCATGGGATTCATCGTGCCAAGTTTCAGTAATGGTGACTAGGTTGTAGCTTTCTAGCAGCTTTTCTAGCAGCGTAAGCTTCTAGCTCCTCCTGTTTGTTGCCCATGCTGCTTGCATTGGTGTAGACACACCAGCTGGGCTGTTGGCCATGTCACCTTAGAGGAACACCCCTTAATTCCTTTGAGGTATTTCACTGGTGTTTCCCTCTTGGCTCCTATTACCTCTGGAGCCCCTGGCTCATCTCGGTAAGACTTAACATGCTGCAGTGTAGCCAGCATGTCTCAGAGCTACATCCCCTAACCCATCCCTCTAACCTTGGTATGTCATCCCACAGCTTGTCACAGGCAAGCCTGGTATCATCGCCTTCCCCCTTCAAGCCTAGTTTAAAGCTCTGTCAATGAGCCCCACTAGATTGTGAGCAAAGACCCTCTTCCCACTTTGAGAAAAGTGAATCCCATCTGACACCAGCAAGCCTGGTGCTGTGTAGGCCATCCCATTATCAAAACCCATAAAACTGCGTTGGTGACACCAGCCATGGGGCCGTGTATTGATAGGCTGGGCCTGTCTGTGCCTTCCAATGTTGCTGCATGCAACTGGAAGGAGAGAGGGAAAAATAATCCGTGCTCCAGATTCCCTTACCAGCTGTCCTAAGGCCCTGACGTTGCTTTTGGTTGCCTTTGGAAGATGTGTTGCAGCTTCATCTCCTCTCACATGGAAGAGTAGTAATGGGTAGTAGTCTGAGGGCTGTAGCAGGCTAGGAAGTTAACACAGACCCCAGGGAGGCAGCATACTTCCTGAAGAAGAGGGTCTGTCCAGCACATTGGATCCTATGTTTCCTGCAGAAGGGAGTCGCCTAAAACTACAACCTGTCTTCTTCCTCGTGAAGGTGGTCATGATATCTGGGGTAGGCTTTTCTGGCCTTGGCAACACCTCTGGTGAAGATGGACTATCATCCACATCATCCATTGGTGGGCCTTCCACATCCAGAGCCTCGTACCTGGGAAGGCAAAGTGGGCGAGAAGGCGGTTCATCTGCCACCCCACGCATGGCCTTGCCTCCATTCACTCCTCTCTTTTAAGCTACTGCCTTCAGCCCGGCAGGGGAGTATCCAGGATCCCCTTGATCTTTTTTTTTTTTTTTTTTCTGGTGGCTGTACCCATTTCTATCTCAGTGAGGGCAGGGCATAGTTCCACCAGTCTATCTCTTTATCAGGCTCTCTAAGGCTCCTTAACCTTTCTACTTCCTCTCTTAGCTCTGCCACCAGGTTGAGCAGATTGTCCACCTGGCCACACCTCACACAGCTGTTCTCACCACTGCCATCCATTACCAGCAAAAAGCTCTGGCACTCTTTGCAGACCGAGACCTGGACAGCTGCAGGTTTTTGTGGGAACTCTGTCTGGGTTGCCACATCCATTCTGCCAAGTGCAGAGGACATGGCTTTCTGCCAGTTGGATACCATAGTTAAGCTCCTTCTGAGAAGGTGGTGACCACCAATTCAACTCACCCCTTGAGCTGATAGGGTCACTACACCCTTCCTGCGTGAACTGCCATGCAAACTGACGTGCCAAGGCTTTGGAATTAAGTTGTGTGAAACAATGAAAGGAATAGAAACAGATGAAAGATATTAAGAGGGTAATACAAGATAAAATTGTTATTTTGGAGTAGCCATTTCACCTATTTGTGTATGAGTTAGAATCACTCTAAGAGGTAGCCCTCTGCCTTGCTTCCCTGCCCTCCTCATCCAGGAGGGGTACTGCTTATTTTGTGGCTCCATGACTACTAGTGTCCCCATAAGGGATGTAGCAAAAAAGTGGCTTAGAGTGGGAATAGTGGCAGAACACACCTACGTGTGTCAATTGAATGTGAGGGTAGAACTACACTCTCACTTTGCACACACAGCCACACAATGTACCCCAAGTGTGTAATTTACTTAATCCAAATATGTTAACTGCAGGTGAACAAAATTCTCCGTTCAATTACTTCTTTACATCTCTGTTACAATTGGAGAAGCAGTCCCATTGTGTTCCAAATGCCCTCTAGCACTAGTTTTAATTACAGCACTACTGTGAAAGGAAATTGCTTGTTTGACAGCACTCGCCAGAATATTTAACTGGCAGTTGAGTATACATTTCAGTAAGTGAAAAATAATCCACTGCATCACCAGCAAACCTTTAGCATTTTCATGCAAAATACACAAATTTGTATGTGTACAGTAAGCCAGAATACTACTCCTATCCTGGCACAGAGAAGGCAACCACGTATCTGGGATTCTGACTCTAGCTCTCCACCAAGTTTTGTTTAGTTTGATCTCTCACTACTGGTTGGTAGATGCTGTAAACCACACCTGAACAAAAAACCCCCAAACTATTTTCCACACATGTGAGGGAATGCATCCCAAAAATCAGCCACAGATTCTTCAAGTTTTGAAAGATATCATGTATAGCTGAATATTGGGTACCCTTGTTTTTGAGAAGTTTTAATTTGTGTTCCGATTGTGTTGATTCCCATGATTTTACGTATACATGGAAATGTGAGTTACTTACCCAATAGGGAAGCAGTTCTACAGTTCTTCTATTGCTTTCAAGATGTTAAACTCTGACAAAAAAAAATATCTCTGTATTGGTCATGTATGAAATGATGCTTTTGTCCTGGAGTCCTGCATCCAGGTCTGGGCTCCCCAGCACAAGACAGACATGGACCTGTTGGAGTGAGTCCAGAGGAGGGCCATGAAGATGACCGGAGGGCTGGAACACCTCTCCTATGAGGACAGGCTGAGAGAGGTGGGGTTGTTCAGCCTGGAGAAGAGAAGGCTCCGGGGAGACCTTACTGTGGCCTTCTGTGTACAAAGGGGGCTTACATGAAAGATGGAGAGAGACTTTTTATCAGGACCTGTGGTGACAGGACAGGGGGCAACTGTTTCAAACTGAAAAGGGTAGGTTTAGATTGGATGCAAGGAAGAATTTTTTTACAGTGATGGTGATGAGACATTGAAAGAGGTCGCCCAGAGAAATTGTGGGTGTCCCATCACTTGAAGCATTTGAGGTCAGGTTGACCTTGAACAAGCAACTTGATCTAGTGAAAGATGTCCCTGTCCATTGCAGGGAGGTTGGAACTAGATGATCTTTGAAGGTCCCATTCAACCCAAACCGTTCTATAATTCTATGATCAAACAAATCTTTTATTTTGGAGTAAGGCTAGTGAAAATCTTAGTCCAGGGTCTGTACCACCAGTGAATCTGTTCTACGCGTTGCAAAATGGTAGAAGTTTAGCATGATTGACAATCTCTGCTGAGAAGGGGATAAGTGAATAACAGGTGCAGTTCACAGATCAGAATAGCCTGATGACACTGAAATAACACCTGCAAATACTGAGCCAAAATGCTGCTGAGCATTGCTAATCCTTACTGCAGCAAAATGAACGTCATCGGAAGACTGTTGGCCCCAGTACATTTGCTTCCAGTGCTCACGTTCATAAAAATTGTCTTTCTTTAGACAATTTATTTAATTTAAGATTCTCATTCCTGGTTGTCAAAAATGTGGAGCTTATTTTATTAAGAATGCTCATGCAGAATGAAAGGCATTGAGGAATTTACTTAAAGGATCAAATGTCTGAGGATGCGATATGAAGCAGCACACACTTTGTGTGGCTCTCCCCATCTCTGTGAAAGGGAGGACGTTTTGCACAAAGGCATCTTGTTAAGAGGTTTAGTTCTGGAATAAGGCTGAGTCAGAAGTAGACAGGCAGTATATGTCTTTGTAGAATAATAAAGCTATATTCACAGAGGAAGATGCTCCTAAGAGAGCATAAACAATCTGGAGTGCTGATACCCATTATCCTCTGTGTTAACCGCCAGAGAATGTGAAAGGCTCCTTGTTATGTCTTTTACGCACAAAGAATAACCTTGTATTTCAGTCAGATGTCTTTTATTTCAGATTAAGCCAAACAAACAGGCTAGCCATTTAGAAAATGTGAAAGGCTGGGAATTTCTCTGCGTCTCGGGAGATACTGATGGGAAAGATCCACAAGGGCAGAAGGGGATCAGCGTCTCACAGTACCGCCCTTCTCCTTGCTCTGTGCTGAAGTGTTGCACAGGGTTTTCTAGCACTCCCTGTGCCGCTGTGTGCAAAAGACACTGGGACAGGGACCTATTCTGTGTGAAAGCAAATGGTCAATGCTTAGTGTGAGCAAATCTGGCAAGTTCAACTCCAGGCAAAGATCATAAAAGGTCAGTGAATGCATTAGCGTGTTGCAAGGCTTAACACACTTGCACTTCACAGGGAAAATTGTAGTTCAGGTCAGGCAGAAATCTATTCTGTGGACTACAAATAGCTTAGCATGATTCAGCTCCATGTTGAGGTGAGATCCAACAATGCAACACAGAAGCAGTTTTGTAAGTTGCACAAGAGTGAAAAGCCAGATGAGAAGTATTTCACTTGAACCAGGGCATCATCAGGGATGGCTGCAGCTCTGACGTGACTTGCAAGGCCTAAATCTCCTGCCTCAGTTTACCATTCTGGCTCACAAATGAGAAAGTTTCTGGGCAATTGGGAACAAGTTGCAGTACGTCTCTGAGAAATCATGAGTTCCTGATGCTGCAGCATGGAACCGTGAAAGAGAAATTTATTTCATTTAAGGGTTTAAAGAGCGGTGAATAGGCTGTTACATGTCTGACTGACTGTGCTCAGAATACCTTTAGGCTGTTTTACAGATTGTATACATCATGCACCCCAGCTGGATAACCTGTGATCTTAGGGAGCTTATGGGATGAAATGTCCCAGGGTCCCGAGTGTGGGGGCTTGTGGTGGTGTGTTCCCAATCCCCCCTGCCCCTCCCCTGGCTCTGCTCCAGCCACAACTGTCAGTGGGAGTTGTGATGGGTCGCACCTGGACTTTGGGGGATACATGACAACATAGAAGCCAAACGCTGTCTGGAATAGGGGCCTAGATGTCTCCCTGCTATGCAAATATGACTATAGGTCAATCATCTTACTCGATAAATAATGAACAGGCCAGGGCCCATTGAGCCCCCCTGCATGTCAGCAGGCTGCACGCCAGGATCTGCCCTTGAGTTAGGGTCACCTCTCAAGGTTACTCCTGGAGGTTCAGAGATCCCTTGCCGCAACAGATCCTTGGTAAGTGACTAATAGCATGCTAAACTTTGAAATCTTAGCTAAGCGATATAAAGGATTGATTGTGCACATATAATCCTTTAGATGTAAACTGTTGACCAAGTCTGGGACCAGGATTGGATCCAGCCACACCCGGACTCCTCTCTGAGAAGCAGTTTAGAACGCAAGGGGGTCCTTTCCGGACCTTGACTCAAAGGGAGGGTGTCCCTGACAGTTCTGTCTGACCCCATCCTCTATGCAGTAAACAACCACATGTGCCTTGCCATTGAAACAGTTGTGTTTGCTATCAAACTTCGTTAAACCACTGTTTTATATTAATAAATATTTTCCTGCTTTTCTCTTATGAGTGAAGTGCACCACTCCATGTGTGACAGGGATGCTCTGAGTTTATTCTTAAAGTCATGCTTACCTTATGGTATTTTTATCTATAAAGGGTATTCTGTAAATGAAGTCTCAAAAATTCCAGTCCCTGGATTAAAATCTTGCAATAGTATTAAAAGCTCAGTTCTAGAAAGTAGTGATTATTCTCTGAAAAGAATATAATTACTGTTAAAAAAGGTGATTTTATGACCCTCGTTCCATTACTGCTCCTCATTTAAATGATTGGGATTACTTCTGTTTTACACTGCTATTAAGGGGAACTGATGTCAGATTGTCAGTTATAGCAACAAGATGTAAAGTTATAGTAGTTAAGCCAGAGACCTCATTGGCCGTGGGCCTCAGTATGCAGTATTCCAGGCAAATTCTGAGTCATGGCACCTCTCGAATCTCTTTCCGCATTCAGACCTTCAGTCAAATAGGTTAGCTGGTCGAAGGTGATATGCTATCAGTTACAGTGTGTTGCAGGATACTCCACGAAAATGTCCCATCACACAGATGACAATGTACTCAGAAACTGTGCAGCTGCTCTTAACACTGCTGGTGCCACTGTTTTGTCTATCGAGTGAGATACATAAGGATTAACAGAGGGAGAGCAATTCAATCAGAACTTGACTGGTCACCTGATATGTGTCCTGTGCTAGTGTAAAGAAGAAGGAAAAGTCATTTGCACTAGTTGAGGGACAATTAACATGAAACACACTATAAATTCAGCTGTCCTGATTGTAACGAAATATGGTGCACTGGTTTATCATCCTATTGCAAAAATACTATTCAATAAGAGATATTGAAGACAGAGGTGGTTTGGATTCACACTGGGACAATATTCTGGGCAAGGGAAATTCACGGAGTCAGGGATGGAGCTGGGAATAGTAGCAGAGGCAAGGGGGATGCAAGAATAATAAGTGTCTGTCTTTTCAATCATTGCCTTCTAATTGGCTGAGGTTGGGCATGTTACAAAATGTGGACGCTCAGGCCCTGGAGGGGAGAGCACCATGCATGATGTAGCAGGTGGTGTATTCCATTTGCGATGTTGTTTCATGGCTGTGCAAACTCCCTTTCCTATGGACGACAGACCAAGCTCTGATTCCTGTAGTGGGTGTCTGCTTTTGTAACCTACTGGGAAAGTGAACCTTGTAGAGAAAACGTCCCATGGAGGGGATTGTTCTACATTCCATGTATCTATCCACTGCTAAATAATGAAACCATTCACACAGAAACACATTTTTAAAGCTCCTCTGAAGTTATTCCCACCACCCCACAAAACAGGGATGATTACAGCAGAAATGGTTACAGCACCAGTACCAAGCTTGCCTAAAGCATCCTATTCTAAGACACCCTGTTCCCTAGCTTGTATTTTTGCTGAAATTTGTAGGCAGACGTTTTCCTTCCTAAATAACTTCCTCATCTGATCTTCCAGGAAAAAATCATCTGGGGAAATAGTTCAGCCATTTCTGAGTTCCAGAAAGAAGGTAGATGACAAGAGCTACTTAAGTGGCAAGTTCTCATATTCTGGAGCAGGAGTTTGAAGAGGTCTTGCAATGAAGTGCTCAAGCTCCCTACCTGAACTTGGCCATGCTATAAATCTTTCAGAAATCACACCTGCACTTGTTCAGTATGCAGCTGTTTTTGATAGCTTTAGGTCCCCAGAGAGTCTGCCCCTTTCAGGGAGATAGATCAAAATGGTGTGGGAGATCAAAGTCTAGGTGGCTGTGGTGTGGCAACATGAAGACTGATGGAGAAGTGTAAAGAAGGGCTGAGTGGGGTGGGTGAGAAGTCAGGGCTTGGGCACCAATGTCAACAAATGCTGTTGCTGCTGCTGACTGGTGGTCCAGGTGCTCGCAAGCTGAATGCTGATGAGCTTGCTGAGACAGCGAGGCTCTGCGTTAAAGGATGAAAATTCAAGTATCTGTCTTTGCTTTTCTGCATTAAGACAGCAGGTGTCTCCCATCAGCCAAGAGGTCACTGTGAGAACCAGACAGGCTCCAGCCTGGGTGCTTCCCACCACCCCTCCACGACTCTCACAGAGGTATGCTGAGGGCCCTCCTGTGAGAAGCCTGGTCTGCAGAAGTCTGTAGCCCCACAGCTTTAGGGAATCACAGAATCACGGAGTTTCAGAGTTGGAAGGGACCTCTAGAGATCATCTAGTCCAACTCCAAAGCAGCATTGCCTAGAGCTCAGGACTGCATCCAGGCGGGTCTTGAAAATCTCCAGAGAAGGGGACTCCACAGCCTCCCTGGGCAGCCTGTGCCAGTGCTCTGTCACCCTCACCGTAAAGAAGTGTTTCTGTGTATTTGAGCGGAACTTCCTGTGTTCTAACTTGTGCCCATTGCCCCTCGTCCTGTTACTGGGAACCATTGAAAAGAGCCTGGGACTTTTGGCAAGAGGTGCAGCGCAAATGACCTGATTACTCTTTTGCCTTTAAAAGGGAGTGAAGAAAGCGTTTTTCCTTTTACTTTCCTTATTTTTTTTTCTTTTTTTTTAATCTGTGACAATTAGGGATAAGCCACTTGGGGCCCAAGGGCAGATAGCTCAGCTTGCCAGTTGAGGGCCTTTTACGGCTGAGGCTGCCATTGTTTTGTGGAGAGGTGCATGAGTGTCCGTGTCCTACATCTAAACTGTGATGCCCGTCTTGTGCCCTTCCACCTGGGCAATAATTGACAATATACACTGGAATCCCCTAAACCCTTGAGACTGGGCCTGTGGGCATTGGTGTAAGTGACATCCACAGTCAGTGAAGCGAGGCTTTGGAAAGGGCAGCATCTTTTATTGCGCTCACTGACAGTTATTTCAGCCCTTTCCTTACAACAGACAGCCTCTCCCCCCAGCAGCCTGCGCTGTGGTGCCCTTGTTACTCACGGCTGCACCGCTTCTGTCATTTGCTTTAAGGGGAGCGTTTAATTCTCCAGATCTGATTTTCCAGAGGTGGAGTTGAGCATTGCTTGAAGTGTAACTGAGTGAATGGCTCTGGACTTTACTGTCTTATTATTACTACTGGCACAGCCTTTTCTGCTGTACAGTACTTTCCAATATGCTGCAAGATAACAAGTTAGTTTTCTAAACTACGGTTTAAAAGCTTAACTTTATTAGCAAATGAACTAGTTCAGGGGATTCTTTAATTGGTCATTAATGCCGCGTTTAGTGATAAAAAGTAAATTCTGTCTGCTACACAGTTATACTATGCCTCTGTTAAAGCGTAGTTTGTAATATCTTATTTTTTAAACTGTACACCTCCTTTTGGTTTGGGAATAAGAGGATATAAATTGAATTTATCTGGCTCTTGGAACTCAAAACCAGTTATCTCCTCATCCAACAAATGGTACCTATGAGGCTGAGGGATCAGATTAATCTGTTTTGAACTTGTTTCACTTATAAAATAAGGGCCCCATTAACAACTATGTGTAAAGTAACTCTACAAAATAGGGGTTTTGGCATACAGTCTGCCTTTCTAAAACCTATGAACAGAGCTACAGGCTACTGAGTTTACCATAATACCGGTCTGTTGGGTCCCACACCAGAGTAGGGAGCTCAGGTGCCATAGCAGGTAGTGAGGCACTGGGCTGCTCCAGGGGATGTCTCCCCTTCAGCAGAGGAGAGGAGAGCCCCTCAACCTCAGGTTATCCTTCTGTTTCACAGGCTTGCCCCATAAGTGCCAGATGCCTGCATTGAAGGTGCATGGAGCACCAGTATATTTTTGGGGGAGGCAGGGAGGCATAAGGTGGGGCTGAATGAGTGGGTGTTACACTCAGACAGTGGTGCCTGAAAAATTGGGGTGCAGTTTTGTTCTAAGGGGTGCTCTGCAGGTGCCCACTTTTTACCATTCTCCTTCCCATTTTAGGCTCTGATTTCCAAGTCATCCCATCATCTGTGTGTAATTCAAATACAAGACCTTCATTGCTTATGATGTTTAATACACATGTATTGTTCAGGTGTCGTAGTTTGGGCTGGACTGACCACTGAAACAAACTACAGATGCTCTCTTTTACTTCTCTCCCTCCCCTTCAGAGGAGGGAGAGCACCTCCCTTCAGGAAGTGAAGGATGAGAGAGGAAATAGACTTACGAGTTTAAAAAAACCCTAAACCACTTTAATGAAAATATTAATAAAATAATAAAAAAGAAAATAATGAAATATATACAATATATCCAAAACCATATTGAGGTCCCAGGATGATGATCGTGTCACCAGCAGGCACTAGGAAAGTCCCAGAGTAAACTCAGCAATGGATGGGAAATGGATTCTGGATCTGTAATCAGGAACGCACAGATTGGGATCAAAAGTAGACAAACAGAGAGAGTCCTCCTTGGACACCGGCCATTGAAGAAAGAGAGCTGACCCTTTGATCCCTCAGCTTTTACACTGAGCATGAGGCAGATGGGATGGAATACCTTGTGGGTCAGTTTTGGGTCACCTGTCCTGTCCGCTCCTCCCCGCAGGTGGGACCCCTTTACACTTTTCTGCTTCTGACCCTCCAAAGGGGCCAATAACCAAGTTATCTGGGCTTGGGTGTTATAGCAATAAGTATAAGCAGGAGTCTGTCTGAATGTCATTCCTTGGTATAAATTACAAACAATCAGGTCTTACCACTCTGTGAGCAGGCTACAGTCTTAAAAATATGCCAATAATTTCAGACAATCCAGTTATAAGAGGCTTAGCTGCAAGGTAAAATTACTGAACAGAAAATCAGTTCTGTTTTACCTCAAACCAGGACATCAGAAAAGAGCTAATAATTAGCCAAAGAGCAGAATGAAGTTAGGAAATTTACTTGTTGGCACTGGGCTTATTGCTGAGAGGACCAGCAGAAGTGAGCAGAGGTGGCACTGAGGTTGACAGGGAGCATCTGGTGCAAGGCCTGAGTCACCTTCAAAGCCACGAGGTGTACGTACCATCAGCACTGGTAACGTAACCTTGCCATTTTAGCCTAGATTCTATACTCTATGAACAGATCCCTTGATTTACACCTCAGTTATATGTCTCTTTCTATGTAAGGACACAGGAACTCATCTTTTATTTGCTTTTACGATGGCTGGTACTCCTTGGCTTCTGAATAAATGACGGCTGCTCCTAGCACGGCTATGGCTTTCACTGTCACTTGGAGAAGGCACTCAGGATTTAGGCAGGCAGAAATAAAGACTGAAGGCCTTAAGATGACATGATGGAATAGGAATGCTGAAGCAGCTTCTCTCTCGCTATTATAAGGCTCTGGTTTGGGCCAAGTCCCTTTTTTCTTTCCCACTGCTAGAATGGTTGAAATAAGCAACTGCTGCAGACAACAACCCAGCCCTCAATTTTACTTTCACCTACTACTCAGGGGATGTCTGTTTGATTTTCTTTGAAGAGGCTACTAATCCCTTTCTCTGCTGTCAATGTGAAATGATAGCACTTGATTGCTGAAGACACAGAGCGACAAATTTCATGTCTGATGGCTTTTATTAGAAGGAGAGCTCCCCTGAAAGTGGTGCTGCTCAGCAGGGCTAATTTAAAGTGCTTTTTCGCTCACAGATTGATGTAACTGTTGTAGGGTGTTTGGGGTGCTGCTGTTGCTGATGTTGTGGAAGAGCCTCCAACTCCCAGACAGCAATTGGGGAGTGGGGCGGCTCTTCGGGAGAATCAGTACGTGTACTATGGTCCCTAGAGAGTGTGGTACCTGACTTGGGAAATCACCTGATTTATATCATGGTAATAACATGAAATAAAAACCGTAAGGGATTTGTTATCAGCTGCAGTCTTCTGCATTAATATTCTGTATCTCACCCTGTAAGAAATGAGTTTCTGAGCCAAAGAGAATACTGACACAGTAAGGAAAGAATAAAGCAAAGCTGAAACTGGACTTAAACGAAATTCTATATTTGTTTTTAACCACTTTACTCATCATAATAGCTAAAAATAAGCAACCATTGTAGGACTCATTTTTTTATCTCCTTGTTATACAGTCCCCTCTCACTTGCTACTGTCGATTTCTAATTCACTCCTGCAGCATGCTGTAGCCAATGATATTGAAGTGCTCTATAAGTATTAATTAAACATTTCAAGAAATCATCCTGATGGTTCACAATATTTTTGTTGTGCCTGTTGCAACAGCTCTTATAAAGACATGGATACTTGTGTATACGTAGACTCTTGCATGAATCCTTAACCATAACCAAACTAGAGGTTATTTCTACACCAAATATTTTTATTTCTTCCTTCAACATCCAAATTCTTTTTAGAAGCTTCATTATGTTTAAGGACCAGTGAAAAGACACATTATGTCCCTAACTATTTATATCTAGAGTATAAAAATATCAACATGAAATGTAAAAATCATAATACAGCTGTAGTAAACATTTTCAGAATTGCAATACACGTGCTTATACAAAATTCTTAAATTTAAAAGGTGACCAGTCTGAATTATTGAGTACAGCATCAAGGAAGTGGCCTGACAGAACTGGAAGTATTCAGCTGCTACAGAGGCTTAGGAAGTGGGTGGTAAATTTAAAAAGAATCACTGTTTTCTCCCACTTTGAATTTGAGATAATTTTCTATGTATCCTGGCTTTCTAAAATAATGCAAAATTTTGGAGACTTGTTGAATACAAAGGCAATAATGGCATTTGGAATTCATGGTGAGACTTCCAAGCCTGTGATCTTGGTAGGGTTTTGTTACTGTTGATCATCTATGACAATAAAAGAGACTGGTCAAATTTGTACACTAATTTTGTTGATTTCCTTGTCCTGGTAAGAATTTGACTTTTACATTTCTTGCTGCTGTATTTCACTCTGAGTTGGTGTCTGCTTCATATCTATCTGTTTAGAAAATCTGGAACCTAACTATGAAGCGTAATAGCAAAGAAGTTCTCAAGTGTGTGGTCCCAAAATCTCCCTTCCTGAAATTTGCCCTTCAAAGAACCACATTTTTTAATTTTTGTTTTGTGTAACAATTTGCTTGCTTCTAAAGTGCTAAATAATCAGAGAAAATCCATCTTCAGACTTCTTTAGATTTCCTCATTCCATGTTGTGTTCCAGCCATTATACCAGCTACACCTGGTGATTACCTTAGACTGCTTTGCTAGCTCTGTGAAGCAGGGTTTGTAGTCTTTTTACAGTGAGTGCCTACGTGCATTTATGATGTCATAATAAGAATGAGTATTACATATACAGAACTGTATTTTTTTTTTACCTTAAAAAATTGCAAGTATGTGCATATAAAATTATATTTTTATACATATGCCTTAATAATAGTATTTAGACATTGCAGTGAGAGGAACAACACCTGGGCAGAGAAGGAACTAGTTTGAGTATGTGAACACAGGTTTTGCCGCACACCGAAGACTCACCTTTGCTGAGAGGCACTTTGACTAGTGTCGTGAAATTAATAAATACAGAAACTGTAATGCACGTAAGAATTTGCAGCAATAAATAGTGAATACTATAAAAATAATAATAAAAAAAGCACATTCAATTTTTAAATATCAGAGGACTGTCTTTGTGAACTGGAAAATAAGTGAGAAAATCACCAAAATGCCAGGAGGGCAATCCGAACAGAGAAGGCTGGTTAGGAACTGGATTGTAATTTGGGCAATAAACCCTGTTTATGATAGTCTTCCCATCATTAACTGTCTCTGCTGCCAGAGGAAACTGGGACTATTAACTTCCCCTGACTGAACCAGAGGGGAAAAGCAATAATTTCTTTTACAAGCAGAAGGAAAGGTTCTGCTCAATAAAGAGCAATTAAACATTTCCTATAAAAATGAATGCTCAGGAGCTCATGCCACTGTCAATAGACATGCGGCCATCAAAACCTTTCTTTTGCCTCTTTGAAAGATATTCTGTGGTGTATGTGCATTTATCACAGCTCTGCAATCACAAACTTGACAGAAGCCAAATTTTGCTGGGGTGAATGGTTCCAGTGGGTAACCAGTGATCTAATGAATTTCCTTCTCATGCTTTTTTATACTAATATATTAGCTTGTATACTAATGTTTTAGCTTTTGTATACTAATCTGCTTGGTATAACTCTGGATGACTTTTTAATTATTCAGATACCTCTCTCTTTCTACCTCTTCAATTAATTGAGAATTTTTTTTTCTCATCCATCTTGGATCGGTGACCTGTTCAGGGAATTATACTGTATCATTATGCACTATACAAAGAAATATTTCCTTTCAATCTCCTTAGGTTACAAAAATATTTTGGTGCTATTATGTCTGTCATAAGATTTAAATCTTGTGATTCTTGCCTGGATCATAGCATTCTGTGTGCCACAAAAAGAAGAGAAAGAGCAGTCCTTTTTTGCATGGAGTTCAGAATGGGACAGCAGTGAAAGATGCAAAAATAGCAGACATGGTTTCTAGCTGTAAGAAGAATGGCCTGGGAAGAGAATGACTTCATTTTCATAATATACTGGTAGCATTTAGCCATATGAGTAATCTTCTTTCAAGGAAAAGGGTAATAAATTATTGGCAATTACTCCTTCAATTTATCATTATCAGCATATAACAGTCATATCACTATAGCAGTTCGTAAAAGTGTGGTATTTCACAGGGTTTTATTAGTATCTGGATTGCTGTACAAAGCAGCTTTCAGAAAAGGGAGGCTGCATCGTTCCAGTGCTTCCCATCCATCACCAGCTGGCTATCAAAGGATACAGGAGTAAAACAAACAATGAAAATTACTGCCCACATGCTGGTCCTCTTTCCACTATGGTATCTGCAGTAATTGAAAGCTTGGCTTGTCTAACTGCAGCTGAATTCATGCAGCATCTAATGCCAAACAAAGCACCAATATTACTGCTATTTCAAAACTCATTTTCAGTAATGTTCCTACCAGAGAATATTGTGTTGTGGGATAAGTACTTCAACAAAATTCTCACTGAAGGTCAAAGAGAATTTCACTCAACTCTAAACTTTGGCCCAAGATCATTCTATCACATTGCGTTAGAAAGAGTATGTAACAGATGTGTGAGAGCACTTCCTCAACCCACAGACATCCACAGCTCTTCCTCACCCCATCAGCATCTGTCTTCTTGTGACCTTCCTATCATTCAACCCCCTCAGGATGGGTTACAAATCCTACTTACATCTCATTGTGGTTGTATTTGCTGTCTGAATGAAAGAACATAGAGAAGGAGGAAAGTAGAATTAGAGAGACAGAAAATATTCAAATACAGTTGTGACAAAGAGGATAACTGTTGAAGAAGCTCTGTGAAGAAACTTCATTCTAGCTCTACTATACTGCCTTTCTCTTTAGCTAGGTAAGGAAAGGTAATTACAAAGAATACTTCATGTTTTTTCTCTATCTCCCTGTTGGAGGGATTTTCAAAGTCATAAACTAACAACACTGTTTCATTTCTCTTTAAATAGTAATGGTGAGAACACAACAGGGTGATGGGTTACAACTTCAGAGAACTGTGTGCCATCCTGCTGAAGTCAATGGAAGTAGAGATTCACAGAAAAATGGATCATGGAGTGCTGAATAAGAGACAATTCCTGTAACCAAAAGCATGCAAGGGTTTGAGAACTGCTAATATTTTATATTAGAGCAACACAGAGTTAGAAAAAGAAGAAAAATTTTGACCCCTTTATGGTTCAAAAACATAAGCATCGGGTAGCTTTTTAGGGTAAAATCCTCAAAATGTTTATAATGATTTGATGTCCTTCAAGTCACTCACAATAATATTAACAGTGTCTAAATTGTTTTAGATAATTATTGGCTATGTAATATCAAATTATTTGCAGACTGATGGCTAAGTTAAAAGATTCTCCACCTAAAGATCTTGTTGTTCAATTCCTACTTATTTTACTGAATCAAAGGAAGAATTATCTGTAAGATTCTTTCAGTCTTTTGGGGAGGCAGGAAATGGGACAAGAAGTGGTAGCACATATATCCAAGCTCTACAAAAGGGCTACAAAAGAGACTCTTTTCATTAAAGAAAGGTATTTTCTTATGCTTTAAATACTGCTAGGATTGGATCGTCTACCTCACTTTATTGAAAGGAATCTACCAGGCCCGACTTTCAGGTGTGTATGGCTAAAGCATATATGAGAAAAGGATTTGGCCTAAGGTTTTCATTCTCCTTTGGGAAAGGTACAGATAGCTAGGAGCAAGGAGAAATGGAAGCTTACAAGCTGTTGCTGAAGGGATGGGTTTATAGCAAGTAAGAGATGTGTAACTCAACAGATGAAATGTTGTGGGTTTATTCCAGACTTCCATTTGACTAAAATGGTGGCCATCGCTCCCCCCCTCAAATGAAGGCACAGTAGCTGTCCGTGTGTGTCGTGTTTTTTATTGGAAATATTTGGAACATTCTTTCTTCTACAAATTTCTAAGAATTCATACAAAACTCTTATGTTTTGTATATATATATATATATATATATATGAATTGGAAAAACTTTTTCTCCTATGTGGGAGGTTCGAATGTTTATGTATCAGGTGCTATGCCTTCCAGGGAACGTGATGTGAATTAAACAGGAAATTTGTTCCCTTACAGAGAAAGAGAAAGGTTCTGCTGTACAGGTTCCCTTAAAAAGGGGAACACATTCAGTGCTACAAAACTTGAAAATATAGCAGCAAACTGCATAATAGGCATTTCACAAAGACCGTTGTCTTGGACATTGCAAAAAGGAAAATAAATGAAAAATAAAAGGGTAGATTCTATATGATGTGTTTGAGGGTCTTTCTCATGTCTTTCTTTTAAAGGAGTCTCACACTACTTAATGAGTTGAGGCATAGATGCATATGTGCATCAAAAATGTATGATATATCCACCTTAGCTCCATATATTCCCTTTGGAAATGAAAACAGGCAACTTTACTAAGATATTGCAGAATTTAATAATTGATTAGTTTAAGATTTAATGGTATGTTTCATCTGTGCATTAATCATTTCTCCCCCTTCTGAGGTTAATGCTTTTGAAAGTCATTGCTTGATGAGATCATGTAAATTCAGCAGTCTGCCAGTTAAAAGAAAGGTTTGGGGGTCTGGGATAAGTTTTTGCAAAGTACGATATTACAGGTTACCAAGAAATGTTAGATGCAGGATTTTAGCAGGGGAAGAAAATCAATCATGAATTACAAAGGGACTGCATTGATTTTGTTCAGTCTACTTTGCAATTTTTTTTCTGACCTGCTTTTATCAGATATGAACTACCCTTTATCTAGTAAGTGTTTGTTTTATCTGAGAAATATTCATTTTGCTTTGCATATGGCTTGAAAAAAAGATTTTAAAGCATTGACTGTAAATATTTGAAAGAGACCTTCATTCACGTTTCTCTCAAATTCATGTTAACTATGGGCTGTGAACACAGGAGGGAGACAAAGACTTGGTTAATACGACAGAGTTAGAAGCAGAGATCAGATATCTTTTTTCTTCCTCCTCTAGAAACGTTTAAAAACTGAGCTTCAGGAAAGAAATGCTTAGAATGAATACAGCATGTGATTTACAAGTATTACGTATGATTAAAAATGATATTTTTATCACATGCTCTATGGCTTTCTAAATTGCCACCTAACATTACTCAGTGAGAAACAGTTCACCCTTTTTCTTTTTCCTTTATTAATTACTGCTAGTGCAATAATTTCTTAACCTGTTTCTGGAAGTGGTATCATGGATAGTCTTCCTTTACCGCCCGTGTCTATAGCCGACATTGAGGTCGTTTTGCTAGTAGAAAAATTGCATTCAATCATACAAAAGTTATGTTGTCTCTTACTGTAGATTGCACCACTCATGTCCGGAGTAAGATGCACTTAATTTTAATTTTCTTGTTTTTTAAATATAACAACATTTGGCACGTGCTTACAGTGTTTTGCAGTGTTTTCTCTCGTTTGAGAACAAACAGACGTGATAGAGATTGATTTTTAAAACTGTTTTCTTCCAAAATTTCTTGGCATAAAAATTATCAAACCATGGCTGCACCGTCTTTACAGTCTTTTGTAGTTTGCAGTAAAAGCAGAGCTGGGAAAACCTGCTGGCTGGTTGATAGCTGAGAGTCTGAAGCCCTCTTTCTCTATAGCAGAAGTACAGCAATGTACTTGGCCTTGCCAATGTGAAGAAGCTCTGAAGAAGCATCTCCAGAATTAATTTTCCTTGCACACTTGGGGTCTGTCTGCTGAGACTGAAAATCTGTACATTTTTCTGATTGCTGATCTGATTGCTGATATGGTTTCCTCTTTGCTGAAAGGTGAACTGAGGCTGCTTACAGTGGCCGTCAAAGAGACAGAGGATGGACTTTGTGTTGCAACCATATAGTAAAGATAATAAAACCATCTAGAAATGAATGCCACCATTAAAGATGGTGGAGAAGAGCTGGATATGACAAGGCAACAAAGTGATAATGGGGATGAACTTCTGAGCAGTAGGAGCAGTTAGTCATGCTGGTTTTACCAAGCTGGATGCCCTGTCATTGTAACACTGCTTTTGTGTTTTATATGTTCTTACAACGTATTAAGATGAAAATATCAATTAATTCTTAGCCTTTTGTAGACTAAAAATGTGCAAAAGTCATTCCACGTGATTAGGATTTAATACTTTGAAGTGTAATTAAGTTCAGGGGATGATGAGTTGAGTAAATCCGTCAGTACTACTCTGTACTCTAGATACCAATCTAGATATCAATATCTAGAAGTGGATGGTTTCATATCCTTCTCTCAGACTCAGAATCACCCAGCCTTCCTCATGTTGTTATGAACTGTAACTAGGTAAACAACATTTCTGAGCTCCATCAAAGAGCTGTCTTATTTCCACATGTAATTCATAGTAACAAGAAATATTCAGAAATAAAATAAAAGAATACTATATTGGACATTTTAAACCTCATGAAACATATCGCACAGCCATGCTATTAAAAAGAACATGCAAACCAGATGTTTAATGGAAGCATGTGTTTAGACTACATATATACAGCATCTGTGTGACTTTTAGATTGGCAAAACAACCTAAAAGTGATTTCTTTCAGTGTAGAGAAACTCATTGGATTCTAGCAGCATCAGGAATGGTTCCTTAAATAAAACGTTTTTTACTTTAAATTGATAGGCACGAACCAGGTGGGTCCGTTGAGCTGTTTAGTAACTATTGTTGCTGGAACAGTGCACGACTAGGGCTTTAAAACAGAATCATAGAATCATTATGGCTGGAAAAGACCTTTAAGGTCATCAAGTCCAACCGTTATCTAACTCTACCAGGCCCACTTCTAAATCATATATAGATGGCTTTTAGATACGTCCAAGGATGGCGATTCGAACACTTCCATGGGCAGCCTGTTCCAGTCTTTGATAACCCTTTCAGTGTAGAAGTTTTTCCTGATCTCTTACCTAAATCTCCCTTGGTGCAACTTGACGACATCTCCTCTTGTCCTATCAGTTGTAACTTGTGAGAAGAGACCAATGTCCACCTCTCTACAACCTCCTTTCAGGTAGTTGTAGAGAGCGATAAGGTCTCCCCTCAGCCTCCTTTTCTTCAGACTAAACGACCCCAAGTCCCTCAGCCGCTCCTCAGAAGACTTATTCTCAAGACCCTTCACCACCCGTGTTGCCCTTCTCCAACACCTCAATCTCTTCTTGTACTGTGGCTCCCAAAATAACCACCAGAAGGAGCTCTCAGGCAGTCTGGGAAGATCCACTTGGGCTGTGTGGCAGTGGCAGAGCTCTCGTCTGTACTGTCCCTTTTCTAAACTGGTGTGACTGCCGTGCCAGCTCTGCAATAGGTCTTCGCTGGTAGTAGTGTTTGGCACAGCACAAGCCACTGGAGTTTTAGTCAGCTGGTTAGTTCCAAGCAGCTTAAGAAATCTAGCCATTGACAAGCAAGCAGAGCTGCAAGAACATTGCACCAGTGGGAAATTTTAAGAAAATTTAATTGTAGACACAGCTAGTGGCTCTTGGTGGGCTCTTCACTTCAACTGTCCTGAATATTACGATGTGGCCTTCCTTCCTAGCTTTGTGTTTCTGTGGCCACTAATCCCATAGCCCTGAAGCAGAAAAGAGGGTTTTACTAAAACAAGGTAGATTTTTTTTCAGGGGAATGAACTTGCCGGAGAATGGAAGAGGAGTGCACAGAGGTTCGTTTTTAGGTTCTGTGTTCTGGGTGTACAATGTGTCTTAGAGGTCTGTAGAGTGAAAGGTGATCCTTCTTTCAGGTGCAAAAAGAGAATTCTTCTTGTACGCTCGTTTTAATTTGTTCTAAAACTCAGTTAAGTACATGCACTTGTAATTTATTTTTTGAACAGGGAGGCTGGGAATGGAGTGCAGCAGCTTATTCACTGGCAGTAATTTTGAAACATAGCTTAAAATCTTGGCATCGAAATGATATTTGCGCTCTCAGGCTGGAACAGCCTTCAGACATGAGGCTACTAGCCTGATTTATTATAACTCTCGTGCAGGAACTGTGCATATGGCATAGTTCATCATCTTTGGAAGCTGGCAAGGATGGCCTCAGTCTCTTTCTGTTTGTTCTTTAAGCAGTTGTCAAGACAGTCGTGGGGATTCCAGCTGCATAAGTCTCTTAAGAATTTCATCCTATTTCTACTCCCAAGGAAATGAATAGCATTCAAAGGCTGAGATGGCAGAAGTGAAAGTATTAAATGAAGACCGGTGCTGTTGGAGGCAATGGTGGCACTAGATGCCTCAGAAGACAGATAAGAGCATGCAGAACCCTTTACTTTGGGCTATTAGACCAGTGCCTGTCACTCCTCTTCTAGTTAGCATCCGCTACCTTCTCATGCTCTTTCCTGGGCAGGAGGGCCGTTTCACAGGGATCAGGATCAGAACTACTCCCAAAAGACAATGGTACAGCTCCCAGAGGGTCTGTCCTGAGACAGAAGGAAATTTCTCTCACTAGAAGCGACGGCTCTGAGCTGTGGCTCAGAGACACAGCACCTGAGAAATGTTAAGAAAACTCACTTTGGATAATGCTAGCACTTCGATTTACAGTGCTCTCCCTTTTTACTGATGCTTACGTCTCTGTTTCACATCCCTACTGGTATCCCCTGGTGCCTCGTGGAGGCACACTCACTCTGTACTGCTGGGGTACCCTGGCTGCCTGCAGTTCCTCTGGGTGATGGATGATTCAAGTGCGTGCTGGAGGTATCCACCTGGACCGGATTATTGCCTCATAAAAATGGGAATGAGAGGAAAAGTCTGTGAACAGATTTCACACTGAGGATGAGTGTTAATGATTGTCAAGATCACTGTCACTATTCAGAGTGAATTAAGATTTTGTTTTAGGGCAGCACAACTAATCATGTAGAGTGAAGAGGGGATCAAGAATACTGCTTTCTGCATCACAGCAGACATACTTCATAATAATAAGCAGAGAGACATCAAGGCTGTCACATCAATATCAATGATTCCATCATGCAAACCCTGTCAGCAATATTGCATTATTTAAAAAATATAATACTCCACACAGAGACTGCAACACTAAATATGCTAGACAAAATAATAAAAACAAATGTGCAGAAAGATAAAGAAGAAGAGCCGATCACATGTGTTAGCATCGACTCAGTATTTTTTAGGTTTCAGCTCCCTGGGAAATGAACAAAAATTTACTGGTGTAAAACTTCAGACAGATAGAGACTTAAAGAAAAAAGACACATGAGGACCACATCTTCCCAGAAGAAATGAAAATGAGGACTGTTCTGGGAAAACGACAGGAAAAGCTGAGGCTCATTTACGGTCTCTAGCTGGCAAAAATCTGTGGCTATAGGTCTGCTTGTTCATTTGGGCCTGATCACGCTCCCACTGATGATAAAGGCTGAACTTCCGTGGACTGTAAGGGAGCTGTTCAGAGCCCTCGATTCTAGAATATTTGGTGGGCAAAGCAATACAAATGGATGACACACAGGTCATGTCTCTCAGAAGGGCAAGAATATCAGAGTCAGATAGTTCTTTTCCCCGTGGTTTAAGTGCTGAGGGAGAAATGTTATTCATTTACCTTATTTCGTTACTACATTGCTCATGTTTTCTTTGTATCAGCTTCTGCATATATTCTCCTATTCAGTGTCAATAGAAGAGGGAAAGCAAAATTAAATGAAGACATGAAAGCTGTGCACCTACTGTTTAAAAAGGAGCTTTGTGTGCTTGTGCACAGAGAAAGAAGCAATTTTGCAAGTACCGAACGTCACCTGATATTCCTCAGAAGTACTCATTTTCCTGTGCACATGGCAGAGTTGCAGTGTGAGCCCATTTTAACAGATCAATACATCTTTAACTCAACAGAGTTGGAATTTATTTAAAATTTGAATTTATTTATTACTGATATGTTAGAATTATCCATATAACACAGCAGCCTATACACTGTTTTGTAAGTGGACAACTCTCACTACACTTCTACAGATATAACTTTTACAATATTTATAATTAAAATATTTTAAAATACTGATTAAGTTTCTGTATGAATTACAATTATTATTTCATAAAATTGCTAGCTTTTTTTTTTTTTTAATTTATTTTGACCCAGTATACCATGTGTTTCCTTTACACTCTAAAAATAAATGAAATATAGAATACAATGAAAAGACAGACTCAGTAGAACTGGTCTGAACAAGACAAAAAGGGAAAAAGGAGCTCTGCAATTACAATTGACAAGTTGGTTTAATATCCAGTGAAAGAAGAATGCAATTCTAGAGCAGCTGGATTAATTAAGTAATATGGCAAAACAAATGAAGGGTTATTATCATTTTCAGTATGCCTCAGGACTTAGAGAGGCCTGAGGGCTTAGAGTTCAACTTCTCTCCACACAGAAAGTGCTGATATCTATGTATCTTATATACATAAGTATATATGCGATACATCTTATCCATAATATAAACAAGATATATTTTATCTCATATATATTACCTATCTTATTATATGAATACCTTATCTCTCTCTCTCTCTCTAAAATACATAGTTGTATAGATTGCTGTGGTTAGAGAACACAGGCTAAAAAGGGGGGTGACAAACCTGAACCTCTAATGTGATCAGAAATAAAACAATCTAAGGAAGGCAACCAGTAAGTGGTCTTGAGGAAGCGAGCGAAATAAATGATGTGACCCAGTTTGCTTTTACTGGAACTCTGCTGATGCCTGGGGCGTTATAAAAATCAATCAGACAGGTGAAAATAGAAAGTGAACGACCACTGGATGGTTTAACAAATTTGTAAAAGTTTCACGGAAAACCTGGAGACCCTGAAAATTATTCTGAATAAGTTCACACACCAACTGCAAAAAGACACACAGATCACGTCCTGGAAAATGACACTTACATAAGTTATCCTTACATACATGAGTAGACCAACAGATTGTTTTAAAAATCCCCTGCACCCCTGGCTGTCTGGGGAAGAGTTCTCACTGCGGTGCAACGTGAGGAGTGGTACAAAAGACACAAAGTAGTGATATTCTGCAGAAGATGTGAAGAACTCCCTTTTTGTCCCTGTGGAAATAAGATATGGTGAAGCTTTGTTAATTATAGGGCCAAATTTCTTCCCTGATTGCAGGTAGCGCTTGGTCTTGCTTGATCTATTGGGTTTGATCTGAATGACTGATGAAGGATTGCCAGTATGTGGAAGACCAGTGGATTGGCATTAATTTCTGTTGACTGATGGGTCAGAAACAGCATGACGCAGGTTTGAGAACGATGCAGCTGTTGATGTGATAGGAATTATTCTGGTGAGCATCCAGGAAGCACTCACACTGCAAAAATCTTGAGGCAAACCCGTAGGCAAGGTTTGCCTGTGTACACAGACCTAGGCACAAGTGACAATTTTGTTCTTCCTGTCTGAACTTGGGACTGTCCAGTACTGTCTTGTGTTGGACAATGAACTGTGGATCTCCTTGGACTTTGGATGCATTTAGGAGCAGGTGAGACACGAGTACTTGGGTGAGGACTGGGTCCCAAAGGAGAGTGAACAGAGGAAGAAAGTCAATCCCTACCACTTTGGAAATATGCTCCTTGATAGAAGGAGTAAAGTGAAGTAGTAAAGGGCGTACCTGTGGCAAGGTAAATTCAAATAAACTGATAAGTGACAGTGACAAAACCTTTCACCAAAATGTAGAGAAAAGTGCTCAGGGACCAGGATTTCAACCACTGACTGTTTGTAAGGCCAAGCTAAAAACAGACCTGAAAAGAAAATACAATATTTGGGCAGCATGAAATAAAGTCTGATAGAAGCCACAGGCGGATGATGTGAGCAAAACAGGCAAAACCATGTATTTCCTTTCAAAAAATAAAAACAAATACACCATTGATTACTAATAGAGATAGGAACCTGTATGAAATGTTGAAATGAAACATTTATCAAATATTCTGCAATAGAAAATGAGCTTAGCTTGACAAGTATCATGTTTCAGGCCTGAAAGCATATGAAATGAGTAGAGATATAGACACAGTGTGTTTTTTGAGAAAAAAGTTGTTCTGAACAGTGAAGAAGGTAATCAGTCAAAGCAATCAAGGAAAGCATCAGAGAAAGCAGTGTCAGATTATGTTTAGGAGCCTGTGAGTAAAACCAGCTAGAATCAGAAATAAGGTTATCACGGAAGATTAAAATAGTAATTCTGCTGATATATATGACATAAATTACAAAGAAAACCTTAATTGTTCCATGTTTCTGACTTTCTTACCATAGAGTAGTGAAATAAGTTGTTTACTGCCTTAGTAAGCTAAAACAATGTAATTTTGTTGTAAATTACTACACTGGGTCCAGTCCTGATGTCATGAAAATTAGTGGCAAAGCTGTGAGAGACGGTTATTTAGAGATACGTTTGAATTTCTGAAAGGAAGCACTAAATCTCAGAGAACCACCACAACCGGGACTCTGCCACAGGCAATAAATAAGCCAAAAATTGTGTCTGAAAGAGAGGCATATATAAACGACATTCCAGTCATTACACTGTAGTAGGGAAACACAAATAGTATATCTGTACTGCATAATAGGAATTGTGTTCTCTATAATGAAGTTACATTCAACAAGTAATCTACATAGTCAGTCCTAGCTTGATATACGTCACCACTCAATATATATGAAAAAACACTTGCAAATTCAAGGAAAAAACATACTGCAAATTCTGTTTTCAAATTTAGAAACTCAGCGAAGAGCTATATCCACTTGCACATTTTAAGCATTTTACATTTTTAATTCATCTCAAAATAAATGTGTATACATATGCAGTGAAAAACACATGTGAAGATATGAAGATGGCAGTACACCTTTCGTTTGGATATTAAATACAAAAAATGCCAAATGTTCACAGAAGTTGGCAGAAGACTTTATTATACCGGTGCTTACCAACAGAAAACAATTTAAAGAAATCTCTGAGGGCAAGCTTTCATGAACATGGGTGGGATAGCTGCTCCACAAATCAAGTCAACAATTTCAGTGTTATTCTCTTCACTGTCCAGTCTCACTTAAGGAAGTCATGCTGAAAACGTGCTCTTCCCTAAGAGAGACTGTGAAGATAAGACTCTCACACTTCTTTCTAAAGCGATCTGAGAGCAGTGCATGGTTACAATTCTATAAGGGACAAATGAACACCAAGGTGATTATTGAATGTCTGTCATTGCGTACTGCAAGTTTAGCTCCTTTTTAATATTTTGTATTGTTTAACATTGATAATTACCATTATGAACAGCAAGAATAATAATGTGCGTGCAATTTCTTATTTAAAACACAGATGTATGCTGTGATCTCTAGCTATTTTGTGTGCCAGTTTGTGTGAAGTTCTTTGCCTCAGGAAAAATTTTATCTGTTGATCTGCTTAATACTTTGCTAATAGAATCCAATATACACACATCTTTGAGCAGTTCACCTTCTACACAGAGTTCACTCAGCAAATTATTCCCACATATGTTGGTCAAAATATTAAGTAACATATAACAAACGACCACAAAAGGAAAATACCTTGTTATAAGTTTGTGGTTTGAATAACATGTCAGACTGTAACCAGTACCGTAGGCCAAGATTACTTTAGACAAATTTCTGAGTGGTTGTAATAGCTCTCCACATATGCCTTATTTAGGCATTTTTATAGAGGTATTTAATTACAATGTCAAGTGTATCTTGTTCTAGCCCAGAACAAGCGCTCAGATTGGTCAAATTCCTCTATTTAGCTTTTTCTGAGAAATACAACTGAAAACCTGATGAAGGGTTATAAAACCCTAGTATGCATTGGCATGGAGGATTTGACAAATAAATGCATTTACTGACTACTTCAAATTCAGTATAATTTCAGAATTGGCACTAGAAAGCAGTCAAATGTCACAAAGCAGACAATATGGAATAAGCAGTGGGTTTGATTATCTGCATCTGTCCCATCATCTCCGGTGCAGGTTTCAGGAATTGACGCAATTTATACCCATAGAATGTATTGCTGATTTGCCACAATCCTTCTGGACCTACAGAAAAGCTAAGATATTAGTCAGATGTCACTTGTTTTTAAAGTCAAACATGCCAGTGAAGATTTGTTGAGCCAAATCAGAAGCCTTTCAACACCTCAACAATGAAGAAAGCAGTATATAGCTTGCATGTGATCCTTGGTGTTGGGAAGGAATAAAGGGATTGAGTGCACCCTCAGTAAGTTTCTAGATGACACCAAGTTGGGCGGGAGTGTGGACCTGCTTGAGGGTAAGATGGCCCTACAAAGGGATCTGGACAGGCTGGATCGATGGGCCAAGGCCAATTGTATGAGATTCAACAACACCAAGTGCCAGGTCCTGCACTTGGGTCATACAGCCCCATGTAATGCTACAGGCTTGGGGAAGAGTGGCTGGAAAGCTGCCTGGCGGAGAAGGACCCGGGGGCGTTGGTCCACAGCTGGCTGAATGTGAGCCAGCAGTGTGCCCAGGTGGCCAAGAAGGCCAATGGCATCCTGGCTTGTATCAGAAACAGTGTGGCCAGCAGGACTAGGGAAGCATTTGTCCCGCTGTTCTCAGCACTGGTGAGGCCACATCTCAAATACTGTGTTCAGTTTTGGGTACCTCACTACCAGAAAGACATTGAGGTGCTGGACTGAGTCCAGAGAAGGCCGATGAAGCTGGTGAGGAGTCTGGAGAACAAGTCTTATAAGGAGTGGCTGAGGGAACTGGGGTTGTTTAGCCTGGAGAAAAGAAGGTTGAGGGGAGACCTTATCACTCTACAACTACCTGAAAGGAGGTGGTGGTCGATCTCTTCTCCCAAGTAACAAGTGATAGGACAAGAGGAAATAGCCTCAGGTTGCACCAGGGGAGGTTTAGATCAGATATTAAGAAAAATCTCTTCACTGAAAAGGTTGTCAAGCATTGGAACAGGCTTCCCAGGGAAGTGGTGGAGTGACCATCCCTGGAGGTATTTAAAAGATGTGCGGATGTGGTGCAAGGGACATGGTTTAGCAGTAACTTGGCAGTGTTAGGTTAACGGTTGGACTTGATGATCTTAAAAGTCTCTTCCAACCAAAATGATTCTATGAAGTGTTTTGAAGAGCTTCATATTCCAAAGCTCTAGGAGCACCTTGGAAAAAAATCAGCACCTAGGAAAGAAATCAATAGCTATATCAATAATGATCATTGGAAGCAAACACACCATCAAATCTATGCATTTGAAGTCGTGTCTGAAACATCGTGTTTGTCAAAAATTAAAATAAAATGAAGATTTGGAGGTGTTAAGTTATGCCTGGCTTCCATTTTCCTACCTTGAAGATTATTGGACCAATAAAAAAAGTTGTCCTCTGCCTGAAGGGTGGGGATAGGGATGAAGTATACCTGTTGGGCCAAATTCGCGTTACACCTGATATATGAACAGAGAAAGGCAAGATGAACTGAAAGTCATTAGAAAACCTATGCCATTACTTTAATACCGCTGTATGCTCTACCTTCTTAAGGTCTTGGATGTCCAGCTGCCTGTCATGGGCACAGTCACAGAAATAACAGAAGCAGCTTGTATATCCTATCATTCCCGTTTCCTCTAAATGTGGAAATCTGGCAGCTGTGAGCATCTAAGATGTTTGGCCTAGTACTTCCTCTTTTTTACAGTGCAGATGTCTGAGGAAGACCTAGTATTTTGGGGCTCTGGGATTTGTTCTCCTCCCCTAGAGATCGGGCTCTAGTTTGGCTCACCTGTAGGTGATAGTTAAGCTCATCAGGTCTCAGGCTTTCAGCGGTGAAAGAAGTGGTGACTGTTTTGGGTATGGGGGTAGAGATAAATTTTGAAGGTTCAACCAATACGTTTAGATGTCCATTTAGATGGTGAAACCTTTGACAGGAGTTCTGATCACAGCAGCTGGGCAAAATATATCTCTACTACTGACTTCATGTAGCATTTATTTGGCATATCTGAGTAGCAGTGTATAAACTGATGTACGCTCACTTATCTGCTCTGACACTTCACAAAAAAATTTCATCTTAACATAAAGCCCAGGAAAAAAGTCACTGCTTTCCAAAAATCAAATTTTGTATCAGACAAGATTGATTTTCTTTGCTTTTATTAAAAAAGTTAACGCATCATCTGAATTAAAAGCCCAGCCTCTCCACAAGAAAATATCTATATTAAAGATTTTCTCTAAATGATTTAATGAAGTCATTTTAGTAGGCATTCATTCAGGGAGAAGGGGAATGTTTACCATGGGTAAAAGAAGAACTGTGTGATAGGAAAATTCTATTAGATACTTTATTCATTAATGAAGACTTTCAGAAATTTCAGCAGAAAACATGACTTCAGTCCATATAGGAAAAAGTTTCCTCTCCAACACAATGACTCATGTTTGCGTACTTACTACAGTTTCTCATTGTTCCTCTATCTTCCATGACCACTCAAATTTGAACAACAAGGATATTTAAAGTCCCTCTTGAAGTAAGCTGCACTAAATTATTCAGACTGTTTTCTAAACCTCTTTAGGAAATTCATAGGACACCCCACAATTTCTGGCCACACCCCCACCATCCCCCTGTTCGAGAGGAGAAGCCATTAGAGGGGACAAATGTGCTAAAAGTGACAGGAGAGAAGAGTCTGCGTGCAAACACTTGTCTTCGATAATTAGCAAGTAATTGGAAAGAAATCATCACATATGTACGAACGGCAAACGAACTCGTGCCTCAGCAATATGCTTCTTCGCTATGATTGAGCATGCAACTTCATTTTTTAAAGCAGTAATTCCAGTGGTGTAAAGGGAGATCTGTTTGTTTGCTTCCTCCCCCCCCTCCGAAGACAGAGCATTAGTTAAAAAAACAAATGAAGGAAAATTCCCCAAAGAACCTTAGCAGGGAACAAGAAAAACATTCATTGTAAACAGCGGGTGGGTCTTCTGACAGGCTTTGTTTGCAAATGATAACAATTACAGGTAATTTTTCATTTCAATTGGAAGAACAGGTAATGAAAAAAAAAGGAGACCGAGAGAAACAGAGAGCGAGTGAGATTTCCCAAGTGTCTTATTCCCTCCCAGGTCTACAACCTAACAGAAGTGTAGAGAGCTCGGTAGTTTCTTCTCATTCCATTAAGTGAGATCTAATTGTGTCTCTTCTGTCTGTTGGCAGATGCGGTTTCTACATAACAACAGCCCAGAGACAGAGCTGCCTGATTAATGCCTCCAGCTGTCATATGCCCCATTATCTGTGCATTTGCATAACTTAATGGTTTAGGACAGGGGAGAGAGGATGCTTAATTTAATGTTTAGCAGGCCCTTGATAGCTGAATAATTTAAGAACTGTCAAGGGAGGTCAGTCCTACAGCGATTCAGCAAGACAGCTATGATTTCTGAATATCATTAAAATCCTTACTTAGGATAATTTGAAAAAAAAAAAAAAAAAGAAGGGAGGGGGTGCGGAAGAACAACAATGCTTGAAAGGAGGCTTTGCTTTTCTGTTAACCATTCCTTCCCTGAGGACTAGGAGAAAGACATGGGCAAAAAACGCCAATTCATAACATAGCCAAGAGAGAAAGGGTTAACTGTATGTTTTCTCTCCCCCATCCCCCAGTCGTCTTCTCATAGCTAAAGGGTGGAAATACAGAATTTACTTAAATTCAACTAACAGCCCAACATGCTTTGAACAGGAAACACTCTCGGTTTCATTAGATGCTAATGAATATTATTAAGCTAATCTGCCATTTGTTTTCTAATTATGTGTCAGAAAGCACCGCAGTGGCAGCTGAGGCAACTGCCAGGGTGCATTTATTTATCTTCCAACCCTGTGTTTACTGACCGACTATAGCACAGAGTGATTAGGATCAAATAAAAAGGGATTAAGAAAAAAAGGAAAAAAATTACAAGATTTTTTTTCTGCAGGTTGATTACTGCTGTTCTTTTCCAAGTCCATCAACTTCTGCATGACATTTGCCTGTGTTTAAAGAACCAATAAAATGGAGTTATTTAGGCCTCCCTGTGAGGCATTCTGTCATAATTTGAAAATGGATGAAAGAACTATTTTGCGGCTGGACTAGCCCTACCTATTTAGTAGCCAAATCAAGGACTTGCTCAATGAGTCATGGAGCTGTGCTCTGCTATTTCTGTTGAGTTCATTGCACCCGTCTGGCCCTGTCCTCCACTCTCTCAAACCAGAGCTCTGTGCTTCCTGAGATCTGGCACTTCGAAGACCATATGGTTAAGATTTAAACAACTCCAAAACACAACTGATAACGTTTCTGCTAAGAGCAGAAGTTGGTAGGTTCAGCGTTACTCGGTGGAATGGCATTATTTACATGGAAGGCATATGAAGTTATTTCACCGGATAAGGCAAGTCTGCTTCTTTGCTTGTGGTAAGTAGGCTGACTTTCTAGCCAGTGCCTTGCCCCTGAGCACTTCTTCTTGCGTACGTTCCTGGGCGACCAGCTCTTTTCCAGCTTTGTCCTCTTTCTTCAATTGCTGTCTGTTCTGTTTTACCCAGCTTCAGTGCACCTGAAGGTAAAGGTGAAGGCAAGGACTTCTGTTGTTGTAGCTATCCAATTCTATGAAAGATCTGAAAAGCTTATTGCGTTTCTGATTTAATTTCCAGTGCGTATGGGCAATCGCAAAATATGCTGGTGATAAAGAAGTAATCCGTGAAACCACCAGTACCTTATATACATTACGTCAGCATGCACGTACACACAGTCTATATGCACTTATACACACAAACGTACGCACACAAAACTGGGTGACTAACCGCAAAAATTTTTTTTTTCATGTTCCAGATCAACAGCTTAGAACACCATCTGACGTTAGAGCACCTAGTTTTCCTCTGAGATTCAGAAAAAACTGTAGGGGAATTGAGTCAGGAGATCATACTGAGTTGAAGGAGAGCAACTGCTATGGCTGATTGGCAGTTGCCCAAGATTTTATGAGGGATTGAACACCTCCTGTCTTTGTGCTGCTGAAATCTCCTTCTAAGCCACTTTTTCCTTTACATTTTATAAATATGGAAACTCAACAATTGTCAGCTGAATTAATTATTCAACAGTTTTACTTTGTAAATAACAACCTGCATCCTCACTGTGCAGTTCTTACACTTGACAAAAACACTTGCTGGGGTAGGGTAGTAGAGCTGTAACAGCATGGAAAGGAAAAAGAAATCTATTCCTCTGTTACTGGGCTGTTTTGTCCTTTTTATGGTCTTTCCCTGAAGTATGCGGTACTCATCAGAACAGGATGTAGGACTCAATGGCATGTTTGTTGTGTGTTCTGTAGCGGTTTTTATCCACAGAACTGATCGATGGTAGCAAAGTCATGGATAGCTCTGGTTTGTAATCCTGAGGAAACAAGAGATAATGCTGCCTTTTTTTTTTTTTTTTTTTTTTTTTTTATTTAGCTACATTACTGTTTCTTGCTTGCAGAAAGCAAGAACTTTTACTCACTGATATAATTTTTAATGTTTGTTTGATTTTCTTTTCCATTGCTTTGTTTTAAAAGCGGAAATTGAGAAACAAATGTGCATTGTGAAGCTCAGTCTCTGAGAGGTAGATTTCCATCAGGTTCATTTTTGGCCATTGCCTTTTTGTTGCTTCCTAGCAGGGAATTGATTAGAAGCAGTGTGAAGCCAAAGTAGAAACTGGGATCTTTTATTTGGTGGAAACATGTAGTTCCAGGTTAGAGACCTCACTTTCACGAATGTATTCTTGCACTGTTGGCCTTAGAATACTGTTTCTCAGTTTTTTTCAGAGACAAATTTAATATTAATGCTGGAAAACTGTAATGACAAGGTTCTCCATTCTTAGGCTTCTACTAACAGAAGAAGAATAAGAAACAAAATGGGAAGGGAAAAAAATTCTTACACGGGCTAACATAAATCATCACAGTTGTTCCAATCAGCACATATGGTACGGTAACACTGCCCACTGCTTTGAGACCCTCTAATGGAAGACCATATGGGCTACTGCTGCATCAAAACACAATAGGCCTGTGTTTAGGACTCCGCAGTGACCTGGATTCAGAACTTCCTTGCTTTTATTGGTTTGTATGTCTGCATCAACATTTTTTCTTCCAACATAGTGCCTTTTTTTTTTCCTCCCTGATTCCTTTGTTCAGTGACAGATTCCTATGGATAGAGCAAGACAAATATGTGCCTGTGGTTTTTGTATTTCATGTGATTGCCTTTGCGTATTTTGCGACATTTCCAGATTTCAGAAATAGTAAGAGAACATTACAACTGGATCATTTTGTTAGAATAAAATTCATAGAGATAAAAAGTATTTTCCTTTTTCGGGGCATATTTTTTGAATCACAAAAATGATTCATTTGGAATCATGGAAATTAGGGTACCCTCCTAAGAGTTTACAATAGTTCACTGTCAGTGCCTTGTGAAAGTCACTCTGTCCTATGGCAGCACTGAAAGAGCTGCAATGCAAAATGTTGTTAAAACTGTGGTACCAGGATGTTACAAATTTTATTTACGTAAGGGCTTATATACCATTACTGAAATGGGCTCAAGGAATACCCCTGGACATAAACACTCCAGCATGCTGATACTTGGTACTAAGGATATTTGCTAAAGGTAGAACATACTTTCCTTTTCCCACACTCACCAATCCCTAAAAATAATCAATCACAACCTCTTTTTTTCTTCTTCTTCTTTTTTTTTTTTTTTTTTTTTAAGGGAAACATGCAAATCCTGCATAGATTTCATGCTGTTTTCCTTCAAAAGATTCTCTTTGTCTTCAGTTGTGTGTTTCGGCCAGCTCTTCTTACCATTTTACTGTACCCCTTGGCTGACTTTAGGGCCGCTGAAATCCATTGGACTTACAGCCCTCCAGCAAGTTATGGCTGTTTAGCCCAGCACTCAGCTGGAGGAAGGAGGGTGAGACCCTCCATTTCCTGCTCACTCCTCAAAACAGAACAGCAGCAGATGGGTGGTGGCCTCTCCCGTGTGGCGCGCAGGCAACCAGCACCTGTGGCTTTGTATAACAACACTCCTCCTTCTACTCCTCCTAAACTATCTGTTATTCATGGATCAAGGACAATGTTCTTGATCTACTCACCTTTTTTAAAGTATGGCAAAAGTATAGTCACTAAGGGCTGTACATTCACCAAGGACCTTCCAAGCCCAGTGTAAGACCGAAGACAGCAGATGGAGATGGAGGACAGATGGGGACATGGTTATTAACACAATGATAGAGAGTGGTTGGCTGGAGCACAGTTTCCCTTTCTGTTCCCAAAGTGGACAGGTTTTCTCTGGCAGCTGGGGCTAGCTGGTGGGAATGAGTACAGGCAGAGGAGGGCAGATGTCTTCACATTGGTGAGCAAGGAAATAGGGCATAACGCTCCCTTCAAGTGATAGCTCCTCTGCATCCAGGATGGGTTTAAATTGATTTTTCCCTTGCAGACAGGGGTTTTGAGAAGTACCAGGCTCAAATGGCAGTGGATGTATACGGAAGCACAGGGGGCTTAAATGGATTGTGAAAGGGCTCAGACCATGGCAGAAGGATGCATGGGAGCAGTGAGGAAGGAAAGTCAGGTATAACTTACTAACAATATAAGCATATTTCTGTTAGTTTTTTATAAGCAGTATCACTGAGTGAGGGTACAAGTTTAGCAATCTAGCTATGCAGTAAAATCATCATCATTCCAGCATCAGGTAGCTGTTTATTTTGTAACTGCTTCTTCTGTCAGTACTATTGCTGTGATGCTCATGCATCATGAATTTGAAATGAATTGTATTACCTGACACTACTTTACAGTACAATACGTAGCAAATTAAGTAACCAACAGAGCCCTGAGCTCTTGGATATTTTTAGGTAGAGAAAAGTCAGGGATAGGTATTTTTGGTTAAATACCTTTAGTTGCTCCAAGAGTCTCCTCTACTCAACAGTTTTATTTTTTTTTTTTAACTTTCCTTTTTATGACTTCAGTGCTTTGTCACACCTATCAGGTTTCCCTTCCAATTCAGATAAGCCCCGTAACTGCAGGAAATGCCTGATTCTGAAACATGGGCCTGAGAATTCTGTGAAAGCTGACAAAATGGAAAGTAATTGCTAATATAGACCAATTCAGGAGCAGAAAGGAAGAGGGAAGCTTCTTGTTTCTTCTCTATCCTTCTGAAGTAGATGGAATTCTTCCAAATCTCCAAATTCAGTTTGGTTTTAGGGAAAGGTTCCAGTCAGCACTTGTTCTTCTAAATCAATTTCAAAACATAAGTCCTGCGATAAACTCCTGATCTCCTGCATACAGATTCAAAAACTACTTTTCTGATTCTGTCTTTTTCTGTCACACAGAAAACACTGAGAAGTCTCACATTCATATTCTCCCACTCACACATTTAGTGGAAAACAATGCAAATGTTCTTCTACTGCACTAGATGTCACCTAGATGAAAATTTAAAAATAAAATATCCTCTTCCCTCTGTTTCCAGAGGCGATTAGGATGACAAGTTAATCAAGACTTCATCTGAGCCCTGCATTTTTCTATTCATCATATCACAGCTTTTCTAATGTAGCTGTCCAGTCCACTCAAAGCAGGCTTTTTAAAAGGACTGGGTATGTTGCAGATTTACTTTGCTGAAAAATCCCTTAGCCTTTTCCTTAACTAGCCACATATGAAGCAAAACCCAGAAAGACTGCAGGTGTCCCAGAGAGGTGGCTATTAGGAGGAGAGCTGGAACGACCTCAGTGCCCTGATCTGAAACCTAAGGAGACCCAGAGAGAGTTCTTGGCAAAGTGTCATCCTTCCCTGTGACCTGGGGAAATCACTTGCGCTCCCTTCTGCTCAAGGGTCTTCATTTGCAAAAGAAGAATTTCTCTTTGCCTTAAGGGTGCTGCACCACTAATGACAGTGAGTGTTCAGCTCCTGAGCTGATGAAAGGCAGTCAGATATATGCTGGTCGTCTTTAACCTGCTTTGTGCCTTTTGGGGTCCAATGTGTACAGAATAAAATTTTCCTGTACCACCAACCATGCTACATATAATTTGCAGGATCTAAATAAGTATCTGGAGAATCATATCACATGTTGGGGCTGACAGTTGCAAAGAACAGAGGTGTTTAAAGATAGTCTTTCAAGAGATAGAACAATTGTGTTCAAAACCCTCGGTATTTGAAAGCTACCCATCAGTTCAGAAGAGAGGCCAGTTGCAATCTCCTGCTGCCTCGGCTGTATCCTGGGCTGCCCTGCAGTCTGATTGTGGGAAGGGAATGGTATTCGTATGTATTCAACTGTTGTTTTTCTTTTGTTGCCGTCTCCTCATAGCTGGTACATAATGAAAGGCCATCTATTTAAAAGTGTTATGTTTCCCTTCTGAGGTTTTTATGAGAAATGCACAGATTATGGCAAATTTTCTACTCTCTGTAATATGACATTTTACTTTTAAATGGACTCTAATGTTAATAAAGTCTTTATAAACCCTAGCAATATGACAATAGTGATAAAGCTTGCCTTTTTGCTCAGCCATCAAAATAAAGAAAATGTGTCCAAAATCATTTTTTCTAAGAAGCTCTAGCAGAAATCTCTTACAAATGTTAAATGAAAGAGATGCTGCAAAAACTGGGCTAAGATAAGCACTGCTCATCTCAGCTTGAGGTGGAAGTCTCTCTGGTCAGGTCGTGGTTTCTCTGTCTTTGGTTTTGTGGGTTAAAGCCCCTGAAGAATACAATTATGCCTTAAATCTTCTGGTCTTTGTCATAAGCAGTAGATTTTCAGTTCCCAAGAGATCAGAATAATTGAATATACTCAAATTTAACTCAACTTTTCATAGCTATTTTTATTATTGACTTCAGAGTTTCTTTTGCGTGGCATATGTAGGAATCTAAGAGAATGCATATGGAAACTAAGAAAATCCATGGGTAGACCAAATGTCCAACCTGTGAAGCGACCCAATTTCTCTGTTCTGATCAACAGTCTACAAGAAGAGGTCCTAAAATAAAAAAAAATTCTGACTTTTTATCTTTACACAAATACATATTGTGATGAAATTCTCTGAGCTGTGAAGGGTCCAAATACTTGTTTATACTGACCATTTACAAAACTAGCTACATACGTGCATTCCTGTGCTGGCCGGTTCTGATAACTTTTAATAAAGGTGCAAATTATTTCTTCAGCAGTATCTACTTGAACACTCTTTCATTTTGATGTCTATGTGAAATGAGCTAGCAGACATGAGGCAGTTATGCTCCCCACAAAAATGACACTGCCAGAAAAAGGAATGGTTTGCAAAATGACCATGGGATCAGCACAACAGGCAAAATGTGAATAAGCATGGAGAGTGAATATTAGCTTGTCCCTGCAGTGAGAGATGCTCTCACTTTGCCAAGTTGATGCAGGGGGACAGTATGTATTTTGGAGAAGGCTGTATTTTTGTTTTGCTTTGTTTGCTTTGTTTTCTTTACTTGTTTGATCAGTGATTAAAAAAATGCTATAGTCTCTTGACCTATGTCAAGCCAGCAATCTTCACCAGCACCACTAGATGCTAAAGAAAAACTAGTGCTGAAAGTTACCTGTAGTATTTAATTTGTCTCCTGAGAAGAATGTGTTAGGTGCTAATTGACCTGGCGATCTATTTTTTCACTCTGAATGTTTGTTTATCATTTGATTCCTTACTGAATTTTTGAGACACAGTTCAGCAAAAAATGAAATTGTTGCCCTGTCACCTCTGTCAACGGAGCACTCTGTCAACTATTGAAGTTCAGCCTAAGATCTCTCTTTGAAGACATTAAAAAGTATTACTGCAGGCAGAGCTCTTTTGTTCAGTCAAACAAAGTATCCCTCCATTTACCTGCCATCAAAATCGGGACTATGAACACACTTCTGATAGGAGGTGGAAAAATTCTTGGCTTATGCTAACAAGTGTGAGTGAAAAGCACTGGGGTTAAGGAATCTGGTGTGGTGCAAAAATGAAGGACTTGCAAGTAATTGTACAGTACCAAATCAAGCCCAAGAGTGAAGACAAATTCTTTCATTGCAGGGATGCTTTACATCTTCTCCCTAATATGTAGCTTTCCAAAGCACATGACATGAAAAAGCGTTGCAATTTTGCTTCGTCTGCAGAGTAAGAGGGTTTGGAGAGGTCTACGTGTAGGTCTAACTGCAAGATAAGGGTCAGATTGAAAATGGTCCTGGCACGAGGGAGTATACTGCTTTATGCATTCCTATACTGTGCTGCTAATTCCCATTTGTATTTGGCCAGCAGATTCCAAAACTGCTTCACACGAAGCTATGTAATGACCAGCAGATATGTGGTAGAGTGGAAGATAAGGACATGCTTGTCCTTTCCATATTCCTCCCTGACTGTATGCTTATAGCCACCCCTGGAAACAGGACACTAGGCCAGAGGGACCCTTGGTTTAAACCAGTATTCACTTCTCCTCTACAGGCATGTACATCTATTAAAAGGGTGAAAAACCACTGAAACTATTGAATATATTCAGTGTTTCGTTTAAATTTTTCTGTAGCATTCATGCCAACTACTAATTAACACTGATTAGTGTTAACTCCCCTCAACCTCCTTCTAATAAGGCACTGTGCATGCATCAGCTCTGCTTCTTGTTTGTAAATAGCTTGTCTGAAACAAAGCAATTTAAAATCTCCTCCTCGCTTTTATGAATAGAAAAGGTATGTGCTCTTAGTCACTTTATCAGCTGGACAAACGTTGCTGTTTCAGAGCCTGATCCAAAGTCCATGGAAAGACTCCTGCTGGGTTAAACGTGTTTTAGATCAAGCTCTTAGCAAAGGCAGCACTTTAATAAATCACAGCCTTGCAACCTCTTTGATGGGCTGCATACCTTTGTCATTCTCCATGGCCTGCTAGCTTTAGGGTTTTCTTTGTCTTTTTAAAGATTTTATTCTACCCAAGCAACCCTGACTTATATTCTGTACAGCCCCACTGAACGTAAATGGAGTTTTACAGACTGTAAGTCAGAACTGACTCTGATTCTCTGATGTTGTCTTTTTCTGATCCAAGGTTCACTGTCATGCTAGCTTGTCTCTTCCCTCCCCTCCCCCCCCTTAAAATTTCATTTCTCTCTTATTTCTGTGTTTCCAGAGCTCTGGCCCCATCACTCAGCTGCTAAATCTCTGTCTCTCTCTATTGGGATGCCTTCTTCCTCTCAACTGCCAGACCTTTTCTGGCTCCCAGCAATCTTCTTTCCTTCCTCAAGTGCCATAATGTATTTGCTGCTATTTAATGAGATGCCCAAGATGTGTGAACTGACACTCTCATTCTGTCTCCCAGCATCCTTAAATGGATAGCATGATAAATACAAGCCAAAACTCAGCATTTTCTGCTGAGGAATCTGAAACTCCTAAAAGACATGCCTTCCCAATTCTCAAAAATAGATAAGGCCATGTCCTCTGACAGTTACACGACAAAACTCCATTAACTTCAGCAAAGTTACTTTGACTTATGGTGACTGAAGATTTACCCCATAGTATAAATGGAGCTTGTGTTTCACATAAATCACAAGAAAGTAGTTAGATGTATGGCAAATTAAATTAAATATCTGATGTCAAATTACTGCAAGTTCCTGAATTAGTGCTGCTTAATATCAAATCTTAAATTTGCGTCTGAGGTCAAATTAAAATTACCATTATCTAATGGAAATAGCTCTGTACTATATCTTCAGTGACAGTCATGAGTTTAATAATCTAACAAACCACTTGATGTCTCTACCGTGCCATACAAGTCCAGTTAAAAAATACACATCTGGCACAAAAGCCTCCTTAAAAAAGAAGGCAATTTGAAGATGGTAATATTTGAAATTATGGAACAGAGATTTGAGATGGATCTCTCACTGGATATGCTATGAAATGCAGAAGTTACCTACACAGTACAGTAAAATTCAATTCACTCTTTCAAATAAGGAAGTTCCTTTTCTTTTTATTATTTGGATGGTACCTGTTCTTCGCAAGTGAAGGAAACCACAAATCTCTAGTAGACTGAATTCGGTTTGCTTTTACTTCTTTAATGTAACTGAATGGCATTCAGTCTTCCTGCTTCAGACACCCTCCTAATACCCTGTTCCTTTGCTGTCCCTCTGCATGGACAGAGGATGATGGAGTTACTCCTTTGGAAACTCTAAATGTTAATTAAGTAACAAAAAGGCTACATGAGGACCCAGGCAGTTTAGAGCAGGAAGGATAAAGTCATAAGGACAGGAATACCTAGGGGTGTCCACGGTATTACATGGTCTGTGAGCTTATGTGTGTAGGGGAAAGGGGATGAGCCCTCCGGCAGATACCAGCTGCATTTAGTCACCATGGCTACACATGATTTGTTCTGGCTGTCCCTTCAAGCTGCTTTTCCAGTGAGAAGAATTGCAGGGCTGTGAGGTTTCTGTGGGGCAGGCATCACGCTGCTCCTGAGATGGACTGGCAGCAAGACATCCTGGCATCTGATGAGGAAGCTACAGGCGTTTCCTTGTTGAGACACCTCACCGGGTACAGGAAAGGCTGTACTTGAAAATAAGGTTGGTTTTCTTTTGGTTGGCATCCTGCGCCATCACCCTGTCTTTTAGGGGGCTGTTTGTATTCTGTATCAGGGTGTATTAATTTGTTAAAGGATTCTGAAAGTGCTTTGTGACTTGCATTGTGCAGAGTGGGCAATCTGTACATTCCCCTGGGTTAAGTATCTACTGTATGACCCAAGTTCTTTCTTCCATTCCTAATTTGATTTGAAGTTAAAAAATGGAGAAGCAAAATTAATAATAAACAACAACAATGCACAATTTGCAATTTATCATAAAACTACCTATCCATTGGAGTAGTTATAAGTCATTACCAGTATGGATGCTTTTGTTCGCTTGCACTCCCTCACGCCGTCACTTCCACATCGGGATGTGGAAAATGGATGCCTGGTTTGAGAACTGGGAGTTATGACTCAGCCAAACGCTTCTTTGCTGTGCCAGTAATGACAATTCACTGGCATCTCTAGTATGGCTGCTGGGTATTCATGCAGAAGAGATGCCATGTGTGATGCTAGAAGGTGGTGACGGCAAACTATTGTGTTAGGCTAACAACGTGGGAATTTAGAGAGTGTCGTCAAATACTCACAAATTACTCTAATCCGGGGAAAGGTAATAAATGGGGGTAGATACTCTTACCTCAGTCTTAATTACTTTGACTGTAGTTGGTACTTGGTTTTGTTTTGCCTTTTTTTTAAATCCATAAAAATCATGAAATGGAAAAAGCTAATGTCTATAATGACAGTGGATTCAATTTTACTTCATCCTAGAACTTTGGTCTGAGCAGAGCAGTCGGGTTTTAAAAAGACTGCTCTATTCTGCTGTATCTATAATAAATTCCTGCCTGGCAAAGTTTAAATATGTAGCTTCAGGGAACAAAGGAAGCCACTAAAAGGTAGATAAATCATCAGCTTTTATTCAAAGGAACCTTTTCACCTATTCAGTAGCATGAATCTTGCAAGACAAAAACAATATTTTGAATTTTATAGTGCCTTTCACCCAAAGCACTTTGCAAAAAATTGAATAAATTAGTTTCCCCTCATGGTACATTGTTTGCAAATGTTGATATTTCAGTTTCAAGGTGGAGTAGGTCAAGACAAAATGAGGAGCAGTGGTTTCTTCAAAGTCCAACACAGGTAACCCGCACTAAGAGTCAGGAATAGTACCTGGATTATCATAAGACAAATGTCCTGTTTACTGGATTTGGGAAATGAAATCACGCAGAGGACAAATCTGCGAAGAACCCAGTCTGTTGGTCATGGCAGAGAATGAAAAATAACCAGCTGACTGCAGGTGTTTCTGCACTGAGAGTAGAATGAAGGTAAACAGATGTTAACTGTATTGGTCAGCATACTCCCCTGCCCACGGCCTGAGCTAGGCCGGGTTTGTAACTATCAGCGTGGCAATGCCAGATCTCATTGGGGATTCAGCTCTTAGTGTCTGTGTCAGTTTAAGACCCATAGGATGGGAACAAATGTGTCCTCTTGCCACACAGAGCCCCTGCAAGGATGAATATACATGTGTTAATGGATTTCAGGTGCTTAGTTGAACCTGTGGCAATAAGCACTGTATGCATTTTACCAGAGTATCTTTGTCCATGTTCCCACATACCTTGACTCATATCATTCATATCAGACACAAAGATTCATTCCTTTCTCCCACCTGTGGTGTTTCTTTCATGTACGTTTCTTAGTCTTACATTTATACAAGTTTTAATTTTCCAGAATAATCAAGTTTCCAATTTCACTTGGGGAGACGATTTGCTACCCCAGCAAATTTTCTGACACTCAGTTTCTCTCAGCTCTCCAGCTGCCGTGGGATGCTTTGCTTCTGTAGTCCTCAGGTGTCTGCCATTAATCCACTGCACAACAAAGACAAAAGTGCAGGGTGAAATGTGGCCTGCACCTCTTCCCTCCATGCCAAGGGATGTTCTGTACCGAGGCATGGTGGTCCTCACGCTGAGTCAGCAAGCTTTTGGCGTGGGCCCCCTGCTCTGTGCAATTCACCTATGAAGACTGGAGGGCAGGATGCCTCCATTTGGGTTTGTCACAGGCACTAATGGCCACGAGAGTCTGCTTGGAGTCAAACTTGACTAATAATATTTCCAGTGCCTTCAAAGAAGGAAGGGGAGAAGGAGCGGAGCTGCCTGCGAGATAGGAGGCTGCAGGACAACTGTGATTTCTACAACTCTTCTGAAAGGCTTTTAGCAGTCTACTTCATGGCCGCATTAAAAGAACAATGTCAGAGCTTTAAAAAGAGCCCTCTGTGATTCTTGCAGTGGGCTGGTAATATATGTCACAACAGATATATACAGAAAAGCAAAAGAGCACAGAAATGTGCTGTATGGTTGGACCCCAAAGGAAAGAGCTAGAACATTTCTTCTTTCACCCTCTACTCTGAATCCTTGCAATAATTAGCCAAAGTAAAATGAATATTAGCTTATGCTTAACTGCCTTTCCAGCATGTTACCCTGCATTGACCCAGTAGTGCTAAACCAATTATTTTTTGAACTTTATGGCTTTAAATAATCCTCTTCTCTAAAACTCCCTCTACCCCTCAGCTACTTAACCACAGGCCCGGCTGCCCTAAATCCTTTTCTTATACTTTGTAGCTTTTTAAGCAAGCCCCCTCTTTAAGTAGACATAATCCCTTCTCTGTAGAAAACATGAAAGACCTTGAACAAATCAAGATTTCTCCATGGAGAATTCAGCTAATCCTGTGCTTAGCTCCTAACAAGGAAATCCATCTCGCCACCAAGCACCCCATTACTAGAACTAATGCCTGACTTGAATAACAAGCAAATTATTGTGCTTTAATTGTAGCACTGCTCTGTCACATGGAGAAGTTGGAGAGGAACGTGACTAGGCTCCTTCAGGAAAGACAGGTCACGCCTTTTTGTTGTTGTTCAGGTTGCTGTGATTTAAAAGCAGACTAAATTAACTCTTAATATGGACTGCACATGCTTCAGATTAGATGAAACAGCTGCACTGTAGCTCTAGTACACTTTATTATAAAACAAGTGCTGTTATACTGGATTACTATTCTCCCCTACATTGTCTTTTGACTGTTGTGAAATTCGTATGCTGGGGCTTGAGGGGGTATAATCGCGCCCTTGGGGGGAGGGAGACATCAGCAATTTGGTCACAGAAAATTATATTAGTGTTAAATCAAAGTAAAAGCAAACTAATCCACAGCGTGGATGCATGGTCAGCAGTTTTTCCCACAAGGGCTCTGCACAGCACGAACTGGTGACTGCTGTGGTGGTAGAAGGGAGAAAAAACATTTTGTGGGAAAATAAGCATACATATCAAAGAGAAATAGAAGGTGCCTTTCCAGCTCTGGGGTAGTAGTGTTAGCTCTGATGTAAACTGCACACTGGGTACCATCACAAAATGGAAGCAGGAAGAGGACACCTGGTACAGATCCTGGATATGAGGGCCACCGACCTCACGGGCCACTGGTGTTGGGATAGTCATTGCAATTACTCCTGGGGTCCCTGGTGGTCCAACAGCCACATCTAAATTGGAAATGAACAGTACTGTGGGAAGCAGGCTGGGTGTACATCATTGCATGTGCTTAATGAGCATGCTTGGGGCGGGCGCATGGCCTTTTCCCCAGGTTGCATGGGTTTGGGGAGAGGTGTCATTCAATCAACAGCTGTAGAGGCAGACATGGAGCCAGGAGCCAGCATGTGAGCGGTGAGCCCTGAATAGGAAATACTCCTCCTGACTGATGTGCCTGTGCAAAGCCCTGCTGCCTCCGATTTAGTCTTTTAATCAGCTCCATGGCGTGGAAGTGCTGTGTGCTCCTTCAGCTGATTCAGGGTTTTGTGAAGCTCCTTTGGATGCCCTGATGTAATGTGGGACTACAGGTGATTCCCCAGCTTTTTCTGTAGTAAGAAGAACAAACTAATTTGGAAGATGTCTGGAGGGATGCCTGGATTAAGCAAGGGAAGATCTTTGATGCTGTTTGGCAGAGTGGAGAGAATTAACTGTGAGAACTGCAACTCATTTCTATGCCTGATAAAAGCATATGTGTATTACTAGACAAGAGTGATTGGAACAAGACAAGAGGAAATGCTGTCTATTCCACTGTGATGAGAAATTAGGAAGAAATACCTTTTTTTATTCAGGCATGTGGAGAGCACAGGATGCATGTTTATTCTCTTGGTTTATAATGTGCTTTTCTAAGTACAATTTTTTCCTCTCTGCGTAATACAACTTAGCTGTGGCTGGTGCTGCAGTCATGTCACTAGATCCTGAAAAATAACACTGAAGGATGGGTGGGATGGGGGAGACAAGCAGCAGCGTTACATGGATTTAATATGACATTAGGCAAATATTGAGCAAGATTTTAATTACAGTGGTTATGGCAAATTTTCCTGCTCTGGGAGATGTCAAAAATCCTCCTATATTTAGTAACCTGAATACAAGAACCTCATTGCCTACTCTCTCCATCTCAGGCTGCATGTATAGTGCAGACTAGGAGAGTTAATGGGTTGTAGTTTAAGGGGAGTTCCACTAGATGATGGTATAAATCTTCATAATGAGCAAGACCAAAGTGGGCAGCTTAAACAGGAGTCCAGGAAAAGCAAAATGCCACACAACCAGAAACAGTGGCAGCCCCTAATCTTCTAATGCCCCTTGCTGCATTAGAGTGAGGCTCCCGACAATTGCACCGGCCACAAGAACGCTGGCAACATCCAGCAGCATCGCAGTCAGCTGTGGCACCACGCAGGCAAACTGAATGGAGGGGTTGATTTACTTGATTTAAAATCAAGTAACAATTTGCTTAATTTATTTTGCAAATTAGACTGGGCTAACATCAATTCATTTTTAAATGATACTATAAATGAGAGTAATTGTGTAATTAGCAGCAAATTAATTACAGGGCAGAAGATCCATTTACATGAATCTGAAATAAAAAATTAAAGCTGGGTCTTACATTCCCCCAGCTGATAGATGTTGGGATGTTGTTGAGGCACAAGTCTCAGTCTGCCTACCCCAGAAGGAGACAAAACCCAGCTTTTTATACAGCTAGGTAGCATCTTCTGTAGCTCACTCAGATTGGCACTAGAGGCCTCAAACTGGAGTTTCATGGAGACCTTCTTAGCCAGGACGAATATTCCCTGATGAGATATCAATTAGGAGAAAGGCCATATGGGGAAGACAATGTCATCAAGAAAATCTGCTGGGGAGAGCAACCTTTGAAATGTGTCAGCAGTGGAGAAATGCTTTCCTTAGTCTCTGGGGAGAGCATAAAAGAATATGCCTCTTCTGGATGCCAGTGAGAAGAATACTGCTCCCAAGGCTCTCCACCTTCGCCTGGGGGCTGGTGCATCTCTCCTAGAACACGACAGCACCATTCACCCTGAGGAATGTAAAACCCAGGTCTCAGTTTCGATTACATTTCATTGTGCTGCTCTGGCTGGGATGGAGTTCATTTTCTTCAGAGCAGCCCGCAAGGTGCCGTGTTTTGGACTTGTGCCAAAACCAGTCCTGATAACACACCAATGTCTCGCCTAGAGGTGAAGGGTGCTTGCACAGTGCCAAGGCTTTCTCTGGTTCTTGCACACCGCCGCCCCTCAAGTGAGTGGGCTGAGGGTGGGCAAGAAGCTGGGAGGGGACACAGCCGGGACAGCTGACCCCAACTGGACAAAGAGATATCCCATGCCCTATGACATCGTGCACAGCAATAAAAGCTCAAGGACAGGAGGAGGAAAGGGGGGCACTGGGGGTTATGCTGTTTGTCTTCCCAAGTCAGGGTTGGGCGTGCTGAGGCCCCACTTCCCAGGGAGCGGCTGGACATCTGCCTGCCCATGGGGAGCGGTGAATGAATTCCTCCCTTTGCTTTGCTTTGCTTTGCCCCCAAGGGCAGCTTTTGCTTCACCTGTTGAACCATCTGTGTCTTCCTTGGTGAGTCTTCTCACCTTCCTTGTATTTTGTCCCCAGGCTGCAGGAGAGGGGAGTGTGGGAGCTGCTGTGGGGTGCTTAGCTGCTGGCTGGAGTCAACCCACCATATTCATGCAGTGGATTTATTGCCATTTAATTAATTAACTGTTGATTGTACACATGCTTTTATTTACAGTATGAATAAAACCCACAAAAACAGAACCCCAAAGACATCAACGAGTAAGTTAGTGATGAGAAAGAAAGCAGAGCTCAAGAATACTGATCCACAAAGTTCTGTTTTAAGGAGTGTGAAGGTGATACTCTGTGTTTCTGTTGTAGCTCTGCTCTGTAAAACAGTATACTTCAGAAAGAAATGGGAAATGCAGAATTTTGAATGTTAGGACTTGAAGTACTTGCTGCCACATAAATTCTATGTACCTATAAGCACTTACCTGTTCAAAGGTAGAATTATACGCTCGTAAGATGGTCACTGGAAACATCACAGTACTAATAGATACCAGTTTTAGCAGTCTTAAGGCAAAATATTGAAAATCAGAGCTGAGTTTATGTAGACAACTCTCACACACGCTTTTGTCAGAGGAGCTGGGAAAAAAGGACTGTGGTTATGAAAGGTTTGACTCTGTGCCACACACCATCTGCTTAGCCTTTCATTTCAGCTCTAGGTGCTTTTGAAAATGGTGACCTTGATGATTCTTTTTACCCGCACAGCTTTATAAAACTGTCTTGTTACATCCTGCAGGGTTGTAACTTCTAAGAGCCGAGAGCCAGCCAGAATCAGCTGTTATTGTACGTGGAGCTGCTTGTTGTACAGGGCTGATTGGTTATAAATTGGACATTGAGTAGCACAGGCCTCTGTAAGGCATCTGAGTAATTACGGAGCAATTTGCATCCTTTCACAGCTCTGCTCAGGAAAGCCGTGAATCTGTAAGCCCAGCTTGATGTGCAGAGGTGTGTGCAGAGGCTGCGAAGGGGCATAAGCAAAATTAAGTGCTAAATTTGGGCTGCTTCCCTCTGGCAGCAGCGATTCAAAACCCATAAGATGTCATGGCCCTCCCTTGCTTTGTGCATACAAAACCAGTCAACTGTGGAAGAGGACTGCAGTTTCCAGAGGGAGCTGGGCTGAACAGTGGTAGCTGCCGAACTAATGCCGTATGGGACCTTGGCTACCTGGCAGCAGTGACTTGGCTGCTTCTGCAGCACGGATGTACTTGTGAGCACCATGGGAAGGACTCAGGGCTCAGCCCACTCCCCTCTTCCTCCCTCCCCCTGCTTTACGGGGTGACCACCCTTCCCTGCTGCCAACCTTCAGCTTTGAAAGGGCCATCGTGAGCCTGGAGCCCCGGGCAACTGCTCTGGCTGCTCCCCTTGAAAATCAGCTGTCTCACAACTGCTTTGTTCTCATTAATTCAGGACTGCGTTTCTTTAACGCACTGACCTGATGATCGCATCTTACTTTGATTTGTTGAACCGTTGCCCTCGCGCGTTCTATCTCTGCGCTTTGTGTAATTAAGCCCCAAAGCAGCGAGGAAAGTGGTGGCTGCCCTGTGTGCAATGTCGGGACCATGCGCTGCCAGACCCCCACCAGACCGAGCACGTGAGGACACGTGCCAGCGCTTCAGCCCGAGGCGTGGCATGAAATGCTCGGTGGCTGTCGGAGGACAGGCAATGGTGAGTCTGTCGTACGGCCTGCAGGCACAGTATTAACCTGTGAGAAAGCTTTGGACAAACGTGAAGCAGTGGCGTGAGTTCACACTGGTTGGCTACTTTGCATCACGTGGCTGCATTGCGTCTGATGTGGTGCTAGCCAGACTTCTCCTACTGTCAAACCATGACCTGTGCAGAGGGAGGATCGTTAGTGAGACCTCAGTGGCATAAAAACAGAACGAAAAGCTTTTTACACATCTTTTGCCAGCTAATGGATCTTTATTTCCCCATCCCCCAGCAACAATAATCCTTCTAATATTTCCACAGAGGATGCATTATGGTAACTTCTGTGGTATTCCCTTCCTCCATTTACTGTAGGATTACAAAATCAGTGCCAGCAGTTCACTGTGTATGGGGTTTTAATGCTTAGTAGTTCATAGATTTTTGCAAGCACAGGCAGCAGTCTAAAATAAAGAGAGGGGAAATCTCATGACTTGACATCTGAAATATTCCCAGACTTCAAAGAAGTTTCAGCTGGCCAAGCAGCCTCATTTTAATAACTCAGAAAGAAGGTGTTAGGAAACCTGGGAGTGGATGAGTTCTCACCAGGGACAGAGCAATGGAGAGCATGAAAGAAAATAAATCCCTCCTGGTGGAACCGGTGTTGAAGTGTCAAGGAGCTGGAGCCCTAAAGGGGCCAGTGTGAACTTTAGACTGCAGTATACATGGGATGTATTTGGCCTCAGCCAACTCTGAAATAATAAAGCAACAGTCAGGATTGGGAGATAAGAAAGAATAACCTTTGAAGCTGCTGAGAATGTTGCTGATGTCTTTCTTTTTCTTTTTTTGAGGGTGCGGGTAGAGTCATTTATCAATTCCAAATCATCCAAGAGAAGGTGGTCTCATTGCCTCTGCTTCATGAGAAGACAGCAACTGCCTTCTGGGCAGAAACAAAATATGTCTGAATGTCTCGACCCATAGGGAATCTGACAACTTGGCACTAGCCACACAGGGGCTGGGTTTGGCAGAAATGCTAGTGGCAGTGCGACTTACCCACATCCTCCTGGGGATGGCTGCCTTCCAGAGCACAGACAGGCGGGGCAAAGGGCGATGCAGAAGAGTGGCAAACGACAGCTTTTTCTCCCTGTTGGAGGGCAACAGAGGTGTGTTCCTGTGTAGCAGAGGGAGGTGTAGCCAAATGCTCCCTTTCAAACTCTTCTGCTTGTTAATGAAAATATCTGATGCATTACAGCTGCACACCGTGCAGTTGGATGGTGGTGCTGCTTACTCTTTCCTGCTAGACATACTCTCTCAATTACTCTATGGAGCCTCTTAAGTGAACTATTCTCTGCTCACACTATACAACAGGTTAACTGTACAACATTAAACATTTTCCCTGGGGAGGGACTCCACAGAAAGCCTTATCGAGGGACTCTTCCATAAAAAGGAGCAATTGTCTGAAACAAGTGAGTGATTGCAGAAGTCTCCTGGTGGTGGCTCTGGTAGTGATAGTCACGATAAGGGTGAAAAAGCCGGTTAAACCATCGTCCAGGAGTGTGAAAAACTGAAGACTGTCAGGGAAATTGGAAATAAGCAGGGACAGCCATAGCTTCACTGTTTTATAATGCAACAGAGATGCTAGTAACTTGGGAGAGCCTGAGAGCAGTAGATTACCTCGCTGTTGCAATTTACTCTCAGGCTTGGCTTTTCCTTACATGTGCCTTTCCCTGGTGCTAATGCAGTTAACCGCTGTATACACCAGCCTGATTAGACCTACAGCTGCCTTTGCACTGACCCGCTCTGTAGCTCGAGGTCTCATCTAGGAGCCAGGGGTTCTGGATTTATAAAGATCTTTGGTAAAGCAGCACTTCGGTAAAGCAGCATATTGTTATAGTAGAGGGTTAAGACATCAAACCTCAGGAGGGATCCAGTCCTTTGAAATGACACGGAGCTTCTAGATCTGCTTGAATTTCTCTCCAGTAACAACTGGGGGATTTGTCTACAGCATATTTTATAGCATTTTGTACAGCTACAGATTGCTTTATGTCTTTGCATAAATAACAAAGATCTCTGGTACGTTTCTTTTTTCTTCTCTTAAGCTGCAAGAATTGCAGGAGATTCGAAATTTCTAGGGTAGATACACTTGCTATAAATGTGTACTGTAGGTAGGGAATAATAAGGACTAGCTTTTTATAGACCTCTCTCATTAAAAGTCACCTTCAGAAAACACTGCTGTACCTTGCTTATAATCAAATGACATCTTATAACCACCTAACAATTTTTAATATCCCCCAGACTCTATCGTATTATGCCAAGGCTCAGACACTGTCTAGCTAGTCAAGGAAAAGAGTATACCATCATATTTAAAAGCAGTTATTGGGACAGGTTTTACAGGCAGTGGGCTAAGACAATTCAGAAACAATTGCTTATGTGATAGTTTGAGGATTTGTCCCTGTCAAACAGTTAATATTGCTTTAATACATGAAGTAGGCTGTATAAGACAGCAATAATGAAAAATGTCAGGAAAGACAATATCAATTGTTATTCAACATCCACATCAAAGATTACTTTTTTGTCAGTAGCTTTCAGAAAATGTATTTTCCATCAGATCTGATTGCGTTCCTCTTTGAAGTGCTCCATCCTCCCGGTAGATTTAATGTGACATCTAGGCACTTTTTAGTCCCTGGGCCTCTGAGGCGATTCAAAGAGGCACAACAAGCCATCACAGGTTTATCCTCAAAGGCCGACACTGTCTGTCTGATTTATTGTAACTTTAAGAATCATCTCCAGCAAAGCATGAGCCTTTCTACCCATCCGCAGCCTCAGACTTTTATCAATTCATTTGTATGCAGCCTGTACATTCTGGAACTGAGAGCCCTATAGCCACTCATGGAAAATGCATTACCTGCTACTAATCCTTTTTATCTTTAAAGTCTGTATTTTTTATGTATAAGTCATTTTGGGTTATCATAAAATATACATAATTCTCGCCCCAAAAAAGACAAAATGAAAAGAGAATATATAATAAGTTATGAGCTTGCCGTGTCCTTATCACCAAGGATTCTAAATAAACAGCTCGCTCTATGTAAATACTGAGGGATATAAAACTGTGATTACTTTCAATAGGGAATAGGAATGCTTCCATTTTTGTTCCTCGTTTCAAAGCGAAACAGTGAGATGAATCATTTTAAACGTGTTTGGGAGCACTTTTATTTTCTACTTCATTGCTTTGGGGGCCTGACAGTTGTAGGGGTTGCCTGTCAAAGTTCTTCTGTCATATACCACAGATATCCAGAAGCACCTTACGGTTTCATCATTTTGCTTCAAATTCATGGTCAACCGTAAGTTAATGACATCTGTTTTCTTTTTTTTTTTTTTTTTTTTTTGTTAAAGCAGGATGTATTCAAAGCACCTGCAATATCTCATGGCATACTGTGAAGAATGGTGATATGGCTGGGAGGATGATACAGTTCTGGGAGCAGGGCTTTCTCTGCAAGTTTCAAGTCAGCTCACTGCAAGTTCTCTGCATTATTTTCTTAAAATACACTGCTCTGTGAATAGTCCTGCCAATAACCTCACTAGATAGATGAACCATTCAAACTTTTATCATTTTGGATGCAATATTAATCACGGATGAAACTTTTTTTAAAATTAAACCTTACTTTCATCTCTTCACATCAGTCTTGTGTCTCTCACGCATACTGCATACCATACCCCAAGATTATGAAAAGTAGTAGCTTATGGTAGGCACATCAATCCATATTTAGACACTTCTATGTATGTATATATCTGTACACACGCACATACACACGCACATATATATGTACCCACATAGAAAAGTCTTTGTGTGTATGCAAGCGTGTGTGTATAAAAGGTTTATTTCATCATGCATATTTAAAAGCAGTTATTGGGACAAGTCTTACAGGCAGTGGGCTAAGATAGCTTAATTGACAGTAGTCAAAGTTTGCATGTTCTCACAGCCAATGTGGCCCCAAACCATAAAAATGTTTAAATGGCCAAATTTGACTGAAACCATTGGGATTTAGAACCTAGCAGGAACTAGAAATCTGTACGTTTTTGCAGGTAGGGTCCTGTACGTCCTTAGGGGCTTACTGTTTCAGTGATTCTGGTCTCTTGTCCAAACTCATTCTGTACCTCTGAGGAAAAATTAATGTTTAATATTACACACAAACTAACAGATATTACGTTAACTAATTAAATTAGCTGAGTTACACCAAGATGAAATATAATGGAGAATAGAGCTAGGTCTATTTGTTAGGTGATATGGAAGAAACAAACACACAGTGAATGTAAATTCAGATCTATTTTTCGCACTTGAGTATAACACTTGTAGAACATTTTAATGAATATTTTCCCAATTTAAAGGACAACATACTAAATTATTAAATTGCTGAATAAGGACAAATGCACAATACTGATAAAACACTGTGGCAAGCAAAATGTCTGTGTATGTAACCAGAAATGACTTTTGGTGAGGAACTACCTGTTTTTCTTATAAAGTTACATGGCTAAAGCCCATAAAACTCAAGGCATACAATGAAAAGTAAATAATACTATGTAAGACACTAGTGTGAGAGACTTAGTGATGCATATTTTTGCATATTTTTATTGGTCACAATGACTTCATTGGACTATTCATAGCCTACAGGAGGAAGTTTGCCCCTTTACATGTTTAGGATCGAGTTTTCCTTGAAAGATGTTGGACCTGTGGGATTGAATTCAGCAGGAGAAAGCCAGCCTTTCAGGAACTTGCTGACTTACTGGCAAGTACATAATAGGAAATGTTGGGTCAAGTCCTGCTTTTCTTTCCCGAGAAGCCTCTGCAGAACAGCATTCCCCATTAAAAGGTTATTCTTGCCAGCCGTTCCCTCTGTCAGGACTTGATTTTTAAACTTTTATCACAATGTGGTATCTGGTGAGAAAACGATTATGTTTGAGGGCTCCTTTTTTGTCTTTAAAGCATGCTGCAGAATAGAAATACATGACTAGGAAAAGGATATTACTGCTTTTTTTCGAGAAGACGTGCTTCTTTTTAAACATGATAAATACTACGCACTGTCACAGCCCATTTATTTCTCTAAGTCTGGTTTGTCCTCTGAGCTGGATTTTGCTCTTTAATAAAGGAATGACCAATTTTTTTCCTGCCCGGACTGAGAAGTGCAACTTCTGTGCAAATTAACCATTCCCTCTTGTTACCAAAATGATGAATTATAAACAGTTATTAATCTAAAATAAGCATATTTATCACTGAATTCTGGGCTTCCAGAATGTATCATACCTCTCTTAATGATATAATTTGGGGGCCTCTATTTTCTTATCTGTAGTACTGTTTTAATAATGTCTTTACATCTGAGTTGTGTCCAGACCCTTAAGGTGCACCGTGGCACCAAGCAAAGAAACCCACTCTGCTATGCTATGCAGAGTTTTACCATGGGGGAACACAAATGGTGGTGATTTACTATAGCGGGAGTTCTAAGGCACCCAGAAGTAGGAGGTATCCCTGTTACTCATTAGCCCCAAGTGTTTTCTTTGCCATAGAAAGATAATGAAAATTCTGGTCTGCCTACTGCTGAGATAAATGGAAGGACTGTTTTCTTCACTGGAAACCGGATCAAGCTGTAAGAGGGCAAATATGTGTTCAGCTAGAGAGTGAATACCTAGCAGAAAGCTACTTCTCTTTTTAAACACCTCCCAGATGAAGAAGCACCAGTGTGTTTATGCTCATGACACTGAAGGATCTTCTAGAAGCACACTAGGTGGGAGCAGCAGATTGATAACTGCGAATTAGCACAGCCAAAGCCAAACACTGTTCCCTGTGCAAGTTAATTGTGGGCAAAGTAACTTGTCATAGCAAGTTTCCTCTACTGCCTTGTTAATGAACCTTGGCATTCCCTTAGAGGGATCTTCTACGAGGGTGAGAGAATAGTTCAGGTTTTATATCTTGTTTTGGCTCAGATTTTAGGTCTTGTCAACTGTGCTTTGGCTTTTCTTCATTCACATTACTGCAAACAGGTCTGAATTATTGTTAGTAATAAGAAGAAATTAATTTCATAAAGGTATAATTAGTTTAGGAAGTGCTATCACCGATCTTGTAATGAGACATACCTGATTTTTTCTCATACCAGGCACTGGATACCGGTTTGTCTGAAAGAGGATATGCACAGATGCCTCTATTTTTTAATGGGCAAAGTAATAATCTTAGGATTGGGAATTAGGATGGGGTGGTGGAAACAAATCTTGGGCTGTGGTTAGGGGAGGATTTCCTAGGCATACAGCAAGTGACAGATAATCTAGGAAGTGTGGGCGGGCTGGGGTGGCTGTGCAACTTAACAGCTGCTTAAGTACTAAGGATGGTCTGGGTTTTGGAGCAGGGTCAGCAGGGCACAAATATGCCTCAGAAATATAAAAATTCCAACGTTGGCAACGTTTGCGTGCGATTTCTGTGCTGACGACTGAAAAGCAAGATGCAGGAAGTCAGCTATCAGACCTAGCAGGGAGAAAGTGTTTTTTTTTTTTTTTCTTTTTTTTTCAAAATCAGAAAATGCCAAGATAAAATTAAAAACAGCCAGAGAGAAAATGCCACAACACGGTTGCAGATTTTTGTGCATGTTCTCCTAGCCATCTATATTATCCAGTTTATGTGATAAACATTTCTGTAACCTCCTTCAAAGACGTGAATCAAAAGAAAAATATACCAGCAGGTCTCAAGGTTATTATTTAAGAGAGTGTGATGTTTTAATGGGATTTTCTGTCATTTTCTGAATCTAACACATACCCTTTGTGTGACCAGAACTGATCTTCAGTGATCTACATTCACTTCTTATCAATGCTGTCTAGTTGCTAAATTGCCACTAAGCAGAGACTGCAACATTTTGCACAATTTGGAGTCTTATCTGGGAGATAGATTGCAGCAGGATCCATGGTACTATCAAGAACCAACATTCATCTGCACATAGCCTCTTCTGCTTGCAGCAGTGAGCCTGTATCACTTGCAAATTCTTTTTGCCTGCAAGTTCCGGCAGCCAGCAAAGCCTGTTCCAGCTTGGGAAAGCAGACACCCCCTCTGAAGAAGGCTACATTTTGTCAGGCCTAGGGAAAGAAATGTACTAAAAAGGTAGAAAATCTGTATAGCAACAAAGACAAAATAATTTCACAGCCCTTTATATCCCAACCAACTTTAAGGTGTTGTTTTAAAGGAAACTCCCTGTTAACCGTAGGAAGGACTGGGCTCAAATCTATCTGAAGTTTTTTACCAGTCCAAACTCATATATTTCCAGGTTGCCCAAGTCAACCAAACTTTTGAAAACCTAATATAAAAAGTGATGATCTCAGTGCTTACTTACATTACTATATAACTGTTGTAACAAAAGGGGATGTTTGTTGTTAGAACTTTTAAAAATCTTCTCCAAATTTGTTGGAATAATTTGCAGCAATTTATACACTTGGATCTACACTGTATTTCCAGACAGAGGTCTGAGTAAGGGACAATGAAAAAACTGGTCAAGAGAGTTAAGCAGGCTAGGAAGCACGGTGGCTTGTGTGGTCCTTTGTGGGCAGCTGTGAGCTCCTTGGAAGGTGCAGGAGCTGCCCTTTGACATTTGGCCAGGGTTGGTCAAGCATGGGACTTCCAGGCCAAATCCTGTTTTCAGGGATTGACACCTTATTCTTGACACCTTGTTCTGTATATCATCTTGACTTCAGTATACCCTTAGTGAGAAGAAACCCTCAGGGAGCTGATAAAGGTGTGCTTCTAGTGATTTCGTGTTGCTGGAAAGGCAGAACTCTGAATCTGACTCAACATATGGTGCACAGCAGTGGCAGCGCTGAGATTGCTAAATTCAGCTGTTGATTTTCATTTAATGCATGTGACAGGCAGCTAATAAGGTATTCCTTCACAAACAAAAGCGTGTACAAAACTATTTGGTATTTGGATGTAGAAGCTCTGTTGAATATCAGTTGAGGCAGGGGTGAGAGGAGAGGGCTAGCATATCGGAGACCAAGTATGCTTTGAAAGAGTGAACAAGGATGGGGCTGCTGGCTTGAGAGAAACTTTGAGTCTTAAATATTTGGGTAGAAGGATCACGAGAATGGGAGAAAAGAAGCTACGTTGTTTAATGCCTCCTGCACCAGAAAAGAAGGACTTTTCACTTGTAAATGTGCTGCTTTCTATCAAATTACCAAGCACTCTTAAGGTAAAATCAAGCCTACAAGGCTCTGATTTTGGCTTACTCCTTCAGCAAAATGGAGTTGAAAGTATTAGCTAAATAGCAACAGAGCAGCTCTCTCTGACTCTAGTCAACAACAGAAACATTCAGGTAAGAAAAAAAGAAGTATTGCATGGAGGCAGCATCAGAAATACACCCCAGGCTGACTTGGCAGTCCTGTGCTGGGTTTGTATGTACTGCGAATGGAAAACTCTTGTAGATGAGAAGAAATGCTGTAGTCAGCCCATGTATTTAATACTCAATGGCCTTTGCAGAATTGCTGTGAAATTCCCGACCTGAGCTGGAGGTTGATGATTTCCTGCGTATTCTCCCCCACCCTGTTTTTCCTATTTACACTTTTGTCTAATGGCTTTTTTCAGGAGAAAGCAATTTTGAGGTAAAGGAAAGAATTCCCCCCTTGGAGACGCTCAGAAGGTGACAGCTTAGGTAAACAGAGTATCTTTTATTCTTCCAAATGAAAACTGTTTGTGAATTTCTTTTCCCCAAGATGAAATGTGGATTTCTTCCTTGAGCATCTTAGTTTTGTGAACTAGGTTTGAATATTTTGAATTTCTTCTCATATTTTTACATCAGCTTTTTTCTTTTTTTACTAAACATGCTGATAATTCTTAAGATCTTGGCTTCTGACAAGTGAAGCTTTAATAAAGTGCTATTTTTCAAAATATCCCAAGTCCAATTTATCACAGGATGATGTAATAAAGACAAATATTCAACCAATAATGAAAAGCTGAGTAAATGGGTATGTTTAAGCTCTATTGTATGCAGGGAAGTACATTAAGGCAGATCTAAGAGACACTTTAATGGATTTAACATTAACAATCAGACCTGGACTTAGTATAAATCAAATACCACTGCATTTCAGCCTAATGTACACCCACTCATTCATTAGCACTGTTCAATACAGATTATAAATATTAGTGAAGAAACCTCCAGCTCTTGAAGAATCTTTCCACAGACCCACCAATAATTGAACAATAATGATGACAGTCTTATTTTTATGAATCACTATAACTTATTGATTTGCACCTGGGACTTGAAAGAGCTTTCTCCGCCAGTATGCAGCAGGAAATGGTTAGAAGCTGCTAAAAAGCAAAGGGGAGAGAGAGGGAAAAAAAAAGAAAAAAGAGAAGAAAAAGAGAAGCGATGGGAAGGTGATGAAAGTAACATTTGGCATGAGATAATTGCAGACATAATCAAGAAGTAATGAAAGGGTCCCCTAACATACCAACAAGGTGATACAAGGTAAATTAATTACCCTGCCTCACGTATGTGTTCATGCATACGCTTGTCTTTAAGAAGAAAGGAAATTATGGTATATCTCTATTTTGCTTTCCAAAACAAAAAGAGAGGAAACACAAGTAAATATTTTATGAACTGCATATGCATAGGAGTATAAACACAGGAGGAAGGTGGACTTTGCTGCTGTCTGTGATATATGACTTTAAAATAGCATAAGCAGTGTAAGGCTCTGGAAATATGTGATCTATTACTATGAAAAAGAGCAGAAGTCTCCTATCTTCTTTTTGGAAAAGATGTACTGGCATTTGTTAGGGAGCTTTTTCCTATCTTGTATCTCAAAGTGGTAGAAAATTGAATACCCTGTACAGGTATGAAGGTAATACTGGCATATATCTCTGTTTTGAAGTAGGAGCGATACGTGCATGTGTGTGTGCATTATTGTTAGCTTTTCTTCTTTCTTGTTTTTGGAAGACAGAAAAGATCTCATTTCACAAACATAAAACTGGAATTGTTTAACCATTTATTTTACTATACTAAGATTGCACTGGTACTTGTTGAGCCTCAAAGAGCTAGGATACCACCAAATATTAAGTTTACTTGGACTTTGTTTTCTTTTTTTGTAACCGTTTCTGTATAAAGCAAATTTACATAACTCTTGCTAGAAATTCTTTATGCTAACATTTAATGGTGTAACAATTACTTTCTATTGCAAGACTCTTCCTCCCTTTAATGATCTAAAATTTGCATAGCTTATCTCAGCCTAATTTACTGAAATGAGTTTCATCAAGGCCAGATTCTGAACAAGATTCAGCTTTGCAAAAGGAATTTTGACACTCAGAAGTTCACCATAAAGCTCCAGGCTGATAGAAGTCTAGGGAATTTCATTAATAGGCGTAATTAAATTACAGCAGTTTTTTTGGATTCAGGTGTCCTGCTGGGAACCCTGAAATATTTAAGCTTGTAACATAATCCAATGAAACACAGATGTTTAGGAGTCTTTAGCTAAGAGTAAAAATGTCAAAAATATTTTTTTATATGTTTTCTAATTGTTTTATAGTATATGACCATAAGACCACACGTTGCCAAGTGCAATTACAAAATGAAATTGAAAATGTATTACAGCAATATTGATTAGGTTAATGCAGATGGTAATACAGTTGTTACATATTACCATACAAAATGTTCATACTGTAAATATGCTGAAAAAGAATGACGGTCAAGATATCACAGCTGTGGGCACTCTGTCAGTGTTTTTCAAGTTAAGGCTCTGTGAGATAACAGAGAGAATTAACCCTAGGTGAGATTGCCCTCCCCCAAATGAAATGAAACACCCGGCGATACCAGAGCAGCAGAAATCTTGTGAAGTTCTTTTAATAGGGCACCTGGGAAGCATCCTCTCAGGTCAGAAGATTTGAAGGACTAAAAAGTTAATAGGGTAAGGTAACCCAGAGGTTTGCTACGTGGGAAGGTGCCAACAGCCGAGCAGGTACAGCAACTACTAATCTTCTTTGCCCTCTTTTAGCAGCTTTAGGACTTTTGCTGGCTAAATCCTTAGGCAACTGTCCAGAACAGCAAGAAGAGGAACTTTATTCTGTATCAAGTGCTGTTCTACCCTCTGTGAAACTATCACAGAGGGACCTCCGTGCTGAGCAGCTGAGACACAGCAGCTCACCCTTGCTGTGCAGTAACTGCTTATGTAGAAGTGTGCCCGCTTGCACAGGCTGGGAGTAACGCCTCAAATTCCATTTAAAGCATCTGTGTTCTTAACAGTTAATTTGTGGTTAAATACCGTTACCTGGATGAGATGAATCTGACAGTAACAAAGAAATAAATTTTAGGTCGAATTTATTTGCAAAATGAACGTGGTTGGATGTGGAAGCTGTGTTACAAAACATGTCCTCAGGAACAATGCAAAGGCTGCAGACCACGGTGACATAGAAGCACAAAAGCAACACTTTTTGGTAAGTTCCTCCTATAGGATGTGTGGGATGCTTTCCCTCATGCTAGGAATTTGGACAAAGTAAATAATCAACCATGTTGCTTTCTCCACATTTCATGTGAGCTGTTCCAGGACATGGATAGAAAGATGAAATGTGGGAAAATTTGCCCAGCCTTTCCTCTTTCTGTCTAGTGCCAAGAACTTAATTTGCCTTATTAATGACTTTTCTCAGCAACAAATCCACCATACTAAGATATTTGAATAAAAAAAAGTATTAAGAAAAAAGGGTCCAATTAAGCAGTCTGCAAGAAATGTTTTTGACTGTGAGCAAGAGATATGTGTTCACAGTTCCACTACATAAAGAAGGGTGTTAAAAGAGATGTAAAATAATATGCTGGAACCATAATGATTATCTTTGATTTGTTCTAGTTGATTTCTATAGTTATTAGGAATCTCCACTGAAAAGAAAAAGTACATGTGTGTGGTGGGTTGACTCCAGCCAGCAGCTAAGCACCCCACAGCAGCTCCCACACTCCCCTCTCCTGCAGCCTGGGGACAAAATACAAGGAAGGTGAGAAGACTCACCAAGGAAGACACAGATGGCTCAACAGGTGAAGCAAAAGCTGCCCTTGGGGGCAAAGCAAAGCAAAGCAAAGGGAGGAATTCATTCACCGCTCCCCATGGGCAGGCAGATGTCCAGCCGCTCCCTGGGAAGTGGGGCCTCAGCACGCCCAACCCTGACTTGGGAAGACAAACAGCATAACCCCCAGTGCCCCCCTTTCCTCCTCCTGTCCTTGAGCTTTTATTGCTGTGCACGATGTCATAGGGCATGGGATATCTCTTTGTCCAGTTGGGGTCAGCTGTCCCGGCTGTGTCCCCTCCCAGCTTCTTGCCCACCCTCAGCCCACTCACTTGAGGGGCGGCGGTGTGCAAGAACCAGAGAAAGCCTTGGCACTGTGCAAGCACCCTTCACCTCTAGGCGAGACATTGGTGTGTTATCAGGACTGGTTTTGGCACAAGTCCAAAACACGGCACCTTGCGGGCTGCTCTGAAGAAAATGAACTCCATCCCAGCCAGAGCAGCACAATGAAATGTAATCGAAACTGAGACCTGGGTTTTACATTCCTCAGAGCGAATGGTGCAGTCATGTTCTAGGAGAGATGCACCGGCCCCCAGGAGAAGGTGGAGAGCCTCGGGAGCAGTGTTCTTCTCATTGGCATACAGCAGTGGCTTTTTCTTTTTTAGGAATGTTTTTTTTTTTTTTTTAGTGCTGGCTCCTTTTGCAATGTATTTGTTTTCCAGCTTTTTTGGAGTTAGGAATAAGAAGCTGATGTTTTCAAATGCACCGAACTGTCATTATCAGCCTCCCACAACACTCTGTTAGGAGGCTAACATATAATACTTCAGTTCACAGACAATGTGTTGCACTGTACTATCACTACTGCAGTTTTCAATTGCTTCAGTCAACAGTAGTGTCTAAAGTTGCAAATACAAAAAAGCAAGAGGTATAATTCCATCTGCAAACCATGGTAGGCAGGAGGTAGTCGCCGATCAAGGAGCTTTATCATACTTCTGTCATTATGCTGTACAATCATTAAATCTTTTATTGATTGCAGGCAGCTAAAAATCACGATAACTAGAAGACTGATCACTACTGAATGACAGGGAGGCTGTTCCCTTGGAGGGTAAAAGTCAGAAGTTATTTCTGAAGCTGAAGTGCGGTAGAGAGCAATTCTCAACTGCTGGTCGCCAGAGATGAAGGAGATATATTGCTTGGAGACAAAGCCAGCCTGTACGAAAGGTATGTTAAAGCTCTCCTACAGACCAGGCGCACTGCACCACCTCAGTGTTAAATAAGGATCAGGAGTATCCCAATTACTTCAAATTGATACACCGTCAGAAAAAGTTGGTATGTTGGTTTTTGTCGCATTCTGTTCTCAGCCAGATATGCATACATTCTGGGGCTTTAACGGGTTTCATTATGTGATCCTAAGGCCTAGACATAACCTTGATTCCCATAAAAAGGAACATTATAATCTAGAAGAAGGCTGAAAATACTCAAAATAGAGGGGGTCAATGTAAATTATGCTTCTTCTGTTGGATAGGTATGATGAATGAGAGATGACTCAAAAATGTGAATGACAATTCATTAAGCCTAGGGAACAGAATAGCTAGTAACAGAAGAAAAAAAAAAATTATGCTAACAGGATCCTTCACTTCTGAAGCTCCTGAGTCACTGCTCATCAGACTTTCCTCTGAAAATCAAGGGCTTCCTGTGAATGAATAGAATGAATAGATGTAAGAGGGTAGTTTAATTCTCATTTTCTTTTCTTTCATTGTAAGTTAGGGCTAGCCACTAGCCTGAGGTCACATCTTGCTATGGAATGCGGGATTGCCCTCTTGAGCTCCTTTCTGGAAGACCACACATGTACAGAGCTTCAACAGAAAAAAAACTTTCATGTCTTTGGGATGTTTGGCTCTCAGTTTTGGTTCCTACCTGTTGCTGTTAAAAGTGCCTGTACCACTTCCTTTCGTATTATTCTGAAAATATTTTACTGCAGGTGATTTTGTGGAAAAGGACACTAATGTTAGTTTGCTTGCTTACACTTTAAGCTTTTACAAAAACACCAACTGGCAAAGAAGCCTTGCACTCATTTAACTAAAATACAACATTTCAGTTGCCAAATATGATTTTTAAAATAAGCAGAAAGAGGCTTATTTTTTGGTCCATGACATACTGGTATTTCATGGAAGATAAAGCTTTGAAAGCTCTCTTATTTCTGAGGTTTGCCAAAAAGAGTATGGCAGAGGCAAAAGCAAAATATATCTGTGCCTTCCCACTGGCATTGCTTCTAGGGTGGGAGTCGTGGTCAGAAACCTGTTAAGACTTTGAATTCTTTCCTGGAAATGATAAAATGCATGCCATTTACAGACAATTTTCCTCTGCTTGTTTTTTTTTTTTTTTTGTTTTGGATTAAGAACACTAGTTGTTTCCATAGGGGAGCTATAAAGAAAAAGGATAACATTTTGTCACTGCTGGCCTGGGCCTAAAGATGTAGAAATCGTCTCTTATAACCAATTGTCTCTGAGTGATACATTTTCCCTGATACTTACAGAGTAATTTCATCAAAGGCTGCTTTTTTAACACATGTTCATTAGTGTCCATTTAAACTCATTTTTATTACTGGTGGGATAAAGATATAAAACCACTTCTAATTTACTCTGGATGATGCTAAAATCCTTTCTATAGGTAAGTTTTGTTTCCAGAGCTCATAAAAAATATTTTTTTTTGTAAAATAACTTGCTACCTGTCTTAAGCCTATGCTGCCTCTTCCCAGTGTTGACAAAGCCAATGGGCCCAAGCAGTATATTCCAGCTGTTTTGCACTATGCTGGTAATGTATAGCAGCTGTAACTTCCACTTACACAGGTGTTTAATCTGTGGAAAAGCTTCTTTGTGTCGTGGTGGCAATGTGAAGCAGCCAGGCCGTACCTGGACTAAATATGCCTTCTGAAGTGTACATTATTTCCAGTGTTTTCAATATATCCTGATCAAACATGCTTGGTAAGCTGAATGTTTTCATTCGAGTAGGAAAAAAGAGCTGTGTCTCTCTGTGACGTAGTACTTTAGTGGCAAATAACACAGGGACTAAACTCATTTCCTTGGTATTTTAGGGTAGACAGAGAGTAGGGTGGAAACTTTCTGTAATTCAAATCAAAAGGAGGCAGCAAATGGTTTCTGTTTTTAGCCATACTACTCTTTCCCCCTTGGAGCACAGCTAAGATCCAGGGCAGGGAGTAGTCTGTAGGGGCTCTCTTTGAAAGTACTGTCAGAGTGCAATTGCCTGTGGGCAATTGTCCTGTTTAGGACGTAGGCTCATGAATGAAGGTGAAGAAGGAAAAAATTAATATTTAGCAGTTTTTCTGCTAGGTTTGACTGGCTATGCCAGGTGTGCCATGAGCAGAGGTGTCTGCTGCAGCACGTGCTGACTGCTGAATTCAATAGGGCATTTTCCTTCGGAAACTCTCTTGCCCTGCTCACTAGCTTCACTTCTGAGAACATCCAGAACATAACCTGAAAGTGGGAGGACATGCTTCCCCCCCTCCCCAGGCCCTTTCTTTCTTCCCTTTTTCTTTCTTTTTTTTTTTTCTTTCTGATGTAGGCTTGCGGGGAGAATTGGATGTTTATTTTCTTTGCCCCATTTATCGTGAGAAGGCTGACAGAGAGCCGAGTCCCTGCCAGCTTTGCCCTTGCAGCCGAGCCTGTCTGCCTCTGCACATCTCCATCCCTGTGCACGCACGCCTACCTGTGTGCCCCTTCCCACCTGCATCCCGCTCTCCTGTCGCAGGGTACTGTCCTTGAATCGAACAAAAAAAAAAAAAAAAACCAAACCCCAAAACACCCCCCGCACAAGCTGTGCCACAAGTAGAGTCGCTTACCTCTGCCTCTGGAGGAGTTTATCTCCCTCGACAAGGTTTTGTCTGGCTTTCGTGGCACGGTTGGTGACAGGCCGTGCATGCAGCAGCATGTGACCCCGGCTTCTTGCATCCGCGCCGGCAAGTCGTCAAGAGCTGTCACACAGTCAGAACAAGTTAATTCAACGCATGGAGAGAGAGAGGTGTGGGCTGTAATAATATCAGGCCTCTGGAGAGGGTGCTGTCAGACAGCGTGTACCGGCGGCCGCCCCAGCTGCTACCTCCTGCCTACGAGGATGCAAGCTGACAGGCAGCAGGTTTATTCGCGTTGAGGAGCACGTATGTTAATTTTCTGTCCGTGCAACTGCTTGCTGCGGTGCTTGAGGAGCCACCTCATGCCTTCTCACCTTGGAAGATAGTTTGAGGCAGCGGGATGTGCTTGCCGGGGTGTTTGGGAGGTGGCGGCAGGTCGGGGCATCCTTCTGCCACAGCTCTTGGTCTGGTCCTCCTCCCAGTTTTCTTACCGTGCTCTTCTTCACGCACACAATTTGCTCTGCATCCGTATTTTTCTCTCCCCTTTTGACAGGAGGTTGGTGTTCTTGGCAGCTGGCTGCCTTTAAAAATTTTAGGGCTGTTGTCTCAGTCCACTCGTGTTTGTGTGTGTGTATACTGCATATATATACTATATATGCATATGTACACACACAGAGTTTCTTGAAGGATTTTCAGCTCTGGATGGGGCAGAGTAAGGCAAAATCTCTGCCTGTAGAAGGTATGTAATACCATAATTGAAATAACAATAATCTATGTCAGGCAAGTGAAATTTCTCTTCGCTGACAGCCATGAGAGGCTTCAGAACTGGCTGGTCAAGGACTCCCTGGCTATAAACGTCCAGGTGTGATTAAACAAAACAGCAAGACCCTAAACGCTCGGTTTAGAGACCAGAATTAGCATGCGAAAATGGTGGGATAAAACATAAAACAGGAAGAAAAATCCCCATGTTTATATTTCCTCCTACTCTCTTGCCCAAAATACACTTAATCAAGGAATACAGCAAGAAAACTAGGACTGCTGCCAAGAAAGTAGTAAAACTGCTACCAGCCTAACAGGCTTCTGCCTGATGGGAGTGGGAAGTCCACTGGAGATATTATACCCGCACACGCAGGCAGAGCTCTGGCTGTTAGTTGGGTGTGAAGTAGGGAAAACTCTGATCCTTGCCTGTAGCTGTACTGGCTTCTCCTGCTCTGCAATGCCTTGCATAAACTAAACCAGAAAAGCCCTCTAATGAGATAAATAACGTCTTGTCTACATAGCCGAATATTACCTCTTCTGTCACAGGCTGTTCTGCAGTTGATTGACTTGACCCAGGAAAGAAGTCACTTTCATTTCATTCTTAATTTTTGGCCTGGGTGAGGCTGTGGGAAGGAAAAAGTGGGAAGAAAATCCATGGGAAAAATCGCTGTCTGAAGTCCATTGGCCCTTTTTGTAGCAGTGCCTGAGTTGTAAAAACAGAGAGGACAAAGAAATTCCTTTTAATCTCTTGACTCCAGTGACTGAATTTGGATGAATTGGATTTGAGATCCACATGTCTGAGCCTGATTCTAGAATTATATATTTAGAAATGGAGACAAACCCCAGTGTTTTAGGAAATGCAGATCAAGAGTTGACTCACTACAGATGAATTCTACTGTGGGTAAGAACAAAGGGAAGGAAATGCCTTTTCATACCATGTTAATTAAAACTGCAAACTCTTTGCTATAAAGACGATGTTGAAACCAAAGTTAGTATGAGTCACAAAAAGGGTAAGACATGTAGCTAGCACGAATATCCAGAATTGCATCAGCTAATGATAATGCATGATTCAGAAGAATTATTAACCTGAGAACTTCCCAGTTCTGATCTCAGACAACTAAAGATTAGGACATACATTACTTTTAGTACTGCTAAGAGTCAGGACCCTTATTTGGACTGCATAATCTGACCCAGCTGGACAACACAGGCCTCAGATGGACCAGGGCTCTGCCTCCGTATGGGAGCATTGCGACTGGGCCATAAGGTTTTGTTTGCTTCCTGAAAGCAAAGTGTTAAACTCTTTTCATTCGGTTGGACACCGGGAGCTTGCCCCTGACCAGGTTTCCAGGACTTTTGGATTTTGCTCTTGAATTTACAATTTAGGGAAAGTGTCCAAACAATATGAGTCCAAGGCCTTTCCTTTTCAGAGTGAACTTGGAGTTCATCACTCTGTATGTAAGTATATGTATATAGGAAGGGGTTTTCCTTATAGGTCTCCGTCTTACACTTATCAACACTGAATTCCGGTTGTCATCTAATTAGTCGAACATGAAACCATTGATATTCATTCATTTCTTAAACAGGACCACCAAGTGTCCAATATAGACAAACATCACCTAGTTTTTGCTGGTGGCTAGAGCCAAAACACGATCACAGACTTTTAGAGATGGAGAGCATGGCACAAGAAAGCTGGTTCTTGCTCCCAGGAGGGCGTCTTAGGGAGAGCCTTGCCTCAGAAATGGCTAATGTAAGATCAAGTTTACAAATAGTATCATTTTAAATATGACTCTATGCTACTAAAAATATTTGTTGGCTGTTAGGTAAAATTAGAATTTTATGATTCCTTACCATTGTCACACAATAAAAAGCATGTGCATTAACCCATGAAATGTCAATCTCCTGGCATGACAGCTGGAATGGATCCCAGCTGTGATTATATATTAGATGTTTACAATGAGGAACAGTCTTATTAAAGCAGTTCAACTTCTCCTTGTGTGACACTTTTTGAAATTTCAGAATAATCTTATGGTAGGCCATACAGTGCAGTGTGTTCTGAACCACTCTGTCTATCTTTAGGAAACAGAATATTGAAATGGGTAACTTATTTTTACTATTTAAAAACCATACTTGGGCCATACGCTTTTATTAAGGGATTTGAAATCCCTTGAAATATCCCAGCTTGCATGCAGCAACTTACGTAGTGAGATATAACCTAAAATCATACTATCTGTGGCACATGTATAAGATGTACTGGACTAGAGGGGCATCTTATGTTGATGCTTAAATGATGCACATTGTGGGATCCGTTGATAAGTGGTTGGTCTATGGATTTGACTGTGTCTTGAGTGAAGTCTATAAAGTAAAAATGAGCTCATCTTGTGCTGCTTTTCTCCTCAGTACGGTGTGCTGGGATGAATAGAAATATAATGAAGTACTGATTTGCTCTTGGTAGTGCTTTTTTTTTGGGGCAAATTAATACAATTGTATTAAGTCAGTTTCCCTTGGATTTCCAGCCCTTTCAACAAGGGCTGTTGCAGAGATTACTTGCATTTATGGTAGGGGCTTCAGTCTTACATTTTTTTGCTGACTGCCTTTAAAGTACTTCCCTTCAGTTTTGTACCTGTCTCTGTACTGTCTGTGTCTTTTCTCCTAATATGTGGTTTAAGTTTGTTCGGTGTAAAGTCAGTGCATTTATTTTTCATTTCCCCCGCTGTTTGAGGGCATATTCACCCGCGTCAGGGATGAGCCGATCAGCTGTGGACAGATGGCAGGTCTGTCTCAGCCCCCTGAGCAGCTGCCTCTGCTGACAAGGATGCTCTCTGTCTCCTCAGCTGAAAGAAGAGGAGAGGGCTGGGAGAATCATTGAATATTTCATCTGACATGAAGCGAAGAAGTGATTTTACAACTTACTTATGGTGATTAAATTAAATCGATTCCCTTCATATATATTTTATTCATTGCTTGACTATTTCTTGCTTTGGAGAGGAGTGGCAGCATAGGCTGTAGTCTGAATCTCTCCCTCTGGCCACACAAGCATTGCCCCCCCTCCCAGGACATGCACAGGTTCAGGTCTTTATTTCTGAGAGCAGGGAGGTCATATAATATTGACTAATCTGATGGTATGTCCTGGCCGCTGGATGTTTTTTTGCCAAAGCACTGGGAAAAGTGAGAGTAGTGTGTTTTGGTTTTGGGGTTGTTTTTTTTCCCCTCTTGTAGCCCCCAGAGATGTTAGGAAGCAATCCTAAGGTGTGGTGGAGATCTGAATAAAAATGCTCTGACACTTGCTCACTACTGTCTTGTCAGTGTAGATAAAGTTTCAGCTGATCAAAACACCCCTGCAGGCAAGAACAAGACAGCTTTTCTCTCCAGCCTGCTGCTGAAAAAGCTTTAACAGAGTGGGAGTCAGTAAATTAACACCGGCTATTACCAGGTTGAGAGGTTTTCTTTAGCACTTAGCTAATTTTGTAGTCATGTGGTTTGGACTCAGGACAGGAGGATGGTGGTGAAATCTTCCACGTGGCTTGTCACTGGACTACGCTGAACCATGTGCAGGATGAGTCTACGAGACACAGAAAACTGGGTTTAGCAGCACTGTTTACCACCAGTGTCCCTGGTGCTGATTTTATGGATGTAAAGGGTCACATGTTATCTGACCGGTCAGCTGTTAGACGTGACCCTACAGCAATCAGTCAGCCAGTGCCAATTGCCTAATACTCTCCTCTTGATCTCCACCTCGGGGATGGCTCAGGCTGCTCGTCACACGGAATACAGCTGTGTCTTTCACAGAAATATTTCCACTGTGATTCAGGACCCCTTGAACATTTTGGTGCCTGTCAGCTGTGCAGAAGGAACGAATGTAACATCAGCTTACACTGCGTGAAAGGGCAGTGCTCAGGGACAGACGGGGTGGGGCGTTGGCTCAGATCACAGCCCATCTTCACGCCCCAGCTGCAGAAGAAAATGGCACCATCCTTATTTAGGGGGAGAATGGAAGAAAAGAAAATAAAATTAGGATTGTGTACTATTTCCTTCCCTGAGATGGGAGAAATGATCCTCTCCTGCTTACCCAGAGTGTGGAAGATCACCATGTTCTTGTCTGAAATGTCTTGAAGGGTTTGGTGGCTTGTTGAGGAATACAATAAAGAGAGGAGAAACAGAAAGGTTTCATGAGGCCACAAAGTAATGAAAAGTCTCGTGAAGACGGCTGGGTTTCTTAGGTCCCAAAGAAGGAGACCCTTCAAAGGAATATATTCTGGACTGATAGGAGTGAGGAAACACAAGAGAAAGTAATGGCTGGCTGGAGAGTCTAATAGGAAAAAGGGGATTAATTTGAGCTAAGATATTGCTCTCCTCTGTGCCATATCATTCTCTGTTCCCATGAAAATGTGAGAGAAGAGTTTGGCTTGTCCCATAATATTTAGTAATATGATGATTTACATTGGAGTGTGGTTGCTTTCTGGATAGCCAAAGGTTGGCTTTGGGGAAAACACTAATGGGAGAAACTTAAGCCAGAGTCGGGTACTTTTGTTGCAATCCTGTGAATTTGAAAAGAACATAAAAGTTCATTTCCTTCAGCACAGTAGAAGCTGCACAACAGGAGCCAGCCTCTTTGCTTATGGCTTTGTCACCTTCCTAGCCATTGTTCAGCCCCAAAGTCACCTGTCCGTCAGCTTTCTCTCAGGGTCACGTTACTATTGGTACTCTGGCTGTGTCTAGTGATGTGGCTTTCTCGTTCCCTTTGCTCTTCGTCCGTCTGGTCTTTTGGCATCTTTTTTATAGACACTCAAAATCTTTGAACATAATATCCAGTGAACCACCTTCACCCATGGAGCAAGCTGGAAGTAAAAAGTTCATATTTACAGAGATTCATCAAAACCTCTTCCATTCTGTTCAACAAAGCATAAGATTTTTGTGGTCCGGGCTCATTTCTTCATTTTCTTTCAGGCTTTATTGCGCAGCATCAGGCAGGACGCTCAGTCTGGCTGTTGTGGTTCCCCACTTCTGAAGGCCAGGAAGGGGTGAGGTGGCGTAAGTTCATAAAGTCCACAGAGACCTTTGAGAAGTCAGGCTGGAAATTACTGCAGAATGAGAAAGCTGCTACGTAGATGAGATGAGGTTCTGGCAGTGTGAACACAAGGACCACAAGAAAAGCAGAGGCCCCTTCTGCACCAAACAAATTACCTCAGGGGAGTGCAATGAGCATGACCTTGAAATGAGCATACGACTCCATGAAAATTGTGCTGAAAAGAGCAATCATAGACTGGCTAGTTTATTGAAAGAAATAAGTGGAAATACACGCCAGAAGGGCAATAGAGAAATTTGTAAAATGCCGTCCTGATGAGCCTTGTCTCTCATAAAAGATGCAAGTTTGTGAGAGTTGTTACAGTGAGTAAATTAAAGAAGATTTCCAATATTGAACAGATATGTCAGATGCCCTTTTCTCATAAAAGTTTTGCTGATGAATCAGTTTTATGTTGGTATTTTCTTTCCTCCTTAGACATGCACCAGTCTGGTTTCCTGACTGTGTATATAATCAATTTTTCCCTTTTTTTTTTTCTTCATAAATTAAAGAAGGGAAAAGATATTGCTTTGATTGTTGCTATGAAAAGTACAATAAAGCTGATTATCTCTTTTTTTATTTTTCTATATTTTCTGTCTTAGAGTTGTATTACCTTACAAAAGAGTAAAAGAAGGAAGTGGAGAGAGAAAATTTGGTCTGGAATCCTCTCGGTGGTTGTGGTATTTGTCAGAGTAGGCATTGTAATTTGTACAGGCTATATTTGTTGCTATACTGGAGAATGAGACGAAAACATCCACTCTGTTTCTTTTCCTACTATTTGTCCTGGACATGATCAGGGGTGGCACCTTTTGCAATTTACAGCAGTTCTGGCTTTCTGTGTGTATTTATGGATTTACTGGACAGTCAGCACAGGAATCATTGGAGCACAAGCAGAGATCGGGTCATATTCCCTTTTTCTCTGCTTGCATACCTTACCTTTGACGCTGAAGTTAGAATATGGAAGAGGAAGCGTTTCTCCAGCTCTGGGATACCGGAGAACTTCCTTCATATGGAAGGAATTTCTAGATTAATACTGTGTGGTATTGCATTAAGCTTATCCCAATAGCGTGTTTTAGTTGCTTTTAGGAAAAAACAATCACATTATACTGCTGCAAAATTGTTTGCATCAAAATGTCACTCCCACCTGCAAGAAGGGCTTAAAGAAGGATCCAGGAAAATTATAGGCTCATCATTCTTATTTCAATCCCTTGGAAAGTTATGGAATGAATCCTCCTAGGGGCTATCACAAGTCAAATGAAGCACATGATTAGGAAAAGCCAGCATGGATTGTCCAAGGGCAAATTATGTTTGACAAATCTGATCGCCTTCTATGACAAAGAAACCTGCTTGGTTGATGAAGGGCAAGTGGTGGATGTTGTCTACCTGGATTTCTCCAGGGCTTTCAATACAGTTTTTCACAGCCTCCTCCTGGAGAAACTGTTCTGTTACAGTCAAGACAAGTGATTTGTGTGGTGAGTGGGGAACTGGCTGAGAGGCTGCACCCAGAGGGTGGTGGTAAATAGCTCCTTTTCAAACTGGCAACCTGTCATAAGTGAGGTCCCCCAGGGACTGATATTGGGCTCAACACTGTTTAATGTCTTCATAAGTGATCTGGATGAGGGGATCAAGTGAACCCTGGTGAAATTTGCTGATGACATCAAACTGAGTGGGGAAGCGGACACTTTGAAAGGCAGAGCCACTCTGCAGGAAAAACTGGGTAGGTTGGAAGAGTGGGCTAACAAGAACCTTGTGAAGTTCAACAAGGACAAGTGTAAGGGAGGAATCATTATGGATGTGGGAAAACATCACCCAGGAGCTCAGCACAGGCTGGGATCTACCTGGCTGGGGAACAGTGCTGTGGAAAGGGATCTGGGGTCCTGGTGGGCAGAAGTGAAGAGCGCGCTGCTGCGTCAAAGGAAGCCAGCAGGATGCTGGGTTGCATCAACAAGGTTGTCACCAGCAGAGATAAAGAAGTCAATATCCCACTCTACTCAGCACTTGTCAGGCCACACCTGGAACACTGTGCTCAGTTTTGGTCCCTGCTGTACAAAAAAAGATGTGGGCAGGCTGGAGGGGGTCCAGAGAAGGGCCACTAAGATGATCAAGGGACTGGGAAGCCTGCCATATGAGGAAAGGCTGAGACAACTGGGTTTGTTCAGCCTTGAGAAAAGAAGGCTTAGGGGAGACCTTATCACCACATTCGGGTATTTAAAGGGTGGCTGCAAAGAAGATGGAGACTCTCTTTTTACAAGTAGTGACATGGAAAAGATGAGGGGTAATGGGTACCAGTTACTCCAGGGGAGATTGCGGTTGGACACAAGAGGAAAATGTTTCACAATGAGAACGACCAGCCACTGGAATAATCTCCCCAGGGAAGTGGTGGATTCCCCAACATGGGACACTTTTAAGATTCAGCTGGACAGCGTGCTGTGCCCTTATATAGACTGTGCTTTTACCAGGAAAGGTCAACCAGATAGTCCTTGAGTTCCTTTCCAAGCTGGTGTCTATTATTCTGTGAAAATGGTATGGTATGCATAAATCAAATCTTCCTTGATGATATTAGGTAATTTCCATGTTCTCTTTATCTGTAATGCATTTGGAACCTTTGGTAAACTTTTGTTTTATCTTTGAAAATGAGACAGAAATTAATATTAGCTTCTTGAACCTTACAAACACACCCAACTCAATTTTACTCTGGTCAAACAGGTAAATTAATATGAAGGGAAAATGTTACATTAAACTTTTTCTTCCACCAAATCCTCATTGAATTCTCCATCTGGCCACTCCAAGGCAATTTTAAGGAATGCTGTCATATGGAGGAAATTGCTTGTTTCTATTAACACGTGGTCAGGATTGTGACCTTGTCTCAGTTTTTAAAAGAAACTATTTAACATGCCTTTCAGTCCTTCAATCTTCAAGTCATCAAGCATTTAGATCATTAGCAATGTGATTCCCATCTCACTATCAGGAATGCCTACTGATGCACGAAAGCAGTTAGAGCTAAACTTTCATCACAAAAGTGTGTGGAAAATGGATGACTTTCATACGCATCTTTGGCAATCTTTGTAGCTCCTATTTGAAAGATAAAGAAAACTTTGTCATGGTATACATTAGCTTGAAGCAGGAAGCTCAAGAAGTCTTATGAGAAAATTAGGGTTTTTTGTATGCTTTCCAGACCAGGGATACACACCTGAAAGGTTTAGATCATTTCAGTGTTTATCTTTGAGGTTATTTTTTAAAAAATCCAGTTACTGATTTAAAATACAGAGGGGATGGTACCAAAATTAAGCACAATATTGCTGGTGCAACCTTAGCAATGCCAAAGAGAGAGTATAATAATTTTCTCCATCTTCTGGCCAAACTTCCAATGTAGTCTCTATGAGGTTTACTTTATTTTGTGGTGAAAGCACATCTTTGGTTCATATTCAGCCTAGTGTCCACTGGTAACTCCCTGGTACTTTCCAGAGGAGCAGACTCATGATATTTAGGTGGTGTAAAGGTGTTTTGTGCTACTGCTGTCATCAGGGTAAAGCTCGTAAAACCCCACTAGACTTAGTGAGCTGGGATGCTTCTTTCTTTGGCTGGTGTTGTGTTAGAAACTCCCTTGTTGTAGGGAATTGCTTTATCATAGAATCACAGATTCATAGAATCATAGAATGGTTTAGGTTGGAAGGGACCTTGAAGATCATCTAGTTCCACCCCCCCTGCCATAGGCAGGGACACCTCCCACTAGTCCAGATTGGTCAAAGCCCCATCCAGCCTGGCCTTGAACACCTCCAGGGATGGATCTTCCACAACTTCTCTGGGTAACCTGTTCCAGTGCCCTAGCACCCTCAAAGTTAAAAATTTCTTCCTAATATCTAATCTAAATCTACCTTCTTCCAGTTTGAAGCCATTCCCCCTCATCCTATCACTACGTGCCCTTGTATAAAGTCCTTTCCCAGCTTTCCTGTAGGCCCCCTTTAGGTAATGGAAGGAACTTCATTCCCCACCTGTTTTGTAGAAATACTAATAATTATAAATAAGTGCAATATTTATAATATCTTACTTAAGTGATACCTCAGTGGTGTTTAAAAATCTAGCATCACTGTAACTGGAGACAGTCATGACATTATGAAGTTTTCCTTAAGCCACAGACAAGACAAACTTGAGTTAATTGCAGGGTTGCACACGCTGTCCACTTGCTGCAGAAGTCTTCCAAGTAATAAACAGGTTGTTCAATTTATATTCATGTGCATTGCAGCATCTGTGCTGAGAGTGTTCATGAGGAGGGCTAGCCCTGATCTTGTTTTCATCTTGTTTTTTTCTTGTGTTTTTTTTTTTTTTTTGTTTGTTTGTTTGTTTGGTTTTTTTTTTTTTTTTTCCTGTGTGTGTGTGAAGACAGGAGGATGACACAGTATTGCTTTATAGGATTTGAACCTTTAGCTCATACTGACTGCCAATAGTCATCCTAGTCTACCTGTTCTCAGGTAGAGGTACAAATAACCATGACTTTTCTTTCCACTTTGGTCCTCTGATTAGTCCTAGTAGTTTAAAGGGAACTACTAAGCTGATATGACTGGTCCCTGGAGAACTCTTTCACTTTCCAGTCGTTTCTTGCTTCTGCAGAATGTCCTACAATATATTAAGTGGTTGAAAAGAAAGAAATATTGGTGGTGATGTAACACTCTATCTATTCCTGGTTCCCATAATACATGGTGAGGAACTTGACTTGCCAGTAATTTTTACAGAGGGCTCAATGAGCTCCAGGGAAAACCCGAAGGTATCTCATAGTCCCTCAGGACAAAGTCTTTAATACTGCATAAAGGAGACATGGTAGGGATTGAGAACATTTATTTATTTATTTTTATCCTAGGGATCAGTTACGTCTTGAGCACCTTAAAAAAAAGGTTTGAAAGCTATATTAATAATTTGGACCTAGATTATGAAAAACAAAACCTCTTTCTCTCAATAGTTCACTGTTTGAAATATATTTGTAGCTGAAAACAGCAACACCATTAAAACCTCACTAAGAATAGGAAGTTTTTGCAGCAAAGAAACTCCCCTTCTGGCTAACAGGGCTATGTTTTCCTATGCAAATGCAGCAAAGCCCAGAAATTAGCAATGACTGCTAAATTAACACACTTGAAGAGCTTGGCTGGTTCTAATAGGCAGTCAAATGGTCTTGTTACATTGTAATGGTGCCAAGCTAATTGAAGTGATTACTGTTGCTCATGAGCAGCCCTTTTGAAGTAGAAGTCTTTTAAATTATCCATAGACGTTAAATGTCAGACACTATTGTGTAATTATACTTTGTAAACGCTGAATGTCATAAGGCATCACAGGTAATTGAGGTTTACAGAGAAGAGCTTTATCTAAACCTAATTGGGCATCAACTCTTTGTCACTATTTCTAAACCTAATTGGGCATCAAATTTTTGTGCCAGGGGACACTCCAACACCTCATCACAGCCCTCCCCCCATCACTGTCAGCAGGGAAATAAATATCACAGCAAATCGGACCCTCCAAACCCAGGAGCTCTTGCAGTCCAACCTGTGCAGCCGGTTACTCCAAGAAATGGAAATTTAATAGGGAACCAAGCGTTTACATTTCACAGGTGTGGGGCATCAGCAGCTAACGGCGATCTCCCAGTTCACCCGCATCCTGGGTTCACTTATCATACCACCAAACCAATGTACTAGTCAATGGAAGCTTTGAAATGCAAGAAGAGAAGAGCTTGGCTTAGCAAATGTGTATTTCTTTTTTCATTTCCATATACATTTTTTTAAAAATTATTTCCTAGTATTGGCATTCCTAGGAGAGGTTACAATTCACTGCAGAGAAATCTATTTTCCAGCTGAACCTTTGGCTTTAACTTCTGTCTTTTTACTATTAGGTGGCTCTCAAGCTCCATGAGACTTTCTTCCAGGTAGAGAGTTGCCCACAGAATGATCCTGTGAGGGTCATTCATATATGGGGATTGAATGCATTGGTACGTCTGATTTTTGCATCTGGCTTCTTGACTTTGATTTTATTTTTATTTTTTCCTGAAAATCCAAGAATGGCAGTAATGCAGTCTTTACCCTCAGTCCTTGGTGCACATCTCCAAAAGTGTTCTATTTTGCAGACTTGAGTTCCCTTAACCTTGTTTCTACAAGGTCTGATTGAAAATTTACTGAGGTGATCAAGTGCTTTTCCCCTGACTTCAGTGCATTTGGTTTGGAAGCCTATTAAATCAATCCATTGAAGTCAATGGATCACTCATCATAAGACACAGAAGTCTAGAAACTGCTTAGTACTGCCACTTTCGTATAATTTTATGTCACACTCTATTTTGCATGTTTTCATCAGGTGCTAGTGGGTAGGGAGTGTTGGAAGCACTCATTACAGGTAATAATATTACACCTGCTTTTTATTAGCTAATTTTAATAGTGTGTTGTGACTTGGGGGGCACATTCATGGACCTATGGGATGAAACTCACTGTGTGAATATGCCTTTCAGGGAAAAAAGTGCAGAGATTTTCTGAGACAAAAAATCTTACCAGAGAATCTCAATCCATTTGCAAAAGTAGAGTTCTCACAGGTTATTGTAAATATTGGCACTGTTATTTTGGCGTATCATTTATTCAGAAAACCCTGAATCCTTATCAGACAGAGGATAAAATAGAAACTGTTCATCCACTTGGGAGCAAGGTAGTTAAAATGTAACTTTTTTTTGCTTCAGCAGCTCAGACCCATCTTCTCCCTGCTTTCCTAGTCTGTAGACAGCCTGAAGTACAACTCATTTTCTGATTGAAGGAGAAAAAGAAAGAACATTATATCTGACCAGTTTTGCAATGAAGCACAGGCAGTTCTTTTGTTTATACTGCATCAAATATTTGAGATGTGTAGGTGGACTTATAAAACTAACTGACATGGGAATAGGCCCTGAAGTTGTAAGAATTTCTTTTTTCTCTCTTTTTTTTTTTTTTTTTGGTGTTGTTGTTCTTGAGGTGATATAAGTAATTTCCTTTAGCTTTACTATACATTTGCATTTTAGAAAGATAAAAGAATTCCAATTTCACTTCTGGATAAATGCACTGAATTAAATTGTCCCACAGAAGGTGGCCAAAATGGAAAATAATAAAAGGAAACACTGTGAAGTGTATCAAGTGCATATCCAGTTATATTTGAGATCCGTCACTTTGATGTTTGATTTAGTCGTATTGTCTAGGTGTTTGATAGCTGCAGACTTCCTCTCTCTCATATAAAATCATATACATGTCCTTTTCTGGGATGTGCTGAAGACTGTTGTCAAAAAGGCATTTCATTCTCAGTTGTCTGCAGGAGCCCCGACATGACTGCTAAAATATCAGAAAATGAAATTAAACCTGATGGCTGTGCTATCCCCAAAGGGCATAGAACCTGATTTCACTCAAGGCAGAACACACTAGTCCACAGCATTAGCAACTTGCCAAGGCTGTCTAAGTCAGTGCTTGTTTTTGTCAGGAGTGGGAAGAAGGAGAGATGTACGTGGAGTTGGTGGGTAGGACAGGTTTGAGCAGAAGGAAATTGGTGCTAACCAAAGAGATTAGCAATAATCTACACTTGACAAAGACTGAAAGTAAATGACAGAACAGACATAAGAGGAAAAAAGAGAGACAATACAAAATATTGATTTTTTGATTTGGGAATTTAACTTCCTTTCAAGATTTTAAATTTAAACAAAGTTAAAACTTGTACAATGGTATATTTCTTGAGGTGGCAAAAGCTGGAAAATGTCAGAGATTTCACTACACATTTTCAAACAATTAACATTGTCTGTGTTTATTTATGGGGCAAGAAATGTGAAAATGATCTTGTTAAAGACGTAAAAGTACATTTCCTTGAATAAAGCTGAATATCTTAAAATTATAGTTTTGAACACATAGCCCTCCACTCCCAACAGATTCAGTAATAGTGGGGTTGTCGTTTGATACATAGAACACACATCCAACATGTTCTGCTGTTAATCTGGAAAGGCCTGGCCCCTTCCAGAAATGCTGCATCTACAAGTGATAGATGTGGAACATTGGTTTTTGCAAAGTGTAAAAAGGCACACCTGTTTTCTAGCTACTCATGTTCATATATCAACAGAATTGTGGTAGATTAATTGTAACATGGCCTTGGCTAATTTTCTTTGTTTTCTAATGTTTTGACTATTTCTTTCATATCCTTGGTTCCATTTTTTACTTCTAGTATTTTGCACTTTTTTTCCAATGAGTGCAACCCACATCACACTTCAATTTCTGTCATTTGACTTATTCAGTTTCTTTATTTACAAAAGAACCAGTAATTTGTATTACCTATCCAATGCTAAATACTGTATGGGCTTGTCAGGGTGGTTCAGTCATCCTTTAATATCAGCTCATGCAAATCTCTACAAATTTCCACCGAGGAGTCCAGTGTATATTCCTATTGCTCATAAAAATATTTGCAGCCAACAAAACTAATAGAACATTATAGAAATATGAATATTCCATTTATTCTTGGAAAAAAAACCCCAACCTTCTGGTCCTTGTCTAATATCTCCTTTTCATCCCTTGTTCTCCTTCCCAGTGTACCTCATTCACTATTTCTCAGGAGTGGTCTAAGTGAGCCTCACACACTCTTATTCTCATCACTAAATTTTTAAGATGAGCTTGAAAGAAGAGCACTGGAACAGGCTGCCCAGGGAGGTTGTGGAGTCTCCTTCTCTGGAGACATTCAAAACTCGCCTGGACGCCTTCCTGTGCAACCTCATCTAGGTGTTCCTGCTCCAACAGGGGGATTGGACTAGATGATCTTTTGAGGTCCCTTCCAATCCCTAGCATACTGTGATACTGTGTGATACTGTGATACTGTGAAAGAAGCTACCCCGACCCATTAGCTGAAGCAAAAAGGTCCAGAAGCTGTGGGTAAGAGGAAAGGAAAAGGAACTTAAAATGCAGCTGGCTCTTCTGTATCAGACTGACCATCAAGGTGAATAGTTGTACTGGAGCAGACTGGGACATGCTGGCAGTAGTATTGGGCAAGCAAAACGTTTGTGTCAACCAGTCTTGAGGGAAACAGCTCCAGGACTTGCTGATTGCCCCCAGAAGTGTTTTCACCTAACATTGGCCGTTACAAGAGCTACACGTACTTCTCAGTCAGTCAGTGTGGTAGAGCAGTGGTCAAGAAGTATTAGTGCATGTGGGTTGCTTTGTTTTTGGTGCTGGTGGGTGTAATGCTATAGGTGTGATAGTCTGTGTATATTTTCCCTTTTCCCCCCACCAATGTGTAATTCCACAGAGACAACCTGAACTTTGTGCTTTTTTATTTTGCCTTTATGATTTTATGTTTTATTTGCGTTCAATTATTTGTTTTTATTTTATTTACTATTTTATAATGGAATTTTTTTAGACAGATGAATATTTCATAAATGAATTATGTTTAAATGTTTAAAAATGTTTGGTTTGTTCTTTCAGTAAACAATTTTATCAGCACAATAACACCAACGAGAGCATGTGTTTGGTGGACAGTATACACACACCTAAGCTCTATTATTACAAAAGCTCCCAGCTATTTTCACAAGGCAGACTACAGTTCCCTGGGTCAATCTGACCTCCTCCATAAGAGTTATCTAGGCTTCATATGGTGCAGTCAGACACTGACCTTGCACTGTTCCTTTGGAAACAGCATCACTTTACTGTCTGCAGAATGAATACCAGAAATCCCTTTTTTGTTTTCTTAACCCTTTTACTGGTGACACCTTTTTCTTGTCCTCTCCCTTTTGCAAAGCACCCTTGACACCTGTGAATTGAAGCAGTGCTGGCTTGTCTTTTGGACTTCCAGATGCTTTTACAGATTTGGATGCTTTTGTCACAAGGTACTTGGGCCATTTCTGAGGCTCTTGGAGGCAACGAGTGGTGTCATACCCCAGCAGTGGGTGGCTTCACTTAGGCTATGTTGCAGTTCAGCCATGTGAACTCTTTGGTCTCACTGGAGACTTGCTATTGCCCAGTGTAAACGAGTTGACTCCTCTCCTGGAGAATTATGCTGATTGTGTGTCTTATCAGAGTATAACCTGAATGAGCATATAGGTGATTTTATTTCAATAGTAAATCATGCTATGTTGCTAGGAACCATTGTCATCTGCGTGAACTGGTGGTGAATTTTCAGGTGGACATGGCTGAACTTAAAACATCTTTCAAGTGGTAGCTGACTCTTGGATCCTGGACCTCTGATTCCAGTATTGGTTGCCATTTCCAACAGCTGACTCCTCATTTCTTGCTAAGTCTTGTACTTTATACATAAAATATACTACATTCAGCCAGACTCTACTGTGTCGAAATAGATTGATTAGATGTCACCAGTAAACATAAAGCTGAGTCTACACTGGAATCAGCAACAGATTTTTCTGAACGTGGGCAAAATCACAGCATGCTCAAGGACCCTTCGCAAGTAAATATTTTGTTATTTGTATATACATATTTTGTTAATTGATCCCTACAGTTATCATTTGGTTGCTAATTTAAAAATCAACAACATGGGAATTTCAGAAATTGATACAAACTTGGGTATTTAGCTTGACTTAATACAATAAACAAAGACAGGAAGAGAACAGATGATTTACATCCATGGTTGACATCCAGCCCAGCTGGGATCAGTTTCTTGTTGAGATGAAAAGAAAATAAGTTGAGGTATAAGCAGGGTAAACCATTGCCATCTGGGTCAATTCTTGTGGTAACTATAAAGCAGCCACTCCATACATCCTTGGTTTATCCTTCCTGTTTCCTCACTTATCAAATATTTATTGTCAACAACGGGCAGTTCTGTTTGCACACATTGCAATTGGATAATGAGATAGTTAGGTTTACTTCTGTTATTGATAGTGAGGGCTGATGGTATGAATAATTTCCTGTTTTTATAAATGGGAATTGAATTATTGATGCTTCATTTAGGCAGTGATAAAGGTATTAGTAATGTATTGCCATGGCTGTAAGTTGGTAGTAGTAGTAGCCAAGACGATACTTGTGGGTGATGGGCCACTACCACCCTATATCTAGAGTGCAAATTGGAAATCAGCTCCCATGAATATAGTAATTATGGATTTACTGCTGTACAAATACTGCAGAATTTGTCCTGATAACTTTCCAGTAGACATCATTGCTAGTGGATGAAAGATTATGTTTCAACAGCCTGAATTAGCAACATTTTGTTTATAACCCCAGCTGTTCGTCACAAAAAAGACCATTTCAGAAATAAGGAGAGAGGAAACAATGGTTAATGAAATAATAGTTTTTTGCTTGCATTCAAAGGTTGTCTAACATCTTCAGAGAGTTTATCTGAATTTTTCAGATTGATTAATTTTGGGCTTCCAGAAGCTTGAGAGTCACTCTTGTAACATGGTGATTTGAGTTTTTGCAATTCAGGCTCTGTTATTTCTCCCCCCCCCCCCAAAAAAAAACACTTCACATTTAAAAAGTGTAAGCTACACAGAAATGAGAAACAAGTGGCATTTGCATGACATCTTTAAAAGAGGACATGTTTGAGAGAAAAGAAATAGCTGAGATTCCCTTCTAGCACTCCAACAAGCGACATTAATGTCCCTTGCCAAATGTAAAAGGTTGAAATAAAATCTTCTCTACCCCATTTGCATTTCTTCACTCTCTGCTTGCTGTACTCTGTCCTGCTTTTCAGTTCTTCAGTACACTCAGACTCCCTAACCCGAGTCATCCCACCAGTGCATGAAGCATAGCAGTGCCTCCCCTGTCTGCAAACCTCCCCTGTCTGCACCATGAACCAAATTCTTAGGGAAATGGCAGCATAGTATGTTATTGAGTGAACACAATGCACATTTCCTTCCTCTGATCATAGTTAATAAATTTCAGAAATGCTGCTCTTAAGTCTTCCTGCCTTCCCCCTGTTTGTTGAACCATGGGGTGATTGGGAGGATCCATTGCTAAAAGTTTTGCGCAGTATTTCTGATGATCAAGTACAGAATAGATCAATAATGTAAAAAGAAAAAAACAAATTAGGGTAAAGAAGATCTCAGGCCAATTATTTTTCTACAAAATATGTGACAACAGCAGCAGCCCCCAAAGGGCAGCATGTAACAACAGAGCCTAATTAGAATGATTTCAGTGTAATCATTAACTAGCATCTAACACCTACGAGAGTATTTCTGTTTAAACTAAAACATGACCTGCATGGTGGAGAGGCCTTGTAAACTGTCTACGAAATAAAAAATGTGACAGCAAAGGTCAGAGCTGTGCTCATTTGAATTTCAAGCAGGAAGCAGGCTCCACGGTCGGCGTGTACAGGAAGAGTGGTGGCTCTTTTCCTAGGCTCTCCTTGCCAAGAGTAGCAGTTGGAGAAATCCTCCAGGACTAATTACTGGGGCTGCAAAACAAGTATTGTTCTTTTGTCTTTCTCCCTGACCTGGTGAAATGCAAGGGTCCTAATTATATTGTGTCAAAGACATGGTTTTGTTTTTCACTGTCATGTGAGTGAAGGTCACAAGCTAAGAAAGCCAAGTGGCACCTTACATCTCTCTCCAGCCACCTGCCAACAGCTTCCTCGCTGCTCCTGCTAATCACATCACCTTGCTGGAGAAGCAGAGGAGGGAGGGCTTGCTAATAAACTCTCCTTCCAGAAAGACTGATGCTAACACATTGTGTTCCACTGGGCCACGTAAAAGCAGCTATCAAATCAGTGAGATTTGGCTTGATTTGCAAGTCTCTGGTGAAATTTCAGAAGGCAAAATTGTAAAACATTCAACGGAAAAAAAAGCATGAAAACATTTTTAAGGAAGGCATTTAAAAAGTCAGGAGACTGACACCATAATAAAAAGAAAAGGTTGGCAGGAAGGCTGTTATTTATTCATTTTGAAACATTGAAAAGAGCTCTGTTAGTAGCATTTATCTGCTTTTAAAAAAAAATCCAAGAATGCAAGTGCATTGAATTCATTTCCTATTTCCTTTCGTGACTTTTAAAGTGCTATATACACACAGAGAGCTTTTTACACTTTGGGGAATTGACAAAGCTATAACATTTAATACATAAACCTTGCTATACTGAATCTTTCTTCTTTTTCTTTTTATTCCCACCATCCCAACTTTGTAAGTTTTCTTTGCATTGGTCTTTATTTTCCCCTTGCCTCTTTGCAGTGGTTGGTTTGTTGGGTTTGGGTATTTTTTGGTGCCCCTCTTTTACCTTTTTAAAATTTCCTTACATATTTCTTCCTTATTTTTGTCTCTCTATGCTTATGTCCTTTCTTTCTTGAACTTTCGAGTAGAACTTGTTCTTGGGAAGTGATGTGACAGCCCAGAAAGCAATACTTTGTGAGTCCACAGAATAAGAAAAATCAGTAGCAGGTCATGTACAAGAAATTTCTTTCCTTTCTTTCATTACTCCAATTCTTTGACATCAGAGTAGTTCTGACTTGTCTTCAAAAGGTAGATGACAACTTGTGTATATATTAATTACGCATTTATTTGTATCTCAGCTAGATAGTCACAGGAAAATAAACTGTATGTAAATTGGCAGAAAGACTATATAAATGTCATGCTATTACATGCTGTGACTACGAAATATTTCTGGCATCAAATGTCACCCAGAGATGTGTAGCAGTTTGGTGTTGTCAGGTGTACTATGGACAAAATGGGAAGAGAAGGCAGGCCCTCATAGTTTGTTATTCAGTTTAATCACCTGTTCTCCTTCTTGGAGAACTTCTTCCTCTGCACATTGTCATAATATGCTTCACACCACATCCACAAGAGGTGTAGGTAGTCAAAACTTTCTTGAAGTGAATGTAAGTCCGCTGATTTTCGGTGTTCAGGGTCTTGTGGTCCTAGCAGCCAAAGTAAACCAAAATCAAAAAGAAGTTAAGGTGCAGTGGCACAGTTAAAGACTGTTCCTATCCCCTGTTGCTCCATTGTGGCTGGCTGTGAAATCCTCAACAACATTAGAGTTTTGGGTGTAATATCTGTTTGTGATAGATCACTGAGGACCATGAAAATTTGTAAGGAAAAATTAAATTGTATTTCAAAAGAATTTATTTTCTGTGTGTCTTGCCTGCAGCTCTGTTACAGAGCCTCAGCCATTGCATGTCTTCCTGCCTAGAGAAAGCATTAAATTAGTGAAATTTTGGTAATTGATTTTACTCAAAGTGTATTTCCACAAATAATTAATATTCTAAGCAACTGGTAACTTTTTCTTGTTTCTGTCCTAATATTTTCTCCTTTTGCTTGTTCTGAGTACTTCTTGGCCATGAAAATGTATGACTGAGGGGAAGGCTGAAGTACTGGTTATAACTGCTGGAGTAAAATTGGAGTAACCTCATATATATAAGCCTACTAAATGGCATTAAATTTTGGTACTGTCATGTGATTAGGATCTGACCTGTCATTGTCATAGTCTGTTTTTGTTGGGAGACAGTCACTTTTATGTAGATGCACATGGTTGAACTCCAAATAATCTCTTTGGAGTTTAGGTATTATGTCTTCAGTCTTCTCCTTGGATGTCTACCTCCCTTTATCACCACAAAATTTCTTGCAAAACACAGTCCCCAAGTCTTGGAAGGAAATAAGTATCTTTTCTAAAACATGAAGTTCTTTTCTGTTCTAACAGAATGTTGTGAGGAGCAGTATTCCTGAAAATACTAATTTCGTATAAATGCTGTCTTTACATACTAGTTGTTTTATGTTAACAAGACATTTGCACATTGCTTGTGATATATTGGTGACTGACGTTTGGAGGTTTATGGATTTATTTTAATAATTTTAATTTAATGGAACTTTTAGAAATGCAGACTCTAAAGTAAATAAATAGAAACATATGCCTGAGATAAATTCGTTTTGCCTACCAAGAATGTCAGCTTTTACACCCTTAATGTTAAGTTTGGCTGTAGTGCTGTGATTGAACAGCTGTTTTAGAGTTTCTGAAAAGAGATGTGGGCATGTGGTAGTTAAAAGGAACCTTGCACAGTGTCATGCCTCTGTAAACCTTTTTCTTCAGTTTTACTATGAATGGAAAGAACCACTACAGTCCTGCTTATTTACTCAACACAAGGACATACATATCCTTCTGACAGACCAGTCATTTGACTATTCTAAGGAAGATATTCATTGCCTTACATGATTTTTGGTGGTGGTGTTCTGCCTTATGCCTCCTATAGCAAGCAGAAGAAGGGTATTTAAAAAGCAGCATAAAATTTCTGTAAAATCTATTATTTAATATAAAATCATGTCTTAAAAGAATTCTCCTGCAGAATTTTGCACAAAGGTCATCAGATCTGATTGAGATGCTGTTAATAGCATTTCATCGGCTTTCTGCTAAGGCCCATAATGCTGTGGAAATAACCTGTTTGGTTCTGTATTGCTGTTGCTTGGAAGGCCAGTGCTTGAGACATGTCCTCTGTGGTGGCGTCGGTAGAGGACTATAGACCTGGGATATTCTTATATCATCTTCCATTAATAAGACTTGATTTCTCGTTCAAGCTGGTATAAATTCATTCATTAAACAAAGGATGATGCAGAGTAATATGAAACGGTTACAGAATGCTGATTAATTTTATTGGAGACACTGGGATTAGATCAGTGTGAAAATCATGACGAATCTGAAGGATTTAGGGGAATATGCAATGAATAACATATAACAATCTGCTTTCCTGGTATGCAGTGTCCCCTTTTGGGGGAAGAGGTCTAGCATGCTCTTCTTGTGACCAGGTGTCTGCTGAGTCATCAGGATAAGCACAGTCTGGTTCTCCCTGGTGCAAGGCACCCACTAAACCCACTAGTGTCAGAAGATGCAGACAGTGTCTACCCGCGGTAACTTACTGGTGCAGATATGGCAGTAGAGGTTGAAGAATTGAATCTTGGTGTTGGATGGCAAAGCTCTGACTTGCAGAATGTGCTGCAAGCTGCAGTGATGACCGGCTCTAGTCCCTGTCTTGTGTAATGCCTTATAAAAGAATAAGATAGTTGTAAAAGTCAAGGTGCTTTAGGGTGAAGACCAGTATCACAATTTTAAAAATGGGACTGCGGCATCATCAGTGCTGAGACAGGAATCAAATAAACTAGCTTTGGGCACTGAGGGTTTTGGTCTGTACTGCCATAAGGAAAGTGAGATTTAAGGTACTGAGCTGGGGATCATTTTCATTGTTACAGAAGAATATCAGTCTAATTAAGTGTACTACATTTCTGCAAGAAATGTACCACCTATAGTTTGTTAATAAAAAGGCAGTCTACAAAACATTGCAACCATGCTGCTTTTAATAATACTTTCTAAATTTATAAGTTGTTTTTTTTTTCTTTTCTAATCATTGCTTTCCTTAAAAAAATAATATAGAGATAATGGTAGCAGCCTCTGTAATTAGTCATATCAAAACATAGACAGAAAAAAGAATCTGACCTATTCTTTCTTTTACTCGTTGTCTTATGTTCCTCACTTCTGTGGTATTAACAGATTCTCGCTGTAAAAGAAATTGATTCTTCACTCCCAGGCAGGTCATTATAAAAAAGGTTTTAAATCATTTGGTCTTCCCATTTCTGAAATATAGACTTCACTTTAATCTTCTCTGCATTACCAGCAATAAAAAGCCCATAATTTGTGAAAAATGAGATTTTTCTTCGATATGTCCTCTGATAAGTAGCATTTCTACTCCTCGATCACTTGTCCCACACCTGTTAACCTGCCAAACTAGTACTCAGTACATCATGAAGAGGCTATATTTATCTCTGTTGCATAGCCACATGAAGATTAAAAAACATGGTAGGGGCTGGCCTCTCAGTTACTAATAAATTCCTTTTTTTGGTTAAGTTGATGTTGACATTTGATCATTCATTGAGTGGATGGGTGCAGCCTCATGTCGGTACACCAGAGTGCACACACTTGTGTTTTAGACACATCACTCTGAATGACTGACAATTAGGACGGGTGTAAGGAAAAGGATTTTCTTCTGCTGGCAGTGGTGGTAATTTGACTGGTCTGTTCCCGGAAATACAACAACCACAGGGCCGTCTGAGGTAGGATACACTTTCTGAAGTAGAGCAAGGACACTCTTGTGAGAGTGAGCCTGATGAAACTTCTGCGCATTTAAAATAATATAGCAACACTGGCAGTTGGACTAGGTGATATTTGTAGGTCCCTTCAAACTGAGATGAGATATTCTATTCTATTCTATTCTATTCTATTCTATTCTATTCTATTCTATTCTATTCTATTCTCTACTCCTATATATCTTTTATATATATATTTTCTATATATATCTATATAGACATACCTATAGTTATAAACATATGTCTCTGTGATTGCACCTTACTGGAGCATCCCAGACTCCTGTGTTAGGGCCCTGGCCAGCTCCTGTCCTCTTCATTTAGAGCTGTCAGGGTGGTCATGCCCTACTTCAAACTCAAACTCTCCAGCTGGTTTTAATTTTTTTCTTGTTTGTTTGTTTTATCGTCTTCCCAAAGCTTGTTGCAATGTCTTTTCCCAAGTGAGTTACCCATTCTGAAAAAATATTAATTCTGTTCAGCCTGCTGCAATTTGAGCCTGCTTGAATTGAAATGAGAAGGTCAAACCCAGATACAATTAAATTCCATATAGGATACCTACTAAAAAAATGCTAGAGAAAGGCAGAAAGTGTTTTAAATGATGTTCTTGAATCAGATAGAGGCACAGAATTATCTTAGATCTAGACAACATTAGGAAAAATGTTGATTCTTGAAAGTTCTCGGTGAAGTGGATTACATTTGATAAAGCACGGTGATATACCTTCACGTTCACAGAGAATAGCTGACTACTGATCACTTTAGTATCACTCGCTTAAATGTGGAAAGGATGCATTTTTATATGCTTGAAAAGTGCATATTTGCTTAATGGAAAAAGATAGCAAATGTGCACAAGTAACCAAAGGAAGCCAGATAAGGGTGAAGTTAGAAGCTGGAGATGTCACTCATGAACAACATACTGAAGAGGACATAATTCAAGAGCTGCACAGTATAAAGCTGCCCTTTAGGTCTTCTTTGTTCATTGTGCAAAGTGAAATGGAAAGTAGTCATTATGGTGTGTTCATCAAAGCAGTGATGTGTCTGGGTTAAAATGATGAGACCACCAGGATTGCCCTTTACCTGTGATCCAACACCAATTCCTATATTATTTGTACCATTTTCCTCTTTCCTCTAAATAGTATTTTCTATGTTACAGGAGACACAGAGTTGGAGGAGTTAAAGAAAATCTACAGAACATATATGTGGCAAATTTACTGAGAAGATAGTATTTTTAAGTGAAGGTGCAGTTTTGTACTATTAAACAGGTACATAGGTAGCAACTTTTTGCTGTAGATCTTTTGTAGAAAATCCTTGTTTTTCAACAATATTATGACTCAGATGTAGGCATTTATGAGTATATTCTAATGTATTTATAAATTCCATATCTCACATGTAGAGAAACTTTTATTTCTTAGTTTTTTAATGTATATTTCTTTAAAATTTGCTTTCTGTTTGATTGAAATTCTTGTGTCTTTCTGCTCTGCTTTGCTGATTTTTGTTTTAGTGTATTTTAAGCTTTGCATGTAAACAAGTCCCCCTCCGTTCTCTAATGATATCGTGCTGGGTTTGGATTTCTCATGGAACAGCATGGAAGTACACAGTGAAACAACTTTCTGTTCTATGGCAAACAGTTTTCTGGCATGTGTTTGTACTAGGCCAACCAAAATATTTCCAGTCATGTGTGTTTTCATTCAGATGCCTCATCCCATAGAAAATCAGTATTGTCTGTAACTCTTTCACTCTCCAGTTAGTAAGAAAGAAAAGGCTGACTGTCAAAAACAGAGTCCCATTTCAGTCTTGCCAGTTTAAAACCTGAGCTGCCCTCTGAATTTCCAGGGTCATGGTGTACCTGTCCTGGTACTTAATATTTGCTGAACATATTATGGAAATTCAGAGGGCAGCTCTCCCTTTCCAGTGACAAATTCAGTCTGTGTATGGGCAGGAGAGCTTTGGAAAGTGCATTGAAGAAACATAGCTGTAATATCTATATAAATGATAAATCTGACATTCAGAAAACTACCAGATGTCTGGATTTCCCCAGACATGTATTTTTCTTTCTGCCTGGTAATTCTATCTTGGGAGATTGTGAGGAAGTTCTATATTTTTCTGAGATTTCTACTATTCAGTAGTTACAGCTAGGCAGCTATATGTCTGGTAAGTCTGGACATGTCCATGTTGTCTGTATGGTAAATTCAGTGTGCACCAAAGTCATGATTTACTCTGTATGTAGGTACAGTTTCCCATGGATTGAACTTACTGTGGAAGTTTCAAATGGAAATGTGCACATATTTCTGTCTGGAAAATCCTGGGCCAAAACAAGTTAGCCATAAATACTTCCTATGATAATGAATAAGCTTGATTTCCTGCTTTTACCACAAAGATATTCCCTACTTTTTCAGTTCACTACCTTTTCACTGGGTGAACTCATTCTGTGAATTAACAATTAGGTGACTGCTCACACTCCCTTTGCATATCCACCTTCTTTCATCTGCATCGTAGAGTTTCTGGCATGACCTTGGCATGCATTTAGAGATATTTTAGGGTACATTAGACACCTACTTCACTCTAAAAATCTGCTCCCATGTCTTTTGCTGATCAGCTCTCCTTTTGATCTTTCCATCTCCAAATTCCCTCTCCCTGATCACTATACCTCTCCTTCAATGCCTCTCATTTTCTCTCCTGCTTTTCTACTTCAGGAAGAAAGAGACACTTTTCAGACTCTTCTCGATTTGCCTGATCACTCCTCCATTTCCACTTCCTTGGCCCGGTACTGCAGCTTTTCAGACCTGTCCTTTGTTGTAATACCGATTGCTTCAAAATGCTCTGTGACTTAGCTCTTGTCAACACCTAACATTATCTTACCCCTATGCCCAGTTTCAGTCTTTGCCTTTATCTCTTTGCTCCAGCAAAGACTAGCAGTAAGTCTTCCTATCCCCTCCCTCATGTGCTGTTGGAAATACCTCTCATTTAGTTAGTACTTAATGGAACAGAGATCCTGCGTCAGAGCATTAATGAAAGGATGAAACAAAGAATCTGAAGAAAATAAGCATCCTTTACAATGCAGGCAATGGCAGTACTATAGTCAGAAACAACCAGTTCAGTATGGGAACTTTGTTTGTTTGATAGCTGATCCATGTGGTTCAGAGAAGTACCCCGGCTCTGGCAAAGAACTATTCCTGCATATGTCAGAAGGGCTAGAAGAGAAAAAGCGGAGCATGAATTTCACAATCCATGTCAGAAAATGCAGATAATATATAAAATTATGTTTTGTTATAGATACAAACATTGCTCTGCAAATTCTTTTTAAAAGACTGACAATTAGAGCGATTACTATGTTAATATGATATGCTCTCTGTTTTAAAGTTGACACAGCTGGTCTATTGGGCCTCCTAGAAATCTCTCCCAAATCAAAAAGTTGAATCTTGTTGCTTGGAAGTTTGTATAAATATGGATCTTGACATTCTCTTATGGCAACTATCTGATTGTATTATTTCATAGAATCATAGAATGGTTTAGGTAGGAAAGGACCTTGAAGATCATCGATTTCCAACTCCCCTGCCATAGCCAGGGACACCTCCCACTAAAGCAGGTTGGCCAAGGCCACATCCAGCCTGGCCTTGAACACCTCCAAGGATGGGGCCTCAACAACTTCTCTGGGCAACCTGTTCCAGTGTCTTACCACCCTCAAAGTAAAAAATATCTTCCTAATGTTTAATCTGAACCTGCCCTCTTCCAGTTTAAAGCCATTGCCCCTTGTCCTACCACTACATACCCCAGTAAAAAGTCCTCCCCCAGCTTTCCTGCAGGCCCCTTTTAGGTACTGAAAGGCTGCTAAAAGGTATCCCCGGAGCCTTCTCTTCTCCAGGCTGAACAGCCCCAACTCTTTCAGCCTCTCCTCATAGGAGAGGTGCTCCAGCCCTCAGATCATCCTCGTGGCCCTCCTCTGGACATGCTCCAGCAGGTCCGTGTCCGTCTTATGTTGGGGACTCCAGAGCTGGATGCAGTATTCCAGGTGGGGTCTCATGAGAAGGAGAGTATTTTTTAAATATTTACCAGGTATACATATGAAACAACAACAAAACCATTCACTTAGCATGTCTTCGAGCCATTTATTTTAAAACATTTGTCTTATTGTTTTTAAGAACGATGCTTATTTAGTGGGACTGAAATAACAACGATTTTCTGCCTTTTATTTTTTTTTAGGCTTCCAAGACTTTAGAAAAATCCAATGTTTGTTTCGGGAATGCTTCAATTAACAGTTTTTGATACCACTATTTATTTTCAAACTTTTAAAAATCCAAGAGGATAAAGGATGTTGTTCACTGTTCTTTGTAAGAACCCTGCTGTCACTGTTGCTTGGTCTGCAGAAGCAGGGTATCCTGGAGAACCCAACTTTTCAGAGGTTCTTACCAGAAAGGGAGAGTGAGGTTTTCATCTTTTGGCGTGCTACTTGTTTTGCTGACATCAGCATTGCTAAAAAAGGGTTTCTCTTGACTGCAATTCCTTGGAATATCTGCAAATTACCATTAAGAGAGATGGCAGTCTCCAATATGCTTTATGTACACCTAACAAATACTGTTTATTTGGTAGAAATGGAGTTCAAGGTATTTTCAGTAAATATACCTGTATCAGTAAAAACTAACACTGAGGTTTAAAAAAAATTAATTTTCACATTCTGGCTCAAAACTGAAGTTAGATTTCAAAACTGAAACTAGGACTATGCATCTCTTTGTACTTATAAATAAAATCTATTGATTGAGAGTTCTGGTCTTTTGCTCTACGTATTCCCTTCTTCTCCCACATATCTTTTCCTTCTTGCTGATAAGCTGCTGCAATAAACTTCAAAAGACAAGATGGCTTATTTGCTTTTTGATTTAAGCACCTTTTAGAAAGGTCTTTTAAAAGAAATAGATACACTGATTAATATACCCGACATATCTCTGCATTTGTAGCAGCCTTTTTTGTTCTATCTGAATTTACAAACTTTCTTTCCTCTTTTAAATGAATATTAGAGGAACAAGAGTGTTTGCTTTTGCCTTTTTTTTAGCTGCAATCTCAGTTGGTACTACCTGTCAAAGATGAAATATTAGTACATTAAACATTATTTCTTCTTTTGTTTTAAAGGTGACCTGCTATTTCTGTGGGTTTTTTTTTTTCCTTCTCTAATAAACTAATTGATGACTGTGTGCTAAATTTTCCAATCTGAGAGGAAATAGGAACATTCATAAAAGACGCAAGCTCAGTCATCCTTGATCATCCTTGAGGCTTTATATCAGTACAAGCGTTGGGACTGTTCTGTGTTGGGTGGGTGCAGCAGAGATGAACTTGAACAGGACTGTCTCGGAAATCAGTTTATTTATTTTGATACTAAAGAGGGTTTTGATCAAGGCTACCCACTCTTCTCTGTTATTTTCTGAGCTTATTTCTTTGAGTGCATCTTCTTATTGCAAATTTGGCTTTAATATCAAGTACATTGTACGAATATTTTTTTGCTGAGTACTACTGAGCTGTTGCCTTGATTTCTAATCCCAGAAGTCATAGATAATGCAGATATGTATCTTCCTGATGGTGCAAGATTGTTCCCAGTATCATACCCATGAACTCGATTTAGTCTTGTTTTGAGTGACTAAGCCAAGACTAACCAGATCTCAGTGACAGGAAATTATTCCTGGTATTCATTCCAGTTTTCCTTGAGTCAGTTCTTGTTTTCTCTGTACCACCTTAAGCTGTTATTTTCCCTCATTTATCTGTGCCATAGTTGTGACACTTCATATAAAATTGCATATAGTTTTGTTTGTCTGGGTGTTACTTTCATCAGTAAGAAAGCCTGGTGTTCTCACAATCTTTAGCTGCTCAGTTATTCTGTGCCTGTATTATAGGGTCCCTCCCTCTCACACCAGCATAAATCAGAAGGTGTTGGTGTTGGTAATACCACAGTCAGGATAAATCTAATACTTTTAGCATCCTTTCTGAATTCTTGACCAGGCTTTTAGCTAATAATATGTCAGCATAAACTCCACGGAAATCAATAGTCACCTATATCATCGTGGATTGGGCCCAAGGTATTATGTGATTTAAAGCATGTTATTTTTTTCTGCAAAAACAATTTTATGTGCTATTGATTTTAGCGTTATCCTGCTGTTTGGGTTCCTCTTCTTTTTTGTACTCCTTTTCTAGAGCAGTGTTCAAGGACATCATGGACACCCCAGATCTGGGGGGCAAGCCATAGCTTATGATGTACTTGTGCCAGTAGCAGCATCTGCTGTTTGCTATTTTCTTTGGACTCAGCTTTGAGCCGGCAGAAATTTACACATGGAGATCTCTTTGGATTTTGGCTTCTGAAAGTAATGCCCCTTGGGTTTTGAGTGAGGGACCTTTTAAACATATGCTTATGTTCTGTGATGTGATCGTTTTCTTTGGAAATGTGGGTATCCTGCATTCAATCAGGGTTTAATTCCAGTATGCACCCTGTTCAGTTCTCTCTGCATTTGAGTTTTACACCAGCAGAGCTCCAGTGACTTCAGCAAACACATTACTACTCTTGAATGGTAAAACAGGACATGCAAGTCTTTATTTATTTATGTATGAGCAAGCAAACATTGCACCTGTCCACTTGTGTAGACCTGTGCAGATAAATTGGAATCAGTGAACCCGTGCTGATTTACAACAGTCTTAAGCGTACAGCTGAGCCTTAGGATAAGAAATGAAAGCTCTGCGTCGCAGGGGTTTGGAATCCACAAAACGTCTACTCCGACCTGTGCAATATAGCCGGTATCCACCAGGTTATCACAGTGCTGAGGCCAGCAACTTCTTTTGGTTCAAATGCAATTAGTCTCAGTTTAAGGACACAGGGACTTCTTTGACTCCTTCAAGAAACAGAACCCACCATGAAGCAAATGAAGTAAAGAAAAATTATAAGATAAAACAACAGCTATGTAGAGAATAATAAGAGCAAAGAACTGATCCTGTTATGGTTTATATTTTCTCAATGATTTTCACAAGCATAGATGACTATGGAGGGACAGAAGCTAGAGAATATTTCATTGAGCTGTTCAGAAAAAACAGCAAGCATAAACCTGTCAGTCTCATTGCTCTATATTCTAAAAAAGTCATTAGGATAAATGGTCTAAATTCTCTGCATATCCCACTTCATTAATTAGACAAGTTTCTCACATAAGGATGCCTGTTTCTTTACCTTCATGCCCTTGTTTTCATGTTTCCTTATGCTGGATTACATTTCAGACTGATAACACACTTCTATCAAGTCGTATTATAACAATCTGTAGTAGGCTCTTTATTTTTAAGGTATAACTGTGTGTCTTTTACAAAGGCAACCGAGAAATGGGTAAAAATGCTTCGGGAATGAAAAAAAAAAAGTCAAACCATAAATATAAGAAAAGTATACTGCTGTAGGCAGTCCCTCAGCCTGGGAAGATCGAGTGGAAAAAGAGTAAAGGTTTCCTTTCTTTGATTCATGGCTTATGAGTGGTTTCTTTAATGATTGCTCTTTTGTGTAGCCAAAGCAATGCTCATTTATAAGTCTGTGGTTTAATACAAATGCATCAGGATGAAAACTGAAGGAGGATGAAGGTTAAATGACAGGCACACCCTGACTTAGAAACTACAGGGCTGATGAATGTCTCAGAGAGCTGACTGAAAGGAAATCTCTTTTGAATAGACCCTGAAAATAACAACAAAAATGAAGTGAGCACATTTTGATTTAATGGTACATTTAACTAATTCTGAATAACTGTAGAACTCTTTTGGAAGTGTTTCTTATAGCAGCATTAATACCAAATGAATTCATTGAGATCAGTGTTATTGCAGTGAATAATAGCAAATAAATTAATATAATTATGGGGAAATAAAAATGTTACCAAAATAATTTATACACATAATTCTTCATTGCTAAACTCTTATTTGTTCTCTCTTGCATTAAGGTTTCTCTGCTTTCTCCTGCTCTCACCACTTACGCAGGGTTAGTAATTCTGGTGATTCACATGTGAGGTACAGTATTGCGGTCCCAGGGGTTTTTTGCTCATTCATACCTCTCTATGCATATATCTCTAGACTTCCAAGGTGGTATCAGAGATATCCTCATAAATCTTAGGGGACTGATTGACCATCAGTGATTTTGCTGAGTTTTACAGAGGAGAAAGAGACTGTAAAACTTACCCAGGGTTGAATTTGAATATATGAATAATGGTTTCAGCCCAACAGTCTTTTTTTCTGTCTCAATGTTCCACTCATTTACGTGGACATGAGTCTAAAATAACTTATACGAGGTCAGTGGAATTACATCAATGTAAAATCAGGGCAAATGAGAGAAGAACCAGGTTTCTATGTGTATTTCTCCTGGGAGAGCTCTTATTATTTGATGATCAAGTCAGCAAGATGAGGAATAATTTTCTTTATTATGTAAATAATGCAATTAGAAATCAAACTAAATTTATTCTGACTTTTCCAGTCAGATTTCCTCCAATCTAATGTGAATGAATCAGATAAAGAGGATTCCTCTGCCTATCTGATTATACAACTCATATTTGTAAATATAAAAGAAGAGTAAAGCAGAAGGCTTTTGGAGTCTGATGGAGTCCTTATTTCATAAAGCAAGAAGAGGAATATGACCTAGATTAATTAAAAAAATTTAAAAGGTGATAGTATTAGTTAAGCTTTGTCTTCCTACGTATGGCTATTTAAATTTAGCAGAGAAACTAGCCAGCAGTTTTATTCATTTCTCTTAGTGTTTAAGGAGCTTGCTGGTGTTAGAATGAAATTTTGAGGTTTCTCTGTGAGTGCCATGGGAAATATTGAGGGAATTTGTTCTTACAGCCTCTCCAATTAAGCACCCTTTCTGGGGTAGGCTTTCTTTCTAGGAACTGGATGTGTTTAGGTGAAGTCGTTGGAAAAAAAAAAAAAAAAAAAGAAACAGAAAAGGGAATTCCTGAATTTAGGGACACTTCTGTGGTCCAGTATGCCATATGAAAGAAACTGGGAGTATTTTCTCATTCTGTCTTGATGACACTTGATCTGCTGTGAACCTGACGTATGATGGCTGAACGTGTGTTACCATGTGTTGGAGGCAACTGCAGTCCTTCTCAGGCAGCTATACAGAAATGGCCTGGAGCACACTCCACCACAGCAGATACCACAAAAAAACTTGCTTTTTGCTACCATACTGTTAGATTTCATATCTGCACACTGCAGGAGGGCTCTCCTGGGTACCACATTTCCCTGAATGGTGAGGAATGTTCTTTAGACTTCCATTGAGCTGTAATCATGAAGAACACATAATATTTTATAACTTTTAAGCCCTATCGCAGAAGCCAGTTTTGGCTTCAAAGCGTGTCTTGAGAGTTTGGGGGGGCTTTAACTTCACTGAAACTAGTTTATCTGTTCCTAATTTTCTCATCAGCCTTGCTTAATCAGGAAGAAAACCTGGCTGTAAGTCAGAGCTGAGAGGCTTTTGATTAAAAAAAAAAAAAGCTAAATAAAACCCCCATGGCTTTGATATAGGAGCCTTTGTGAATTCTTGTCCCCATTTTTAGCTGTCCAGGTAATTGGTGCCTGGCAGCTCATTTCTGCTGTATTTCTTTGGCTTGGCTTTGTGTTAATTACCTAAATTTACTCATTTAGAGGCATCACTGCATGTGGTTTGGCAGGAACATGTTTTCCTAAAGAGACTTTCATGTATGCTTTTCTGCCTGCACTGGAAGCTGCGTTTACTGTACTGTACTTCAAAATGTTATTGTTTGCTTTATTTAGTCAGATAAACAAATATTATGATAATGAAAAGAAAAGTCCATGAACAAATGGTGACAACAGCAGAGCATTAAACATAAGAATTAATTAACAAGAACAGTCAGCTATCCCAGATGTCTGATGTAATTTTGAAAAGAGAACTTGAAATATTGAAGATGTTCAAAGCAGCACTTAGGAGGGTGAGAAACATCCGTGCACTTTAACGTCTAAATTACAAATGCAATCTCTGTATCTTATCTACTGGTTTATAAATGAATGATACCAAGACTCGCCTGCCTATGGCTCATCAGGTGCAATAAAGAAGGCTATTCCTATGCCAGTTTTCTGCCCATGTGGTTCTTCCCAGTTCTGGATTTTTTGTCAGGATGGGCCAGGAGCCAATGAATGGAGGAGGGATTCTCCTCATTGTCAGTAGTTCAGACCTTTGCATGTTATTTGTGGCCAGTGTTTCTAACATCACAGGCATTTGCACCCATTTCTAATCTCTCTTACATGTTTTGAAAAGCTGATCCGGAGCTCACTAAAATTAAAGGGTCATGCTGAACCAGGAATGTTTCCGTTACGTCTGTGTTTTCTCCCATTTCTTTCACCACTTTCTTTTCTGTGCAACATGGTTGCTGCATACATCTAGTCTTACTCTTTGCTGAGATTTCAAGGACCCATTTGAAAGCCAGTTAGAGCTAGGTTCTGCTGCGCATGTTAGGGTCCAGGTATCTCAAACTATGATTTACCTCTGATATGTCCTGATCCATGTAATGCTGTTATTTTATTTGATTGTAAGTAGCAAGTAAAGTTGCTCAGAGGCTTCAGTTAACCTTGGACAGCCTGAAGCAGTGCACAGCATCATTTAAGCTAGTGGACCTGTGCTGGTACAAAAACTCATCTACAAATAGCATCCCAGCTGCTGACCTTGGCAGGAGCAGTCTCTAGGGGATCTTCCTGGTGGATATTGCCAGGCTGTGGTTCAGCTCCTTCCTGAAGAAAGAGAGCAAACTAGATTCCCTATTGTAAACTCTGGCATAACCATACGCAGTTGAATTACAGCTGGCAAAGGTATACTCGGGTGCTCTGGGAGGCAGGGAAGAGCTGCCTCTATTTTTCCTTTTTTCATTGCTATCAGGTCAAGGCTAACTAGAATTTGCTCCTAAAGAAAAATTGTGTTGAGGGGTGGTGTGCCCACTTCAGGTATGGCCCATGGAATTAAAAAAAAAAAAAAAAAGGTCCTTGCGTCTCTTATTTAAGCAGATAACATCATGGGGGGAGGTCAGTTCTGAATGGAGATAAAGATAAATTTGAGGTTTGACTTCACTGGGAACAAGAATTGGCCCTGTGTGCTGAACCTGATTTGTAATATGAGGAAATACTCACTAAAGCAGAGCATCGGCATATTTTCAAATTAAGATCACAGTGAAAATGAATACAGTGCACTCTGGTTATTTAACTAACTAGATAGATATGAGAAATTCTGTCTCCCATGACTAACACAGGATGCCTTTTGATCTCAGTACAATAAGAAGGAAGACAGAGCTGCTGGATGTCTTAACAATGTTGATTTTTTATACTCAATAAAAGGTTCCCAGAATTGCAAATATTTAGAATGAGTATATGTTCTCGTGTAGTCATTTTTCCATGGCCACATTATCTCCATTTAGGGAGAGTCTCTCTCTCTGTTCTGGTTCCATATCGAAACTAACCATTTGTGTGCTGTTTCTTTTTCACAACAGCAAACAACCGCCACCTGTGCTGAGCCCTACCTGGGCAGAAAATGTGGTGTAGCAATGCCAGGCTCTACCTGATGGGTTTTCTCCCAAGAAAATTTTAAGTCCACTTAAAATGGAGCTGATTCTTTCCCACTTCTGTTTAACAAATTATTGGTTTCTCTTTTTTCTCACAGATATTTTGTCAGCTTCCCCTGTCTCACGGCACTGGGGGATTTCCGGGAGCCTGGCTACGGTGCAAATGTGCAATAATAGAGGGAAATCCTTGCTGAATGTCTGTCACCTGTATGGTGCTGAACACCACTTCTGCCGGAGGGACTTCTTGTGTCATAGAGAATGTCTGCTTTTCCAGGCTCCTGCTATGTCTCTGGCTTAACAAGGTGGCTGATGCCTGCCCTGTCACAATGTTTCGGCATAAAATTCCATCTGGAAACATAGCAGTCATTTAGGGGAGAAGCATGGAAAGGGCAGACCTGTAACGTAAGAAGGTGGGTAGGGAGCTGACCCGTGGGACAAGCAGCCAGCTGTAATACCTTATATACATTCATCTAGTGGCCACATCGCTCCCTCCACCCCATTTCTTTTTCCTGCAGGCAAGTAGGGGGTGTGGGCTGATGTTTCCCTTGTCAATAACCTGAAGCAAGGGAGGAAGAGGCAGGGTCATCAGGGAGAAGTGAAATGGGGCTGAAAAGCAAAGCAGGTTCTAGGAGAGAGGATATTGCCATGAATGTGATAAGAAATACATGAGAGGATTTTTTTTTTTTTTTTAAGAAAGAAAAGGAAAAGGGCAGGTAAAAGAGAGACAGGTAATGAGCAGAAAAGTGAAAAAAGTTCTAGACAGTCATGAAGGAAAAATTATGGTGATTAATACAAGGAGTATAATGAGGAATACATAAAATGAAAATAAAGAAATACAAGAACAGAAAAAAATTATAGCCTTTTAGAACTGTTTATTTTCTTCTATTTTATTTGCAGACATTCTTGAAAGTCTTTTGGAAGGAGGTCAGGCCAGATGATAGCTAACTTCTGATTACTAAAACTGATACTGCTGACTATTTCTCTGCTGTGGAGATTGCCCTTAAACTGGCATTGTTTGCTATTTTGAGTTAATATCTTAATGACATAACCACTTACATTTTATTCGGGTTTTCAGTGTTGGTCTTTCTTCCCTCAACAGCCCTAACAAGACTCCAAAGTGACATTATGAAACAGTGGTGTAGCATGGAATTACTTTTAAGATAAGAAGTCTTTGAAAGTTGCCAAGTGTAACATTACAGGCACTTGTTGGTGCAACTTCAGGGGGTAGATTCTGAATGTATTGTGTATAAGAATCTATAATAGACTTAAAAATCAACATTGGAGTTGTAACTTCACAAGTCTGTACCATGAGTCTCATAACTGAATAAAAAGGCTTAAAGATATGAAATAAGTTCAACTCGTCTTGCTGTGAAGCTCAGAACCTAGAAGGAAAATACACTTCACAGTTGTTATTTGCAAAGAAATCATTATTGTTATATACATCTCTAGATTTTTAGGACACTTGATTTTGGACATTTCAGTTGGCAATACAGAACAGTAGCAGAATAAAAATAGTTTACTGCTCTGTAGACAGCCTGTGGCAAAGGGCAAATTTAATGTGAGCATAGTCAAACTCATCCAGCTGTGTCTAAACTAATCCCGATCATCTACCAGGGACTTGTTGGAGGAGCTCACGGCTCCTGCCTAGTTTATGCATCCAGACTCCTTTTTTGGGTGGGCTTGGGGAGGTAACAAGAAAATCAAGTACAGGAGTTTGGGTTGGAGTTAGTAGTTAACTGGGTGATATGTTTGGGTTATGTTAGGAGTACAGAAGTGCTCTGAGGCCTTCCCCCATCCACCTTCCCTTGACCATTGCCCTATGTGGGGGTCTGTGTTTTCTGCATGTCTCTCAAACAAGGAAGATCCTTACCTAAAGTGTTACAGTCCACCTTCCATTTCAGAAGGGGCTACTGCTCATGTTACAAACGTAGATGAATCTTGAGAAAGTGTGCCTCAGGCCATTGACAGTTCTTGTACTGCACTTAACTGCAGAGGAGAGATGAAAGGAAGCCATGCCAGTGAGATGTAGGTATTGCCCCTTCACCTCTCCGCTTCTGTGCTGGAAGAGGGCTGCCGAGAAAAGCTGCCAGGAAATACTGTGTTCCTCACACAGCCAATTACTTGCAGCAGCACCTGTGAGTTTCTTCAGTCCAGTGGACAGCCAATGAAAAGATGCAGACCCAGTGCCCAATTTCTAAATAATTCAAACAGCTTTTAATCTCCCGAGATTACAGCAAATACTTGTTTCATTCTACTTCGCTCTGCTACCTCTTATTTGAAGGAATAACCTTCACTTTGTCCCTCATCACTTGTCTGCCCCACAGCACATGGTTCCAAAAGTAATGATAAACTCCAGTGCTACCATCAGCCTCATTTAGATGCAATAGAGTCATAAGATTCCATTTTTGCAACCACTTTACATATCATACACTTCAATTTTTTCTCCCATTTCTTTACTTTAAATGTTTTATTACAGGAAACATTGCTGTTTGGTTTTCTTTTCCTTTTTTTTTTTTTTTTTTCTTTTTTTTTTTTTTCTGGGGAGAATATATGGCTGTAATAAACAAGGTCTGACTCTCTTCTCATGAAATCTCTTTTCCACTGAGGGGCTCAGCTGTTCATTACTGAGTATTCTTCATTTTGAATGTGTTTCTGATGTACATAACTTGAACAGTTCTCACTCTCTCCCCCCTCTGTTTATATGGAGGAAAGTATATAAAAATGGTTGGAGGAGAAAACAAGAGACATCTTACACCTACTGTCTACCAAAATTAGAATTTGTTAAAATTAATATTTGTTATCAGGTAATTAAACAGCAAGCTGGCTTTTTTGGTGGTGGCTGTGGTGACTGTTTTAGCCAGAGGAAACGGTGTGTAGGAAGCAGCCAGAAATAACCATAAGCCAAATGGGAGACTGAGAGGGGATCAAAGTGGTACAACTGGCTCACAGCATAGAGCATGTCCTCTGTAACTGCTGAAGCTCTTGCTTGGAAGAATTATCCCTGTTGATCCTTATACAAAATGAAACATCAGGAAAAAAAGGTTTTGGCAGATCTCCTCTGGAATTTGCAATAATTTATTTAATTTTTCTGGGTCTCTGTTCCATTATCTAAGAAAGAGGGATAATGATCCTTCTTTACCCACTGCGGATGCAGAGCTATGAATTCATTGCTGTTTGTAAAGCACTGGGAGATCCTTAATTGGAAGGATCAAACATTTCCTCAATTGGAAAAACCAAACATCTTGAATAAATAATTTTGTACTGGGCATTTTCTTCATGCTAAGTATGAAATGGTCTTAATGGCCTTCGACATACACCAAGCTTTAATCTGCTCCCAGGTGGTCATTAATCCCGGAGAAACATCCAATTTTTTCAACAACTGGTTGCTTTAGTAATGGATATTTCTAATGAGAGTAGAAACTGGTCACAATCAATGCATAGTACAAAACACCTACTGATTTACTTCAAGTGGTGATGTTATTGTTAGTATTCGTAGTTTAAAAAAGTTGGCTGCTTGCAGTTAATTTATTAGTTTCTCTAATGTCACACTGGAAAACACATCCTTTGGATGAGAGCGAAGGAGGAGTACTCTGGAAAGCTAACAGAATGTACGTTAAATCTGGCCGGGGTGACAGAATTAGGGATTGCTTATAGTCCATATCACTACAGAGAGAGCTTTACTCCAAAATTACCTGTGGTTAGTGAGAACAAGTTTGAGCAATGTTTTCTTTATCCAAAGGCCTCCGAGTTCCTGAAGATTTTGAAGTGTTTCTGTTGTTCATAACCTGCCTGACATCTTTGAATAGGAAATTTGTCAAAGAATTGTAAAGCATATTGCTGGTTTTTGGCAGTTAGGGAGAAGATAGGGTGTAAATGGTGTTGCTAGAAATGTAGTAGTAGTATTCTCCTACGATGAGTGCAGACTTATTATTCACAACAAGCCAGTCTTTTTAGTGACAGCTGCCATCAATACTCATTAGAAATACCAGACCCTTATAATGTTTATAGAGCAAGGATTTAAAAAATTGAATGAGATAATCCTAAAGCCTGCCACACAGAGTTAAATACAGCCATTTGTGTGAATGCTCATTACGTTCAGTGAAAGGCTTCCACTTCTGATTGTTCTGGTGATATACTGCTGTACTGAGGCTCCTGAAATAAATTAAGTCCTATTATCTTATAACTAGTCTTATTGGAAAACACGCCATTGTTATGTATGACCTCTATGGAGGGTGTCATTAAGATAGGGCAGTGTGTGCCGTTCCATAAGTATATACATTTTGCAGGTTAATCATAATGATAGTGCATAGGTTCAAATTATGTCATTTTTCAGCTTCCTTGAAAGTCAAGAATTCGAAACCCTTGAATAGACTCAGATTATAAACACTATTCATGTAACTTTATATCTTGCAAGTCTCCGTTAGTGCTCTGTTATTAAAATATTATGAAAAATGAAAGAGCTCTGATTAAATATGACTACATGGATAAATTTACATTAATGTGAGATGATTAATTATAAGTTAATACCCCGTTCAGATAAAGCATTTTAGGTGGCATAATGAACAGGGTGCAATGATAATCCTGCAACAGTCCTCTGTTGAGGCAATCAAAAGCAAGACACAAAGTGCTATTATGCATTTTGGGGTTGTGCTGATAATAATCACTATTTTGAAGTCCCGCTCAGCTGTGCTCTCTTTGCACCACAAGATGTCACTGCACAATCCAGGATGATTTTTTGCTTTTTAATTTTTTTCCTTTAAGATTTTTTAAGCTAGACTTAGAAAAGTGGTTATTTGTTTTTATGTGTTCTCAAGAAGAAAACAAAGCTCATAGGATAACCTACAGTGAACATTCACCATGCCTTTTGAATAAAATGATGGATATAGACCTGCCAGAGGCTTGGGGACCACCTCCAACTCTTTTTCTTTTAAACAATAGCATATAGATCCTGCCAGCAGTCCTTGTGAAACTGCTGATGATCCATAAGAAATCCAGAAGCTTGTTTGTGGCAATTGTTCCTAAGTGCCATTTTTAAAGGGGTTATTCCACTTTTCATTCTTCGTGCTCGTCTCTCCAACAGGCAGTGCTGGGGGACAGGCTTTGTCTTCTACTACTGCCACGAACAGACATCCAACTAGGTGGAAGTAAAGTGTGTAAGAGTATTAAGTTGTCAAAGAGTTGCACCCATTCTAAAAAATAACACCAATTTCCTGTACTCCATGCTACAATTAAGCAGGCATAATATGGCAGCCCATAGATGCCAGCCCCAGAAATAGTCAGCTGAGAAGATAATCACTGACAGAGGAGATCCCATTTTCTGTATTCCCGTTTTTGTGGCAAAATATGTGTTTAATTCTTTCTTTCTTTGATTTATTTCTTGGGAGGAGTGTGATCTTTCACATTTCTGTCATATTTGGTCTGGATTTGCTAATTTTTATTTTTTTTTCTGGGACATTAGATGAAGACATGCTTTCTACACATATGCCTCTTTATGGCTGCTGCCTAAATATGAAAAGTACTGTAACTTCAAGATAAGGCCAACACCATGGTCAGAAAATGTTCTCTGGGAAAGCCTGGTGCAAACAAACACTTCATCTTACCTCAACTCTGAGGTGGAATGAGAAAGTCACACCTAAAGTATGTCTTAAGTGACTCTGCAGTCAAAACATGATTATATCTTCTGACCTGGGGCTGGCTGAGGTGCACAGCATGCAAATTTAAGCCAGCCAAAAAATATTTATTTACAAGCTAAAGATAAATTAGGGAATTCTGAGAGGGAGGACCCCTATATTCATTTATGCATGTCTTTTGCTGAATTCAGACACCTAATGGAAAAAGGATATGATAGGCCTCTAATGCTACACATCAGCAATATCTCTACAGCAAAAGAAGCACAGAGCGTAATGCTCAGGTCTTGCTGATTAGGTCAGGGAAGAGGTAAAGTTCAGATGCTTCCTTTTAATTCTGTGATATTAAGCATACACTTAAGTTTTGTTAGGACCATGGTTGGCTCCTCTTTCTCACTCTTACATCATGATTTCATTTACTGCTGCTATACTGTTCTCTTTTGAATTCCTTAAGGTAAAATTTTGCCTGAGGAACCTCTGAAATATTCTTGAGGTCTTCCTCCCACCACTGTGCTTCTGGGCAGCCATGGGAAGGTCTCCTTCATCCCTTGGCCTGATCCATACTTGCTCCTGGCCTGGCTCCACATTACTATCACAGCCACACGATATGGCCTGTCCCACTGCATAACTTAGTTCACCTTCCAGGGTTTTCTAAATGCTGTGCCCTTAGATAAAATAGCTCTGTGGTGCAACTGGGGCACCGAGTAGTTTTCTTCCTAGCAGCCAGTCAGTTATGTCCATGTACCCAGGTGCATTGCTGGGCAGGGGTGTGTGTAGGAGAAAACCATCTTGGACAGGCCATGGCCATACAGACATGACTTGCTGGCTGAGGATGATTGTGGTTGCAAATGGCTGCCAGGAGAGAGGTGCTGTGCCAAGGCAGAGGCAGTGAGGGAGCCAGGTTGAGGATGGTAACCCCTGTTGGAAAGAAGGGAAGTGTTTTGACCCACTCTGAGGTGCCCCTGAAGTCCTCAAGAAAAGGGCCACTATGTACCCTATGAGTGCTATGTATGGCCACATTTTCAACTGGTGGGATGCTGGTCACCAGTCATGAAAAGGGAAGGAAGGGGCAGCAGACGCCCAGAGAGAAGGAGGCAGCAGAAACCTCTCTTTATTGACCCTCTGACTTTCTCTGGAAAGGGTTGTATTGAAATATTCACTCTTCACATGTAACACAGCCATAGCAGTCACCACAGCACATGGCATCAACAGTGGTGTTGTAAATACTATTTATGCCTTTTTAAGCCAGTGCCCAAATTTATTTTCCACACTGCCTTGTAGTGCTCTGGTGACAGAATTACATACCCTGTCCCTGGAGGATGTGATGTTGAAAGGTTAACTGATCTTTTCTGTAGAGCAAAGAGAGGCAATGAAGAGCTCCAGGACTGAAGGCACACAGGGATGGAGAAGGAAACTGGAGAAATATGTGGTGTCATCTTCCAGACACACCTGGGACTTAGCTGGCATTTGGAGCCACTGCATACTTTGGCTTATGCTTGGCACTGACTGGCACAACAACTCCATAATTGCACTTCCATCTGCAGCACAGATGTTAGAGAAAGGAACAGAGATCAGGAGATACTTGTGGCAGTGTCTGAACATGGTGAGGGCATAGAGAGGTGCTACAGTCCCAACTACAGAGTAGGAATGTCTTTTTGGACCTCCAGAGCAATGTGCTGGGTCAATGTTTGTTCCCTGTGAGACAGGAGACAGGCCCTGTCCCTTCCTTCTTTAAGCCTTCCTCCTGTTTATGCTGGTTGTAATGAGCCTTGAAAGAAGGACACATATTTTATCTCAAATGCGAGGGGATGAGAGTCTGCTGGTAGTTTGCCAGGTCTGTCAGGCACCCCTGGTGCAAGCCTCCTTGCGTCCACCAGCAATGGATAAGCACTGTGCACCACTCGGTGAGGTAGGACCTGATGTTTTGCTAGCGCTGCTTTTCATGCTAGTGCCAAAAGTTTCAACAGTTCTGAGCTGCTAAAAATTGCACTTGATGAATATTTGGCAGGATGAAAAGGTGCAGTTGAACTCACATCCCTGTTGATTTATCAGTGGCTTGCCCAATGGCAACACCTAAGTTCATAAATCCATGACTCCAGGGGATGTACTTCAGAGTGCAAAATCAAAAAAATTTAATGCAGACAGCAAATGAAGCTACTGTCAGTGGCCCATGGCAGCCTCTGAGACCCTGGAGCAGGAGGGTTTGATGTCTCTACACATAATCACAGTGAGTGTGGGCAGTTGTTTAGCTGCTTTTTGGGACAGAAGTCATCATTAGGAGGTGATAAACAGGAGGACATGTAGCCTCTTGGACTCCTGTGATGAAGACAGGTACAGGGAACTAAATTTCTGTTCCATTTGAAGGGATGAAATAGAGAAATGGTACAAATGGTCCAATAAACAAAACAGATAAAAAGGAACTAACAGAATAAAATGGGAATTTAGAAGCTAGTATACTGCCACTTGAGCTGGAGGCTTTGTGTCTCGAAGTTAATAGCTACTACTGGTCAATATTCTGTCTGGGCAGTGACATGGTCTACCAGTAAGTGCTTCCAATGCATGCTCAGATCAACCAGTTCAGTGGTCAAGCCTCGGCTGTGGCAGGCTCCAGCAATGTCAACATCCTGTTAGTGAATCTGAGAGTGGATGAAGTGTTTCTTTTTATGGGATGTAAGCTGTGGTCCCTGAGATTAGCTGGCTAGTTCTTAGACATCATCAAGATACAGATGTATCTTTAGCCCAGTGGGTTTACTCTGGAGCATCCTGGTTCTTCCCCTAAACCTTGCAAGCCACCATCTCTTTTGCCATGCTGGCACAGAGATCAAAAGATGACGGTAAGCACATCCCTTTCAATAGGACATTGTTTTAGATACATGTCTGGCGTAAGGTTGCTCCAGGCAATGAACAATGGGGAAACCCCAAGGGCTGTTAGGCCTGTGAGGACAGGCATGGTGTATACCAGACCACTTTTGGAGTGGCCCTTGAGAATGAGCTAAGGTAAGAGAGCAGCTAAAGCTAGTAGGACCTGCTTCTAGCGTATCGTGTTAATTATTATGAAAATTGGCATAATTGAGCCTATTGAATAGTAGGAATCTCACATGGCTTGATCCAAAGGAAGCCATTTTACTGCCTGTATGACAAACCTGCAAACTACTGCCCTGAGAAGGTTAGACAGGGAAAAAAGAAAGGTTTTAATATGGTGAAATTATACTAATGGCACGTCCTCAACCTTGAAGAGGGCTAGGATTTTTAATATGACCATTTAAAAGAATAATACTGCTCTCAGAAAACCTTTCTATTCAAAATGAATTACTTTGCTGGCACCTGACTGACAAAGATGTTTTTTAGTATCAGACACAACGTACAGTACACAAGGACACATTTTCTCACTGGAGAGCAACAGATTATTGCCTACATTGCTGTTTTGTAACATCACAACCTAAATGGCTTTTATGTTCTGAAGAGAAAAAGCAGGGAGGAGAAAGGAAAAGCTTTTGAAGAAAAAAAAATAATTTTCCAATAACCCCCATTAACTACAGAGGTCATTGTGGCAAAATGAATGGGACTAGAAATCCACTAAAAGCTGCAGTATAAGGTACGTTGAGACTGACAAGCCTTTCACCAAGTAGTTACAAATGGGACTAATGGTTTAAACTTGTTAGCCATTGTCAGAGCCTCTGATCCTTGAGTCAGCTATGGAGGCTATGGCAGAAATCAATAAGGCATCGCTTACACGGTGAACTGCTAGACCATATAGATTGCCTGAAGGGAATTGCTCAGTTCTTCCTGTTCTGCAAGCTGAAAGCAGGCAGTTGAATCTCCAGAATGATTGACCACACTACCCTGGGGCAATTAAGTTTTTTGCCACTTTGAGGAGTAATGAGGATAAGAGGAGGGAGAAGAAGTCCAGCATGAGAGACTTGCAGGCTCGACTTCCATGCTGTGGTGAAGCTCATGGTTTGTTTTCGCCCGTCATCTGCGTTATGAAGTGAATGGCCTGAGACTGGCACATTTGTCTCGTAAGTCACAGAAAGCATGGCAGTACCATTGCTGAACAGTCTGATCTCAAACTACATATAGACATGAACGGAGATATCCGCTAAGGCTTCCATTCTGAAACTGTTGGAGGAATCCCTTTCCATTGGCATTTTGAAACGTTCCTGTTGTATTGATCAGCTGCTTTCTGGTGGAGTACTACAAGGCTTCAATTAAACGAAGCATGTTTTTGTAACAGCTATAGACAAGCTACAAATTTTAAGCAAGCTGTGAAAGTAAATTGTTAGTACTTGCATGTGAAGAGACTTTGAAAGATAGAGGGGTGCCATTGTTAGACCTGGTCCTCTCCTTGCCATCAGAGTTAGTTGTAGCCTCCATTTCTGTCCAGTGTTACACATAGCACTGGTGTGCACACTACAACTCTAACAGAGTTCTGAAAAGGCATCAGCAATCTGTTAAGACACTGTGTTCTCTCTACTGCTCTCTAGCTTTTTCCACTCCTCTTACAGAGGTTTAATAATGCAATGCTACATATCAGCCGACTAAGCAACCCTCAGTGCTATCCCCCTGCCCTGCTCTCTTCATTTCACCTCTCCTTTGTCTCGCCAAGACAACCAAAAATGATTCGCACAATTTGTTTAATTCATTTTGTCTACCTATGTTTGAGGGAAGAAGATAGTCAATAGCTTGGTGGTCAAAGCACTCCACAGTTTAAGGGAGAATTAAAACTGAAGGTGCTTTTCTGATTCAGAAAATGTGTAGACGAAAACTTGCTATGTCAGATCCAGGCTCAAATTTTGACAGTGTTATTTTCTATCCTGGACTAGTTGTGCATATGTGCTTTACTGCTTATGCTTTTTTCTTTCTCTCCCTCCCTCCCTCCCTCTCTCCCTCCCTTCCTTCCTTCCTTCCTTCCTTCCTTCCTTCCTTCCTTCCTTCCTTCCTTCCTTCCTTCCTTCCTTCCTTCCTTCCTTCCTTCTTTCCTTCCTTTTAGTTTTTCGCTATTGTGTTCTCATCCACAGTAGTGTAAAAAATTCTGAAAAATTCCTGTGACTTAAAGAAACAGTATCTTGTACAAGGATAGCCCCAATGATGTTTTTCCTGCTGTAAAATGTCCAAATGGAGCAAAGGCAAAAAATGTCAAGGTTGTGAATTGATTGTTGTCACTGTTTTGTCCTCTCTCTCTCATACACAGTGCATTTCGTCCAGGTTCTCACTACTCAGAAAATGACTTTATTGTTACAGTTGCTTGATTACTCATAGAGAAAAAGAAGACAGCCTGCTAGAGGTCACTAAGGACCTTTTCCTGAAAAGGGCTTGCTAAATGATACAGTAACAAGCATCTGGTGTGGTCAGAGAATGATAGAGAAGTAAGTTTCAGGCAGATACTGTGGCTTGTTTTTGTTCTTAATAGGCTGTACAGGACATGACTCAGTTTTCCAAATTCCTTATTGGGCTGGGGATAGCATGTTAACAAACCTACACGCACCTTGGAGGAAAAAACAAAGTCAGCAGAGGTAAGCTAAGAGCCATTATCATACATGATTCAGAAGGGGTTTCCTTAGTGGCTGAACAGCAGTGCCAAATAGGCAGCATTATTGTTACATGGCAACATGTAACATGAAGGTTATTTCAGATCATTTACTATAATGACCAATCAATGTAATAGCATATCTGCAGCAATGTACGTGACTAAAAGGTTCTGTGGTAAGTGGGCAGATTGTGCTAAACCCTATCCAGCAGTTTGTTGTTTGTGACAGATCGTGGTATGATCACGCTTCAAGAAATTGATGGTGCCCAGAAGCACAAAGTTTTTTGAAAGAAGTCTTTTTTTTTTCCCTCATTTGTTCTTGGACAGATTTACTCTGGAGGAAACTGTACAATCACACAGTGCTATGGTAGACTATTAGCTCTAAATAAACCTTCTCATTTATTTGGTTTTACATGGCTTTCAATTTCTGCAATACATCTATCACAATTTTATGAAAAGTTGCTGGCAAGCGTATGCAAGTTGATAGTGGAAAAGTCCTTCAAATGCAAAAAAGCCTCCCAGAGAGGTCAAGTCACTCATAACTGCCTTGATGCAGAAGCAGTTGATGATAAACACTAGCTAAATCTATAGAAGAGAAATCAATTCATTCCACTTACGAACCATATGCCTCCTGCTTTCTTTTGCATAACCACAGTAAGGGACTCAGAAGCAGTGGGATCAGAGTGTTCAATAAAACCATTAAGCAGTAATTTTTGTATGTGTGATTCGACAGCACTTTGAATGAATACCTAACACCGATTTTGCAGTACTGGAGAATCGTTTCTGTGAATGTGTTTTTCCATAACTCCCATTCCTTCAAAAAATTTTGAAATTGTGTATTAATCATAACACAAAATCTCAAAAAAATCTGTCTTTATTTATTCTACTTCTTGTTCATGGTGACTGACCATTCTGTCAGTTGCTCTGACTGCCTTTTTCTCCCCTTTGCTCCACTGATCCATAACAGGGCTTGCTTTCTGTTGACTTCCACCATTTTGAAAGACTATCTATGGGCAAATCTCCTTTTTGCTTGATCTGACCTTTTGGCATGAGCTTCAGTCAATATTTTTTGTATTGTCCACATATATCTCAAGTATCAGAGAGTCCCAAGTGAGAGCTTCTGGTTCAGCATCCAGAAAGTTAGGTGTAAGTGGTAATGTTAGAGGAGACGTTTAATTTTGTTACTTATGATGGAGAGAAGACTAACTTATAGATAGGATATGACAGCTTTCAAGGGTAAAGATACTGGAGCAGAAGAGACAGCTGTTATGAAGTAAGTTGCTATTATGACTATTCTTTGCTATGGGAAAATTTGGTGATTTTGTATTTTCTGCAGAGAGCAGTGCTGTCTGCATTCATTCTTACAGAGGGCTCTGCATCCCTGTCTTCATGAGTCCTCTTTGCTGTCCTGAATGCTCTATGGCTCTGGAAAATTTGTGATTAAGGGTGAAGAAACCACTCTGGAAATAGCTCAGGGCTTAGGGAATGGAAAGCTTAGAAAATTAGGAGCAGAACTTCCAAGTCTGAGCCTCCATGTGTGGGAATTTTTTTAATTCTTGGAGTCTGAGACCTCCAAGTGACAGGAGTCACTCCATTCAGCTTGGTATGAAGCTGTTGTGTTTTCAATCAGGTAGAGCTTTCAAGACTGCTGTTGTTTCAACTGTGGTTGTCAAACAGGAAATTCACGAATGTGTGGATTTGTTGTTATCGGAGAGCACAGAAGGGAGCACAACATTTTAGGCAGCCAGAGAGAGAAAGAAATTCTTTTTTTTTTTTTTTTTTTTTTTTTTTTGTGAGGAGGGCAAGATATAGACAGAGTAGGTGATAAATTTGAATATTATGTATTTTATACAATACAAGTCTAAAAGAACATAAGTGCGTACTGCAGAATAGTCCACTGCAAAGCATCAAGATCTGTTGTCAAATAAAAGAAAAGCCTCTTGTTGATATATCACTACAGAGGTGCACAGCAGTGCTCTCTGGAGTCAGGGTATACCTGGCACTACTCCCTTAAATAGATCCAGCAGTGCATGCAAGCAGGAGAAGTGATTGTTCCACCTTCTGTGGTAGCTGGTATGAATAAGTCAGTACTAAGTCTAATGACTCTGGTTGAGGTAATTTCAAATTTAGTGACTTCCAGACATATAATTCAGGATAAAATCCAGCTAACAAATGTACGAATTTTATAGCAAATCCATGAATGACTAAATTATGAACTTTGCAACAATACAGTAATTCCACGAGGGACTTGCACTTTGGCTCTTATGGAACAATGATAAAAAATCATGCACTACTTCTATGGATCATCACAAAAAAGCTGTTAAGGGGGTGGTTTTAAAGGTTTCTTCAGACTCATCCATGGTTTAATACATTGTGACCTGGTTAGTTCCTTTTAGTTAAAAGAATCGGGAGCCTCACACACATTTGCCAAAGAAGTTGATCTCACTATTGGTACAATATAAAGAGGTCTTAAGCCTGGAATGTTCATCTTTTTCAGGTCCCTTTGTACAGTCTTAGACTGGTGAACACATCTTTGTATAAATTGGATTCAAACCTCTGTGTCTTAGAGTGTACTTGGAGTATATCCCATCTGTATATTAGTGGATACATGTCAAATAAAGGTGCTATGGACATCTTTACATTTTATTCTCCAAAGCCCATGTTTTATTGTGTAAATATTACAGTCTTTATTATATAATTTGATTTAACAGAAGAATCTTGGAGTTCCTGGCTGAACAAGGGCAATATTTTTGCTCTGGGAAGTAAGTTTATGGTCTGAATGTGTTTGTATGAATATCTGAAATGGCGTAATAGCACACGAGCGACTGATGTGCTTAGGCTGCATAAAAACATTGCGCATTAGCTAACAAACTTTTCACAGGTTAAAAATAAGTAAAACCATGGGCCCAATTTCAAACAGCTACTTCCATATAAAACAAAAAATGAATGAGGTCAGGAGAACTACACAGTGCTAAACTGCTAAGAGAGTAAAAGAGTTGGGTCTTGAAAAGTATAACATCATTTATGCAGATAACCACTAATGCGATGTCCATAAAAGATATCTGTTTATTAAGGCAAATATTTCAAAACCTCTTTTAGAAGCTGATAGTTGTAATTCTTTTATCTTTGCTTCCTTTCTCTTTGATTATACTGACTGTATAATCCATATTCCTTTGAATGTTGATAAATGTATGTTGCACATTATGTCTTACAACTAATCCAGGCTCTTTCTCTTGGTTTTTCCCTATAGGAGGAAAACTGTTAGGGCAGTGTAATTTTTTTGTTTTTCTTTTTTAAAAATGTGCATTCAGCTATACGTTTATGTGGAAGAAGGAAGATTAAATGTGTTTTTCACTTAGAGTGGAAAATGCAGAGATTTGGGATGGCCTTTAATATTTATGGGAGTTTGTTTCACAGCTGGGGCTGTCCCTTAAAAATCTGTTTCAGAATGGCTTCTGATAGACTTATGGTTATTCAGTTGTTTGGTTGCCACAAACTAGCAGCACCCCGGCCTGCTCAATGGTTTGGACACCAGAATCTCATCTGTGGGAAAAAGTGCAATAAAGAAGCATTCAGCTGTAAGAATAAAACTGTACGTATCAGTTCTTGCCTAATTTCATACTGGTTTTAAAAATCCAACCCCCAAAAATAAAGTGTTCTTATAAGTATGGGAAATTCCTGCCAGATGATTTTTTCTGCTTTGCCCTTTTCATACAAGCCAGCAGTCAGAGTGTACATTTGGTAAGACACAATTTGTTTGGTTTTTAGGTTTGTCTAGAAGCAAAATGGTTTATGGTGTAGTCATTGGGAATTCTTTCAGTCATGGTAATCAGTCTAATCCTACAGTATGAAATTTGAAAGGCTTAAATTAGTACAATTTATCCTACATTACAAAATTGTATAAAAACAAGTGATTGGCAGCAGCTTCATAAACAATGGTGGAGAGAATATATTACTTTGATGAAAGCAAAAGTTTCCAGCACCATGTTCTGCCCAGTAGCACGAAAAATATGGAAGATGCATCTTGAGATAATCCTGGTTCCTATGTTATTATTTTGATCTACTTAATATTTTAAAATATGTTATTTCTAGTTATCCTATTTCATTCCTGTCTGGGGCTCTTGGAAATACTTCTCTTTTCTGGCTCACTCTTGTAGAAGGGGCACTTGGACTGAACTTAGACTGAACAAATCTGCATTTTCTTCTCCGGGAAGATATTTCTTGCCAGTGTGGCTGTCATCTGGCTAGTAGGTCATGTAGGACTGTGAAATTTCAAATGCTGTTGTGTTAAGATTTATGCAAAAGGCTGATGTCTAGATATTGAACATCTATAAAATCTGGATATTAGTGTACAGGTATTTTCCAGACAGGGATATAATAATGCTTACCTTTACCAATAAAGTTTATGTGCCTTTTTTTTTTTTTTTTTTTAACTGGAATAAATAATTTAATATGAAAGTGAAAATAAAACCAAGAAACTGGTTGGAGTCCTCTGAACAGTTTCTGGGTCACTGTCATATGCATCAGAACTACGAAAAGTCTTGAATAGGCCCATCAGTTCAAAATTAATAAAAACAGTTTTGTGGGTTTTTTTTTTTTTGGTTTTGTTTTTATTTTGCTACGATGGGACCTGATAAGTGAAACTAAAAGGAGATGGAAGGAGATGGCAAGACAGTTTTCAATTAAGCACATAGCTGTGGACAGCTCTGAATTAAAGCATAGCAAGAAGCTACATTATTTCCATCATATCATAGCTTGTAATGTCACCAGCTGAAGATTGTGAAAGATTCCTGCATATCTTTTGGTTTAAGAAGTCAGGAAAGCAAAAATACTAAGTCAAAGAAAAATTGTCTTAGGGTTGGAGGAAAAGGTAGTTTATCTCATTTAAAACTTTTGATAGCCAAAGAATAGAGTGTTGTTTTATTTCTGTGTCTGTCTAGTCTATTCAAGGTAGCTGTGGGTCCTATGCTACCTCAGCAGAGATTGGATTTTATGGGACAATCTAGAGAAGGAAGTAGTTCCTGCAGTTTCTGTTAACTTTCAGTGAGGGTTACAGCTGCTCAACTCCCCTTAGAAACAAGGGTCTAATATCCAGAAACTTGCTGGGTGAGGTACATGGAAATCTAAGTTATATGTGTTAGTTGCACTGCATAGATTTCTTTTTTTTTTTTAAGTTGATATCACTCGGGAGTTTTTACTTAGCACAGGGCCTAAATAATTTTACTTGAGAATAGCAGCTGTTGTGCTTTCCTAGCTCCTCGATTATTCAGCATCCAGTTTGATTAACCCTCAGGATGGTCACCTTAATGAGCTCCAGAAGTACCAGAGAGGTGAGACACCTTGGCCACTTCTGCAGTTTCTCTGCAGATGCAGGACTAAAATTGTTGCAATCCACAAGTGTATTCACCTCACCTTAGATAGTGCTTAATTGTTTCTCTAAGGTATCTGTTTGACTACAGTGGGACTAGATGATCATTGTAGGTCCCTTCCAACTGGACTATTCCAGTCTCCTCTCCTCTGCTCTCCTCTCCTCTCCTCTCCTCTCCTCTCCTCTCCTCTCCTCTCCTCTCCTCTCCTCTCCTCTCCTCTCCTCTCCTCTCCTCTCCTCTCTCCTCTCCTCTCCTCTCCTCTCCTCTCCTCTCCTCTCCTCTCCTCTCCTCTCCTCTCCTCTCCTCTCCTCTCCTCTCCTCTCCTCTCCTCTCCTCTCCTCTCCTCTCCTCTCCTCTCCTCTCCTCTCCTCTCCTTCTATTCTAATTCTACATTGCACAGCCATAATGGAATCACATATAATGTTCAGGAACTCAGTGTCTGGAAATGTTTTGGTAAATCAGCTTATTACTGTGTGTATTCTTCTCACTAACTCAGCTCAGTCCTGTCCTGAAATTTAAATGAAGAGTATATGGCACTAATTATACCAGAATTCTTACCAATATGCATAATCATCAATTTGTGCTATTTGTAAGAAAATACTCTTAGAAAACATGCTCTTAATTCAGTATGAGGCCAGATTCTGCACACATAGTCCCACATCTCCTCAGCCATTCAGGAAGACCCTGACCCACATATATGCAGATCAGATAAGCACTCTTCTTTTGACGGATGGACACAGACCCAGAGCATCCAAGACATTGAAGGTTGTAATTCCTGACAATTCCCTTTCAGAATGTGAGACAAACTATACGCTCAACATAACATAAAAATAATTAAGGATGGCCATATTTTATTGCTGGATCAATGTGTTCACTTTTGATGAGCCAACTTAAAATTTCACTTTTATATGATATTATGATTTAAAGAATAACAGAACTTGCAGATTTTTTACAATAGTTTTCTGCGATACATTGCATTTCTTCCAGTGTTAGCATACGGTACATGTACATGGGGAAACTACAGAAGAGTTAAAATGATTTGGGAAAGACGCTGGGATGTGTGGATTGATTTGCATTTGCCATGCATCTTCATTACAAGTCCAGGGTTCCTACAATATTTAATTAATTTTCTCTACAGCTTTAAATGGAGTGCGGCTTCTATTAAGTTTAATTAGTTTCCCTGGAGGCTTGCAGGGTAATGGTACAGCCACTAAAGGAGAGCAGCTTCTAATTGAGGGTAGCTTCTAAACAAAGATATATGCAGTTTAATACATTCAGTTTCAGGGCTGGGTTATTTCAGTGAGGCACTGTGCTATGTTCAGAAATGGATGTGCTGTGGGGTTACTTGACTTGAAGGTGCCAAGATAACTAATATTTGAGTTTGTGTGACTCACAATTCCAGTGAGTAAGCATTTTTGCCATCAGCTTGCAATGGAGAAACTGAGATACAACTCAAAGATATGACTATTTGAGCTCTTTATGAAAATGTGCACCAGGCAGTAAAAAAACCCCACAGTTGCATCAAGATTCAACTATTCCATGAGACTGGTTTTGAAGGCAAAACCTTGGCCTTCAAAAAATTTGGACTACCTTCCAAATTTACCAAGGATAGTGGAGCCTGAGTGTCAAATCAGGCAGTTGTCTCCTTGCAGATGCTAATTGTTGAGGAGGCTCAACAATTAGCCTCAAAGACTTGGTGCCCATTTACGTATGCTAACCTAGAAAACCCAGAAGCTTTTGCGGTAATGTTTTGGCTTTGCAGGACGTGCTGTATGTCCCCTGTGTGGTCTTCATACAGAACATAACTGCAAAAGCCTCATGAGCAGGGCATTCCCACAACAATTCTTGGAAAATATATACAGGTGAATAATATAGGAAATGGGTGTCTTCACACCAGCTTCCCTGGATATGTTTGCTAGTACATACTTGGACACCTGTATATAGATGATTCCCTTGAAAAATCTAGTTTAAAATGTTGTACTGGATGGTGGAGAAGTGGTCTGCATAAAACAGTAAGAAGGGGAAAGCAGATTTGGAATGGTGGAGAAAGAGGGTTGCACCTGTTACCTCGATAATCCAACTATTTGGGAATATATGATAAGGAGCTGTTATAAAGCTATCTGTTATATTTTAGATATGAATTATTGTTGTGGTCTGTCACACAGGGAAAAAGTTAAAAGAAGAATTTAAACCCCAGCAATAAATAAAAAGAACTTATCTAGAATATGTTTTATCTTCCAATATCTTTTGCTAAGGAAGCATAGAGCTCCTTTGATATTCTCATTTTTCAGCTCAAATTCCCGCTAGACCAACAAACAATGTGTTATTATAATTCTCGGCCTCTTCTTCCTGGGAATTATTAATTATGCATTTTTTAATTCTTTCCTTCCTCTCACCTTCCATCTTAAGTATTTCTGCTAGTTATATAAAATCAGTTAGTCCATATAAAAAATTGCTGCTTTCCCTAAAAATAAACTTGCTATTTTGCCTGTCTGAGCAAGCAGTAAAATAAGATAAAATAAAATACTATCTCTTGATGACTGCTACTAACCACCTCATGACCAAAATCAGATCTCACAAAATAATTGGGCCATAAATGCTTTCATGTTTCAACCCAGCTTAACTACCCTTGATGACTTTTGGTCACAAAAGATGCAGACGGGTCCTTGCTCCATGTTTAGACACCTAAAGAAGTAACCTGATTTTCAGGAATGTATAGCAAGCTTCAAGAGGATTAAAAGATGCTCAGTGCCTCTGAAAAACATGAAATCATACCAAGTTTAAGTACTTAATTTTAAGCTGCCCTACTTGAGAAGGTTGACTTTAACTTATTTGTACCTTGCCCCTACTGTAAGAAGGACAGCAATGCATTTCCTCCTCTCTGAAGTGTGCAATTGAAATAGCTTAGGGAAAATGATGCTTATAAAACTGGTCATCTGGGGCATGGATCTTTTCTGTGAACAAACAGAAACTGTTGGAAAAATGAGTGGCTATAGCAGTTTTAAAAGGAGAAGGCAAAAAGAACATGATAATTTAAACAATTGGATGTAGAAGGTCATAGTTAACATCACAGTGTCATACAACAACTTCATTTAAGCAAAGACCATTCTTATTCAATTGCATGCAGAGCAGAACACCAGGACGAGTCCAGTGCAAGGAATAGTTAGCACAGCTCATTTTAACATTTATTGCCAATACCAAGAAACGCCCTTTAATACTTACTTGTCCACTTGGAATGCTTTTAGCTGTGGCATTACAGTTATGTACATAAGTAGTATCGTTTCCTTACAACTTAAAAAAAAAAATCACCAAACCAGCCTACCAAAAGCCACTTGGAAGAAATTCTCAGTATTTTTAAAATTCCATGACTTTGGTCAAAGGATTGAGAAAGCAGGTATTAAGGATTTCAGGCCTGTCAGAAGCTTCCTCCAATAAGAGGGCTTCTGTCATTCACAGTTGGGCACGTTCAAGATTTCCTGTGTTACTTACCTTCATGCTGACAGCTTGAACGTCTCAGGGGACTGTGGGATTTTCTTTCCCTTTTTTTTCCTTTCAAAGTGTTTTGAGTGTCAGAGGGAGCTGAGGAGCAATGGGAAGGAGTGAGAATGAGATGGGTTTTTTGGTGTTTCAGCTACTCTCTATTAAATAAAAAAAAAATATTGGCAATTTGTTAAGCCTTTCCCCCCTAACTAATATTTAAAAGCATTCAATTAAGATTTTATAATGTGTCCAATGAGTTAAACCACCCCACGATATTAGAAAAATATTACATATATAAATAAAATACATCAAAGCATTAAAAAGCTATTACACACTCCGAACATAAAATGGCAGAATAATGATGGATCCTGCCATGCAGCAAACATATTCAAAAATATTATCTTCTTGGTAATGAAATGCCATCCGTTTCATTTTAAGCTAAATACGTTAGACATATCAGTGGAGTCTGTGCTGACACAGCAGTGAGTTGAAATTGAAAATCTGAAATTATATATATGATTGGACACAGTGTTAAAGTAATTTATAGGAAAAACCACAAATGTGCTGGGTCTGCACCTTTTGGTGAACTCATTTTAGAGAATCAGATAGAGGAAAACTCTACCATTTCTAATGTGCAGTTAGAATGGCAGCTCGCCAGGGCCCCAATATATTCAGTATGAGGGGCAGAAAAAATAGAAGAGAAAGAAAGAAAGAGGCTAGGGAGACTTGATTCAAATTACAACAATTCTGCATAAGCCATCAAGAAAATGGCATTCGTTTTCATCGCTCTGACCTAATATGATATAGCAGCTGTAGGAACTGTATTAGCTATCAAGACAAGTGGGAGATAACGGGGAAACATTTAGAGAGGGACATCAGGATAGGGCTAATTTCAGCTCGACTGCAGATGCTCTGCATGCTTTGCCATGGAGAGCAAAGTGGCAGCAGGAATCATTAGGACGATCATCTGATACCCAAGGTTTAGGCTGAAATTCAGGTTTTGCTGACTGGAATGGAGCCTCAGATATTATACACACACACACACACAGACACACAGACACAGACATGCAGACACACACATACAACCCTCCCCCCCAAATAAGCACTGACAATTTCTCTTTCTCTCTCTCTCTCTCCTAAGTACTTTATTCTTCCTGGCTCGCTCATCTCCGGTCAACTAAAGAAAACCAAAGAAACAACAAGCATCAGGAAAGGTTTTGTGCACAGAGCAGCTCTCTGTGCCTTACTTTCAAGTATCTTTTATCCTATTTCTTGTAGTTCTTTCCTGAATTCAGAATGTTTTTTATTTAGTTTGGAAAAAAAAATTGGAGAAAGATGCAGTGATTTACTATTAACATATAGACTCAGTTCTAGCATTAATATTACAGTTATTAATGTGCTAATTTATAACATTAAATAACTTTATAATTATTTCTTAATTGTTAATCAGAAGTAAGGTAATCGGTGTGGTGCAAAATACAAAGTTAGACAGATGCTATCACAGAGCAGCTACTTTCTAAACAGATGAGACACACAAGCCGTTTTGGGGTTTTATATTAATCTCTTACTTAATCTCCTACAACTGCCCTAAATTAGCCTGATTTTTAAGACTACCATTGTCCTGATTTTCTTCAGACATCATAGCATTCAGGAAACAGGAAAAGAAGTGATAACTGGGACTTTGAAAAATGTTCCATTGAACCACTGTTCTTGTGAACAGAAAAAAAATCTTTTAGCTTTGGGAGCAGTTTGTAAATGGTGTGTATACTTAATTTTGGATGGGTGTTCCTTTTTTTTCTAATGCTAGCAAGTGTTATCTTTTAATTTTTTCTATTATCTGAGTATTAGAAATAGAAGTTGATTTGTATCTTGTTGATGGAACATCTACAAGGTTTGTAGAAACAACCCACTGGAGGAACTGGTAAATCATATTCTGCTCATCTGAGAACCATGACTGAAGATTTATTGCCCACAGAGAAAGAAGTCTGTGGACATTGCGATTGCTTTTTTACCACCTTGGCTTCCCTGCAGCTGATCACGTGGTCCTTTGGTGTTGGGCCAATCTGTTTTGCTCTGGGCAAATCAGAGCAGCTCTGCCACACCACTCTCCTGGAAAACTCCTCCAGAGGAGCCAGTGATGATCGGTAAAATGTTTCTTCCCTTAGCTATAGCTCGGTTTCTGCTTTACAGTTCTTGTATATCATCTTCACTACTAGTCCCACACTCTGGCAGGTTCCCTGTTCACACTGGCAAGAGCTTTTAGGGCCAGACTTTTAGTCCCCATGAGTTCTCACTCATGTTGAGTCCCAGGGACACATTTCCAGGTTGAATTTGGGGTCTTTAGAGAGCTGCTGTAGAGTGCTCCTCTGAATTTCCTCTCATTCTTCTCTGGGAAGCTCTCACTGTGTCACTTTTTATTCTTAAAAGCCCCTCAGAGAATGATATAATGAAGAAAAGAAAGCTTCATCTTAAATGGCTTATTTTCTAGCTTTCCTGGGCTTTTTTGTCTGCCCCATGGACAAAGTTCATGATCCAAATGGGAAATGATTACACTTTTTAAGTATGACTCTCTACAATGTTCCCCTGGGTCTCCTTGCTAAGCCTTCAGGAGGGCTTATGTTGACTGGAGTATTTCCCTAATTTTACAAGGCAGCTTTGTGGGCAGTTCTCACCTGAAGAACCTATAAAATAGAAGCAGGATACACATGTGGCACATGCATACATATATGTGCCTATAGCAGAGATTTACCGTGTAGGACAACTTTTCAGCACTTTCCTGTTTATGTCTATCACCATCACTGACAAAAATATTTCCTCTTCTACTTTGGTAACATTTCCTTGAATGTTATTGTTAGTGCTAAAGGTATTTTGAAATAAAAAATGTGAAAAGCAAGAAGGAGTTAAGTTCGTCTGTCCTTCTTGGTTCTGTTTGTCCCAGAATATTTAACAAGTGCCAGGACTTGTACTTACTGCTTGACTTACATTACTTGGAGGTCACAATAACAAGATGGGTGCTGTTGCTCACAGAAGTTCACCTGGACTTTGTCACTGAAATACTTTCTGAGTATGTTGTCTGACGTTTGTAATAGGAAAGATTGAAAAAAAGTTTCTTCCTGGTAATTACTTACTAAACAGAGCTAATCCAGAACAGCTGATGTTCAAGGAGATTAAACTTAATGAATGATTACAAATCCATAATCAGTACTTTATAGGATATGTAGGTGTTGGGTGACTTGTATATATAAGATGTGGAGGCCACAACTGCGAATTTTTGCTTTTTATGGATTATCAAATGCATTCTCTGTTGGGAAATGGGAGGTCTCTTATTCTCTCTGTCAGCCTGGTATTGGGTCATGATTATCCTGTTCCTTCTGCTACTACTATCATGTTTCACGTGTGATTTGGTCTGCAGGCTAGCGGCAAACATCATATTTCTTTGTAAGTAATAAGTTTGTTGCATTCCCCCACGATGGAAAACTGAAGTTAACGTTGGTTTAACAATCAGAGATTTTAATGAAATACTGCTCAAATCATTACAATGAATAGGGCTGATGACTCACAAAATTAGACCTTTTGGCAAATTAGTTAACAACTGACAAAGCTGTGTGAAGATCTCTACTCATCAATGGGATGTCAACAACACTATGAAAAGTGATGGAAGACATATGCTAAGGTGGTCTAGTGCAATCCTACAGTAGTGTATTATCAGCCAAAGAACAGAGAGAATTATGTTGACATATCTAGATACTCAGACAGACTTACTGTCTCATAATCAGTATTAAGTCAGTACCTTGCTTTTCTTAAATAACTGTTCCATTGGATATGACTTTAATTACACCACTGTAACCCAAGTGGCAAAGTTATTCAAACTGCAGACAATTATGGCATCGACAGACATTTTTGAGAATGATGCTAAACTGCAGTAAATTAATGCTGTAAATGTGTCCAAGTTATTTTTATGTCTGGAGATAAAATAGGAAAGCTAGTAAATTATTTGGAAGCTCTGAAACAACTACATACACTTGAGAATTCGAACAAGTTTGCAGTTTTGTATCTTTTCCTTGATGTCTGTGGAGAATTGAATAAAGTGCTGAGAATTTATGATGCTGGGACAAAATGGATATCCTCTGTGAAAAGCAGAGCTGCGATGTTATAGAGCATCCAAATCTGGAATAGTATTTGTCTAGTGTCCAAAAAAGTTAGTCTGAAACACAGACAGCTTCTCTTTGGAGCATGGGGTAGAACAGAGATACCTATGTCCCTTTTGAGCGAGGTCTTCAGCCAAATGGACCTGTGCTAGTGTAGGAACGGGCAATATGGGCAGTGGAGCCATAGTGAGGCAAAAGAAAGAAATCTGGGAACCACAGTGAACGGCAACCTGTTCTGGGAAGGTTCTTGAGTGCTCACATTGCATCTAAATGTTTGTCACCCTTAGGGTTTTTATTGCAGGTAATTAAAACTAAGAATGTCTCACAGACATATATTGCTGCAGTAAGTGCAGAAATCAGTATTGTCATTGTCTGATTGGAGGTAGAGTCCCAAATTTCAATCTTTCTGCTTCTTCCTTTCTTACATACGGGGTCTTCCAAGTATATAAAGATCTTTCAAGTGTGGAACCTCATGAATAATAACAGTCTCATTCTCTGTCCTCAGTCTAAAGACAAAAAGCATTTAGGTCATTGGATTGGTCACAGAAATGGTTAAGCCCCTTTGCATGGCTGTGAGCCGTGGGCCCAAGAATTGTCACTCCTTTTTGCCCTCTCAGAAAGGATTCCAGAAGTTCAGTTTTATCTAATCAAAGAGAAATTGTGATTGTGCCCCAGTACCAGGCTTCATGGCAGCAACGGAGTCCGGGTGGCAGAACCATGGCTTCTGCTGATTTACGCATATCTTGGTTGCTTGCATTATCTGGTTTCCATGCTTGTGTCGAAAAGCCTTGATGCAAATCTTTTCTCTGAGATTTGCTGTTGGTGTCCAGGCATGGTCTCAGAGGGAATATTTGGAACTTCTGTCAAAATACTGGGTCAGATCCTTGTCTACACTACACTGGCATAAATCCAGGACTATCCCACGGATTTCAAAGAAGTTACTGCAGGTTACACACACCCGTGTGCATAGCTCAGAATGTCAGAGCTCTGCTGGGATGAATAGTGTTCAATTTAGATGAAAGTGGCATCACAAGGTTATATAATTTTCCTGTTGTAAGTCAGAATGTATGTGCTGCTTCCTAGTTATTGGTGCTGGACTAGGTAGCCACGTTTGTTCCAATTTTGCTTTCAGTTTCACTGGGAAAGCTGTTAGATAGCTGCATTCATATTGAACCTACTGTTGCCTTAAATTTGAACATGAGCTCAGTGATTGGCTGCACTTAGCCAAATTAATTATTATTAACAGAGTTAATTATCATTAATATTAAAATGATTATTAACAGAATTCCATGATAATGAAGATAAGCATAGACTTTGCCCTACATAAAGGTGATGGGTGCTTTGGAAACGCCTGGTGATGGTTGGAAAGATAGGCAAGCCCCTACATCCACACGGTAGACTATCTTTTCTCACAGCCAATATATCACTGAACAGAAATACAGTTACTGTTTGCAACCTTCCTGTATTTTCCTACAAAGCTTCTCATATACCTGATATTTCAACTTTTGATAGTTAGGCAGTAAATGAGACAGACAATCTTCTGTAGCAAGATACAGACAGAGGGAAGTCCCTTTCCTAAAGGTGTAAGCACTTTTGTCTAGTAGTAGTATGGATAGGGATCAGGGTTGTTAATCTGTCTGTAATGAGGGGTTCCACAGGAAGGGGGGCGGGGGGGAAAAAAAAACTGTAGGTAGTTCTCTTTAGCTGGTAGTAAACAATGTCAGAATGGATGTGTTTTTCTTTACTCCTGAGCTGTTGTTTAGTGCACTGGAGAAAAAATCTATTTATTTGGTCCATTTAATAGTCACTAAAAAACCCAAATGTGCTGTCCAGTAATACCTGATAAGAGGGGTTGTCCTTCTGCAACTAAATAAATAAAATTATCTGAAGCAAACCCAAATGTTATCACTGAGAAATCTAGATAAAGATGTGATGTAGGGTTTTCCCAACGTTTTATGGCAATTTGTATCATTTATGGCAGACCCATAATGATGCAAATTGCCATCAAGTAGGATATTTCAGGCTATTGAAATGCCATAGAACTGCAGAAGAAATAAATTATCATCCTAGAACTTTGTATTCAAATGGCTGTTGTGAGGAATGAATGTAAACCAGTCTCAATGGTTGCCCAAGTTTGCTGGGCACCATGCCAGCCAGAAATTATTTCATTACAGTAATTCTTTATTGCTGCCAAAAAAAAAGAAAAAAGTAGACAAGAGACAAATTGATGTATAATATTGATCAGGCTGAATTTAAAAGCTTATACGATCTGGGATTTAAAAAGAAAAAGAGAAGGAAAGATAATAAGAAATATTCTTTGAATATCTGTGAACTACAATTTTGTAGTTTTTCTTGTTTTCTGATTTCACTGACACTTTGCAACCTTCATATCAAGGTCTAAAGTGAACTTGTACAAATGAGAGAATAGATAATGCTTTTTTTCACAGAATAAACTTTTGACCCTTATTTGTAAGAATCAAGCTTGACTCTACACTATAATTTTCTCTTACTTTGCCAATGCGTATTCTTTCTACTCTCTATACACTTCAGTTATAATCTAAAATTTACATGACTACAAATGAAAAAAAACTTTTATTTTTATTGTTACCTGAAATTGATAACTTTGCATAAAATCTCTTCAAGTGTATTTATTTAGGCCCAGAAAGCCTATTCTGTGTGCTATTAGACAGTTACTGTTTCACCTCCTTTCCTTTCCTCTTATTCTTCACCTAGGAGCACCATTTAAAAAGACCTGAATTGAGACTGATTCTTTGGTGGATTCTGCATGTTTTCTGTTCCAGGAAAAGTTGACAGAGATCATGTTTTACCTTGCCAGATAGTTTCTGCCTTGAAAAACGGTAACCACACCACTCAAATTCAACTGCTTTTGCACCTACCTGGTCAATCTAGTGTTGCTAGGAATGATAATGCCTGTGCCCAAAAGAAGAATTCCTTTGGATTTCCCTTAACTGTTTTTAAAGTTTGTGGAGAGGTGTGTTGGCTTGTTTCATTAACTGCATAGGAACCTTAGATTTTTTACACTTCAGCAATATTGTTTACAAGCGCTGATACATATGGTGTTATAGCCATATAAAAAAAAAAAAAAAAGTTATTCCTTCTTGTGTCCTCTGGAACCCAAATGTTCTACAAGTATCTACTGTAAAGTCTGCATATTTTGCACCCATTTATTCAGAGTTATTCAGAAGTCATCTGGACATAGTCCTGGGCAACTGGCCATGGACAAAAATGTCCAGCACCAGGTGGTCCTGCTCAAGCAGGAGAGTTGGGCCACTTGACCTCCAAAGGTCCCTTCCAATCTCAACCATTTTGTGATTCTGTGGTTTTAAGAGTTGTTTATTATGAATGTACCTAAAACATGGTTAACAGAAACGTTCCATATATGTGAAAATAAATAAAGTAAATAGCAGGCGGTGGCAAGAGTGGAGGGACAGATCTTGGAGGAGGCCATCCTGTCAGCTTGAGCATGACTCATATACTGAGTGTGTGAAACAAATATATTTCTGGAACATTCGGTTCTTTGCCGCCTGGTAATAATCTGTTGTTTTCAGCAGTGAAAAATACAGAGTGGTGAAAAGTCCAGGGTTTTCTAAGCACCAAGTTGCTGGCTGTTAAGTATGCACTGCTTTTGGTGGGTGTGATAGACTACGGATAGAGCCAGAAGAGCAAGAAAGGTGAGCCAGTGCTATGCAGGAGACCTATGGTGGAAGATGTGTTGTCACCCAGAACTCTTTCCCCCATTTTCTCTCTCCAGGAACATAGCTGCCTTCACCTCCAGTAAATCAGGGTAAGAAATGCTTCTGCTGCATGGATACCAGAGAACCTGGGGGCAAGTGGGCATCTTGAGGTCCTGATGATACCCATGTGTCTTGGAGGTGGTAGGTGTCCAGCTGCTGTTACTACAGCTTAGGGGGACACTGCCATCCCTAAAGGCCTGAGAAGTCTGCAAAACAACAAAGTACTATTATCCCAGTGTTACAAATGGCTGAACCATGAAGCTAAGTACAACCTGTCCAATGAGGCCTGTGGCCATGTAAAGATATTAACCTGGGTCTCCAAAGTACTCAGGAAATTCTGTCAGAATCTGTGTAAGTAGGAAATGTTGTTAAAACACCTTTCTTTTCCTGAAAATAAACCTATTCTGACAAAAAAAAATCATTACCTAATATGAAAATCCTTTTTTTCTGTGCTTTTTTAATAAGAAAATTTATCATTAAAGAGTAACGAAAGAAAGCTAGTATAGTCTACCTAGTAAATAACATTTCTAAGCAGAATTTTTAACACTTGTGACTTACAGCTTTAATACACCAAAAAAAGGAGTTTAAATAATAAAAAAAAAGCCAACAAAAATTATTTTCGCTCTTTCTTTTGTAGTGTAAAACTGATGTGGATATTTATTAATTCACTTGTATTTATAAGCATTTTTATAGCCTTATCTTTTTCAAACAATCACAGATTTGTTTTTCTTTCAGATTAAACGAAAGTTTGAAAAGACATTTGTAAGGGTTTTGTATTCGCCACAAGGATGTTGTCTCTTGATAGGATATTTAAGATGGCCTGAATGTCAGTATCAAAAGGAGAATTGAATAATAGCCAAAGAATTACCATACTTATAAATGGTACAGGAATGTTTTGTTTTTTCCCCTGCAGAAAATACCTAAGAGCACAGTAGAAATAAACGTTGGAGGCTATTACTAAGGCAAAGATTTTAGAGATGTTAAGAAAATTCAGATAGATGCCAAAATCCATTATCCATTTATTGGATAAGATAAACACAAATGAATTTTCATATGTAAGTCATATATTACCTAATTTCATTAGAAAAAGCCTGAGCAGTTCACAAACTGTAGTGATGAGGCAGCAAATGAAAGGCAGTCTTCTGTAACTGTATTTTATACAGTCCAGTATTTTGCCCTGAAACTCTGTCTATTACTTCTGTAAAATCCTCTTTCCATATGAGATGCAGACCACCAGGAACTTACTGGGGCAGTTCCGCATTTCATCTTTCTTTGACATTCCCTTGCAATTTTTTCTGTGAGAACATCTTTTTTGGAGTGGTGGTACTAATAATAAGGATTTAATTTTCTATTTAGTGACATCAATTATGTGCCAAGGCTGTACGATTTCAAGCTAGGTTTCCACATTGTAATTTTTCTGTGTTTTAAATGAATGAAGTTGCCTGTGTTTTTCAGCATTAGTGTTTTCAGATGCTGCCTGGTCATTTGTTTTTATTGTGCCTTATGAAAGACCAGTGGGATGTTCTCTATGGTTAAATTCAGGTGAAGTGACCAGCAAGTGCAAATTTAAGAAACACCAGGGTAGTCCCTTTTTTTCTCCTGCTGGTACATGCTGTTGCCGCTTTCTGACACTAAGTATGGTTCTTTTTGGTGTAATTTCTTATTCTGAACTTCCTTACAGGGTATAAGCCATTGGTGTGCTATCTGTATTTTTATTATTATTTCATAGAATCATAGAATCATAGAGTGGTTTAGGTAGGAAGGGACCTTGAAGAGCATCGAGTTCCAACTCCCCTGCCATAGGCAAGGACACCTCCCACTAAAGCAGGTTGCCCAAGGCCACATCCAGCCTGGCCTTGAACACCTCCAGGGATGGGGCCTCAACAACTTCTCTGGGCAACCTGTTCCAGTGTCTTACCACCCTCAAAGTAAAAAATATCTTCCTAATGTTTAATCTGAACCTGCCCTCTTCCAGTTTAAAGCCATTGCCCCTTGTCCTACCACTACATACCCCAATAAAAAGTCCTCCCCCAGCTTTCCTGCAGGCCCCTTTTAGGTACTGAAAGGCTGCTAAAAGGTATCCCCGGAGCCTTCTCTTCTCCAGGCTGAACAGCCCCAACTCTTTCAGCCTCTCCTCATAGGAGAGGTGCTCCAGCCCTCAGATCATCCTCGTGGCCCTCCTCTGGACATGCTCCAGCAGGTCCATATCACAGAATCACAGAATCACAGAATTTTCAGAGTTGGAAGGGACCTCTAGAGATCATCTCGTCCAACTCCCCTGCTAAAGCAGGATTGCCTAGAGCACATTACTCAGGACTGCATCCAGGCGGGTCTTGGAAATCTCCAGAGAAGGGGACTCCACAACCTCCCTGGGCAGCCTGTGCCAGTGCTCTGTCACCCTCACCATAAAGAAGTTTTTCCGTGTATTTGAACGGAACTTCCTGTGTTCTAACTTGTGCCCATTGCCCCTCATCCTGTCACTGGGAACCATTGAAAAGAGGCTGGCTCCATCCTCCTTCAACCCACCCTTTAGGTACTTGTAAGCATGAATAAGGTCTCCCCTCAGCCTTCTCTTCTCCAGGCTAAAGAGTCCCAGGTCTCTCAGCCTTTCCTCATAAGGCAGATGCTCCAAGCCCTTAATCATCTTAGTTGATCTTCGCTGGACTCGCTCCAGCAGTTGCCTGTCTCTCTTGAACTGGGGAGCCCAAAACTGGACACAGTATTCCAGTTGTGGCCTCACCAGTGCAGAGTAGAGGGGGAGAATGACCTCCTTCGACCTACTGGCCACACTCTTCCCTATGCAGCCCAGGATTCCATTGACCTTTTTGGCAACAAGGGCACATTGCTGGGCCATGGATAATTTACTGTCTACCACAACCCCCAGATCCTTCTCCTCCGAGCTACTTCCCAGCAGATCCACCCCTAACCTATACTGGTGCCTAGCATTCTTCCTCCCCAGGTGCAGGACCTTGCACTTGCTTTTGTTGAACCTCATTAGGTTCTTCTCTGCCCAGCTCCCCAGCCTGTCCAGGTCACGCTGGATGGCAGCACGGCCCTCTGGGGTGTCAGCCATCCCACCCAGTTTGGTATCATCAGCAAACTTGCTGAGGATATACTCTGTCCCCTATGTCCTCATGTCCTTCTTATGTTGGGGACTCCAGAGCTGGATGCAGTATTCCAGGTGGGGTCTCACGAGAGAGGAGTAGAGGGGCAAAATGACCTCCTTTGACCTGCTGGCTACACTTCTTTTGATGCAGCCCAGGATACGGTTGGCCTTCTGCACCGCGATCAATTGCACATTGCTGGCTCATTTCCTCACACATCCCCTCAGGACACAGGGTTCCAACTGTGTTTGCAGAATCTGTTGAAATCCCTAAAAATTAATCAGCTCTTTAAGATGTCCTGAGTCACTCTTTTAGGTCCATTCAATGCTTATGGACTTCTCAGACAGAGGGCAACTTGCTCAAGTAAAGAGATAGGATGGAAAAAGTGCTTTCATGTAGGTAGTGAGAATGAAGGAATAGTCTTGCTGGGATGAGGGTGAGCCAAGATAAACATCTTCTAAAACCAAAGTGAGGAAAATAATTTTAAAAGTGAGGTATGACTATTAGAATCCAACTTAAGACCAGAAAAGTCAAAATGGGAGGAGAGGATGGAAAAAACTCTCTGTGCTATTGTCTGTAGTTGTAAATGAAACAGCTGTTACGTGTGATGATTTGATCGTAATTTGCCCTCTTTCTTTTGCTGGTGACAGCAAGTTAGAGTAATAATGGAGAAAAACAGGGCAGGGGGTATCATCACTACCAATGCAGACTAATCTTTTCATTTTAATCCACAGTACAAGTCAAGCCAGGACTGCAGTGCTACTAGTCTGCTCTAGTCACTCTTTCTCTTTAAGAAATGGAGTGTCCCCATTGAGTGCGCAAATACCAAAAAGGCATCAGAAGAGTGCATGCAAATGGCATTTCTTCATTGCTTCCTGATCACTCTGGAGGATGAAGCAATAAAATGTTTAAGGGCGTGTGAGACCTCCTACTGGGACTTCTGTGTTTCCCCGAACCCAAAAGGCTGCTGACAAAATGAATCTCTGCTAAAGGCATTCCCAATTTCAAATAATCATAGATCTGGCTGAGATCCTTCTTTCTGAACGCTCACATTTTCCTCTTATATGCAGAGCTGCTGAGAGACGGAAACAAAGCAATTTTTAAGGAAAATGTAATACACTTAAAGATGTAAACACACATCTTTGTATTTTGTTCTTGAAATACTGCATTCAGTGGTATAGTTCAATCTACACCGAATAAAACACTCAGCATTCATGGTGGTTTGCACTTTGGACCAAGACTTTACCTTTTTCTTGTTAAATTGAGAGTTTTTGGATTGTCTCTTTCTTCTAGTTTCAAAGACAGGGCCTTCATTTTGCATTTCATGTCTTTAACCCAATTTTATTGAGTGAAAGCATTTCTCAGTATGCTTCTAAGCATGAGGCCAGAATAAGATAATTCATATTTTCACGTTTCCATAATTCAGCAATTACTTATTAGGTGAAGTTGTAATATATGGTAAACCCCACAAATCACAACTGAAATGAGGGCCAAATTTTATGAAACGTGGTGCAAATTTTAAAGCAACCTCTACTTGGAAGGACTTACCATTTTCATGGATAAGAATTAGGAGTTAACTTCTAGAGCTGGTCATCTAGGCTGGGCAGAGGTGAGTGTTGCTGAGGCCCTGAAGTTTTGTGGCAGTGGATTGTCTATGCTCATGCTTCATTTACAAGACAATTCTGGCTGTTCTAAAGGACAGGCTGAGTCCTTATAACTCTGACATGACTTAATTGCTGTTTTAATAACCCCATATTTTTGTATATAGGGACGCTTCTGCAGTGGTTGTGTGGAAGAGGTAAACAATTTTGACCTTTGATTTGTGCAGAGGTCTCTCTGGAGTGAAGTGATATTGCTCTTATGGCATGGTATAGAATTAGAGTATAACAACATTTAGCATTCTCTAACACATGAAACTGTATTTAACATTCAGATACCTTTTATTTTCCTAACAGACTTCATGACACAAAATTAAAATAGCTTTCACAGTAATAGTTTGCCTATTATTATTAATTATTATTTTATATCTTTATTGTTTCACAAAATTCACAATGTCTCACTGCACCACGGCAGACAGTTATACAACCAAAGGTGCTTGCTTATCTGTTTCTTGCATTCTGTTAAATATTTCTTATTCCTTCAGACTGCACTACAAGGACCATTTCACTGTCCCCTTTGGCTTCTGCATCTTGCTTCCAGCGTGAACAGACAGGTAATAACCATTCAGCAGGGCCATTACCTCTTCTAAAGACTATTATCAAAATGGTCATTATACATAATGGAGATTATTACAGGCAGCTTGAGAGATTTTTTAGATACATCTCTACAGTAATAGGTGGCCCTTTTTAGCCTTACACATTGGTGGGAATAATACTAGGGCACAAAACACATGGAAGATGTTGCTTTTTATCAAAACTTTTTTAGCTTTTAATGTATTTCCGGGATTGACTTCTGGATTAAAATAATATTTGTGCAACATCTGTGAACACTACCTGTTGATAAGTATATCAGACTGTAAGCGCAACCATGAAGAATTACAAGTTTAAAAGGTAAGCAAGGTATATTTTCTTCCTAAAAAGCTATGAAGTTATGAGTATAAAAGAAATATTATAATACAGCAGGTTTCCAGGCAGCTATATACTTTACAAAACACTTAGAACCCAATTTTTAAAGAATCTCAACCTGTTCCCCTATGGAAAAAGACACCATATGAAATCACTGCTTGTTCTTTTTATGGTAGCATTTGTCTTCCAGTTGATGATATTTCTTTTTCATTTTAAGTTTGAAATGGAAAATCGTGGCTAATCCAAGGAATATCTCCAGGGGAGTTGAGCCTAAATAATGAAGAGATGTGTCTTTTCACTCTACTTCAGCAACTTTCCCATTCTGTCCACAGCCCTTCTTACAAGAATAATGTTTGCAGCCCTGCTACGGCACTAGTCTGGCACACTGCAAAGAGAAATGCCAAACAAACTACAGTGCATTTACATCTTCAGTTTGGCACAACCAGTTTTGAAGAAATTTTGTCCAGTGGAATGGGCTGGGTGGTGAGGGGGAGGAGGTGATGATCTTTATTCCAGTTTATTCACGACTCTCATCCAGAGGAGACCGGTGTTATTTATACACATCCTTTGAAATTTTCTGTGTTAGGAGACACAGCTCCAGTGTGCCAGATTTACTGGTAACTGTGTCTCTCTTCCTTTCAATTCTACCCTGTGTTCAAATCATGGTTCAAAACAACCCTCTCCTAATAAGAGCTGAGTGGATACGGGATTATTATGAGTATTTTCCTTGTCCTGATTATCCCCGCTACATGTTGATTATATACCTTTCTTCTTAAAGAACATTCGGTCTTTCTTTTGGGATATATGCTCTGCCTACTCTGCTTCCAATAATGGCACTTATCATTTGAAGGAAATCAGAAATGGACTCCTTACCTGGCCTTTTATTTTCCTTCCTCTGCCACGTAGTTCATTCATCTCCTTTTTTCATTTTTGTTGCAGCTATACGGGTATCTCCCAAACACATTGTATTTCTCATCACACAGCTCTTGCTGAAGTGATTGCATCCTTCTCTAAGTCACACCCTCTCTTTCTGACACGGCCCTGGCTAACAGGAGAGCAGTGACCTTTGAAATGTGTGCGAACAGACAGTGTAGGAGGAACTCAGGCAGTAACAACTGCAACCAAAAGGTGATCAGAAGAGAGATTCTGCCCTGAAATACGTTTTCCAGAATCCTGCTCAGTGATGGAGGCATTTTTTAACCCCTGCAGAGCTCTTTAATCCCAATCCATTATCCTCCAGTAGCCTTTCATAGTCAGACAATTAGGAGAATCTAGATGTGTGCGAGGCTTGCAGAGGGGCAGAGACAAGAACACCTGACACAACTTTTACTTTTGTGGCTTGTGCAATGCACGTGAATATGAACAGGACCCTACTGAGCAATGACAACATCTATGCCGTCCCGTGGCTTGCCTGTTACAGAAAGGCTCTTAAGCATTCCCATCCTCTGGTTTTCAACAGTTCTTCCTGTCTCTGCTCAGCTGTCCTGCAGACATCAAACACATGACTATTGTTGTAAATCCAGCCCTCAGGGCCTCCAGAGTGCAAACGTCCAGGAGCTCAAGTCTTTTTCTGTATTAAAATCTCACCATTTGTGACATCAAACCATCTGTTACCCAGGACTTTTGATGTTAATAAGTTACTGTGCCGAGTGACAGCGATTGACCAAAAAGAGCTGTTTGGCTCAAAACACCACTGGAAAAAGAAGTCTGGAGATAAATTTAATCAGAAAACATTTCTGCTTTGGGACTGGTTGCTTTAAATCATCTGAATCCGTGATTCCCCAGACAAGATGATAGCATGTGCCAAGAATAATGTTTCAACCACATAATGTTATTATTGGTTGTGAATTTATACACCACCGCCCCCCCACCCCCTAGTATATGTAGGTGTCAGATATGACAGATTTTGGACTTCATTCATAACTAGCAGTGAGGAACTCTCCCTGCAAGAGAGCAATGGCGTAAAACTTTGTAAAATTCTACTGGGCTCTCTCTGAGACCTGTTCATTCCTCTACAGGGAAGTAAGTTGCTGTGGCAGCTTGGAAGTCTTACACGCGCGCTGTCATGCAACACCTTTCATCATTAACAAGGACTTGGTCCAGGTCTGTGATTTCTGTCAAGTGAAAAAAATAATTGTCAACAATTAATAATACCTTTATTTCACAATTTTATTTAATTAATAATACCTTTAATTCATAATAATTTAGGTTAGCCGAGAGGCATTGCCACACTTAAAATCACAGAAAAGCCAGAAACCAGTCGTGTTACAGTTATATACCTTCTTTGCCTCATTTGCAGCAGCAAAATGAGTGGGTGGAACAGGGGCAGTAATAGGAGCTTTCTTGATAACTTTAACATTAGTGAGACCTTTTTCCCGTTGCCAGAGCCTCTGAGGGATTTGACTGCATGAAATCCAGGAATTGTCACTTCACTTAACCAGTGGCTTGTAGATTATTTGAAAGAGAGAAATGAAATGTGCGGTGGGAGGGGAATTTAAATAGAAATAAAATTCTTATTTTTTTGAATCTTACCTATTCAATCAATTTGCCAGTTTGGGTCTACAGGAAAAAAAGCATTTAACTGGCTGGACAGCCAAGCCTCGCTGCCCTTTACACAGCAGTTAAGTTAGGAGCTGTAAATGCTTAGCAGTATGTGAATTAGTTTGCTAGTTTGCAGCATCCTTTGACTCTGATGGAAAAAAAAAAGGGGGGGGGGGGGGGGGGGGAGAGAGAGATGGAGAAAGCCTGCCAGCTATTTGTGAAGTAAATGTTCCCATTTCTTTTAAAATACAATAGCGAGTGTAATTTTGTCACATGCATCTGTTGCTATCACCTCTCACTTTGTGCTGAAGTGCTCACCAGAGCATTTACAGAAGTGATTCTTCCTCCCACCCCTGACATCTGCCACCGAAAATGCTGCATTATTCATCAGCGTGCTAATGGCAGGTGATGAGATCTTTTCACGCTACATCCCTCTCAGTAGGTGTTTATTACTCTGTTCACCAGCAGCCCTGCTATTACTGCGGGGCCAGAAGAACTCTACATACTCGCTTGACAGGTAATGGGAAACGTGCTCTGCTCACTTGGCTCACAAGTGCACATGAAGGTTATTACTAGGGCAGCTGCAATATCGTGGGTGCAAAGAAGACGGTCACTTTAAGTGAACAGCTTAATTCTGGAAATCCATACAAATCATGTCAGCACCGTGATAATCCATCTTCTTTACCTTCTATCATTTCAGCAGTCATCACACTGTAATAATTTTCTCCTGGTTCACCTGTGGTCTCTATGAATAACAGAGTGGGGGGAAAAAAAAAAGAAGGAAAAGAAGATGAGTTTGGCTTAGTGTCTGATGATCACACTGGTGAGGAATTTATCTCTGTCTAGTAAGCAAGATGCTGTCTTGTGTGTGTGTGTACGGGCGCGCACGCGTGTGTGTGCCCGTGAATGTTTGCATCTCGAGGAGGGGACCACCTTGCAGCCAGCGCTGAATGCGTGTGTTTAATTTTAAAAAACAGCTTGATAAGAAAGGCAAATCTCTGCTGATTTATTTGAAGCCTTGTGACAAAAATTACGGAACATAAACATGCCAGAGCACAGGCGAAATTGAAGGAGGAGAAATTATTTTTACTCCAGAGAACTCAGTTCACTAACAAGCCTTCTCTAGTTGTCTTCCTTCTAGCTTTCTCGCTTAGACACATTACACCATCCTGAGCAATCCATAAAAAACCTCACCCCACACCAGGAATAGGCAGACTTTTTTATAATTTAAAGATGCAGCCTCAATTTCACGTAAAAGGTAGAACTTTCCGAGCCTAATGCTTCCTTTTCAAAAAGAAAATGTGTGCTGGGTCTGCAGAAATCTCTCGAGTCCCTTGAAATGAATGATGTGGTAAGGCACTGTGTTTTTTGAAATGTATCCTCCCAAAAATGAAAGCTAGGGAGATTTTGAGACAAGCAAAATTGGCTGCAGTTTTCTACGTGCTACAACTGCTGAACTGCACCTGTTTCCCCACTAGTACAGCCTACAATAATTAAACAAAACCTGAACTGGTAAAGAATGAAATTTTTCTTCTCATCAGACTTTTGTCCTTAAACTCCCGTTTCTTATTTTTATGTAGTAACTGCAGGGTCATTTGTTATGCCTATCAGAGGAAAAAAGCATTTTAGCTGGGGGAAATAAAGGTAAAGGAAAAAAAACAAACCATTTCAGGTATCTATTTAGTTTTCCATCCCTCTGTTTTTGGCAAGTACATTCATTTTTACCTGTTGAGCTTCTCTGTCAGTCCAACCTATAAACTTTTAGGTGGGTGCTACAGGCTAACATATGCACTATTTGCAAATTAAAAAGTACCACAATCCAGAGGTGGAAAGGAAAACAGACCCCCATGGCAAGACTTGTCAGAGCCGTTAATAATTACCTACACAAGTAACTGGGATGTGGGGAGAATAGACTGGTGTCAGGACAGGGAAAATCTCCCGTGGGGGCATTTTCTTGCACCTGCGAGCGAGGGGTGCTTTGTGCTGGGGAGGGGGGGTGATGGGTGGCTGGGTGTGTTTGTGGAGTTACAGCTGCAAAGTGTTAATCCTCGCCTGGGGTTTAGGCAGGGAAAACAGAAGCAACTCTGGAAACGCAAAGCATTTTCTGGGGAAATAATTAGTCTGCCTTATTTACTAAAATGTTTATTTCACTCAGGGATCGCTCCGCACTCCAGTGGTAGTAAAAACATAAGCTGCGGCTTATTACTGGCTGTAATTTCTCTGTTTCAGTATATGAATTTATTCCAATATAGGTTTAGCTGAAGGGTTTAGTAAGACAGTGACAGACAGAGTAAGGAAGAGATATAATTCTTCTAAGATTTAATAGGAATTCAGTTCACAACATCATGACAAAGCGGATGTATTTGCTATAATTGGAAATTATTAATTTCTTTGATTTTTGTATGACCAAAATGCCATCAAAAGAAATTTCTATGTGCAAGCAAAAGACAACATCTCATGGCTTGCTGTTGCTAAACATATGTCATTTATGGTGATGTCAGCATCGCCATTGAAATGTAATTGTGTGGTAAAAATGTAAGTCCTTGCTTTGGGCCCAGCAGGTGTTCAAGTGGAATTACATTTAGGAAATCACTCCACTTACCTTTGGTATTAATAAAAACCTTTGATATTAATAAAAAACTACATTTTGGAAATCACTCTGCTTACCTCTGATATTAATGAAAACCCAGTAAAGTTTGTGCTAGAAACACATCTAGATTGCATAATGCTGAAGTTGAGAAGGAAGTAATGACCTTCTCCTTACCCCATCTTCCTCTTCAAAGTTGCAAAACAACAATTTGGACATGTGAAAGCACTCTGGTGGTATTCTCTAGGCACATATAAATTTTTAAGTCTACCAACAGAGATAAGAAGTGAGTAGGACAGCAAAAGGTAAAGAAAACTCTAAAATAATCAATATTAATGTTATTGTGTTATTGACCAAAAAGAAAAAGTGACCTACAAAAATCTATGAGAATCCACATGGAGAAAAATGTGTTTCTAATTAATATCAACTTCCATTCCATTTCTACAAGGAAGGGATTGCAGAATCTTGTATCCAGTCTGCTGAATATTACATCCAAGAGCACAGGGGAAAGTTTGTCAAGAGTATTGTAAAACACACAGTGAAAATAATAGAAGAAAGATGAGAGAGTTTCTTTCATATACAAGTTCTTAACTTGAGGTAGCAGAGTTCAGCATATTAATTTGGACTCGTTTCAGAGGAAGGAAGCAGCCAATGTAGTCATGCAGCTGAACCAGTCTTCTGACTATCTCTCTGTCACCAATGGTTAGGTGAAGAGGGTATATAACCTCTTCCTATTAGTTGGAGTGGAAACATTCCCTTTCCAGTGATCTAACAGAAATTTTTAAGAAAGTTGTTTTCTACTTGCATGGTAACTATTAACTGGCTAAAGAAATTTCTCACTGAAATTTTAAGGAAAATTTTGTCTTTATTATGATGCACAAAGAATAAAAATCTCAAAATTTGATATTTTTGGTGATGGAACACTTCGGGTTTTGGTTTAATTTTTTTTTTTTTTTTCAAATTACATGTTTTTTATTTTAAACTAATGCTCCAAAGGTAGAATGTAATGTGTTGATGTTGCCAAACAATATCCTTTTCCACCAAAACCATACATTTTTCTTAATTTCATAAGAAATTTTGAGTTTTCTTGGGTTCATTCTTTTTTTCAGAAACCCAAGAACTACCAGACATTTCAATGAAACTGGGAATTTCATTGTTTCTCATCTTGACTGTTAAGTTGCACTTGCCCATGGCCAGTGGCATGTAATCAGGAACAGTTTTTACCTTTAAAAAAACATTCCTTATTGCCTTGACATCTGAATGTTGCTATGGTCCATGTTGACCGTCACTATAGACTACAGAAGCCACCAAAATATTCACAGTTGTTGTTGGGCTAACTATAGTTTGGGTGGCCATTTGAATTGCTCAGAGTTGCTGTAACTTGTGATTTCACCTGTTCGCTTTCTCCAGCTGTGCTTGTTGCATGAAGCCGTGTGTGCAGGGTAAACCTAAACAAATGGTGTTTTCCCAGCAATTCTTTACCCTTATATACATTTTTGTATAACAACAGATTATACAGAAAGTCAATTCTTTTAGAAACAGAAAGTGATTTTGGAGAGACCTAGTTGATCACAGAGTGATGACATGACTTCCAAGGACTCCGAAGACGAAGGAATGACTGCGAGCACAGAACGATGAAAACAGAAAACTACTCACACAGGAAAATCCCTGTTCCCTGGGCAGCAGAACTAATTTCATGCAGGACAGCTGAACTCCAAGTTTGGAGGAGGAAGACTAGTGTATCTCACAAGATCTAATGCAGTATTTCCTTTTAGCTTTACCTATTGGATATCCAGGTTTTCCCTGTTTTATAATGGCTTATGGACTGTTGCACAGCCATGGCAACTAACCATTTTTTTTTTAGAAGCTGCTAATTATGTAAAGGGAGAATTGAATACATGAAATGAACTATGTAGTTAATAAGCTGGGGACTTAGTTGTTGTCAGGTGTGAGTTACACACAGAATTTTGAAAAAGAGGTCTTTTTGGATTTGGGTTAGTTGTGCTTTTTTACATTCGTGGCTTGTTTGATGTGAGTTATTAAAATGTGTGTTTTTTTTTTTTTTCTGGAAAACAAACCCTTCTCTTCAAACTAACTCTGAAACTGGATTTTTTTGGGTTGAGATAAATGACAGCGATGCTGATGGCACTGCTCTGGAGGAAAGAGAGCAGCTTTCTCTGTGGCATTGATCCATACGCTGGCTGTCATGTTTGCCTTGCCCTGATGTCCTCGGGAGGATGGAGGTACTCTCTTCCTTGGAATGGCAGTCAGGCAAGTTGTCGAAAGATGACAGTCAATAACCATCCACCCTAGATTAAAAAAAAGAAGTTGTTACGGACTATCTGTGAAAGGAAAACAATGTTTTCTCATGAGGTACTGTCCACCTTGCGTAGATGCGATGCAACATCTGTGCACTTAACTTACATCCCTACACCTAAGTTGTCTTAATAAATGACCTTGCTCCTTTCTTAGTCTGTTAACACTGAAAGGCAAGTCTTTTGAAGTGTTTTCTGAGGAAACATACTGACAGTCTAAAGATCAGCACAGTTGACTGCTTCTGTACATCTTTATCTGTAGTTAAATGGTTAATTTTTTTCACCCAGAGCACTTAACTATATATTTCTTTCCCTCTTTTTACGATCTAATTACTGTACACCAAACATTGCATATGTACAGGGACAAGCTACTATTACATTCATTTTCTTTTTAGTGATAGTAGTACAAAATATATCGGTTAATCCTGAAGCCTAAGTATGGTTTCAACCTGTGATATTTCTGTATGCACCTAGCTTTACCTGTATCATAACAAGCTCTGCTACATGGGTGGAAGGTGTCACAGTTCACAATATTTAGCACAGGTATCACGCTTCGATAGGGTAGGGCCTTTCTGTTTCTCAGTCTGATTCCTCCAAAGGGAAGGCTTTAAGGCCTGGATGCAGTGTAGAATGCAAACAATCCTGTAGACTTTGGCCTGCAACTAAAAACATATTCTTCTGATTTCTTCCTGGACCAAAAAACATTTCCTCATCACATCTGATGACAGCTATCTTATATCTAGTACTCTAAAAAAAGGAACCATGAGAAAAGAAGTATTTTCTTAAATTCCTCTTTTTGTCCATATTTCTTCTTATATTTTTGTGGTTTTTTTTTTTTTTTTTTTATTATTCTTCTTAAACTTTTTTCTGTGATGAGTAAAAGCTCTGGAGGAGCAGGCTCAAAGTGGCTGTCAAGCAGGTTTTTTTCCCAAAGTAAAAGGTGCTGACAGACAAAAGAACTATGTCATGAAAAATTTATAACCAAATTTCCCACAACAGTAAAGGGGCAAAACCACCTCACATATTAAATGCCAAATCTTCATGCATATCTGCTCCAGTGCTGATTCAATGGCAAAATAACTTTCAAAATGTTTTATGGTCCAAAGCAGCTATAAAGTAGCTACACTTGTCATTTTAGTAGACTAAAATCAGAATTATACTAATATTCAGTGGGGTGACAGCAATATATTATCTTGTCAAGCAGGAGATCTCAGTTTGCAGGAATACATTGTAGGTTAGAGAGAGGAGCTGTATGAAGGATGCATTTAATTACATAAATAATAATAACAGTAATGATAAACTATAAAAGTAGTTTTACACACTAGAATATATATAATAATATGTGGATATACATATTTATACTCATATAAGAATATATATAAGGTTTCTGGCAAATACCACTGCATATTCTAAGCTAATGTCTCATCTTTTACATACCTTATGGCTCTTATTTGTATAAATGTATTTTTCAGATTAAAATAAACCGTAAAATACTTTTCAAATTAAAATAAGCTATAAACTGATGGGCTCAGCATTTGACCCAACATAGAAGGATAAGACTTTGGATGTGCTCGTTGATCTTATGTGGAGCATGAGTCATTAATGTGATATGTCAGTGAAAAACAGCTAATCTGATTTAGGATATATCAAACAAGATATTTTCAGTAAAAGTAGAAGTGGTATTAATGCTAGGGTACAAAGTACTGCTGACACCAGTCACCATGCCCAATTCTTGTTACTCAAATTGGAATGGGTACAGAAGAGGGCAACGGAGAAATTCAGGAAACAGTAGACATATCATGTCAGAGAACCCTAGACAAATTTCGGTTGGTGGACCAAGAAAAAAATGATTGTCATATTTAGAATCATTACTGTATTACCCCTCTAAGAAAATCCTTTTTAATGGAGATTACTGCTGGCCCATAAGACATAAGGAATGTAGCAAATAAAGGGCTGCAAATTTGCATATTTCCCACCATAAAAACCCTAAGATTTTAGAATAGCTTTGGCATGGGGAAATACACAAATCCTTTGGGGAAAATATCAAATCCTTCAGCTTGTCTTGGTAGAGTTCAGTAAATATGTAGAGGGACTTTATGGTGGGATTTCTTGTGTGATCTATCAAGCTTTCTCTAGATCCAGCTTCTTGTGGGTGATTTAAAAAAAGGATGTAAAAGAAGTCAGGTAATTTAACTGTCACTGGATTATTCCAAAACAGTCTGTGCTTCTAGTTGCAACAGCTTCCTAAATTTTGATGACTGTTTGACTAACCTTTTCAGTATGTACAAAAACTTAAGGTTCACATCAATGACAACCAAAAAAGATTTTTAAGATAAGAAATGCATAAGTATTCTTTCAAACAATAACAAGTTATAACACTGGGTGCTTGTGTTCATGTCATGGCTTAAAGAAACTAGATGTATGTAAACAACAAAATAACTATTTGAAAGTCTTGATTCTGTAAGCATTTGTACAAATTCTTTCAGTAAGCTTGCAGATGCTGGATTTTTTTTCCCTGTGATTTAATTATTGCAAATTACGTAGACATTAATATTTTTGAATTACCCTCAAAAAAGAATGGTTTTAGAGAAAAATGTTCAGTTTTAGTATTTAATTTAAAAGATTTATTTAGCTTACAATAACAAAAGTTAAAATCAGTAATGAAAGTCTTTTTGCAATAAAAATTCTGTCAGCTCTAACACATAAAAAAATGCCACCACTCTGTCTAATCATTATTTTTTCTCTGTTTTTTAAAGAAAATTTTCAACATTGATGTATTGTTGCAGAAGACTTTATATGATAAGTAAGAATATTTTCTAGCAGGAAAATATTCCCTTGGTAAAAATTCCTCCAGCTTTAAAAGTGCTTTAACAGACTAAGGAAGAGCAACCGTGAAATGATTACATACAAAATTCTGTCAACTGTGCTAGCTAAACACATCCCCCCCTTCCCAAAAAAGTAGAGAAAAATACCTGATCCTAATCTCTTCCAGATATTTAAACCTCAGATCTTATTTATAATAAGTTGTAGGTAACGAGAGGAAAGGATGGTCTTAAGTTTAGATTATCCCTTCAACAGGACTATTAAGCACTAATTGCTGCATGTGATATTAGGTTTTAAGCAGGAAGCAGCAATCTTATTGAAGATTTCTAGCCCTTTATGTAACATGACAAGGGAATATTAAAACTTTCTAAAACTGCTTGGTTCCTTCTTGCCTTCATTTGATTGTATGTATCTTCTTCTGCGAATTATCCCAAAGGAAGGCACATACATTTTATGTTTCCTGTCTTTAGATTATAAAGCTACTCTTCTTGTTCTTAGGATGTAGTAGTATGCAAAATATATTCAATGTTTGATAGAATATGGTAGAGTCATTCCCTCTAAAACAGAAAATAAAATCCAAGAGACAATCCTCTCATAAAGTAAAAAAAAAAACAAAACAAAACCCAAACCAAAATAAAGCAGGGAACAAATGGATGCATTTTTATTTGTACATGTGAATCTACTTACTTATACATCCATAACATAGTCCCAGATGCCCTGTCTACTCATTAGCTCATGGTTTCTTGTAGTTATCGTAACAGCTGGGTTTCTTTAGGACATATTGAATTTTGAAGTGGCCACTGGCTTTGCTGCTCAGCTAACAAGGGCATTTCATGCAAAGAAGAGGACTGGACAATAGCATAGTTAGGCTTACAGAAGAACAACATCAGCATATTAAGTGTAACTATTCTGTGGAAAGGGTACAACAATTATGTTTATTTAATAGAAAACTTACCATACTGTTCACATAGATAGTTGTGCTGTTTTGAAATCAAAAATCTTTGAACTTGCAAGTTTGAAGACTGAAGGTTGGTTAGAGTCTCCTTGAGGGAACAAAAGGTTTTTGGTCTATTGCTGGACAACGCTCTACATTCAAGTAAAATTGAAAATAGGTTAAGGTGTCTTTATATGCAAACATCTCCTATTGATTTAAAAATCCAGTCTGGCAAAATACGGAGTAGATATTTAAAATGTGCATAGTGCATGAAATTACCTCACATTATGGGTAATGCATGCCTTGTAGCAATTATGTCACTTATGCTTACACTAATTAAGTGTTGATGTGTGAGCACTAAGTTGCAATGATGTTGTTAACTAATGTACATAAATATTCCCTTTAAACTGTAATTGCACTCTGCCATAACTTAAAAGAAGATATGCTTAACTGGAAGTATACAGTTCTGTTACCTTAAGGAACAGATTACAAACTTCAGACTGTCAGTAAATACAATGCTTGAGTTCTATGTTTTAACTTAAGGGGGGAAAAAAACCTTTTGTCATGGAGCTTACAATATACAATCCTGTCAGAAAAATTTACATATTACCCATTTAGAAGGGCAGCAGCAATGTGCAGGGTAAAGCCCCACAAGGGCTAAATATCCCAAACCTGAAGGATGCAGTGTGTCTTAATCCACAATTTATTTGCAGTAGACATTAACTGCATTGCCTTTCTGTCATAAGAACAGAGTTGATCTTGGGAAAATTTGTAGTGTTGTACCCATTTGGTGAACACAAGATTTATGACAGCCTAAATGTAATGTTGTTTTGCTTTTAACACTAGAAATCCAGTCTCTGTTTTAAAACTGAGGCAGAGGAAGATTCAGAAGTGTGTGTTGTCCAGAATTCTCTTTTTAAGAAGTGCAGCTACAGTGCCATGAAACCGCAGAGCAATACTGTACTAGGAGACACATCTCAGGTCACTGCAAGACTGATAATATCCAGTTTTGGAAAACAATTGGGTAATTTTTTTAAAAAATATGCCTTTGTGAGCTAAGAAGAAAAGGAGTACCAGTGCTTTTTATTGTGTATGCAACAACATGTATTGACTTGCACTAAGAAGAAAATGAGCAGAGAAAACAATGCTTTAACAATTCTAGACAGTGCCAGCTGGGGCGATGACTGCTATCCAATAAACCTCAATTATATTGAGAAAACCAATACTGTTTGGGAGAAAAAACAAGATGTTTATATGTTAAGTGCTGGGAAGGATGTGAAATTCAGCCTCTGTCTTCAGTAAAAGATTGGGCTTGTTCTCCTTCCATCCAGGAAAATTTTTCAATTAGTTACTGCCTCTCACAGTATCCTTCCGGACAAAATGTCCAACACCAGCTAGACAAGTCCATAGTATGTTGGGTGAAGAACTGGATGGTGAGTGGGGATCAAAGGGTTATAGTAAATGGGGTTACATCAGTCTGGTGGCAGTCACCAGTGAGGTTCCCTGGAGCTCAGTTTTAGGGCCAGTGCCCTTTAATGTTTTTTATTAATGATCTGGATGCGGGAATTGAATGTACATTAAGCAAGGTTGCTGATGATAATAAACTAGGAGGAGCTGTGGACTCCCTCAAGGGTAGGGAGGCCTTACAGAGAGATCTGGATAGACTAGAGAGCTAACCAGCCATTTAACCAACCATTTAACAAGACTGAGTGCAGGATTCTCCACCTGGGATGGGGTAATCCTGATTTTACATACAAACTAGTGGACGAGAGGTTGGAGACCAGCCCTGCAGAAAGATCTGTGTTGATGGCAAGATGAATATGAGTCAATAGTGCACCCAGGCAGCCAAAAGGGCCAACTGTGTCCCGGGGTGCATCAGATACAGCATAGCTAGCTGGTCAAGGGAAGTGATTGTCCCACTCTACACTGCACTGGGGCAGCACAGTACTGTGTGCAGTTTTGGCCCCCTCAATACAAGAGGGACATCAAACTATTAGAGTATATCCAGAGGAAGACAACAAAGATGGTGAAAGGCCTCGAGGGCAGGACTTACAAGGACCAGCTGAAGTCACTTGATTTATTCAGCTTGAAGAAGAGAAGGTTGAGGGGTGACCTCATTGCAGTCTACAGCTTCCTCAACAGGGGCAGCAGAGAAGGAGGTTCTCATCTCTCTCTGGTGACCAGCAATAGGACATGAGGAAATGGAATGAAGGTGTGTCAGGGGAAGTTCAGGTTGGACAACAGGAAAATGATGAGAGGGTGGTGAGTTACTGGAAGAGGCTGCCCAGGGAAGTGGTCACAGCACCAAGCCTGTCAGAGTTCAAGGAGTGTCTGGATGATGTTCTTAGTCATATGGTTTAGTTTTAGGTAGTTCTGTAAGGAGCAGGGAGTTGGACTTGATGATTCTTATGGGTGCCTTCCAGCTTGAGATATTCTATGATTCTGTGTCTCTGTGATTCTATGATTAGGAAGACAGTTGTCCTACAACTAGAACTAAGTGTTTTCCTGCATTTGTGATAGGTAGCCAACACCAAAATTCTGATAAAACCTCATAGGTTTTGACTGAAGTTACAAGACTGGTTTTAGAAATTCACGATGGACTGTCAGAAGAAAAAAGAGCATGAAAAAGAGCGGGCATAAAACTTTTTCAGTCTAACAATGGCTGTTTACCACAATGCAGCTTCATTGCAACCTTCAAAAGACTTTTTTTTTTTTCCAGTGCAAAGAGGAAGAAAAAAAATTGGAAACTTTGAAAGTTGTCATCAACTAAGATTGTTGTCCTCTAGCCAGCTGTAATAGTAACAGAGAATAGCACCAAAAGTATTGCCTTCCCTCCAAAACCAGAGAATATGAAATAGAATGACTCAGCCTCAGAAGAGGCTCAGAAGAGGCTAACTGACGCTGTTTAGAACGCAGTTATACATAAAAACCTTCAACAGTTGCATGATCAAATGTATTAGTTCAGTTAAGTGTATCCATAAGATAGATATGTTGACAGAGGACAATACATGGACTCCTTGAACCTGCAAAGTTGTTATGTACACAGCAGATAAAACACTGAAGTCAAGAGACAAGCCAGTGCAAGTCTTAAATCCATCAGGGATATCATGTCCCCAGTGGCTTGTGGGAATATGTTTCAAAGCTCATAGTAGATGCATAACAACTAAAAGCCTGTTCTCCCAGGAATTTAAAGCTGCTGAGAGAGATGCTTGGAGAACCAGAAAGAACAAAAAATCTGTTTTACCAAGAGAAACAATGTTACCACACATACAGTACATAAATTACTTGAAAGTATTATCATAATTCACAATAAGAAAATCTTGAAGGCTTTAAAAAGAAGCAGATAGAACTTAAAGTACTCATGCTGTTTCAATCTACATTAGCCAGGTTTCTGTTCTGGTCCAGAAAATGAGCCTTTGAACTTGCTGAGTTTATCAAGCCTAGGTAATTGCCTCTAATATCGTTGACAAAATATAACACTGGACATATTTTAAGAACAACCAACCAATCTAAAAAATGCACCCAATCTTTACCAAGAAAGTCAACATAGACTTTCTGCAGTCTGAGCTTTGATGAATCATCACATTCAGTCCTTATTTTTCCAGCCTGCTTCACCTATCTCTAACAGCAGATTTACCCATGGTGGAAAGCTCAAATATTCCAATAGATTGTGAATATTTGCAATAACTTGAAAATGTATTAAGAGAAAATCTCTTTTCTGGTGGGAAGAGAGCAGCCAACACAGGACAGAACGAATCTGGGAATCCACAGGGAAGAAACTTCATGATGCAATATACCGCTGCTCCAAACAAACGAGCACCCTGACCTGCAGCTCAGTGCAATATTGTCTGTGATGAGCATGAGCACAGCACTAAACTGCAAGGCTTCACTCCTTGATGACTGAATAATCCTTGTTGTATGTTATCTTGATCTGGTCAACTAATAATGTTGTTTTACTGCTGGGGTAGAATTTGTCTTGACTCTTACTTCTGGACGTTCTCAGAAGACGTGGAGAAGGCAGCTGGGCCCTCAGAATGTTTTTCTTCCAGAACATGCCTGCATGTGGCCTAGATGTGAACTACATAAAAAGCAGACTAGCAAAAGACAAGAAAAAAAATGTAAAATGTCTGCTCATGGTGAGGAGTGGTCTGCATCACCTCTGTATCAGTGCAGAGAATCATTTTCAGAGGCCTAACTGTTCTGCAGAGGAGGAGCAGGCCATAGTACTCCTCTTCATGGAGTAAGCTACTCGTGTTCACAGAACAACTTATTCTCTGGCTTCTTTGGCTAGAAAAGGGTAGAGTAGAGCCATGGCTAAACCTGCTTTTTCCCCCACCTTTGCTTAACTGTTGCATGTTAATCCTCACATACAAAAGGTTTGCATGGGAAGAAGCTGTCAAATACGGGCTATCACAGAATCATAAAATAATAGAGTATCTCCAGCTGGAAGGGACCTATAAGGATCATTGAGCCCAATTCCCTGCTCCTCGTAGGACTACCTAAAACTAAATCATGTGACTAAGAGTGTCGTCCAGATGCTCCATGATTCAGCTCAAATTTAGTCATCTCCTTATGAAAGCAAATTTCTTTCAAAATAATCAAAATAATTAAAACTTCATTTTAAAGATAGGGACACTGAGAATGGGTCAATTCATGCAAAAGCAGAAGCTGATCGAAGCTAGCTGTCTAAGTTAGAGCTAATGTTTTGCAAACCTGCCAGGCATGAATGATTGATGTATTTCTGTAGTATCATGTATCTGGTTTCCACTGTAATCAAATGTGAGTGCTAGAATGTCTACTGCTGTTAGTGGTGTATCTCGTGTCACAGCAGACGCCATGAAAAGATGACTCAACTCATGAAGCTGTCCTTGGTGCTACCAAATGCATGAAGCACAAATTGCAAAAAGCTGACCACTTTCTCTGCCCCTGCCAAATAGTCTTGTCCAGCATAATGACATTTCGGTTCAGACTCTGTAACGTCATGTAACCTGGACTGGTTGGATTGGGAGCATTCCTATGAGTGCTGTGTGGGCTTGTCATTGGACTTTTGGTCCTGAGGTGACTTGAAGCCATTTCTTAGGCTGCTTGCCAAATCTCCTGGGGTCACCCTTCAGCCAACCAGGTACCAGAGTGGCCCTAGAGCAAGGGAAGCTTCAGGCTATTTCAGACCCTTTCAGTGCCTTGGATCTCTGCTTCTCTGGCTGCTTCTCTAGGCTGTCCGTTAGGAGGGAGAAGGTCCTTAATATCATCTATTCCCACCAAACTCAGCTGGCATTCTCACACCTTCTGTTGCAAGACAATTCACTCTAAAGGAGGGAGACTGAAGCCATAGATTTTAGCAATACAATGGGAATCTCGAGTGCCTCCTGGGTTTCAGAAGCCACCAGCTCACTGCCAGACAGGTACTGCCTTGTACACAAGGTATATATTTTGCAAATGTGTAAGAATACTTATATTGTATACAGATCTTTGTTATGCATTTCATAAACCAGATATTTGGATTCTGTTGTACTTACCAGGCTCCTTCATGCTATGTATGCTGTGCAAAGAGCAAGAAACACAAACATGCATTTTGCTTCTTATTTTGGAGTTATCTGCTTCTCTTTCACACTGGTTTGGGCCAATAAAGGAAAAATCAAGTTAGTTTTTAATTCAGATGTTTTTTTCCCTTTACTTCCTTATCCGTTCCAAAGACTTAAGTGAGTGTTTAGATATGAAGTAATGGAAGAAGTAAAGGTCTGTCATGTTGGGATAAGGTATTAAGTAAGCCTCTGCAAACTCAGCAAGATCCAAGGTCACAAGACATTGCCTCTAAACAGGCAGTGGTCGTCAATAAAGAATTTAGTAGCAGCTGGCAAAAGACATTTGAGATGGTATACGGTGATTTTGAATGACAAAGAGCTATCTTTGAAAATTTCTAACCATTGAAAGTTTCAGAAATTAGAAAACAGTAAATATTGAAGTGCCATGAAGCAGTGGGCAAAGCATCCTTCACTGATTCCAGAGAAAAGCAACGGGAAGGATGTTCGTGGTTACAGGATAAGATGGCTTTTCTGATATAGCTACATGTAGGCCACTCAGGTATGTATTGATTAGATGTCTTTTTCACTATTTCAGTAAGAATTCAATTACAGCCTGAAAACAAGTATTAGAAACTCCAGCCCCAAAGAAAATTTTGGGGTAGTGTGGAGGAAGAAAAATTATATACTTAGACCAGAAATTTCTTCTTATTCATATTGGCCGTTCTCACAATTCTGTAACCGCTGCATTATTTATTTTTTTTTCTGTTTCCTGGAGAGCTTTTATTTTATATGTGGAAGTGGTTTGTAATTTCATTTTGGAGAAGGCATTCTTGTCATTTTTTCTTCCTTGTAGTTATCAAGGTGAGACATAGTAAACTAACCAGCACCTTTGTGACCTCTTGGTGTTGGACTTCTTCGGGAAAGGGTTAAATAGTCTGGCCAGATCATATCGCAATTTCTGTTTTCTGTTCTGTATGTGACACCTCTGCTTTCTCTTCTGAGCAAGTGTATAACAACATTCTCTTTTCAGCTTGTTGTGTTGGATTACAACAGCGTAACAACAGCAATATTCCACGCAAACTTTAAAGACTCTCAATCTGCTTTGTTTTCTCTCACTCTTTTCCTCACTTCTCCATCTCTTTCTTTGCTCAGAAAGGGTATGGATGAGTTTTGAGGGGTCATACAGGCAGATCCAGTAATGCCAATGAAGAGTCAGCCAGATTTCCTTAGCTGTTATCACCAGCAAAAGCATGACATCTGAAAAAACTTGCCATAGATTGTCAGAGTGTTGGTAGTCTAGTAGCTGGAGAAATTACCATCTTGGGCAGAAAATCAAGTTAATCACTGTCTAAAATGAAAATAAAATTTTATTTTACTTAGCCATTAAAAGGAACTTCAGATAACTTCTTAGTTAGTGAGCAGAATTTTAAACACTGAACGCCAAAACCTGAGAGTTCATGAGGCTTTTGGGTAAAATACAAAGGACTCATCTCTCAAAGGTATGCCAGGAGAATTTGAGGTCAAACTTCTGCTTGGCTGTGGCATCAGGATGCAGTTCCTGACTTCACTGAAGGCAAAGCTCACCTTTGATTTACAAGGAATCAAAAATCTACTCCACTTTCCTGCAGTGATGAAGAACTATTTGTGAAATACCTGGTTACTTCTTCACCTAATTGGTCACTGGACACAGTTGCTGTTCAATACTCTGTAGAAAAAAAAGTCTGGGTCAAAGAAAAGGTATGGCACCAGGGATAGGTACAGTGTCACATCCTTTTGTCATCTCCTTCCTTAAAAGATTGGGGGCTGTAAAATCACAACGTTTTTGTGCCTTTCTTGTGTTTCTCTTAATTAGAAATACAAAGTAAAGTGGTGAATTCTTTGCTGTACTTTCAGAAGAGGCTCTATCTATGCTGTCTTTTTCTTTTGTTGTAGTCTTGGCTGTCTTTTCCCCCTGAAGGTATTTATTTTAATATTCTGCTTTGTGGCTTTTATCATTCATTCTTTTTGACATAAAACTATGCTCAGCTGACATGAATGAGCTTATAAACTTTGTTCATGCTGTCATATTTTCCTGCTCTCATCAGAGAAAAGTGAGTAATCTCCGGTGAATAATTTGTTAAATTTAGCCTCTTTTTCCTCTCAAACTACATGATTTCCTCAAATGCATCTATTATTAGACAGTGTGGCACAAACACTGAGGGCTTTATTCCATTTATTGAATATGAATATTCAAAGTCTGAGCTGTTCAGTTTGGTAGAAAGAGGTCAGGAAAAGGACAACATAGTATTTCTCATTATCATTTTTCAAAAGCATCTTAGTGAGTTAAAAGCTGAAGTTGTCGCTAGGGTTGTTATGGGGAAGGCTGAAATTCAATTTCTTTTCTAGCAATCATTATTTATCTGCTGTTAATGTTTCTAAAGAGATTGCTTTGATGACTTTTTTCCTGAACTTAGCACTGGTTGCTGTGGTTTGTATATTTGAGTAAAGCCCATTCAAATATTTTTGAGTTTCATATTCGGACTTTTTTTTGTTTGCATGGAAGACTGATTTCTATGGCATCATATACAGAGATTCAGGATACTTTTTTTCCAAGACTCAAATCAAAGCACATAATGATAATTATTTTATTGCAATGTTGTAAAACTTTATAAAAAGCAAACACAAACTGAGAAAGCAGCTTAGTACAGTGAGAAGATTCACATTTTTGAGAAAAAGTGTTATTTATTCAGAAAAGAAGACTGCTGACACTTCAGGTTATGTTTGTTTCTTTATCTGTCTCAAGCAATGACTACATGAAAAACCAAGACTTGAAGAAATCTTTTCCCCAACTGCTTAACTTGTTGGATTTGAAGGAATTGAGATCTTGGGTTTACGGTATCTGTTTGAATAAATGCAATGGTTGTTGCAGTTGCTGTATTTAGTGAGTAAAATGGATGCTGTATTGGTAGAACTACTTGGTTTATTCTGTACCAAAAAACTGGAAACCATGTTCTTGCACTTGTCATACCTTTGACTGCTGTAAGAGATTCTGAAAGTAACAGTACTGATAATTCTTTCCAGCTTTCTCCCCTGCCACTTGGGTGCAGGAACACTGCCAAGTGCATAGACATACTTTATTGTGAAGAAGATCAAATATCTTTAGTTTTGCTTTTCATCCTGTTTAACATGGGAGGAAATGAAAAAAAAACCTCCACCAACCAACCATCCAAAAAAACCCAGTATCACTTGCAGTTCTAAGTCATCAGCAAAAGAACTGAATATGAAATCTGATTTGAAATTTTAAAGTTAAGTGAAATATTTTAAAGTAAATTAATCCACTAAATTCAGTACTTGTGACATTCCCTTGTTGAGCAAAGCCTGTGGTTGCAACCTGGTAAAAAACCCAAATGAACTTTAGTTAGTTCTTCATTTATTGGGAAATGCCAACTCTCTGGAAATGTATCAAGCAATTAAAAATAAAATTTTAACAAATAATTCATTTGAAATATCCTCTATATCTGGATTTCTAATTCTCTGTGGTAGGCTGCTTTTGGTACGCAATGTTATTCAAAGCTATTTTTGATATCTTAGGACTACATTGCATCATCTTTTTTAATTTCTCTTTTTCAAACACAAGCAACCAGGACTGAAAAACTACGAGTCCTCACTAGGATTTTGTATGATGTTAGTATTTTCTATCTCTACTGGAAATATCTAGACTAATACAGGTAGGACCACATTTGCCTTCTTCTGGGTCAGATGATACTGACAGTATGGCATGAGTCTGTGCTAAATTCATAAATCCAGATATTTCCACTCTTTTCTTATTGCAATATTCCAAGCAGAAATTATTTCTACTAATCACCTTGCACTGTTGCCATTAAATTTTGTCCAGATATTACATGCAGTGCTATGTAGGGATACGCCATAGGGAACATCTACAAAGTATGCCTCAGACTGGAATACCCTGTCTGTGCCTAGAGAAGGAGGGAAATACGGTCTATTTGTAAAAGCCTGTTGACCAGAGATATTCAGGGATTGAAGCTGCACCAGTTCTGCTGCTTGGGGAGAAGGACAGTGGGCCTAGCTCCAGTCCCTCCACTCTGACCACATCTTCTGGCAAGAAATATCCTAGATTGCTATGTAGGTGGACCCCTGGTGCCCATGATGGCCGGCTCTACAAAGGAGATGCTAATTGTCCTGCCTGTCCTGGGGAATTTGTGGGGAGCCCCAGTGGTTTTGTGGATACCAGCTTCCAGGGCAGGGTGTCCCAGCTGACCAACCTGGGATGGAGAATGTGCTGCTCTGTATTCAGCAGCTTCCTTGGTGCTGCTCCCAGAGGGATGGTAGGTAAACGGCAAATAAAAACTTTTATTGTCAGCAAAGAGAGGGAGGGGAAAGTTGGGGCTGTTCAGCCTGGAGAAGAGAAGGCTCAGGGGAGATCTTATTGCGGCCTTCCAGTACCTAAAGGGGGCCTACAGGAGAGCTGGGGAAGGACTTTTGACTAGGGCATGTAGCGATAGGACAAGGGGGAATGGTTTTAAACTGGAAGAGGGCAGGTTCAGATTGAACATTAGGAAGAATTTTTTCACTTTGAGGGTGGTAAGGCACTGGAGCAGGTTGCCCAGAGAGGCTGTTGAGGCCCCATCCCTGGAGGTGTTCAAGGCCAGGCTGGACGTGGCCTTGTGCAACCTGGTCTAGTGGGAGGTGTCCCTGCCTACGTCAGTGTGGTTGGAACTCGATGATCTTCAAGGTCCTTTCCAACCTAAACCGTTCTATGATTCTATGATTCTATGAAAGGGGTCACACCGATGGTCAGACTACCAGGTAGCTGCTGCATGTCTAGAACATAACTCCACAAAAGAGGGTAAGTGATGAGTCCTTTTGCATCTGTTGTGTTTGTCTGGAGGGGACCTTTAAAAATATATCTTGTGAAGGTCTCAGCACTGTTCCTCTTTGGCATCACAGATTTCTGTCACTTATTCTCTTTCCACTTGAAGACCTGATAATAATTTCAAATCTAGTCTGCTTAGAAAATGAGTTAAAAACAGTTCCTACCACTACATTCATTCCCAGGTCCTCCAAGTGTTTTTAATCTTTTTTCTTCTTATTTTAAACTATGCTGTTCTGTTTCCTGCAGCTGCTTGAGTGACCTATACAAAAACCAGGTGAAGCTAGTTAAAATAAGAAAAACCGTAAAACTAGGTGCAGAAGGAAGTACTTTCAAGTGTACAAAGTAAAGAAAATGGAAGCATAATTTTCTCTAGTCTCTTTTGATTCTAGGTGCCTTTGGTGTTATTTATAACAGTAGGACTTGAAAAGCATGTAGACAGAGTGCGATCTTTAAGCTGATGGTGTCTTGAAGGGTACTGAACCCTTTAAAGGGTCTTGAATCTGACCAGGTACAAGATGCAGGCAAAGAATAGAGAAAGATAGCAGAAAAAATTAAAGAAAACTTAGAAAATAAGACAAGCCTCTGGAGGCCAAAGAAATAACTAATGCAACACCCCAATTACTTATAAAAAGGATTTAGAAGAATTGCAGGAAATTAGACCAGTCAGTTTGACATCAATTGCTTAAGTCTCACAAGTGTTTTTAAAGGATCAAATGTGGATGCATTTAAAAAGCACAGCCTGAGAACAGACAATTAGTATGGCATAAGGATGGGGTTATGAGGTTTAAGTAATTTGTGTATGTAAATTTACATTTATATGTTTTAAAGATATTACCGTGTGAAACAGTGGGAGTGCAATAAACAATCTGAAACAATGCAACTATCTGACAAAATTTCTCTTTGATTTAAGAACTAAGGCATGAAGTCCTCAGAAGAGAGGAAAATACTGCAAGTACGATTGATGGCTGACAAAATTAGGCAGAGGAATAGTTATATTAGGCAGAGGAATAGCAACTTTGGCGCTTGCTGGAGTAGCTCCATTTCACAGATATGAGTTATCAGCACCAGAAAGCTCTGTCAAGCACTCCATATAGCTTCAGAAGCTCCTGGTGATCTTTTGTGATGGATTTGCCCCTGTGTGTCAGAGGTGTTAAACACAGAGTACCAGAAAAATGGTGCCTTTTGTTTCAAAGGGCTGAGAAAAATATCCTACTAGAGAAAAAAACATTAATCTAAAACATTTTTCTGACATCAAAACCATTCAGCTTAATGTGTGGGCTATGTGTACGGTTGGTGGGGCATGTAGAGGAGAACTGATGAACTTGAAGCAGTAGAGAAGCGAGTGCATGGAAAAAGATGGATCTGAATGCATGAATAATGTAATTATTTGGTATTTGCATAAAAAGAACATGTTGCCTTACAGAATTTTTGGAAGCCATATGCCCAGGTCTTAATAGGCATGGCTGAGGGCAGGGAAGAAGGGCATGATCAGAGGAATCATTTCAGTGAAGTGTAAGACCCCCTGTAGGGATTACAATGAGACACATATGTCTGATATAAAACTCACTTGTGTATGGTGATAGTAATGAAGAGAAGGTTTGTCTGCTTTCAGATGCTACTGAGTTAGACGCCATAGGACTATGTAGAAAGATGAGAGAGTAATCCTGTCGCATACATAGGTGGTAAGCTCTTCAGGTAACACGTAAGTCACAAAACTGGGATGAAGCTCTGGATTTTAAACATCCCAGGGCTTTGCTATGTAGGTAGAAAACAACAGATTTCAGTTCAGATTTTTAAACTCACCTAAGAGTCAAGCTTTCTCTAAGAGCTGGGAAGCACCCAGAGCCCTAGTGACAAAACCTGCCATACACCAGTGAATGTAACTTGTTGTTGATGTTATCCTTCTACAGCATTTGTCATCAGAACGCTTAGATCGTCCTGTTTTGTCGTGCTGCACATTGAATGTTAAATGGAATCTGTGTTATACTCACACCCAATACTTTCAAGTATTTAACAACCTGGCCTGGACATATTCATAGAAAATAGGGCAGAGGGCAAATCCAGACAAAACGTGATGCCTTCTGTGACACAACAGTGCTGCATGCAAATTCAAAGCAAGCAATTGATGCAATGTAACAGCTCTGTGTAGCCGTCTGTCTGTATGTCTCTCTCTTTTTTCCCAGAAAAAGCTGTTGGAAAGAGTATTTTTGGCACTGTTGGCCCTGACCGACGGAGTTGTTGTTTGGGTCCCTCTGTCAAAAAAGATGGGATTAGGTCATGCCTTTTTTTGTACATATGCAGATGGGTCCAGTCCAAAATCCCTGGAATCTTCTGTAATTGTTTTAGCTGTTCTGTGTTGGTGTTCACCACGTATACAAGTTGTGAAGAATTACACATTTAAAAGGCATCTGGCAAGAATGTAAGACTGACTTCTGTGTCATATAGAGGTTCACATAATCTAATGCTACACAGACACTGAAGGAAGAGGACTCTGACATGTACCTCAACGATTTCTGAATAATTCCTATTACATTGGCAATTTTTGCGAGACCTCCACTAGTTGAAAGCAAGTGCCTTGGATAGCAGGGTCTCTTGGCCCCACCACTTGGACGTGTCACTACTGTAAAATTTGTATCTATCCAGGGTGGCAAAATACGAGAAGGTGGCTGTAGCCAAAGTACCATATTTTAACCAGTTACAGCTTAAAATTTAGTATTAAACAGTCCTATTTGTGACATGTTTTTTATGGCTCTCCCAGATGAATGAGGTGTGGGAAGCCCTGATTAGCAGGGTTGTCTGCTAGCGGCGAACTGGAATTTGTAGTTTTATGGGCTGAGAGTAGTTCATGTTGTGTTGCCCACTGAGTCCCTTCTATCCTTCTCTGTTTGACTTGACCTCAACTGCAAAGTCCAAAATTCTATTGAATCCATCTTCTTTTTTGGTCCTGGGTCGTTTTACTGCTGCCACCTCCTCAAATAGCAAGTTACTTCCTGGAGGAACATCTGCTCCCTCTCTGCTGGCCAGGAGCAGGGGAAGCGTCTGTGCCATAGCCATGCATGACATAGGAGGAGGAGAGCAGTTGATGAGAATGGTCATTCCCTGTGTGGTAGATTCCTCACAGTCTACTGCTTTCTGGCATAACATCATGTCCACAAGAGAGAAGTGCAATCAAGGACCTACAGATTTTGCAAAATGCTAGAGCAACAGACTGAATTAAGTCCACCTATCTACTTAATTTTCTTGTCCAGTTGTCATGACTAGTTCCTTCATTAACATCTCTCTCTGCAGTATATGTTGTGACAGTCTGACTGTTCCCTTATGTGCTATGTAGGTTCTGACAACATTTTTTTTTTTTTTATCCCCAGGGAAAACCAGAAAACTGTTAAGTATATTATTATTTCTTAAGCTTGAAACATTTATTGTCCTAGCCTGCTGGTCAGATTAAAAAAAAAGTAAAAATCTGAGTGTGAACAAACAGCTGTTTTCCTTCCTCTGGAAGCAGAAAAAATAAAAGCAGGAATAGACAGCAATCTATGAATTTTCTTCTATGTGCATGTACTCACTTTGGGAGAAGGGTAAGAGAGAAGGTTTTCAAGACTCACATGCTGCACCTGTCATTTCCAATACTGCTTCTCCACCACCTGGTCCCCTGCACAGTAATTTGTCATTATATGAATTGGATTCGTACTAACATCAGTTGCACTACCCAGGTGATCTGCCTCACTTCATCAGCAGCCCTTGTGTATTTTGGAGACTCAGGGCTGCTATAAAGTGTCCCAGTTTCACCTTTATACTGGAGATCCGTATACCTGAGGGGCACCCTAAGGGTATTTTGTACACTGCCCCTTCTCCCTGCTTCTTGCTTCCCAGGGCTGACCTGCTGCCTCTGGTAGGTCGGTTGGAAAGGCTCTCAGGAGCCAGCTTGTTATTCAGACCTGGTACACCAGAGACTGTAGCGTGCGTTGCACCAAACCTGCATACCTGGTGTTGCTGTCGTTCTTGCCCAGGAACTGCCTGACAGATGCGGAGTCAAGCACGTGGCACTGCATTTCTAAATTAGTTATGAAGGTCCCTGTTGAATTTCAGTCTGACCTGAAAGCTTGAGAGCAACCATATGGCTGCCCTCCACAGCCGAGGTTACTGCCTTTGGATTCAGTTGACTCTTCAGATTTGAGTAGTCTAATTAAATCTGCCCACTTCTCCACATAGATAATTATCAGTCTTTCTATTACTCATGTTACCGCACAACATCCCCTCTCGATGACTTTATTCATTTCAGACAGGGACAGCAGGTGCCAGATGGCAAACCGATGCTGTGTGATACTCAGTATTTCTATCACTTGGTGCTTAGAGTTTCACCTTGCTCCTCTGCGTTAGCCTGATGTGGATGATTGCTTCAGTTCGCTCTAATAAGCTCTGGAGCACGGGAAGTGATAGTGTGTCATTGCTTTGGAGGAGCAGTTTAAAGGCAATGAACATTGTTACTGTATATATAAAAAGGGACTGGCTGTAGCCTCTTAGACTTGTAAGGAAAAGAACAGATTTTATGTCTGCTCTTTTATGTATCAGCTTTCAATTTCAACAAGTATATTAAGTGCTCTTTAGGGTAGGCTGCAATTTACGAAAAGAACCCCGACTCGAGGTTTAATTATATAGGCCACATTTTTTCCTTATAAGGAAGTTCAACACAATTAGGTGGCATTCACTTCTTACCGGTGGTAGCTGCAGCTGCAGTGGCCACTAGAAGGTGCATTTTGCATTTATCTTCAGCGCACTTTGCAATTAAAGATAATGGGTGGGGGTAAGTCCGTTTTCCCTCTGAAATTGTAAATTACATGAAAAAAAAGAAAAAGAAAGAAACCGAAACATGAATAGACAAAGACTTTGTTTATTTATTGCCAGGAGAGACCCATTAGGATTCAGTGCTGTGTTTCCATGGCATCCCAGAGACATAAACAGAAAATACAGGCTAATGCATTCAGTTAGACAGATTTTAAAGTCTAATGCATGATCTAAATATATATCACATATGCCCAGTATTTATTTATCTGTTCTATACACTGCAGTGAGACAGAGAATTCACTAACTATTCCAGGGCTCTAATCCATTTACAAATGTGTCTCCTGCAGATGTTCAGTACTTGTGGGGGATATATATAGGCAGTGTTATTTGGTTGCCTTGCAGATCCTCTCATTTTTCTCCATACCATTCTCCACTTCTTTACTATCCTCAGTATCTCTGCAGCATGTCTGGTTAGGAAGCCCAAATCAAATTCAAAGTTCCAGTCCTTCAGGACTGGATCCTGCTTAATCCCTCCTTTCTAGTGGGTTAAACATCCCTGCCTGCTTGTTGAGTGTTTCAATTTATGACTACAAATGTCAAAGCTTGTGCCGTTTCTCCCTCCTGTGTTTAAAAACTTCCTTTCCAACACGGAACAAAAAGTCTAAGCAAGACTGTCCTTTCCTTTCTGCAACCCATAGTTTAGCTTCAGTGCACAACAATTATAGGACCACATCTCACAACCAAGATGTTAGAAATGCTGTGGAGCTGACAGCACCTCCCCAGCCATCAGATTTTCACCTGATTATTTGAGGTATGAGTGGAGCTTCTTAGTAATGCTGCAAGAAGGCTGGGAGGGTATGCTAGAGTGAATGATCACCTCGAAAGGACCATTTTAGGCTGTCTTTCCTCTGGGAGGTCTTCTGGTTTGTGAAACCACCTCCCAAGTGATGCAGTGTAGGCCTATTGCTGCTTGAGTCATTTAAAAATCTAGTAGACAGAGTGCTGGAGAATGCCACATAAAGCGCAGTCTAGACTTGTCAAATAAATAAATAAAATAGGACCCCGTAGCACAGAAATGCTTTTGAATGGGGTTTTTTATTTGAATAAACACCTTGATTCATATCAATTATCTGCAAGCATTTGGAGACTCTCTGTTAAATATTTTTCAATGAAAAGGGTTTACTAATGTCACAAGTTTAGAAACAGAACATCTCTTCATGTCATTGTTCCACTCCTTGTAAAATCTTGCAACTTCTACTCAGGAAGTAGTGGCTCAGGTAACCTGCAGACTGCATGAAAGGTCAAGGCACAGTCTGTGAGTGAGTCACCATCTAAACATCATTTGTCCAAACCAATAACTCCCCTTGCACCCTGGGATCACAGTGGTCTGCTGTAGGTCTCTCATGGCATTTTGGGCTATCAGATCTGAGACTGGGGGGAATTGAGACACACTGTGTATTCTTATTCAGACCAGGGCTTACCTCCATCTCTGAGCCCATAGGCTCTGGGGTCCCCAGCCCTGAGATCAACCATGTCTCTGAGAGTGTGGGATGATCCATAGTTGTCAGGTGAACTGATGGGAGAATGGGGAGGTTTCTGGTGGAAAGCTGCCTTGCTATTGGTAAGAGTTTGCCAAACACTAAATTTTTTGACCAACCAGCAGCTTTGAATGAAAAGCCATTGTGCTGGAAATATCTCAAGCACCATTAATTCTTATTTTTAATGGCACCCTTCTTCAGCACTGATTCATTGTGCTGTGGTAAAGCTACAGAAGAGGAACTGTTTTGCATACAGTTACTTCCTTTTTCAGTGGGAAGGTGACATTTCAGTTCCCTGGGAAAAATGAAGTTTGCCAAGGAATGGAAATAACTCAGGGTGCTTTCTCAGGTAGCCTCTTTGTCATGAGATCAGTACATTCAAGATGGGCAGTGGAACAGGTAATGGACAATGGTTACCCAAAGGAGAATAGAAAGAAAAAAAAAATAAAGTGGAGGTGGATGGCCACAGTGAATATCAGTGTAGTCCAGAGGATTTCTGTTTAAATCTTTGGCAGAAAAATATAGAGGTACATTTGTAAATGTTTTTTGGCATCCTCTTCTTGCATCAGAGAAAAAAAAAAAAGATTAAACTCAAAGGAAGACCAAGGGAAAGACAAGCAGGAAAGGGCATGTGGGGGCGTAGGAAGAAATGCAAATGAAGGAAGAGCAATGTAAAAGGAGTTTTGTGAAAGAGGTGAAAGGGAGCTAAAAGACGTAAAAAGGTTCCATACTCTCAATCAGATCTTACAATTCTTCAACACCAATTTTTCTGTTTACATATAATAATTCCAGAACAGAAACTGTTCTGACCAGGGATGATCTGACTTGATAATCTTTTACTTAAACAAAAATTATTATAAATAAATTATGAATTGCTATATATAATTAAATATAGTTAAATAAGTATTCCATTATAAATATTATTTATTCTAAATGAAAAAAATATTTCTTTAGAGTTTCTTCAGAGGACTGATTTGTCCTTCTAAGGTAGAGCCTTGGGAGAAAGCACCAAGCTTAGCTTGCATATGAGAAAAAAATGCTCCTTCTGCAGCAGGCTGTTGCAGAAAAAGTATGCTCGAGAAGTTTTGGAATCCAGCTGATAATCCAGACTGACATTACGACTTGTATCATAAAGTACAAACTGTCTCCTTCTTAAGTGAACAGGACTTAGCTTTGTTGGTCTCTTACATTATCTGCTGCTGGATCCAGTGTGCTCTCATAAACATACAAGACAATACTGCTAAAATCAATTGCATCTGTGCAACTTGCATTGCAAGGTTAAAGTTGCACAGTAAAAATATCACAAAAGGTGATCTCATACAATGACTTCCAATGATATTTGTAACTGCAACCGAGAACTGAGTTTAGTATTCTGTTTCCAGGCAGAGTTGCCAAAGACAGTTCAGGAGAGAAGGCAGGAGCTTAAAATTAAACCCAACGAGTTTTCTTGCAGAAGAAATGGAAGAACTTCAAAAACAAGTTCCAGAGGAGCAGAAAAACTGCATCAGCATTTCCTTCTGGTCTATCTGATATCTGATAAGACTACCTACTCCACTGCTGAAAGCTGGAGTATTCTCACAAAACCAACTGGGATATTTCCTGTCCCCCTCTTTACTGCCAAGGCTCTAGAATTAGGAGGTACTAACTTGAGCTACTTAATACTGCTAACACAGCTACTGTTGCTGCTAGTAATATTACAGATAATGAGAACATTATCAGTTTGCTGTGGATTTAATACTTTGGGAATGAAATAAGTCATGGAAAAGTTTCTATACAACAGCACAGGGAGGAATGTCTGGGTCTGAAGAACATGTTTGGGCTGGGTATGAGACTGATACTAAGCTCAAGCAAAGCAGGCTTGGACAGGAGGTTGCTGGGTTTGAGGTGGCTGCTACTAGTGGTCACAAATCTCTTCACCTGCCTCTTACTTCACCTCTATTCACGAGAAATTGGTTCCCCAGGGAGATCCCCGGTGTCCCCATCTCTGTGGGTGCTGACCATCTCTGCTCACCCCTTGGCCTACCCATCGCTGCCTGATTTAGAGAGGTCCTGGCCCATAGTACCTCAGATAAGACAGATTCAATTCTGCTGACAGTTGTACGACATGAACTTTGCATTTGTGGGAGTTACTTGGTGTAACCTTTGGGAGGCCTTGAGCTGGATCTGGCTGCAAGGCTCCACTTTTTCTCACTGTAAAATGTTGGAGAAATTGAGAAGGTCATTTTAATTCTGATACGAAAAAGATGGTGGCCCTATGGCTTTATTTCTAGCTTCAAATGTGTTGGCCCAGACCTTATTGAAAATTAGCTAGACATTTACATTTAAGGAAACTGCTTTAATTTATCTGAAGTAGAGGTGAAGATTCTCTGGGATAAAATCAAGATATGAACGTATCAAATTTGTGATACAGAGTTAATACTTTTTACATTATTTTTGTTACTTTCTTGAAATAAGTGGACAACAGAGAAACAAGTTTTTTTCCCCACCTCCGCCCCCTTTTAATTATTACTCTGTCTTTACCTCAACCTGTGAGTTTTTACACTTTTACCCTTCTGGTTCTTCCCCCATCCCACTGAGGGGGAGATTGAGTGAGCAGCTGTGTAGAACTCAGCTGCCTATTGGGGTTAAACGACAACAGCAATGCATGTCATTGCTGGGTCCTCTATACAAAGTGAATGAACTGGTTCCCTATGGGACACTACGGTGATCTCTCAGTGCAAGCAAAAGCATTAGATTTCACCAGGTTTGCCTCTGTCTACCTTACAGAGGTTATACTGGCATTTGTACACTATCATACATCATATCATGCTACATTGCACTCCTAAGTGACCTCATCTGCACTCAGGCAAATACCCCAGACCACACAACACCCACCATCAGCACAATACTATGAAAACCTCTTTCTGATAACTGTGGCCTACTATCTCAGGCCCAGTAAAAAAAAAAAAAAAAAAAAAAAAAAGTTAACAGATAAAATTCCAGTGGTGACTTAAAACACAGACCTCAGCACTGAGGAAAGCTGGGCCAAGCCCTGTGCAGTGTGTGGACGTGAATGGTCAACCATAGAGAGATTTAGCTGCAAAAAAGATGTGAACCTGGCTCTACCATTTGGCCGGGGAACAGGGCATAGCATTCTCCATCAGAAAAATCCAGTGGTGTAGACCCAAACTTTGTGTTTGTCATTGTTACTACAGTGGTGTAGACCCAAACTTTGTGTTTGTCATTGTTACCAAGTTACAATGGCAAGAAATGTTTTATTGTATATTCTATCAGTATTTTTTTTCTTATGCTGATAAATAGTTTAATTTAATTTAATTGTGCAACTATAGACAGCACAATTGTAGTCCAAACATACACGGGGTAATGTTTCTGTAATCACTTGATTTTTACTATCCCTTTGAAATATTTGTTTTATTTATTCATTACAGTACTGTCATTTTGAACTCCATTCATACCTCTGCCTTATAGCACAGACATTTAAATGACCATATTGCTTAGTATCTGTGAACCTGGACTATTTAGTATATTTACCTCATAACAGCAGGAAAATAATGTCCTCCTCATCTCACTGGAGGAGACAATGTGCTTTTGGAGTTTGCTGAAATCTTGAAAAGTGTAGAAATTATGTATAAGATTTTGAGTTAAGATAAGGTGAAATGCAGGAGTTACCACATGCTGGGGTTATTTCAGTCATTCAAATCCAGATGCAGAGAGTATTGTGGTAAAGATGCAGATGAGAGCATGTTGAATCTCAAACAAAATAACCCCTCAAGTTTCATACACTAGAAATAAGTAAAAGAATGTGAAAGAGTTGTAGTTGCCTTTCTGGAGTGCCCCTAGTTGGTATTTCCTGCCCAAGGAAGCTAAGTTTCAGCTGGTGTTGAACAGTGTAGCTTTACTGACGGCAGTCAAGTTAGACTGGTTCACATCTACAGGAAGTCCAGTGCTCTTTGCATGAATCACTGCAATATTAAGTTTGGCTTAATGAAAATTTTGTTCCTCTCAGTTCACAGGGGAAACTTCCGTTCAGAGGTTAGAAGAAAGGAAAAGAAAGGACATAACCAAGTCAAAATTTGAGTGGGTGAAACAATCCATTATTTTTATGTCTAATGGCACTTGCAAACTGTAGGAGATTTCTCAGATTCAATACTTGTTTGTTTACATCACCTTGTTTTTTTTGAATTGCACATTTATGCATTACATTAACATTTCATGTGCTGCACACTGCATTTCATGGTGACACTAAAAATTAAATCCTACTACACTAAGCTCTGGATCAGACAACAAAGAAAAGTGTTAGAGAAGCATTCTTAAAACACTCCATCGTTAGGCAGCAACATGAAGAGCGCTTTTTTTTTTTTGTAAATGTGTTTATAAAATATTTCTCTCTTTCACTGTTTGCCACATTAATTTTGTATTTTAGATGAAAAATTTAAACCCAAACAAATATTTTAAAATAAATGACATTTGTGGAGTGCTTGAAAGGTGCCACTTGACAGCATGCCGTTCACTTGTTGGGTATGTAATAACATTGGCAGCAGCCCGATCTTATCAGCTTCTTGGAATATGGAGCTGGGTGACACAAGGACTGGGGGCATGAGGTGGGGCAGCAGGAGAGGAAGCCTCATTAAATGGCTGTGACTGAGGATAGTCCCTTTTCAAGGGCTCAGGTTCCGTCACCAGACGTGCGATTTGCTGTATCCTCAGCATGGGCTGTGCTGACCACTGGGAAGGGAAGCAGCACCCTCTGCTTGAAGATGACCTGTTGCTGCTTCCTTCTTCATGGACCATTGAAGAAAACATGTGCCCCAACTACCTGTTTTGAACCATAAGTGTAATTTGTGTCTGTTTCTGACCAAGGAGGGGAATGAGGCCAGTGGTTAGGCCAGCTGGAGGCTGATGACCTTGCCTGCACAGCATGATGCGTCAGAGGACAGATTGTCCGGCACAAAGGATTTTGTCACAGTCCTCCCTGGGCCTGGCCAAACCCAACTGCACACAAAGAGTGACCAGGACCTGAGCAGCAGCAGTTTGTGCATCCAACATGCCTCTGCTTTTATCTGGGAGCCTTTTCTACTGTTTGTGCAGTACCATATGCCCTGCTGCTGCGCAGGGAGCCCCGGTAGAGAGTGGAGGATAGGAAAAGGTAGTGGAGGGGGTGGGTTAGGGGTGAGGATGGAGAATACTGACAAGGTGGAGAAGGCAAGAGGGACAGGGAAAGGCCAGTGCTGCCCAGAGCTCCTTCCATGGTTGGCAGCAGCAGCAGAAAGGGGTGCAAAGCCACAACATGGCACCAGGTGTTCTGGGACAAGAGCATTTCCCAGCCTCCACCCTCACTTTTTGTTCACTTACGAAGAAGGTAGGTACAATGCAACCCTCAAACTTCCCAAAGAAAGAAACAATGTATTTTATCTTGAACCTGAAACTGTGCATTAGCCATAATGCATTTGAAATGCTATGGGCTATCTCAGATCCCTCCCATCAGGATGATGAAAGGCTAGAACATTTCTTTGGCCCTGGTGAATTGTGGCCACATTTCTGTCCCAGATGAGTTAAAACCCAGGGTTTATGGTCTAAAAGCTTGGTGATCTTTTCCAAGGGGAATGACAAATAGTTGATTTTGGCTTCCAGAAGTACAGAATTTTCAGTTTTTTTTGTGTAGCTACAGAATGAATTTCTTGCATTTCTTTGCCTTCATTGTTTTCAACCTAGAGTTATATGGATCCGCTGTGTTGGAAAGCATCTCAGTTCTTTCCATTTTAACATATGGTTGTTTTCTGCTTTTAGAAAGGTGTCATACTTACTATGCACAGTTGATAATCAAAGGAACTTAGCCTCTGTGAAATGTCAGAGGAGGTTTCCAGTGCTCCTGACGCTGCAAAGTCAGAAGTGGAGTAAACGCCTCCATCGCACCTATTCCCAGTGTTGCTGCCCTAAAGTTATATGTTGGCCCCAGGTTTGTTCAGTACATTCATTGTGAAGAGAAATGTTTCTTTAAAACTGAACCTGCTGTGCCTAATCATGTAATTTGTGTTTCATCCCATGATACTGGTACATATCAGACATCTAACAGCTGAAGTGTCTTGTAGGAGTGGGTAACAATATCACTGTCTGCACATCCAGTTCCTGGGGGGTTTGAAATTGTACTAACATTTTCTCTTCTGCGGGAGAAATGGTATAACCTTGTGAACTCTGCAAGTCTAAATGGACAAGTGCTTTCACTTACTATAGGTTTCCCAACTTTGCAGGGAGCCCAGGTGTCTGTGGTGCAAGCAAGAAAATGACCCTGATGCAGTAAGAGAAAAAAATTACCTTAGCCACAATAAACCATGTAGCAATTATTAAGCTGTTTTCCAGATGAGATTTCTGAGATGCTTCTAGCTTTATCCCATGTCAGGCTATGTCGTTTCATATAATACTACCAGTTCCTTATTTTCCCTTTTTATCCTTGAAGAGAGATTGTTCACAAGGATTACTCTACTTTATTGTCCAGAAATATCAGCTATGATTAATACTCTGCCTTGGATAGTACATCATATTTTCCCTTTGGGGCACCAAGTGCAGCGTCCTTTCATACACCTTTCCATCCTGACAAACAGGTTCAGCTATATTGTGTTTACACAAGGACATATTTTCCGATGCCTACTGTCTGCACGCATTATCAGATTGGACAGCAGTATCTAGGGCTTGAGATAAATCCAGGCTAAGAAATACATCCCTATATGACTATTGAAAACCTGAATTTTAGAAACTGTGTTGCTTTATCCTGGTTTTCAGCTCACCACAAGGTAAAAACAAAACATGAACCAAATAAAATTAGGGTCTGAGTTCACAAGATAAAACATGTAACAGACTGTTGCTAAAGAAGGAATCAAAGGAGTACTTTACATTCAGTAAATTAAATGCAAAGATACCATGGCAGGAAGGAAGGAAGGAAGGAAGGAAGGAAGGAAGGAAGGAAGGAAGGAAGGAAGGAAGGAAGGAAGGAAGGAAGGAAGGAAGGAAGGAAGGAAGGAAGGAAGGAAGTCTCCCTGGCTCATTTAGTTACATGACTGTCAGGGCTCAGCTCTGCTGTTTGGGGAATTGTTTCATAGTACCCAGGGCTGTGTGTGAAACCACATGTATTACATATCCATCAGCTCCGTGTAGGGAACTCACTGGGCTCTCTTAAATGCTGTGCACTAAGGTCCTCTTATACAATTACTGCTTGTAAATCTATATTCTTCTATTTCAGCAGCTGCCATTCTTACCTGTCTCCTTTGATTTATTACCTTGAGGAAAGTCTCTGGCTCAGAAGAATTGTGGTAGACAACTTCCAACAGTAGGTTGCTCATACATCAGCATGTCTGTGTCTGCTCACCACGTTCAGTCTCAGTTTCAGAGAAAAACTCCTTATCTCGTGAGAAGGTAGCATCTGGTCCCATGAGCATATGTAGAAGTCTAAAGCAGTTTCTTCTAGCTGTTTATGTCACCTTTCTGCAGTTGCTCTTTTTTTTTTGTTGTATCAATAATGATGACTAAGAATGAGGCCTTCTTTCCTCTTAACCACCACAGACTTCTGCCACTTTTGCTCATACTGTGTTTTTCTTCTTTGCCTGAGAACTTTTTAAACAGTCTTTCAGTCTTCTCCAGCTTTGTAGTATTTTTCCTGGATCCCACACTTATCTTAGTTGAACCGATGACCCTTAGGGTCATGTTTATTTTACTGTCAATCTGCCTATCTGTTCTACAAAGTGCATTCAGTGGTAAGACTAAATTGTTATTGAATGCAACCACACAATGAGCATAAGTAGCTGGGATGTCTGTGTGCAACTGCTGCATATGTGACGTGTTGTAAATGTAAATGATAAGAAAACTCTGGGTGTAATTCCCTGTTTCAACTAGACACCTGGACCTTCTTCTGTTCTTGATGAGATGCCTATATAGAAATGGTCTTCTATTTTTAAGCAAGACAGACCATAGGATGAAGAAATCTGGAAGCTGACCTAAAGCATTACACTAATCCAAGACCTGAAAATGTTATCTAGACACACTTTATGAGCAAATAATTAGCCAGTTGTTCAATCATGCACTTTGATGTGGAAATGTGTTTATAGAACTTTGATGGCCATAGAAAAGTATTTAGAAGTGAATCGTTATCCTGCTTTTATTTTGTTTTTAAAATGCCAAGGTATATTTGTTGTAGTTTACTATAGCTTGTTTGCAAAACTTCCTTTGGAAACGAGAGCCTTTTTATGCAGCATAAATTGCTTATCCCTTTATTTCTAGAGTTATGTCTACTTAACTTTCAAATAACAAAAAGTCCTTTTAAATGCATGAAATAAATAGAAGAAAAAAAGAAAAACCAACCAAACAGAAAAAATTCCTGGTTTACTCCTAAATTAAGAATTTGTTTGTCCAGTTCCAGCCTGGAGTGAATTTTTACAGTTGAGATATAAACTGCTGAAAATCTACTTTTTTAATGGGAATGCTGACATACCTTTAGCTGCAGTAGTGTTCACGAGAGCTAATAAAAAAGGAAAGTAACAACACAAATCTCTTTTACTCTTGTAAATCATATGTGTTTCTCTGTCCTCCAGGAGTCATGTTGAACATAGGGTAACAGCTTCAAAGACATAATTAAATTATAAAGCTCAATAAACCTAGAAAACAGAAGTTTCGTTCCATTTTTGACAAAGATTAGTGGGGGAAGGTCTCTTAATTCCTCAATTGCCTTTTCAATTCAGTAGTAAAACAGTTAATTGCCTAGTGCAAAATAGGGAGAATTGTTGCTGTGTATTCCTGTGGCTTCCTGAGCAGACTGGAGGCTTGAACCAAAACCCATGGGACCACATGGAAGGACTTGGCATCATCGGGCCCTCTGAGAATAGCATCGCTCACCATGTATGTAGCCTAATGCCAGTTTGGTTTGACAGCGTTAGCTGAAGGAGGACCTGTTGGGTGCTTCCCTTGAGCACAGGATTGAAATCTCAAGTAGTTTTTCTTACAAGAAGCCCAGCAGGAGCTGTATTTGCCTGGGGACTCAGCTCCTTTGAAGAACAGCAAAGGAGCACAGATACATAAGAACTGCAATGTCTACAGGATCATGCATCTGCGAAGCACTGGTCTAGGAAGCATCTATCTCTAGGAGATGCCTGGGGGGCTGTGGTGCAGGTGCCCCTTGCTGGGTACCAGTCTGCACCAGCATGGCAAACAGGGTCCTGGTCCGAATGTCTGCTCTCTGCCTTCATCCCAGCCCTTGAGAAGCTGATTGCAATAGCAATCTGGGTGTTTATGGGAAATTGGGACTGGCATTTATTATACTTCCCTGCACATGTGTACTCCCTGCTTGGCAACACTGAAGGGAGGTTTAATAATACAGAAATTCGGTGTTATTTGCCTTTGTAATTTTAAAGGCATATACTTTTGCAGGTGGGAAATGTTTTCCAACTGATCCTGCAAATCCCAGATTCTGTGAGTGTTTATCTTGACAGACTTGTTTCCCTTTAGTTTAGAAGATTATGAAGTCCTTGCTGTGATATGGAAAATAAACCCGCTTGTACTGACTTTAGTAAACTTCATTCTTACCACTTTTCTTTATGTCTCACATTGCCATAATGTATGCAAAATGCTTAGCTACTCAAAACATCTTTACAGGTCATTTTCCTTCCATAATAGCCAAATCAGCAGCAAAAGCACTTCATGGTTTAAATGTACTGACAGAAGAACTCTGACTGTGGAAATATACTATCTAGTAACTTCCACAGTCACAAAGGCTCAGGATTTTCACACAAGCAGAGATTTATTTTTTCCCCCAAGGTATTCAGTGTAAATGTGGGCAAAAGAAGGTTTTTGGCTTTGCAATACCAAGTGCCCTTGACCTCATGACAGTATTGATTTTGCACTGTTGTCTTTATTTATATTGGTCTATGAGGACAAACCATGCTAGTGGTCTCTTTCAGCTATTAATTGTGATCTATATAAGTGTGCAGGAAGCCCTTTAAGAAAGAACAGCATTCAAATAAGCGTTCACATACATGTGCCAGTGGGCACCCAAGGAGGAGGGGATATATGTACATATCCTTTGCAGCACTGAGGAAATGATTTCAATACATTACCCAGTCACTTCATCTTTTTGTGTATTTAGGAATAGATTTTCATTTGCGCTAAGTCTCCTATATACTCTGACAGGGAGTAGAGGGACATTTAAATGAGTACATCCTTTATGAACAGAGGTGAAAAGGATCTTATCATAAATAAGGATTAGACTTTTAGGGTGGTGTTTAATTCAGTGTGAGAAGATGCTACATAAGTCATTTGAAGCCAGAGAGCTATACAAATATAGGCTCTGTTTGCTAAGTAACTGACAAGGCTGATGGTAGAAATTGGGCCATTTTGAATGTTCTGTTACTGTACAATCACTGATCATGAGAACAAAGCTCATGTGGTTTCCAGTAACGTCAAAACTAATAAATTGTGGTGGGGCAGGCTCTTGCCTACTATAAATGGTCATCTCTTTCTATTGAAGTCATATAAGTATACTTAATAGCCTTTCTCAGAATGGCATTTATCCAGACTTTCTAGTATTTATAGAAAAAATCTATTAGGAACAGCATTTTTGAGGGAGATACCTCAGTGAGCTGCAATACACTAAAGTGAAGGGTCCTTGTTGTGGCTATTATTTGTATGCCAAATATTTTTTTTTAACTTAATGAAATGTGCTGTAGTACTCTTCCCTTTGAAGAAGGCATACTTTAAAAATAAATGAGATTTACAGTAGTGGGTAGCTATGAAGTTTGAGTAAGATGCGAAAGGGCAAATAAGGCCTTACTGTACTTCTGCGTGGTGCTGTATGATGCCAGTAGGAGCTTTGGACCCCAAAGTCGTCTAGCACTATTTGCACTGGGTTAATTGCCTCTACTTATCGTTTTAATTAGCAATGCTGTCCTGCTTCTGGGACATCAGCAAGTGCCTCTGAATGGCCCTTCACTGTGCTGTGTAGAAAGATGTGCTTGTTCAGAGGCAGTTCAGTATCTTTACACCACCTTTAATTGCACGATTTGTAATAGTGGCTAAGTAGGCTCTGAGTTTGTTAACTAGAAGTCAAGGGGAGTTACGTTCCTTATAACATATACAAGTATGCTTCTGGATTGAGATATGAATGTATGCTATGGATATTGTACGAGGCATTCAGACCTCAGAAATTAGGAAATCCTTTGGAGTCCAGCAATTACAGTTTATTGGCATCTTTAGCATCTTGATAGTGTTGCAAATCTTAGCCCTATGTGTCCGAATAATTTTTCTGTGAAAGAAACAAATCTTTATGGTGCTTTGGACAGCTATACTGTTTGTCTTTGGTGACAAAACACCTAACAAACTGTGTTCCTCAGTACGTATTGTTTTAACGAATAATTCTTCTGACTAAACATATGGTAAAAGTGGTTGATTACCTGAATACTGGCACCTTTTTATATGACATGTAGTCATGTAAGTCCTGGGATTTTCCTTTCTGGCACCAATCTGAACTGCACACTACCAATATGCTTAACTTCTTGTTTCTCTGTGTTGTACCCAAGTGATCAGTTTTAGTATATGTGTCTTGATAACTTTCTAGACATGCCATACAATATAATATCACTTTAATTGTCTCTTTTATCCATGTAGTTTGTATTTGCCATTTTCTAATCTGCTCTTTATCTTGATACACAAATGATTTTGTGGACAACCAGCAAATTAAGAAAAAATTGATTCTGCCCTGCTTTTTAATTTTACCCTCTATTATTTGTTTTTGGAATGTCTGGACACTTTTCATATTGAAATGGCAAAATTTTCTTCTGCACCCAACATTGGTAGAGGTTAACTCCCTAGATTTATGCTTGTAAGCAGGGCAATTTTACAGAAGGTATCCAATATCTTGGCAAATCCACAGTCTGTCATTCTATATCATTCTGTCAGCAGAAAGTCTCTCCCTCCAATACTTATCCATGCATTTTATTAAAGGATTCACCTAAGTAATACAGGTGTGACTCCCCTGTGACAATCAGAAGTTCAGTAATCTTATGTCACAGGGGTGAGGGAACATGGAAAATTAGATACTTTGCAAGTATGTGTATTGTGACTTGAATCCAGAATTGAAGAACTGACCCATTTAGATGTTTTCACTTGCCAATAAATGCCATTTTATTTCCCAATACTGCAACATATCAGTATCTCTGATTCTTACTGACACTTATTAAATGAATGAAATAAAACTTAACAGTGGCAGTTCCTGAGGTTAGCAGACAGGTGCTGCTACATTCCTGCTGCTTTGCAATCAGCTACATGCTGCAATGTTAAATGCAGATCTCTTAACACTCAAAGCCTAAATCTGATCTTATTTACCTTCCTTTTTCCCTCCACTGTCTTATTTTGTCCATTTCCAACACCCTTAACACAGCTTCTCTGCCACAAGTTTTTCTTTGGCACGCCCTTCCTTCTTAAGATGGTCCACAAAGCTGCTCAGTGAAATCTGCCCCAAGCAGAATCTGCCTCTGTTGCTGAGGAGAAACCGGCTAACTCAATGATCTATTTATCTATTTATTTTAGGATCCTACTGTTCACTTCGTATATGAGAGGAAGGAATTTTTTTGGTAGATAAAAGGGGAGTGAGCTCAAACTGATAGCAAAATATATGACAGTGAATGTAGGAACAAGCCAAAGGGTGTTGAATGATTATGGAGAGAATAAGTAAGGAGTTTTAACTCATAAAATTATGAGCAAGGAAAGAAATTTCTATCAGCCATCACTGTGGTCTTTTTATGTGTTATTTGTATCCTTTCCACTTTCTATATATCTTCATTTACTTTTTTGAAGCAGCAGCTCTTCAGCTTTGATGCCTCAGAAGCCTCTCATGTTTTGAGACATGGTGCATCCTAAATGCCTTAAAGCTAAATGAGAGCAGAATCCCATCCAAAGTGACATCTCCGTTTCGCTGAAACTTTAAAGTGTAGTGGACTCCATAGGCTTTCGACAATCTCATCTTACTCTGCTGTGCTTAACTAGTGGCTGTTTTTTAATAGGCTTTTGTCCAAGGGAAGGGGTCTTTTGGCTGCTTTGGAAACTCTAGAAGCTGTATGTTGGTTTTAAAGTGCCTGTTTAAGCATTGGTAAGATGTGGGCAACAGAATTCAGAATGGGAGCTGTGACTGGCAGATCCCATTGAATACTCAAAACATGCAATTCTTGTTAGGTCCTCTCCCCTGCTCTCAGATTCAGTATAACAGCAGTTTAACTGTCTAACACCACAGGCATTTGTTTTACTTCTCAGTTTATTGCAGAATTTGTAAATTCACTTGTATCTGTTCTTTCTTAGACGTTTGCAAACTTTTACTTTGATCTGCTCTACCCTACAGATAACCTGTGAAACCTTTCGTCTCCCTCAAGCAAAGCATTCCAGGACTGACACTTCCAAATTCACTCAAGAACTAATAAGATGTATGTCTATGTTTGCATTTATAATGCACTGGGACTGTGTGCCAATATTAGGTAACGGCATGTATAAATTATTAGATATGTTCTTAAAGCCCAGCTAGAGAAAATGTTGATATATGTATGCTAATCTTATGCTCTAAAATCCCCATTTCCCTTAGTTATGTCAAATGGAATGGCTTCTTTTTTGCACGTGATTACTGGGGGTGGTGGTCACAAAAATGGCCCAAATGCTCTATTACGTATGGGCAGCCAGTTTCTGCTGCATTTCTGGAATGGTCCTTTGACACATGGACATCGCTTGCTGAAGCCAAAAGAGCTTTTGTCCGGCATGGCTCTTACCCCTTGCTGAGTTATTGGATAATGCCCTCAGAAGACAGACAGAGAGTAACGTCACCTTGACTGTGTTTATCTAAAAATTCATCAGGGCATCTCCACTGTCCTGGTTTGAGGTAAAACAGAACCAATTTTGTTCAGTAACTTCTCTTCTTAGCTAGTTCTAGGGCAAGTTGCGCATAGCTCCACTACATACTATATGCTTCATTTGAACCCAAATATTTCCCACTGAGTACTTTTGGATGTTTTCTTTTTTATTAAATATCAAATTGAAACATTCACACCAATAAGAATGAAAAAAAATATTCTCAGCTTCCAACAAATCTTGATTTCAGAGATGCTTTTTTTAATCAGAAAACCTTGAAAAGCCAGACATGAAAATGAGCATCTTCCTCACCAGACTAACAAATGTGCGAAATTTCATAGAAATCCATTCTCACAGTTTCATTATGCAGAGGATTAATGTTTAATGCTGGCAGGCTGCAGGTCCACACTAATAAGAAGAGTTACAAAAGGCTATTGTACAGGGGAAGAAAATTTCATCAAACATTCCAAGAACATCTAAAAGGTTTACAGAGTAAAAAGTTAGCCAGAAGATGTTCTATTTGTGTTCAAGCAATTTTCTTGATGTAAGATGAGATTTTAATCATACTGTAGTTTCACAGTGTCCATATTGCTACATTTTATCTTCTTTCATCATCTTTGACCTTGATCACACAGTTGTACGAATTTGAATTTTCTTTGACCCGTTTTGTCCCTGTATGACTCAAAAGAGTTTATTTTTGTTTTCTTCCTTATTAGACTGAAATTAATATCCAGATTGCACTTGTCAAACCTATCATAGTGACTGAAACAGCAGAGTCAATGAAATAACACTGATGACTGTAGCTTTTTAAAATAAAAAAGAAATTATTCAGATTTCTATTACAAATCTGTTGCAGACACCTTCTACAAACACTCATGTCTGGAAGTTTGCCAAAATATTAGCAAAAAACACAAAACAAATATAGAATTCATAAACCGATTGGAAGAAGATTCTTTTGAAAGCTTGGGCAGACGTTTCCAGAAAACCGTTGTCAGTAGCTTTTTTACTAGACTGATTTTCTCCTTCTTATTTTGTTCCACAGCACTACAAAGAGTGAGTTGAGAATCCCTCTCTACAGAGGATTTTCTGTTGAGTTCAATATGTCCTGCATGTCACTTAATATGAACAGCTTCCTACTTAATGCTAACAAAATATTATCTTCTTAGTCTAAACAAACAAACAAAAAACCCCTCAAAGGTATTGTATGAACAAAATTTGAACAATATAGTTGATATAAGTATGGAAGGAAACAATCTACTTTGTGTTTACAAGAAAAACAGAATATTGCAAAATGCACTAGCTTGAACCAAAAAAATGAGGCTTTCTGAAAGCTCCTCCATATATTTTTCAGGATATCTCAGAAAGGAAAAGCTTAGCTGAGAGTTTTGCCTCTGTAAATCTACAGAAATAGTATTGTAAGGACAATCTCAGTAATGATGTTTAAGACTTGCTGGTTACCTCCTCAGTGCTGACATCTTAACTGTTTCAGTATGGGTTCATAGACTCTAGGATGGATTTCCAGCATGTATCTTTATTCTGTTCCACAGTCACTTGCGGACAGAATGTTTATTCAAAACACATTTTATTTAATCTTTCACAAAGGTTAGTGATCACGTGTGGAACTGAAGCTCTTGAACACGATGCCCAATTGGGTTGTGATGGGCTTTGCAATGGCTTTGTCAGCTGGATCAGCTGGGACTCCTTGAACTGCTGTTCTGATGAATTCTTATAATCCACCTGGTCAGTGGTCCTACATGAGCACTCCCACATGTGCACAATCCATCCATTGTTATTATTTTAAAATGTGTACAACACAGACATACACAACTAGGCAGTAGAAAAGACTGTCCTACATGGCTGTTTCTGTATCTGCAGGACTAGTTTCTGAAATTTACTAAGGTCTTTTCTATGTGCATTCTGGTCAGATTTGCAGCTGGAACTACCTGAGGGCATCTCTAGATGGCCAGCATCTCCACCCAGGATAACAATCCACATATGTAAGTGTACAAATAAATGCCCATAAGCTGTCCTATCCACAGCAGGAACTGCCTGGGGGGATCTTCTGGATTCCAAAATTCTCCTGGAGAGTTCTGTAGCATCTAGTCAAAAGCTTTGTTGCAAAGGTGGCTAGAAGTGGAGTCTATCACCACACCTTAGGTCAGTCTGCTCCCACACCTATGCAGAAACTGGTTGCAGTGTTCCTGGATGACATGCAGACTTGATGACAGGGTGCTCTGGGTTTGCACGCAAGCACAACCTTGACACACAGCTAGAACACTAATGGCTTGAATTTCCTCCTTTGATTACAGCTGTACTTGCCAAAGAAAAAATTCAGATTAATTTTAATAATTTTAATTCTGTACATTAAAGCCATGTGAGTGCTGCATATGGACAGCAAACTGGTCCTGAGATCTTCATATGTTTATGTACACAAGAATGTAAGTATAAAAAATGTCAAAACTCTTTGGGAAACAAAAGCAGTTTATACCCCAAACACTGGCATCTGTCACCATTTTCAGCAAATGTAGTTCCACAAAATCATTTGAATGTTCATACACTGTTCATCATGTTTAGTTCTAATGTGTAGTCAAAATATGTTTATAAGAAAAAACAGGAAAAGAGGGGAGGAGAGCAAAGGAAATATCACAGAAAAACAGAGGAAGAGAAGAGAAAAATCAGAAACAAGTGGCAGCTTGAACTACTACTGAGAGAGGTTTGTCAAACAAAAGATGGTTTTGGACTCTGTTGTGGCTGAAAGGGTTTGGACAAATGGGAAAAAATAACTCTTCTTGATGGATGTCTTGATGTTCAGAGAAACAGAATTTTGCTTTTTACTCCCAGTAATTAATAACCTTGATTCGTACAGGCAGACTTTTCCCAGATCTAGGGCTTAATTGATCTCAATGTTAGATACGACACAAAAACCCGAATAGAACTAAATAGGACTACAGCTGATAAACAGATTAAACACGTCTCTGTAGTAAGTGTTACGGTTACTTTAGGAACAGCTAGAGTTACAAATGAGCTTTAAGAAGTTCATTTATGCTTTCAGTTTCCATAAAAGGGCAGCATTTGATTCAGTAGCCATTTTATTCTGACAAGACAACGAAGATGAACACCAACCAGCATTGCACGTTATGAATGATGGAGAAAATAAATGTTTCTGTAATGGTGAAAATCTGTTGTATAAATCCAATGCCAGAGGCTAATAAAGAAACCTTCAGATTTTTTCTCTTTACTGCTTTTTGAAAACAGCACTAAAAGTGTTTTTTCACTCTGGCCCCCAGTTTTTTAGCTGGTGTATCTGGTACTCCTATTCAAAATCACTTTGTTTTCTTTGAAAAAATTCCTTCATAAAAGATACAGTCTTTTTAAATTTACAAAAACTCTTGAAAAATTGTAGGAAAAAAAACCCAAACAAACAAACCAAACAACCCCACCTAACTAGAAGGCTTTAAAATCATTGTTAGGACTTAGGCTATTTTCATAGTAATAAATCTAATTTTCTAAACAGCAGTTACCATGCTTTGTTGGTGTAATGTGTGCATTGAAATTGCCATTAAAATTGTAATAATACTATGACATGCCTATCAAATACTATGACTATCAAATACCACCTTATAAACTGTAATGATAGGAAATTAAAGCAAACTAGGAGTTAACAGTATGATGATGTTAGCAGAGGAAGACAAGATGAGAAAACTGTTGCAGAAAAATTTTACCAGCTAAAGTAATTCCAACATAGAAGCAGCTATCCGTGTATCACTCAAGACCAAGCCAGTGTGCTAACTTTAATTCCCTATCCTGGGGCACCTCGGTGTTTGCCCTGAATATCTTTTAATGTATTTCATATTTCTTCCCTTCCCCACAACGTGCAGTTCCTGTCCATTTGCAACAACGAGACATTCAAATGTTGTTGAAGAGAGAGGACTGACAGAAAGAATTTTTTAACTCTTATTTCTTCAATCTGAAAGGAGGACATAGTTTTAGAAATTTGAATTGAGCTTGGTAATAATTTTAGCACCAAAAAAACCTAGAAAAGTCTTGGTTTTCTGCAAATGAATATTTCCATTGTACCTGAACGTGCAGGCATGGAAAGCTTAGAGACAGCAGTAAGTTTTCCTACAGTTATCACAGACGCTGACATCCAAGTATATGGATCACTGCCTCCTCCCCTCCTGAAAAGGAGCTTAAAGCTCTAGTATCATCTTGACAATAGTCCTCCCCTGTAGAGCTTTTGGCACTATCAAGTGTACACTACGAGAAATATTTATAATATACAGCAAAGACTGACTAGACCTGAAAGTAGGGATGGGATAGCTGAAGATGCAAGGCATAACACTCAATTATAAAGCATTGTATAAAAAGAAAAGGCTGATAACCTTTCATTTGAAAACAAAAAGCTCTAGCGCTAAGTGCAATATATTTTATGGTTAAAATTTGTCACTATAGTTACAATACAAAGAAATGAAATCCACTGTAGGTGAGAAGTGTTATCTAGCAAATTCTGAACTGGAGGTAGAGGACTCTCTCAGCTTGTTCAGTGCTTTGGAATAATTCACTAATGAATGCTCTTCACCTGGAGAAATACCAGCCTGAATTTTCATGCCAAGACTGAACAGATCCTATTTACTTGCCTGCTCACTTCAAAAATAGGCAACAAAAATAGTAAGAAGGGTAAAATTAAGTGGCAGAATTCTTCATAGGAGGTGTTATGTCTCACCCATGAAATGTTAAGATTGTATTTGTTCTATGCCTTTTGATGTGTGAGTGTGGACCCTCTGTTTAATAGTAATATTGTTATTTTGGAATCAGTTGTGAGAGTTAATGTCAGAATTTCTGGTGATGTGTGCTGCTCATACACATTTCTATACAAATGTACATCATACCAGCAACACTTGTATATACAGCAACAGTATTACCAACAGGGTCTTCTTCTTATGAAAGAAATAGGGGCTGCTACACCCTAATGTACAAATATATGTAGAACATGCATGTCCATTTAATTCCAGCTGAAGTGGATTTCGTGACTATGAACTATCAGAGAATGATGTTGTGTGTTTTATCTTATTAAGACAATAGGTACAAGTCAGATAATGAAAGTTAACTCTGGAAATATAACCTGATCTTTAGCCTGGAAGAAATACTCCTGACAGACAAAAACATAATTAATTTTAAATAAAAAATGCATGCTGAGATTTATAAATTTGATGAAAAGGCTTTCACTTTTATTTTCAATATGGGTGGTTATCCATAGAGCTCAGCAATTTATTCATATCTCTGCAAATGTCTGTTCAACGTAATACTATTCAGCCTTTTACTGGATCAGGATATAATTCTCCCAGTCCTGTATAAGTATGTTTTTCACTTTTAAACTCTTATTTACATAATTTCCCATTATTTCTTCTTTTTAAAGGGCTCTGGTAATTCCTTGATGTTCAGTCAATTTCATTTTGTATCTTTTAATGTGATTCGACTCATTTTTCGTTTATTATTATCTAAGTGCAAACATGAGAAAATTTTTAGGAAATCTTTAAAAAAGTGTTTTTTTTGTATCTTATTGAGGATTCGTTTTACTGTTCTTTTCATTAAAATTTCTGGGCTGGACAGAGATCTTGAACCCACCTGTAATGCTGAAATGAAAACATTACTTCATGTTGTGTAAAGAAAAAAAAAAAAGCCAAAGCAATGCCATTCCTTCTGCTTTATCGCCACATATACATTTTTAATTCTCATATATTCCCAGGATAGAAATGTAAATTGTAGGCAATAGCCGTTAGAGTTTCTGGTGGGAATCTGTGAAATCTGACTTTTCGAATCCCTTTAGACAAGGATAAAAGTGGGACCTTTTAAGTACACCAAGTGCTCACAATAGCTTTATTACCGCATTGCTACTTCACTCTGTAGATTGCGCGAAGGCCTGGAGACTAATTTCAGCAACAGCCACAATTTACTAGCTATAGTAGCCCTCAGATGAATAGTTTCTTGTAAAATCAGTGGCAGCTTTATCCTACTGGAGTACAAATAAATCAGCTCTTATTATTCCACATTCATTTAATCCTGGGACATTAGTCAGTGAGACCTTTCTGCAGCCTAATAAACAGCAGCAGCAGCAGTTTTTCTTTATGAGAGTAGTTGTTCATCCTAAATTAGAGCCGGCATTAGAGGAAGGCAGAAAGTTTCGCAGCATAATTTAAAGATATATAATATGAGACTATAATAGTGTATGAAAACTGCACCCGTGTGTATAAATATAGCAGGATTATAATTTTGCTATATGTGGGTTACTTTAGAACATGTGGGTCATTTTATCTGTATATCTTGAAAGTGTGTATTTTGTTGTGGCGAGTAATATTCATGTTATCTGGTTATTTCCCTGGATTTGGCACTGGCTTCTAACATTGTACATTAGCTACCTTGTGCAGGGGTAAAAAACATGAAATGAAGACACTGATTCAAAAAAATTATTTAACTATAGGTTATTATTTCCATTTTACAACCCATAACCAAGAAAGCATCTCTGAGTTCCTATTTACAAACGATACTTTGCTTTAAATTGTTTCGGGGTGTTTGTGAAATGGACAATATCTGGGCCTTTGAATGTGCACTCTCCTCTTAGTTACTGTAATATATGAAAAAAATGGCTGTTGCTCCTTTTAAAAGCTTTTATTTTGAGCTATTTTGGCAGTTCTGTTTTTATGGATATCAGTATAAGTCTATCCTATAATTTACAATATAGATAAAAAAGTGGGTAATGTTCAGAACGAAACATGAAACTTCAGAAAGTGAGGTTTCAGGAAAGGAGGCTGTTTGCCTGAAAGCTGTACAACAGCTTCCAACTTCTTAAAGTTTGTGCTAGGACCTTTAGGGTTTTTCCTAGTTGAAAACTGCAGTTTCAGTTAAACCGTTTGGGATTATGTATGCGCTTGAATGATAATTTCAGAGTGAAATTCCAGAGTTGTGGAAGTGAAAATCTGATGGATTTGCTCAGGATCACATGGCTTGTGATGAGTTACTTTGAATTAAAGCCTTTGAAAAGTTTTAGCATTTCATTTTTTCTGGTGAATGCACTGTGTATATGCTGCTGTCACGATGTGTTAATGACTGTTATTGTTATTTATTCAATCTGACTAATAGTACATTACTAAGAATCTTCCAGTTGAAAAATGGTGTCTTTTGAAATACTTCTTTTATGTCAGTTTGGATCCTTAAAAAGGAAAAATCGAGGATGAGTCTCTGACTCTTTGGAAGTGATTTAAATATGTCATAATTTCATTTGTTTTAGTTGACGCTTCTCGGTTCAACTGTTATATGGGCTCACTCTTACGTCTGCATGAACATATATGCAAACATATATATGTGCACACAGGAAAGTGTATGCATATACACTTCCTAATTCCTATAACTTTATCATCAGCTATAGTCAGAATTTTTACAATACTGGAAGTAATTTACTATTACTTTGTGTTTTCCATGTAATCTGGATATTTTTTTCTATTTTTAAAGATGCGTTTTATCCTTAGCTCTTCACATGATTTCATTCTGTTATATTATTGAAATAAAAAATAGAGACTGAACTGCTGACTGTTATGGTCTGTACCAATTTGTTGCCTTGTGGTGTATTTTTTTTTTTTTATTGTAAACATCCTTGGAACTTCTTCACTCTCTTTTTACCAAGATATATAATAAAAATGAAAATAAATCTAATATGATCACTGCTTTATGGGTTAATTATCTGTTTGTGACTGAGTGGCTCTGGAATCATGTAATCGCTGCCAAATATCTAGACGAGTCTTTTAATGAAAATTACAGCTTTCATGCTTGCCAACAGTGCCAGGAAGACAGAGCAATTGGAGAAAAACCATAATTTAGTACTGTACTTCCACTCACTTCTACCAAACAGAGACCACATCTAATGCCTCTATTTCTATGTGGTTGACATACAGTATGGGAAGACGTTGATGCAAAATACCTGCTGTCCAAAATACTAGCAACTACAGGCTCCTACTCTCACGCATTTAATATCTTCCAGGATCCTTTTTTTTTCTTTTGTTCACACACACTGTCAGACTTGTAACAGTCCTGGAAAACAGATGATATTTTTCATCATGAATATTCTTTGAATAATTTTGAGTGGATCAAGAAAGAAACATCACAAATTTGTTTCTGAGTAAAAAACAGCTGCATGCCTTTTTTGGTGCTTACATTTAAGATCCATCCTTCCTGCTTCTACAATCTTTTTTCACCTGTTTTCTGAGAGATGTCCCACGTATGTCCTGACTGCAGTATATGTTACTGACTGCAAGCTCAAAAAACATAGCGGAAAACTGAGGGTTTCTTCTCAAAAGCATCACTGTTGGTTTTTCCAGAGGTGCTGAGGGGAGAATTCAGCAAACCCATTCTTCCATGGGGCTGATGTGCCTTGTAGGGTAGCATGAAGACAGGGTCTTTGTGCACTGACCTGCTGAATGTTGCTCACGGTTCACTCAGGAGTACAGGTAGCATGGGATGGGCAGTGGGCCCCTTCGCAGATCTCACCTCGGACTGATGGGTACAAAACGTAGAACTCAGCGTTTTTTTGGAAACTGGGTAACCTTTCACTAGCACTCAGACTACTGCAGTCGAAGGTAAATGCTGTGTCTGACTACATTTGACTAATGTACTCGGGCTTTGCTTGTATAAACAGTACAGCTGAATTCAAAGGATCTGGTTTGAAATTAATGCAGCTAGGCACATGCACTCTTGTGTTCGTACCTCCAATATTCCCCTTTAAATTGTAAGCCTAAATGATTTTGAGTGTATCTCATGGTGTATCATAACATGGGCTGCTTAGTGACAAGTGAACTGCTTGCCTGAAGGAGCTGCTACACTGAAGAGGAATAGCTGGTGCTTGATGTCCTTCCTGCTGCAGCAGGAAAGACCAAGAAACAGGTTAGCAACCTAATGCAGAAGTCCTTAATATCTAGGGTTGCAGTACATGGTTGAAAAGTGGACTGAGTCATAGCCTGGGAGACATCCCCACATTCTCCTGGGAGAAGGTGAATGTCCTTGTACAGTCTAAAAAAAAAAAATAAAATTGGCCCTGCATTTCCTGACTCCAAAGCTTTTAAAGATCTGATATTATTTCCTTTACTGAGCTGTAATACCGACATCAGAATCTGACATGAGCAAAGATTGCCCTTGACAGGCTGTCTGCACTTTCTTAAGCAGCTGGCAGCGACCTGCATTGGAGAGGGAAAACTGAGGTAGGGTGGCAGGCTGGCCACAGCCAGGAAAGGGATTTCAGTCCACCAACGCAAAGAGAGGAACTGGAGGATGCTCTTGATTTTTATTTTATTTTTCACTTTCTCTCCAGCTCATTTTGATTCTGCCTTTGGAGAAGTACAGTCCCTGATGACATCCAGGGTTAAATTTCCAGCATGATATGAGGATTAGTTGCATTCTCCTCCCCATACCAGTAATGAATTGTTCAGTTCAGTGCCTGCATACTGTGCTGAACATTTACCCCCAGGGTCTCAAGTATCAGTGAGGAGGGAGGGCGGGAGCTCAGGAGCCTTCTTCAGTTTGAGAGATCCCAGGACAGGAGAATGGAAAATGGCAATTATTGCATGTGGAAAAACAAAATAAGCTCAGGACTGAAATAGCAGGGGGATTGGAGTTCAGGATTAAGTCATATTGCCAGAGTGGTATGGGGGAGGCAAACATAGTACGTACTGTCCCTGTGCCCATCTCTAGCCACTCTGAGTTGTCACCCTCTGATCCTGTATGTTGGACAAGGGCAAAAACACTGACATCATGGTAGATTAAACAAATTAGGTGAGCCCAGTTTTCAACACTCATTTGCATATGCATTGCTCACCAGGGAACCCTCCATGGGCAAAAGCAAGTATCTGATTTGCACACTCAGATTTTGCCTTCCTATTCTGCATTGGCTCATTGCATGCAAATGTATGCATTCGGTTGCATGCACCCAGGTTTGGAAATCATTCCTCTGGTTTCAAGGAAGAAAAAGACAGAATAATAATCACTCCCCCTTGTCCCCCCCCTTCCCCTGGCCTATTGTCAACAAATTTCAATTCATCACTGTTGATTTTGCTGAAACCTACTTTGGAACGTTACAGCTGGGATTGATGTTATCCAATGCCATTTTTATCAGGGTTTCACTGTGCAATACAGAGTATTCAGGGGAGTCACTGCAGGCTGCTGGTGCCCATGATTGCCTCTGACATGTACAGCTGAAAGGACTCTTATTCCAAGAATGATCTTCTTTTTTAGACTGTATTGAGTTGGGACTGATTTTGATAGCCAGTTTCAGTCAAGAATCATAAAGTTATTGCACATTTAAGACCGTCAGTATGAGAATCATTCTCTGTCTCTCTCTCCCTCCCCCTCTCACCGTTCTTTCCCCTCCCTTTCTCTCTCTCATCATTTCACAGGACTGCAAGGTTACAGAAAGGTCTAATCAATTGTCAAACTCTCCTTTATCTCTGAGAAGGTGGTAAAAAAATCTAACTGCCCTGCTGTAGGGGGTTCTTCTGACTACACAGCACCCTTTTTCACATACAATGCTACCATGATTAATGTCCTCCCACCTCAGACCTTGTTAAAACCTGTTCTTTAAAGCAGGCTGGTGCACCACAGTGAGAGCAAGAGCAAGGTTGCATAAATCAACGTGTTCTCACAGCCCCCAGGATATCCATTATAGATGCCAGCTGGATGACTGGAAGATAGAGAAAAATGAATATTGTATCCTGTGGCCTTTTGCCTCTAATGACCACTTTTCAACATTTTTGAAGGCATGATTAAATTTTGATAACTGGGGAAGTCACTCTGAGCAGGCTGAAATAGAGATAAATTGACTGAGGGTCTGACATCCCAGTGGAGAGCAGGCAACTAATTAGTGTGTGAATCGCACTCTGAAAGAGATGTAAAAGGGAGGCTGGTTTAATCAGAGGAGCTGCTGAGGTACAGGAATAGTCAGGGATAATTGCGGCCTAGGTAGAAATCACAGGCTCAACGAGCAGCTTTTTCTGTCCGCTTGATTGGCAGCCGCTGACCTAGTGTCCAAAACCTTTGAACTCTTACAACAGTAACAGCCTTGTCAAGGCAATTTGCTTGCAGCTTTCTATGACCAGTTATTTCAGCTGTGAAGCTGGGACACCCAATTTGAAAGGGCACTTTGCTCCTCTGCTGCGGTGGAAGCTGGGCGGAACAGCCTCATTATTTTTGATGACTTTACTTTTGAACCCTTTATCTCCCCCCCTCTGCCTTCCCCCCCCTCCCCTCTCCTTCCCCCTCCCCCCCGCCTCCAAGTCCTCTCTTCCCCAATGCACTCCACACACCGCATACGTACCCTCTCCCCAGGGACGTTGCTGTACGGATGAAGTGTCAGATCAATTTAGCTGTTGATTGCAGCAAGGGAAACGGGGGCAGGGGGAAGGATAAACCCCCACCGCCCTGCGTAACACTGGTTTTATTGCAGGAACAGAGCTTCTTCGGTGTCTAAACGGGTGATGCTGTTGGACATAAGAAACGCGAGTATACCTGGCGTTCCTTTTGCTGTGTTTAGAGGAATTAAAGGCAACATATTTAATCCCTCTAAAGAGCGGCTGGGATAGCACCTCCTTTAGTTGGAAATGAAGGATAGTACACCTGTGCAAGAGATGACTAAGATAATGTCTTTTCTGTAATGCTCCCTATTTACCCAGCGTACACATGTAGCATTTTGTTTGTGGTAGCAAGAATGTTCTGACTTAAACTGGTGTTTAGGGGAATAATAATAATAATCCCCTGAAGCTGCAGTAGCTGGTGAGGCAGATTTCTTTTTTTCTTTTTTTTTTCTTGTAGGGAGGGAGGGTAGCTGAAGAGAGAGCAAGAAGATAGAGCTGAAAGCTCGCTGTCTTATTCCATTTGGTAGTGTGAATTAGTGTTGTTCTGAATTATTTTTTTGCCTGGGGCAGACTAGTTTCTCTTTTTAAACTGATCAGTCCCCCTGGGTCTCATATTACACCAAGGACCAGGATACCTGATGTGGCTGGGTTTTGATGTGACAGCGTACTGTTTCTGCAAAGCCTTCAGCTAGGATTTTCAAAAACACAATTTTTCACATGAAAATGAGGGCCAGTTGTAACTTGGTCTACATAATTAGGCCCCTGCTGTATATTAATACTTTATTACTAGGTGGTTTAGTCTAGTGGTAGCTCGGGGCACGGCTATATGAATAAGGTAAGCTCAGCTGCTGATTGATAACATGCTGGCTACTCCGTGGTCCTTGCCCGTGTCCACGCTCTTACCTGCAGTACATGACTGAAACCGCCGCGTTTATGCTCACACAAATCTCCAGCGAGCAGTATGAGGCTGTCAAGGCAGGATGGCTCCTGACCCTTCAGGGCTGTGATTGCGACTCTCTTGCTATTTCTTTCCGAATGGAGGAGGGTTTCTTTAGTAAACACACGAAAAGACTTTGGGCCCACTTGTAGGCCACTGTTGTAGGTCCTCAAAATAGCTACTCCTCAACTTCCATGACTCTGTCCTTTCACTGTGGGGTGATACATTGTGGGCACATTTGCTGGGAAAGCCCTGTGGAAGCCAAGGCATGCAGGTGTTTTGCTGAACCAGGGTCAAAGCGTTCAGAGTTTTGACTTTCTGGGTCACTACTATCAGTACTGCTCAAAACAAATAGGGAAAGCAAGGTACAGAAAAGGTAAGTGTTTTGCCTAAGGCCATGCAAAAGGTCAGGCATAAAGCAAAACATTATGGCCTAATTGTTGGCTTCCTTTCCTCATCTGTTTAGGAATATTAAAAAGAAATAATGAAATCTTCAAATTGCTAACTAGACTGGGAGGAAAGAATTTGTCTGCTGTGTGTATTAAATATGAGGCTTGTGCTAAAAGTCACCTCACGACTGCTGGCTGACCTGCTCTAAAGTAGTGACAAGCACTTTGCTTCTATATTGGGAGCAGCAGCCACAGCAGTGAAATTAATAGAAAAAGCACCAACAAACCCACCACAACTAGAATAACAGTTTGTAGCAAAAGTTATTCATCAGGACATTGGGTTCTATGAAAAAACAAGAGACTGGCATGCCAGAAATACGGTAATCTTGTACAAATATTGCTCGTAAACAAACTAGGAATTAAAAGGTGAGCTATACAGCTGAGGCACCTTAAAAATAGATGATTCTGGTGATGTGTTCCTGTGCATATTCCTGGTTCAGAATGAGACATGTATTCCAACAGACACATACCTGCAGCAATGATGATTTCATGGGGAAACTTAATGTTTGAGATGCAGAGCCACTTACAACTGTATTAATATCAGTGGAAAATAATAAAAAATAAGAGTTTCAATTAATGACCTTTCTTTTTCTACCAATTTTCCCTGCATGATTTCTGACTTTGGTGTCAGATTGTGTGGCAAAATGGTTCTGAAGGCATGAGCAATAAAAACAGACACAATAAATTTGTGTAGGCCAGGCAACGGTGATGACTTAATTGCTACTTTAGTGAAAAGGCTGCAGCCATTATGTTAAATTATTAAAAATAACACCCACTGTAATTTATCAGAATTTCAGCCATTACTGCATTTTTTAAAAAATGTATCAGCAATTTTAACATTACAATGTTTGAGATAATAAAAGTAAGCAGGGGTAGTTTGAAGTATGGTACAATGGTGGTAGAGAGAGGAATATGTACTATGCCAGCCTTACCAGTTCTTACAGCTGTAGCTCTTGTAGCCAGAAGACAGAAGAAATACACCCTTTGCGCCCATTTGAGAGGAAAAGGGAGGGATTGCCACAGTTAGCGATGAGGCTTTGAGACCTGGAACTGCAGTCCCAACTCTCACAAGCTGTTGTTAATAGTTCTGCATATTTTTCTTCTCACGCACAACAATCATGTGAAGGTTAAGGCTGTGTGAAGGCAGTGCCAGTTGCTCATTTGCCAAGCAAGGTGACTGCAAACTTAAACTTTGTTGAGGTGTGGGGCTGTCTCTGCCTTCGTGTTTATGTCTTTAAGACCTCATCTATCCAAACTCTGAAAGTAGCAGCCTTTACTAATAAGGTGGTCTTCAGAAAGCAAACCTTATGGCAAAAGACCTATGTCTTGTCATTTATGGGTGTCTGGACATTTCAAATATTGCAGGTGAGTTTTCTGAGACGCACCCCAGAGACATAGGTGAGTCCTGAGACATGCTGTTCAGCAGAGGAGCAAGAATGTATAAAATCCTGATTTGCTCTCTTTTGAAACCTCTGCTTTGACTAACTGAAATGTTTTCATGGGTGAAATGAGAGCAGATAGAGATGCCAGTCTCTCAGTGCTCCCATGGCCAGCACAACCCAAGGAACTTACTCCTTTGGCTTTTAGGCAGAACTAGAGGCTCTCGAACAAGTCAAGGAACTGGGGCATGCAGAAAATTGCCAAAGATTGAAAGACTGAGGAAAGAAAGGCCGGAGTTGTTAGAGCCAGATGTAGCTGTACAAAGAGCCTTAAACATTTATTTCACTATGTGTGCCCGTTACGATGCAAGTACCTCCCAATCCCCTGACTTATGCTTTAAGAAAGGATGGGGAAGCAGAAAAAGTAGGAGAAAAGCCATGGCAGAAAATGGCATTGCTATCTGGGACTCTGGCAATATTATAAAATAGGATTTTAAAACAAAATTTTGTAGTGGCTGTATCTTTTTTGGCCAGATAAGTGTTTCCACAGTGTATATATTTACAGACATGCATGTATATATAAACATGTGTTTCAGTACATGTGCATCTTCACATGGAGGTACATAATTGAACCAATTAATTCCATTTAATAGCAGTCTATAAAATGTTGTTCCTTAAACGGCTCATTGTAAAGCCTGTCATAATGGCAATTAAATTAAATGATACTGTATTGTTACTCCTTACCCTTTGTGCAAAATCTAGTGAAAACATTACTGAAATTGGGAGAAACTGTTCTAAACATCAGCAGAAAAGAGTGTTTGGTTAGAATCAGAACAGTGCCTTTCAAAACCTCTGACAGGTAAATTATGAATATTTACAGATATGCTTTCATTATATGAAGTTAATATGAAGTAAGAAGTTCAGACTACCCATGGGGCTTTAAAAATACCATAATATGCATTCAAAGACTCAGATAATTGGGACATATGTTTCTCAAAAAATAAAAAGAAGAGCTTCAACTGGTTTTGACATCTCTTTTGCAAACACCTAACAACAATCTGGAACTGGTCCCAACTCCTCATTTCTGTATTAATACAGAGAATGATAAGAAGCATCTTTATTTCCCTCCTTACTGAATCCTAACTTAGGAATTTTTCTTAAGTGCAACTTGGGCTAGAATTGTTGCAGTTTTTGAATCCTGATTTCTTGGAGATTTACAGCTACCACAGTCTCCAAACTATTTACTGAATTTACTGAGTTAACTATTCTGTGTGATAGGCTAATACATTTTAACAAATGTGATGCTCAGTCACTGGGAGCAAAATAGATCTCTTTTAAAGGGCTACAATGATGAAGATAATTACAGACCAGACCTCTTAAACATTTTTCGCTGAGTGAATTACATGCTAGTTGGAAAACACAGGGCTAGAGCATCGAGAAACATGGCATTAGAAATGTTGTTCAGAGGAAAAGATATAATAATAATTGGCCCAGAAAAAAAAAAAAAAAAAGAGAAAGGTGAGCCAATACACTCCTATGACATCTTCAGCAGTTGAGAAGTGCACAGTCAAATTTAGAATCAGTCTTGGGGTGTTATGTGGCATACTCACATTCACACATACATCCAATAAATATTCATTAAATGACTCTGTCCTTACAATCTTTGAAGTTCAAAAACTTGCATATAGGTTTTAAACTAAAACTCAGTGTTCGCAACCTGGCTGTAGATCTTGATGCATACTCGGGGAATTCTGTGGGACTGTCCGCATCTTTGAAACACAGGGCCTTAACAGTCCGATATGGTTTTATTTTGAAAATGCATCTGTGTTAAAGTATGCTGGTTAAAGAGTTGAACGGTGACTTACCTCAGTGAACTATGGGGCCATGTGGGGGGTTGACCCTGGCTGGACACCAGCTGCCCACCAAAGCCACTCCATCACTGCCCTCCTCAAATGGACAAGGGAGAGACAATAGAACAAAAGGCTCATGGGTCAAGATAAGGACAGGGGGCGATCACTCACCAATTACTGTCATAGGCAAAACAGACCCAACTTGGGGAAATTAATTTAATTTATTACCAATCAAATCAGAGTAGGATAACGAGAAATAAAAACTAAATCTTAAAACACCTTCCCCCCACCCTTCCTTTCTTCCTGGCACAGGGGGAGGGGAACTGGGATTGTGGCCAGTTAATCACACATTGTCTCTGCTAATCCTTCCTCACACTCTTCCCCTGCTCCAGTGTGGGGTCCCTACCAGAGGAGACAGTACTCCATGAACTTCTTCAGCATGGGTCCTTCCCAGGGGCTGCATTTCTTCATGAGCCTCTCTAGTGTGGGTCTTCTCTACAGGATACAAGACTTCAGGAACAGATTGCTCCAGCGAGGGTCCCCCATGGGTTCATAACTCCTGCCAGCAAATCTGCTCCAGCTTGGGCTCCTTTGTCCACGGTTCCGCAGGTCCTGCCAGGATCCTGCTCCAGTGTGGGCTTCCCACAGGGTCACAGCCTCCAGGCATCCACCTGCTCTGTTGTGGGCTTCTCCACAGGCTGCAGGTAGATATCTGCTCCTCTGCGGATCTCCATGGGCTGCAGGGGGACAGCCTGCCTCACCGTGGTCTTCACCACAGGCTACAGGGGAATCTCTGTTTTGGTACCTGAAGCACCTCCTCTCCCTCGTTTTTCACTGACCTTGGTGTCTGCAGAGTTGTTTCTCTCAAATATTCTCATGCGTCTCACCGGCTGCAGTTGCGCAGGTTTCCCCCCGCCTCTTAATTATGTTATCACAGAGATACTACCACTGTTGCTAATGGCTCAGCTTTGGCCAGCAGTGGGTCTGTCTTGGAGATGGCTGGCACTGGCTCCATTGAACATGGGGGAGGCTTCTAGCATCTTCTCACAGAAGCCACCCCTGTAGCCCCCCCCCTACCAAAACATTGCGACACAAGCCCAACACAGGCCAATTTCTGAAGATTATACCTATTTGTGGCATGAGGGAGCACAAGCTAGTATAGCTTGTGTAAAAACTGTTATGTGAAGAGTTGATCTATGCTCCAGAACAAAATACGTGGTGCTCTTTGCCAGACAGTAATGATAAATAATAAGGTGGTGTTGTGGTTTAACCCCAGCTGGCCACTAGAAGCACACAGCTGCTACCTCACAACCCCCATGCTCCCCTCCCTCCCTGCCACCTCCCTGGAGGGTAGGGAGAGGAGGGAAAAAAGAGGAGGGGAAAGGGAGAAAAAAGCTTCGTGGAATGAATTGAAGACAGTTTAATAGAAACAGTAACAGAAAAGGAAAAATAACAATAATAGTGCCAACAATAATAATAATAATGACATGGGTCACTCCCATTGCCTGGTGAACTGACACCATCCCAAGCAATGATCATGGATTTTCCCCACCCCGACTAACCCTCATTTATATACTGAGCATGACGTCTATGGTATAGAATATCTCATTGGACATTCCGTCGTTCTCTCTACGCTTCTATGGGAAGCTGAAAAAAGTCCTTGAATAGTATAAACATCACTCAGCAACAACCAAAACCAGTACGTATTATTGATATTCCTTTCACAGCAATCACTAGAAAGAAGATTAACTCTTTCCCAGCTGAAACGAGGATAGGCATAACGTGCAGAAACTTGAATACAGTAATGTATTGTCTGGTTGGCCCTAAGAAAATATTTGACAAAAAAGTTGAACTTATTTTTAATTCCAGCTAGAGATGTGGGTGTTCAGCTCATGTGATAACACTATTTCTCAGAGTCATCACCCAGTTAGGGTGATGTCCTTCAAATTAATGCTATTCAAAATAAAGAATAATTTCCAAAATTTTGAATGTTATCCCGTATCCTTATTTTTTCCACCTATCTTATGGAAATAATGATTTACAAGTAATCTACAGTGGCATTGTGAGGACATCTTAAATAATAATGTCATTTTATCAGCACACCTGTTAAAATGCACAATCCCAGCAGCACAGTAACTTTTTTTTTTTTTTAAATTTGGACATCATGAAACCACTACTTTTTATCTCACTATCTTAATATTAATCTTTGAGTGACCTTTGAGAGTAGCCCATGTTCCTTTAACTCCTCATTTCGGTATTGACAGAGTGACTGCCAGCAAACTATCCTATATCTTATAATGCTTCATGAGGATATATCAGAGGTTTTCCAAGCTAAAAAAACACCATCTCACTTCATTATGGTAATTATTTCTTTTTTTTTTTGATGTCTTGTGTGGCTAAACAAGGCAGGTTTTGGTATTCTGTGCTGTGAATACTTACAGTATAAAGTAAATTAGACCCAAGTTGCAAATATAAGTAGATGGGAAATTTCGGAGACTTACATATCAAGTGTTAATGCTGAAACCCTGAGCAAAATAATTAGTGGACTTTCCTTGCCCTTGGAAATGTGGCTGGGCTCAGCTGGAGAGAATTATGCTATTAAGAAAGGGACTATGAGAAGAGCTTTAATTCTTACTGCTGTCTTGTTTCTGTGCTGACCTGGGAAGTGGAGGGAGGAAAAGAGGAATCTGGCTGTGAAAAGTCCTTTTGACTTCATTTAGTGGGCTGTTACTTCTAACCTTAGCTTTGCTCAGAAAAAAAACACAGATTGATGGTAGTGGAATGTAAGTATTCTTAGATCTAACAGTTGCATAAATATAATTTTAGGCAATTATAATAAAATTAAGAAAGTAGAAAGGAAGATCAAATAGCTATGATGCAAGCCAGGAGAAAACTGGGGTTTATGCAGATAATATAAAAGTACAGGACAGTGAAAGGACAGGAAATCCCTTTATTTCTAGGGCTGGTTAATTGAGGTCACATGATTAAACATTACAGCTGTCAAGGGGTACAGCAAGTTATATTGCTTTTGGCATGAAGCTGCCAGTGGCTATCACTGGTAGCTCTACAACTTTTTGGATTGTCAGGGAATCATTTTAATATAGATGAAGTTATAAATAGGGGGGTGCAATCAGGTTATAGACCTTGAAATTTCAGTCATTTGTATGTATACTTCTACTGGAGAAATGCTGGGGGAAGGATGTCTAATCAAACAATGCTCATTAGTTCATTATGTAGGTGCATAATTTGACAAGGAACATCAGGAGCGGTTTGCTTCTGGAGATGAAATGAGTTATTAAAAATATTACTGACTGCACTCAAAATGTATTTTGAATTTTTCAAGGCTTGTCTTGGTATTTGGGGAGGAAAAGATGATTGAACTTCTCTACCTGTGCCTGCAATGCTGCTTCAGGTGAGGACAAACAAGGAGGTTTAGGTAGTACCACAACTCAGCACTGTAGTGGAGAAAATAGGCACTCTGCCTCCCGCTGTGACATGAGAGCCATTCTGCAAATAGTTTCCTTGTGGCCAGCTGTTCCAAAAGGAAAAGAGTGAAGAAAGTAAAATGGTGTCTCTCCTAAAAAATCCATTTGTCTCTTGTCTTCTCTGAAAAGAATACAAAGTATTTTCACAGGACTGGGAACTACTTTTCTCTGAGTAGGGGACCACAGAAGAAGATAGAAATACAGCCAATATAATTGACTTTATATTTTCAAGTGCCAGGTAACTGTTGAGCAGTTTTAATGATTCCTTAATGCATTTCAAATATGACCATTGTTAGTGCAGGATTTTATTGTGCTCACCTTGTGAAACGTTCATGATTTACTCCTAAAATAACTTCATGCTTTACACAGAGTTTTGGGGCAGCTTATCTGCAGTGTCTGGCTTCCTCCTGACTGCAAGGTAGAAAAAAAGCTACATGGGCTTAAATTTCAATATTAATTCAATTAACTGTCCTAGGGGTAAGAAATGTTTTATTGTCTCTGAGAATGAGGTTCACATAGATGGAGTTATTTAATTATTAAAAATCAGACTGTCATAAGGCCAAACATTGCATTTGGGTTTCTAGCTTGGAATCCTTTGCAATGTTTTGAGGAAAAATCCCTTCTTATACACGCTGTTTGGTGAGTTTTAAGCCACTAACAGAATGTAAGGCAGTGGGCCATCTCCACCATATGCTATTACAAAAGACAGAAAGACAGCAAATATTCAGGGTGGATAAGGAGAGCATATTAGGCATGTAACGGCCATCAGCCTGCTGTCTCCTGGCAGATACATCTGAATGCTGTCTGCTGTGGTAAGAAGCTGCAGTGGCACATCCAAACTGAAAATATAACCAATAATCCTGTACTGACTGCTGTTGATAATATACCTCCTTTTTTTTGTGTGTGTGTGGTAGTACTGGAACTGTAGCTGCTTTTCCCAGCACTCTGCTTTTCAGCCCATCTTGTTTCTTTACTTTTTGCAGGATGTACAGATGGAAAAGAAGTATTGGGTCATCTGGTCTTAGCTTTGTTATCACCAGACTCTAAATACTTCTGCTACAGGATTTTGGATATTGCAGTTCACAAAAACAGGTTGAAAAAGGGAAGTAAGTAGTAAAACATCTATTTTCTGTTGCAGAATCTATTTCTTTTGCTAAAAATGTCAAAAATGACAACAGCTTTTTTTCTATTTCTGCTCTTCTATTATTATATTTTCTCTTTACTGTTGAAGGAAAGCTATCTCCAACAAAAGGGGAGCAGGCAGCAGGAAAAGGAGACTCACAACGTTATTCCTCCATTGAGAAAACAAAGTCAAATAATCCCTGCTAACAGTCTTTAGTCCGACTGCCACCATTGATAAGAAAATAAATAAACTCTGCCAGCAGCAGTTACAGCTAAGGCTGTCAAAAGGCCAGGAAGGTATCCAAGAAAGTTAAGTAGCTGGTGTGACCATGCCTAATTTAATGCCCACAATATAATTATGTACAAAAATTTTAACAGTAGAATGTAAAAGACTATGTGTAGCCTAACGTGCCCAAGACCGCATATGCTCAGTGTATGAGAATACTTTCAGTCATAGCATCTGTGCCACCTGGCTAGTACTCCAGGAAGTTATGTTGAAGAGCAGCACACACTCCCAGGGACGTCAGCACATATAATGAGCAAACATGAAGAGAGATCACCTTTTATTGCTTTATTCCTTGCTAAGGGAAGTGGTTCAAGTGTGAGCATGAAACCTGATCATGAGACAAGCTAGGAAAAAAAAAAACACTTTTGACACTTACCGACCTCCTCTCTTATCAACTAACAAGTGTTACATGAAGACTGCTTGCAAGTCCCAAGATGACAACAGCAATGGGAACGATGTAACTCCCTCAAAATACCATTGCAGAATCAAGTCATCAATAGCTAAGCAGGACTGCTTTCACACAGCTGCGCGCAGGGAGAGAGGTGGACAGAGAGACAAATTCTATCACTGGTCTTGAGAACTGAGTGAAAGCAGCTGCTGCATCTTTCTTCTCCATATGCACATTTAATCCCCAATCTCCGTATGCCTTGGTATAGCAATATGCAACATATATATATATGTTATACATAAATATATACATACATGTATTCACCAAGAACCATGTAAGGCCTTTGGGAATAAGAGTCCTATATAAGTGAGGCCTTTTTACAAAGTGGGTAGAAGTTTGTGAAAAAACCTCCTCACCCAGTGAAAGTAACCGACAAGTTATTTTACTTGAATAATACATCGAGCTCTGAGACCAAATTCACAATGGTTATGCATGTGGATGATTCCCAGGGTGATGAAACCCTGCAAATTCTGGGATGTACAGTATCTATTGTGGGTTTCTATTGTGGTTACAGTATTACTAGGCAGGTGCATTGTCCCCTCAAAAACCAGCAAAGGCAAATCAGTAAAGAGAGCTATTGCAGAGAATGCTGGTCCTTTGGGTGTCATGTATTTGCTTACAGGGACATTCGTGTTTACCTATTTACCCATATAGACCATCCTGTGTTATGGGCAGAACATTCTGTGGAATGGGAAATTGCCACTCCATCACTCTTGGTGGACTGGAGCTCCTGTAAGGACTGCCAACTCTGAATAGGTAAATCAAGTTTTTGCCTAAAATAGAAGCCTTCTGTTCAGATCTTTTCTGATCTGAGCTAGTGTCTGATGGATCTCGCTATGAAACTGTATGGGTGCTAATCTGCTGCCTCCCATGTGTGCCTGTGAAGTAGAAGCAGCACAGTGGGTCATTTCAGATAGTATTTCAACATCTCCTCAGGATGATTTAAGTTACTGTTGACTCAAATCCTTTGGTACTAAGCTTTCCAGTCTCCTTCCAGCGTTTCTCATAAAAATGGAGAGTATGATAGGAATGGATGAGAGCTTAGGCACTGTGGGAACTTGCCACAATTAAGCTTTCTGGGACCAAAAGTGTCCACCTCTATTCTTGGACTTTGGTGGATCCAACTAGATCTGTGTAGCTTGGTTTTCATTCTTTACCTGTTTTTTTCTTGAGGCCAGACATTCATATTTATGTCTAAAAGAAGGGTCAGGAATGATTTGGTTGCAGATAGGTTTCTCAAGAAGCACTGTTGTGTTAATCGATCTGCCTATGGTGATCTTCAGATTGCATATAAACCATCTTTGAGTGCCCAGTTTCTTGAACTTGTTTAATCTGACCCTTTTCTGAAACACTGGAAACATGGGTGTTTTCAGTGGAACACAAATAATTTGGCTGTACCAGGTGCTTCCCTGTTATCAAGATACCCAAGACCGCATAACTTTGGCAGTCACAAAGGTACAGGATATATGTCATCTGGTCTGATCTCCTGCTCAAAACAAAACCAACTTCAAGGTCAGTTCAGGTTGCTCCAATTGTCCAGTCTGATTTGGAGTAACTGCAAAGATATTCCACAGCTACTTTGAGTAACCTGTTATGATGTTTGACCATCCTCAATGTAACTTTTTTTTCTTGTATCTAATCAGAATTTCTGTTGATGCAGCTTTTGTACCTGGCCTCTTGTACTTTCACTGTGTACCTCTGAGAAGAGCCTGGCTCTATCAAAATAGTCATCAGTTAGCTCATCTCTCCCTGGCCTTCCCTCCCTTCCTCATTTGGGCTGAAGGAACATAATGGATAATTATGTTGCTTCTGGTCTGCACCAAAGTTTGTGATGTGAATTCAGTCTTAACTGATTATTATTCTTTGCCTCATGATAACCTGTAAAATGATGCTGCTGACAAATGAAACCCATTGGATTAAACCTTTATTACTGTATCGGTTTTCTTAGTGCTAGATGAAACCATATAAACCCTGTATCTGTAGATGAGTGTCATTCTTTTCCAGTTTTTGTGTATGGGTGGGCGTCTTTCTCTGCAACTGTCATTCTGTGTACCTATTTTCATTACAGAGTGATAGGAAAAGTGTGCTCGTTTGCATAAATGAAACAAGTAGAAGGTATGTCGTAACTATATGGAATTTGATATGGCCATGAAATTACTAATTATTTTTGCTTCTGAAAGTAAGATAATTTAATGCTGAACTGCCTAGATGCCTGAGAACTTCACTTGCTTTTCATGTCTCAAAGTACATTTTACTAATTCCTTTTTTTAAATATCCTTAAAAAGATTCTCTAACATATTCAGTTTCAACTGCACATCTTCAGAACTATTATGTAATGATTCCTCAGTTTATTTTCTCACCAGTGTTACCTTATTTGCTAAGCATAAAGGACAAACTGGGTTTCTAAATCCTGTGTTATTTTCCATGGACAATTAGGATTATCTGGATACAAAGAGTACGTATACCAGGGTTTCATTTCTTACTTTTCATCAATGCCATCAGAATTTTATTTTGTATTAAAAACCACAAGGAAGGTAAAACCAAATCTTTCTAGCATCCCTAGTCACAAAGAAAAGCTTGAAAGTGCAACCTTAATTTAGTACGTACCCACTTCTGCATGTTTCTAGTCCACTTCCTCAAGGAAATATATCCCACTTTCCATAACTGTTTGTCCTCTGAAATAGATGGTCATGGGAACATGGGATTCCAGTGGCCCTCATTTAATGTAAAATTTACTAAAAAATACGTTATGGTTCTACAGACAAGCATAAGAAATGGTTTTAGCAAATAGAGATGAGATGTTCCTCAGCAAGTATGATGCACCCTGACTTTTTTATATTTTCTGCATGGGAAACCAAGTAGGTGGAAATAAACAATAACACTCAAAAAAGTTATGGCCCCTTAAACAAACCTCACTGAGATATTCAGATATTTTACAATACTACTGCCTGGTTAAAAATATGCTGGATTGTTTTTTTGTTTGGTTGGTTTTTTTTGTTTTTTTTTTTTTTTTTTTTTTTTACTATGGCAACTGTCTAATTCATTAAATGAACTTGATCCTGCCTTTGCTGGCGTTTATGATTCTGGTACAAAGTAGCTAAACTGAATAAAAGGCTTCTACTCACATTAATTTTGCATTTTGAAATAAAATAATAAAAATAAAAAATAATAAAAAAAATGTGTTCTTGATCTTCATGAATTTCACTATAGCTAAACAGTAACAACACAAAATTGCTAATAACCTGGTACTTTTTTTGGCAATTCCTACAGAGGGCTCACACACTCACTTTTTGGAGAAGGAATTGTCTGTCCTTGTGTAGGGTATGGTTTCCTTGTGGCAAGGCTGAGGCTCAGCAGCAAGTATCTTCCCTCAGAGGCAGTGTTGCTGCTTATGTGGAAGGGAGGCACTACAGTGACCTGTACTGCAACTTTTCTACGGGCAGTGAGTTTCAAAGGCTATCAATCCAGCCACTTTTGTGAGCTGTAAATGAGAAAGAGAGAGGAGAAAAGGCAGAGATAGGGAAAAGACACAAGGCCTTACAGCGTGAATGTCTGTCATGGTTTCGGCTGGGATGGGGTTGCTTTTCTTCCTAGTAGCTGGTGTAGTGTTGTTTTGGATGAGGGCTGGGGGGTGATAGAGAAATTGAGAGTAAAGTTAAACCCAGGGTTTGAGCTGCATGTTATGGGAATTACTACAGCAGGAACCCCTTATTGCTAGCCAGGCTAGGAAGAAGGGGAGGAGTTCACTGCAATGTTAAACTCTACAACCTGGCACAAAGGGACCACGGGTGGATATTATAATGGATGTACATTTAAATTGTTGTAACCCATTATTTGAGTCGCGTGTTATAGGAATTACAGTAGCAGGAACCACCTGAACCAATGGAGAACAAGCCTTACAAGAAGCAGTGCAAGTGCAGCCGTGACCCAAAGGGACCTGGGTTTGGTGCCCAGTAATTCCACGCAACACCACACACCATCTCTTCTGCCTTGAAAGACTACTATGACAGATGTAGCCCAAAGTCATGGACTGAATGAACTCAATGGGCATTTTGTGGACATTTATGGACCTTTTGCAGACATTTCACAGGGTTGGTCCATAGACTAAGGGAATGATACTGCTGTATTATACCAAAGGATGAGAAAGGGGTTGGTGGCTAATGAGGACGTATTGCATAGTGCGGGACCTGACCATGAAGTAATTAGTATGGAATAAGGGGTGGAGAATATCATAGTTTTGGCTGGGATGAGGTTGAATTTCTTGCTAGCAGCTGGTGTAGTGCTATGTTCTGGATTTGAAATGACAATAGTGTTGGTAGCGCACTAACGTTTTTGGGTGTAGCTAAGCAGTCAAGGCCTTTTCTGCTCCTCACATTGCCCTGCCAGCAAATAGGCTGGGAGTGCACAAAAAGCTAGGAGGAGACAGCCAGGACAGCTGAACCCAAATGACCAAAGGGGTGTTCTATACCATGTGATGTCATGCTCAGTATGTAGAGCTGAGGGAAGAAGAAAGAAGGGGGGGATGTTCAGAGTGATAGTATTTGTCTTCCCAAGTAACCATTATGTGTGACGGAGCCCTGCTTTCTCGGAGATGGTTGAACACCTGCCTGCCCATGGGAAGCACTGAATGAATTTCTTTGGCTCTGCTTGTGCGTGCAGCTTTTACTCTGCCTATTGAACTGTTTTTATCTCAACCCACAAGCTTTTTCTCACTTCTACTCTTCTGATTCTCTCCCCAATCCCAACTGGGTGGACGGAGGAAGTGCCTGTGTGGTCCTAGTTGCTGGCTGGGGTTAAAGTATGATGTTGTCAAAGAACTGTTGATTACCAAATATGCAGCCAAGTTGTTTTCACAGTAGAGGAAAAATTCTGGTCTCTGATATACAGTGCAAATCACAGCCTCCCAGTAACTTGAAATATAGACTAATATGAACAGTATACTGACAGCTTCCCTGCTTTCCTTCTTTATCCACCACTTCCTATCTGTTCGTGTCTCATAGGCCAAGTAAATAGAAATCTGCTGAAAAGGCCTGCCCGAGAAAACAGGAATCGTCCCATTTTCTTGAGGGGCAATTCAGCTCCCCTCCAACTTGCAGAATGCCCAGTAGCTGCTGAGAGCAGTGTTGTAACTTCTGCCACTGTGAAACACAAAACTGACACAATTACAAGACATAGATTGAGATGTTTCAATAGCTTCAGCCACCCATAAGGACAAGTGAAACCCAGGACACAAACCTCTTGCAGAAAACACCCTTTCTTTTGATTGAACACTTTTTGAAATTGCCCTCATTATGGTGCAAGGTAACATGCAACGGGGTTGCCTCTCGAAGTGACCCTGTTAGAGATTGCCACTTGTGAGAAAATCCATTCAAAAGTGGAGGCTGGATTAAACTGTATAGCAGGTCAAATGGCACTAGTTAGAGAAATGAAGAGAGGTGCTTCAGTCCAATGATTCTCTGGGAAGTTAAGCAACAATAACAAATTCCATGAATACAAATGCACAAAGATCAGAGAAATGAAAAACTGCCAGAGGCTGGTGAGAAAGATCTCCAAGCATTTCCTCCTTCCAGGAACCACTGAGCAGAAGCAGCTCTTCAGTCCTGGGAAGAATGATGAAATTAGAAAATAAACATGCCATGTGGTCTGGAAACACCTAGATGGAGATCTGTACAGAGTTGCTGTCATCTGGAGTCTCCCTCGATTATCTCACTGTTGTCAAGGCTGTCCTGCAGCCTAGAAGTACAGCTTTTGAGTCCTCCATCAAGAGTGAGGTCTGACTGGTACAGCAGGGGGGTTTAGAAGAACCCCCATTCTCTCTGGTCTGTCAAAGCCCAGTGCAAAACCTTGTTCATTTTATGGACAAGAAAAAGATACATGAAGACAACACAGGGTTCTACCATTATTGACTCTAATCACCCGTGAACAGACAGTCATTTTGGTGTGCCTCCTCACTCTGCAGAGATCACTGAGTTCAGGAATCAGCTTTCTTTTAAATACAAGGCAGTTGTCCTTGTTGACCTATGACAAGGACAAGGCACAACACAAAACCTATTCACAATAGTCAGGCGAAAACATAGGGGACATGCACTGGTTTGGAATTGGCTGCTTTTTTGGAGTTTCCTGTGATGACTTTCTGCTCATCATTTTTATTTCAGAGTACGAGGACCAATCAGTCAGCTGTGTGCTTTTCCTTTTTGCTGAACAGTACTTGGAAGTCAACACTCTCTGCAGGTTACAGAATGAAACAAAAAATGGAAAAGGTATGCTGCAGGTTATTTACAGATTGCCGCTGAGCAAATTTAATCACAGACCTCTGTAACTCTATCATCATTTCCCTTGATGAGAATATCACAGACTTAAATTTTGTAAAGGAGGGAAAAATAGACATAATCCATGTATAACAGTAACAGCCAATTCTGCTGTGATGGGAAGAGGCACTGTATTAGGGCCAATACATTAGACCAACTTTTGCATTGCAGCTGGGACTCTTAATGGCCATTAAAATTCCCCTGGCATTTCCCTGAGAAGGTAACTGAGCCCCTCAAAGAAGCTTTCATTTTCAGTCCTATTGAGAAGGCAGGATACATCATAATCATCTTGCTTAGTAGCTTCCTTATGAATTCTTGGCATGTAACAAATGTTTGAAGTACAGTAATACATACCTTGGAGTTCAGTGCAAGTGCCAGGTAACTTGCGTGTGTTTTCGATCATAAGGAGGTTTCCAAGGATGATAATCAGTTATTTGGGAGGTTCAGTGTGCCTCCTCTCCTTTTAGACCTCAATTTACCACCAGGTTTGGATAAGAAACATCTGTTATTCCATCTATCATAATTTCTTTCTGACCAACAGAAGTGAATTAATAATTGCCAGAAAAGCTGGAAAACAAATGTTGTACAGCTGAGGAATAATCATTGTAGGATGCAGTTTGTGGTGATCAGGGTCCTAGTGCAGATGTGTACCATTGTCATTTTGCTGGTGTAATAAAGAACAAAAGTATTTGGAAACCTGTTCCTTCATTCTTGCTCAAATCACCTAGTCTGTTCTCACTTTGATATTCCAGCTAAAACTTAACTGTGGCTTTTGGCAAATAAACTTCCTAATTATCTCTTGTGCTCTTCTCTCATATTATCTCATCTTTCAAAACCCCACTACTGTTGCTCTGTGTATTGGGTTTGCATGGCAAGGTTTTGGTAGCTGGGAGACTGTAGGGATGGCCTCTGTGAGAAGCTGCTAGAAGCTTCCCCCATGTCCAATAGGGCCAATGCCAGCTGGGTCCTAGACAGACCCACCGCTGGCCAAAGCTGAGTCCATCAGTGATGGCAGTAGTGCCTCTGGGATAACGTACTTAAGAAGGGGAGAAAAATGCTGCACAACGGCATCTACAGCCAAAGAGACGCATGAGAATATTTGAGAGAAACAACTCTGCAGACACCAAGGTCAGTGAAAAACGAGGGAGAGGAGGTGCTTCAGGTACCAAAGCAGAGATTCCCCTGTAGCCTGTGGTGAAGACCACGGTGAGGCAGGCTGTCCCCCTGCAGCCCATGGAGATCCGCAGAGGAGCAGATATCTACCTGCAGCCTGTGGAGAAGCCCACAACAGAGCAGGTGGATGCCTGGAGGCTGTGACCCTGTGGGAAGCCCACACTGGAGCAGGATCCTGGCAGGACCTGCGGAACCGTGAACAAAGGAGCCCAAGCTGGAGCAGGTTTGCTGGCAGGAGTTCTGAGCCCATGGGGGACCCTCACTGGAGCATTCTATTCCTGAAGTACTGAACCCTGTGAGATGGACCCATGATGGAGAAGTTTGTGAAGAACTGCAGCCTTTGGGATGGACCCACACTGGAGAAGTTCATGGAGAACTGTCTCCTCTGGTAGGGACCCCACGCTGGAGCAGAGCAAGAGTGCAAGGAGTCCTCCCACTGAGGAGGAAGTGGTAGCAGAGAAAATGTGTGATAAACTGACCACAACCCCCACTTCCCCATCCCTCTGCGCTGCCTAGGGGGAGGAGGTAGAGAAATTGGGAGAGAAGTTGAGCCCAGGAAGAAGTGAAGGGTGAAGGAAGGTGTTTTAAAATTTAGTTTTTATTTCTCATTATCCTGCTCTGATTTGATTGGCAATACATTAAATTAATTTCCCCGACTCGAGTCTGTTTTGCTCATGATGGTAATTGTTGAGTGATTTCTCCCTGTCCTTATATCGACGCATGAGCCTTTTGTCATATTTTAGTCCCTCTGTCCTGCTAGGGAGGGGAGTGGGAAAGCAGTTTTGGTGGGCACCTGGCATCCAGCCAGGGTCAACCCACTACACTCTGCTTCTGTAATCATGGTTGGTTTCCTAGCTATTTGTACATAAAGCTATCCACCATTGCATTTAAGGTCATTGACTATATATATTCAATATTTATGTATTTCCTCCGCTTCTTATTGCTCACTCTTTCTGCTAGTCTGTGCTTTTCTTGGCCTTTGTCTCCTGTTGCTATCTGTATTTCTTTTCTCTCTCACTTGTTTCAAAACATCTCCCCACCCTTGCAACTGATTCTAACTTAAGCCAAAAAAAGCTTTTTGTAAGCTTCATACCTTGGGTTAGCACTAGCATTTTTTACTAACCCTTCATATTCTGATTCCCTCAGTGTTGGTGTCTGTTTACTCAGAGAAGAAATCCTACAGGTTGTGACAGAAAAAGGGAACCTTTCTGTAAGGTTTCAGGCAGGAACCTCAGGTCTTTAAGAATAACTATTTAGACTTGGACAACTAATCCGTAATGTCCCAGATATCCTCCAGGAACTTTTTTTTTCTTGTACAGCTTATGTCCCTCTGCAGGGATGGTGCCTGAACCACTGGGATGGAAATCAAAGTAATCATTCCCTAGAATTGTGTTTCCTTCTTCCAGCTCATGAATACTGAAAATGGCCACTACAACTCACTCCTTTTAAGACAATTCGGTCATTGAGAGTGGAAGTTTTCACGGTATTATTGTTACGACTACTGTAGCTGCCAAAAGTATTTATGATATTTTTTTTTTCCTGTTCTTAAAATAAGCCCATCTATCAGGCTGTCAGCTCATGTGAAAAACAAAACAAAACCTAATCTGGAAAACTCCACATATGGCTTCCTAAGTGTCAGCTGTGTGGGTTATTATGACTAATTTCAAAGAAAGGGCCTCTGATGTCCAATATGACTCATTGCAGAGTGTCCTGAAGAGAATGGTGAGTGAAAATCTGTACCAAATGAGAGCCTGTAAGAACAATCGTTGAGTAAAAATGTCTTATTCCAGCAAATTATATTGGATTAGAAAATTATATTAGCTTTGGCATACAGTGGGTTTCCTTTTGACTGTGATTTTAGTATTTGTTTTGGTGTCAATAGCTCTCTTGCCTCTACATCACGAGCACTGTTATATATGGGTGCAAATCATTCTCTGAAAAGGTCCAACTATTTAATTTCTACAGAGCATTTGAGCAGGACTTAAACAGTGCTCTCTCTCCATCTAAATGTGCGAAAGAAATGAAGAAGCTATGATTTAAAAAAAGGATTTTTGTTTTGGCTGTTGCTGCTTTTTTGTTTCTTTTCTGTCTAATCCTGTCTACTACAAAGATTTGTATGTAGCAGTAGGAGACTGTATCCATCAGAAAATAGATAAAGGGACCTAGCTTTGAAGCAGCTTAGTGTACATCTGCGAGTAGTAACAGGGATCTAGCATGACAGCTACTGTACTTGGCACATTGCACCATATCCACTTGAACCACGGCAGCAGGCTCCGCCAGGCAAAAACCCTTCTGGTAAGAGTTACCCATATACTGCACTGATCTGCACGAACTCTTTCTATAGGGTCATCTGTTTGCTCTTCTTGGGCTGCACTATGTTGAGGTTCTCCTTTCGCATCCTTGCCATGCATTTCAGTGAGCATACTCCTGTCCACATGGGACTCCTTAATGGAAGCACTGGCAGCCCGGCACTGGATATGCTTGTACTTGTGGGAAATTGAGGGTCCCCATCAGTGGTAGGGTATGTGAAGTACATCAATCCAGCCACTGTTTTGAACAGTGGAGCCTCATATGGGCATGACATGAGCAGAAGGCCTTATAGGAGTAAATTTTTACCCAGAGAAGGCACCAGAAGCCAAAGAAATCATTCACGTTACATATAATTATAATGGAGGTGGCTTAATTGGACTGTTGAATTCAGCCGGCTTTTAATAACACCATCTTCCTGAAGACATGAGTATTTTTGAACCAAAAGTATGAACACTGAGGGCTAATAGACTAATGCATGCAGGTTTAGCAGGTCCCCAACACCTGGAGTGGAGGTATGTCCAGTGGAGACATGGCAGTAGTTCTTCTTTCAAAGCATGGTATTGAGCTGAGGGAAGTTACCAGGGAAGCTTCTCAGGTGCTGTTGGGCTTCATATATGTTGTAGCTTTTGGCAGGTAGTCACATACACTCCACATCTGGTCTGCTGTTGCTTGTGAACCGGAACTTGAGTTGGGAACACTGAAAATCATCCACAAATCCTTTGCCAAAGTCCATTTTCCTTACCACCTGTATAAGTGGAGGATGATGTGAGACGCAATTTGGGTAACTTGACACACTGTCATCTGTGTCAGGACACCTGCTTTGTTGTGGCAGCCTTTTATAGTAGGTATGAGGACAAACTGGGGGATCATTTGCGCCAGGTTGGAAGAAGATCTCTTTTGTATATAGATCAGGCTCAGGTAGCCAAGTTTCAATCCAGAACAGAAGAAGTAAGAAATGACAAATTTTTCTGACGAGTCCATAACTTTTCTACCAAGGGCTAAAAAGACGTATGAAAATGTGAAAACAAAGAAGAGGTGTGTTTTCCCATTTTTAAAATTTCTGTGTTACTGAAAAGCAATGACTGCAGTTTTATTTCAGGATCCTCCCTCAGAAATGAAATTCTATGCCACAGTTCCAGGATTCACGTAAGTGTGACAAGTGGTTTTCCCTTCCCACTTCACAATGGCTTAGGGAGCTTGGAGACGGGATGAAATGGTAGCCCGGGACAGCAGAACAGTCTCAGTGCTGCACTGAAACTTTGGCTTTGGTTGCAGAATCACTGGGGACTCCCTATGAGGATGACGTGGCTGTTACTCCAGCCCTCTGGTGCCATGTATTCACCAGTGTCCGGAGGTAGTTTTTCTCCCTCTGGAAAAGTAAGCAAAATAATTGAATTAATTACTTAGCAGAATAACTAAAGGAGAAATAGTGCATTACCAAGGGTTGTGCTCTGCCTGGACTCTCTGGGAGCTCTCTGGGAAGGTCACACTTGTCATTCTACCACAGGGGAGCAGAAACAAAGCAAGTGCTGAGCATGCCTCCAAGAGACACAAACCTTTCCAGCTTTCCGTTCTTTCCAGGAAAGGAAGGCCTGAATCCTCCTTTCAAATGCTTTTCAAGGACTCTCAAAAGCCTTATGTGTACCACTCACTTTAAGCAAGGAGCTTACTTCTTTGAAAAAAATCAGGCTACCACAGAAATGAGGCCATTGCAAGAGTCAGTGCTGGGAAAAGCACTCTGCCACACGTGCACTGCACAGTTGTTGCAGTCCTGCACTGGTCCAGTGCATGTAGGCTTTTGTAGGTTTGTGTTACTCATGCTCTGGATATATGTAACAGGATGTGCTCCTATGAATCAATGTTTGTATGTTTCATTTTCTTTCTCTGAAGTTGCAACTGGAGCACTTGCAGATGTTGGAGGTAGAATGGTATTTCAGCTTTACTGACAAAGGTAGAAGGATAGTTCCCATACTCTGAAAGAAGGCTACAACGGGTATTATTCAACTGCACTCCCTTGCTGCTGTTATAGCACAGAGGAACAGGGAGGCAAGAAGACGGATATGAACATTCAGCATGCTGGATAGCAGAGTCCTTTGTTAGCGGAACATCAGTGTTTCAATTTTTCCATATTATGAAGAAGAACCCAACCTTATGGCTTTCTCCTAGGATATCAGTCACATCTTTCATAACCATAGCAACACGGATTAATTATTTCAACTAAATATGTCCTCAGCAGTCATTTTCTGTTTTGTCTGTTTCTGAATTTCCTTCAGCAACAAATTGGAGCCATGAGCAAACTTTGTATAACTGTAGTAATGAGGATTCTCCAGCTGGACCACCAGCAGTCTCATTAAAGCTTAAGGTTGCCACGGCCACCCTAGCCTCTAAGTTATCCTCAAGTATTTATTTCCACGTTCTCTTTCTCATAGCATTCCCAGAGATATTGAGATGTAAACGGGCTTCATAGTAGAAGCACTGAAGAGGGCTTAATCTATCTGTTCATATTAGAAAAGCTTTTGCAACTTCAATGGACCATGAGCTGTGGTCTCCTAGCATTGCTAACAGCTCGACAATTCCACACTGAGGAAGGAATCTTAATGGCTTTGTCAACATGAATTTGGTGATTTTTATGGCTAAAAACTGTAAGACTGTTTTGCAGGCTTCAGGCTCAGCCTTAGGTTGCATACTACATGCAAAAGGGACCGTTTTCCTCTGATCTCTGCTTTAGTTTAAAACTAGTGGAAACTACACATGCAAAAGGATCGGAAGCTGCATAGTAAGACTCAACCCAAACATTGTTTGAAGGAATGTGTCAGCTGTTGATCATTTCCTGCTTCCTTACTGTGTGGACTTAATCAGAAAAAAATCAGAGGACTTTCGAAAGGCTCCAAAACACTCTGTCAGTAGCTGCATCTGCAATGCACTGACTAATGTATAACAGCATAGTCTGGACTGCTCATAAAAACCAAAATTCCAAAATTCCAATAATGGAAATATGATAATTTTTAATTTAGAGTTGGAAGTTATTGAGCCCACTTTGCTTTCACGGAATCATGGAATCACGGAGTTTCCAGAGTTGGAAGGGACCTCTAGAGATCATCTAGTCCACCTCCCCTGCTAAAGCAGGATTGCCTAGAGCACATTACTCAGGACTGCATCCAGGCGGGTCTTGAAAATCGCCAGAGAAGGGGACTCCACAACCTCCCTGGGCAGCCTGTTCCAGTGCTCTGTCACCCTCACCATAAAGAAGTTTTTCCGTGTATTTGAATGGAACTTCCTGTGTTCTAACTTGTGCCCATTACCCCTCATCCTGTCACTTGGAACCATTGAAAAGAACCTGGCTCCATCCTTCAACCCACCCTTTAGATACTTGTAAGCATGAATAAGGTCTCCCCTCAGCCTTCTCTTCTCCAGGCTAAAGAGTCCCAGCTCTCTCAGCCTTTCCTCATAAGGGAGGTGCTCCAATCCCTTAATCATCTTAGTTGCCCTTCGCTGGACTCGCTCCAGCAGTTGCCTGTCCCTCTTGAACTGGGGAGCCCAAAACTGGACACAGTATTCCAGTTGTGGCCTCACCAGTGCAGAGTAGAGGGGGAGAATGACCTCCTTCGACCTACTGGCCACAGTCTTCCCTATGCAGCCCAGGATTCCATTGGCCTTTTTGGCAACAAGGGCACATTGCTGGGCCATGGATAATTTACTGTCTACCATGACCCCCAGATCCTTCTCCTCTGAGCTACTTCCCAGCAGGTCCTCCCCTAACCTATACTGGTGCTTTACATTCTTCCTCTCCAGGTGCAGGACCTTGCACTTGCTTTTGTTGAACCTCATAAGGTTCTTCTCTGCCCAGCTCTCCAGCCTGTCCTTTCCTTCCTTATTTTTTCAGAATAGTGTTTATACAACAGTGGAGGTTCAAACTTGACATTAGGAAACATTTTTGTACCGAGGGGGTAGTCAAACACTGGAACAGGCTTCTTAGAGAGATGGTTGATGCCCCAAAGCCTGTTAGTGTTTAAGAGGCACTTGGACAATTCCCTTAATAATATTCTTTAAATCTTGATCAGCCCTGAAGTGGTCAGGCAGCTGGACAAGACAATCATTGTAGTCCCTTCCAACTATTCTATTCTATTCTATTCTATTCTATTCTATTCTATTCTATTCTATTCTATTCTATTCTATTCTATTCTATTCTATTCTATTCTATTCTATTTAAATTCTATCTGGGTTTTGGTTTTGCCTGTTTTAATGTTTTTCTTCACTGCAAAGTTTTTAGAGCTTAGTTGAATAAGATACGTATAGCTGAAAAAGAAATGTTATTCTTTTGAGATGAAAAAAGACAATAAACACCCCAAAACATGCAAAAAAGAAGAACTAAAAGACATAATTAGTTGTTTCTCAAAAATATGGAAAAGTACTTGAAAATTTAATTGGAAATTTTGGATTTTTACAAACAGAAAGAATTTTATACGTTTTTTTTACCTTGAGAGAGAGAGTATTTTTTTTTACTCAAGAGCATTTCATAAGCCCTGTACAAGTTTATCAGAAACAAAAGTTGGAGGGAACTTTAAAATATGGAATAATTTAAATGACTCTTCAGATTATCTTATAGAGTAACTTTTAACAGAACATTGTCAATGAACAATATACTATATGTGATATCAAAATGTTTGTCTCCTGAAAGGGAAAAGGTCCGTGTGGTTTCAAATTACCTTAGAGGAAGGGAGTAGCATCAGATTGTCACAATATTTCAAAGCGATACAGTGACACTATACTTAGTGTTTCTAGATTGATTTCTAATGATTTCTAGGCACATATTTAATGTGATGTTTACAGCGTTATTTTGCCTTCCCTCCCAAATGCTTGTGCGCAGTTTATTCTGAAAAGTTACTAGGCTAAAAAGATACTGTTCTATTTGACCAGAAAAAAATATAGAATCATGATTGTAAACTTATTTTATCTTTTTTTTTTCTTCCTTTTTTTTTTTTTTTTTTGAGAGGGAGATAATTCCAGCTATGAGCAATTGGGGAACTCAGTGGAGTTATTTTATATTTATGCAAGGACTTGTAGAGACAGCATCTGGAATCACTAGTAGAAGAATGAAAAAAAAGTTGATATACTGAATATTACCTTTTCTGAAGGCCTACTGTAATAAATGATATCTACTTTTAAATGTCAAAGTAATTGCTAGAAAACAAATGACTGAAACACTATTTAAAAAAAAGTGGTGACTCTGGCCATAACAGTTGTGAGGTGAGAAATTGTAATAATTTTGCTGCAATTTGTAAATACAAAGAGGAAAACTTCACTTTTTCATGCCCTACCTCAATAATATGGTGTAATATTGCTCACTTTATCACCTATTATGTGTTAGATGTTTTAGATAGGCCATTTCTTGATGAGCTAATGATAAAAGAAAGAAACGTGGTAGAGGAAAGAAGAGTCTCTTTTTTTTTTTTTCTTACTAACTTCTCATGCTATTACATATTCCATACTTTAGTTATTGCTGTAAAAAGTGAAAACTTGAGAAAGGATTCCATTGATCCATATAAAAAAATATTTCGTCCTTACTCCCAGTGAATGTCAGTTGCTGATCTCTCACAACTCACAAGTGAAAAATTATCTCAGCCATCACTTGGAAACCATATGCATCAGAAAAAACAAAAGTCAGACAACCTATGGGAGATGAAATTTCATATGTATTTCTAAGTATATACATATTTCACTGAGATCAAATGTTTTTGGCTTTGTTGTTTTTTTTTTTTATTTTTGTCAGCAGAACCTGTATGTAAGAAAATCATACTCACTGTAATCTGTACACAACAAAAGGCCGATCTGATTAGATAATGGAATAAGTCCATTATTATTCTAGTAAGCCTAACTGTTATTATTGTAGTAGGATCAAAATTTATTATTCACCTTGTTTTAAAAGCCAGGGTACCTACAAAAATCATATTTCATCTTACTTTTGGTGTTGTTAATCAGTGGCAGATTTTGTATTCGCCTAAGTTGAGATCCTCTCTGGAATTTCATATTTTTGTGTTCCATCATTACTCATTATTTTTTCACTCTTTGTGTTTGAGTGCTATGCCTTGAAATTTCACTTGGAGCCATTTTACAGTCGTATCAGTCAATTCAGGTATAACATTTAGGGTATTGTATAGTAGGTAAGGTCAAAATCAGTCTCAAAATATATCTCAGTAAATGGAGAAATATGTTAGCTCCTTCAAGATAATTTTGTAATATTTTTATTAATATGTAGTCAAAGGTAGCCTTGGCCAGTATTGAATCCTGCCGCTGTTCATCAGCTCCAAAATTAATGTCTATACTAATTTATTTGTCTTTCTGTCTGTCATTCCCCCCCTTAATAAATGAAACTGGGCATGCTCTGTTTTTTCGCCCTGATAACAAGTACACGGCAAGGCTTCTACCAGTATAAGTACGTTCTTCCATTTCCTCTGAGGACAGGTTTGTCTCACCTGCGCTGCTATTCAAAGGAATCCCTGCCGTATGTTGTTGCACAGCCACACCTGAAAGTTATTTGGTAAGTGAATGTTGGTGAGGTTAACGGGAGATGCCTGTAATGATATGCCATTAAATAGCATGGATAGGTTTGCTTCTGTAAAAACAGCCTGAGGATGGTTGGACCGTTGGTTCTGCCACAGTCCTGCCTCTCCAAGTGTCATGAGAAGTTGAGACTCAAACACATTTCCTATAAAAGAAAACCACGGACCCAATTTTCAGGTTCCCTGTACCGTACATAGTGATTCACATTAGTGTTCTACATCCACTTTGCAACGTGGCACATACAGGAAAAAGTGAAAATTTAGTAGATTTATATGAAGTATGTTTATCCCCTCCCACACTTAGATTTTCATTTGGTTTACATTTCTTTGTTTCTTTGCTATCTTTTTATGCATTTTAATTGTACTGCGGGACATGAAATTTGGTGAAAAATGTGTATAACAGGTTAGAAAGGAAAAAAAGTGAACCAAACCACTTTCAGACATGTTTATAGCACATGGAGGTGTGCATAACAATGTTCTAATTAAATGTTAATTTCCAAGGGGATAGGCAGGGAAACATTGTAAACGCTGAGGAAGTATTCCAAGTACATTAGTCTATAATGACATTTCCTTTTAATAGTAGAGGTTTGGAAATTAATCAGTGAGCTAAAATTCAGGAATTTCAGTAGAGGCTTGATAAAGTGGCTATCACCAGAAGATTATAATAAACGATACATTAACCATAGTCCATATTGACTCTTTATTAAAAAAAAATTCTGAAATTACTACAGAGAGTTTTCTCTAAGAACTGCCAGATTTGATCTACAGACAGCAGTAACTTTCAGTGAGAAACACTAACTTGAGCTTGTGGCTTGAAAATATACTTACATATATTTTGTTTACTTTGTAGGTAAGTGTGTATGTACAGCAGAGGATCTTGGAAACAACAGGTGAACAGATACATATTAGAATTAGGGACATTTTTCATGAAGTAACTGGCTGTATTCTTGTTTTCTTTCAGTAATAGGTATCCTTACCCATTACTGGTATTTCATTGTCAGCAAAGTATCCTCAATTCAGAGCACACGTTTTGCAAAGGAAATTCAAGAGAGAGAAGATATATGAAAACTCATCCTTGCCCTTTCTTATTGGCAGGAGCTTTTCTTGTGGTTTGCAAGGTCAACAGTCTATTTTCCTAGCACAGGTAATTCTTGAACTTATTTTCTTAGAAATAAATAATTAGATCTATTTTTTGAGATAAACACATGCACACACACAAGTCTGAAGCTGACTGGATGAGATATCTCCGCATAAAAAGAAGTAAAAATGCCATACACCAAGTGTGCTCATCAGGAATAAGCAATGTATGTTATGTATTAAGCAAAATACAAAGATTGCAACTGCGGATTAGCAATTCGGTTTGAGGCAGGAAGGTTTTGTGTTTCTTTGGGTGAAGGAGCAAAATGTCAGATACCTTGCGGAGGGGAAAAACATGGATGAACAAATCCCACTGATGTCAACGTGGAGCTTTGTGAACTTTGAAGTGCAAAAATTTAGAGGAAAATGTTAGGCCAAATTTTGGTGATACTGCTGTGATTCACTAGTGCAAGGAATCTGCAATGAATTTTACATGCGATATAGAGTAATTATAGGGTTAAATGACTATGATGTAGTTGCACTTCATGTATTTAAAACTGGTGTTTGCATTTCTGTTGACCTGTTGATGTTGTTGATGTTTCAATTTGGGCTTTAATATATGTGAAATTTGAGATCTAAAATCTTTCCATAATGGAAACTTTATCTCTGCAACCAGACCATTCACAGGTCTGCCACACCAGTGCTTTCCCTATCATTTGAGGATTTCTTGCCTCCTCCTGACCCAGTAAAGCAAGTATTTTGGACATGCTTTGTGTACAGCATGGACTTCATTATGTTTCTGGAGCTATTATGGTCATAACCTAGATGGGAAAAACAGACCTTATAAAAAAAACCCAAACAAACATTTTCAGGAGACGATTTTAAAGTTGCCACTGGAAGTTAGCTGGCCAACACCTACACATCTTCACCAGTTCATTTATGCCTTTTGAATATTTTCCCCTGAATTTACATTTTGTGAAAACCTAGAGCTAAAAATGTGAGGAGAAGTGTGAGTATCATGCAATGAGCCAATTCTTTGCAGGTTGACAACAGGCTGCACTGGCTAATTTATTTCATTGCTAGAAGGAAAAAAAATGGCACCAACTAATCAATTAAAAAGTATTCCACTAGTACAGAGCCATGTGTTATACCAAACACCTGATCTCAATTACTGATGGGGGATACTCATCTCTAGGAATAAATGGCTATTTTATGAAGGAAATGAAACACTTTCTATGATTAATAATAAATATACTGACAGGGATGTAAGAGGAATAGTAACAATACTTCATTGATCTGTGCAATGAAGCATTCTGATACTAGCATGGTTAGAGTCACTTGACAAACTACTGTAAGAATTAATATTTATCTCCTTGCACCACCAGCTGTTTATGGGGTCAACAGTGTGAGCCATGCTTTTTCTGCTGTTATTCTTCGATGTACTGAATCTTGAATGCAATGCATCTAGAAATAGAATTTCAACACAAAAACCCCTTGATTGACTAGAGCCAGAATGTCATTTTCATAAGTACTCCACTCTTGTGAATGCACAAAGAGTGCATATTTTTACTTGCAAATTGCTTCAGCAGTGTACCCAAGTTTTATATGTATGAGCATATCCTGTCATGTTTTGCTGCTCATTCTGTTGTTATATTCTTAACAAAGGAAGAGATTGCGAATTGCAAATCCTCTAGTTGATCTGAGAGAAATCAACTCTGAATACAACTTAGAATACAAGTTAGAGGAACCACACCTAAAATTTATAATAGAAATCTTCAATTACAGTTCTGAGAAAGAGGATTTTCAATAAATTTCACAGACCAAATGAAGTATGCAGTGCACACCTGCCTCTCAGGATTAATTCTCAGGTTACAGTGAGCTTGGAAAATTGCTGTTTCTTGACCTAAAAGGAGGTTAAAACACTTTCACTGGAAATCGATTCACTTTAAAGTATTTAGCACTGTTCATATTTTGTAGAAGTATATATGACAGGGATGGTTTCAATTGGTACTTTATGTAGCAGTTGTGGGAAGCCCATCATACATAGAAAGAAATCTGAATGAGTGTTTAACAAGATGGGCCATTTCGTTATTTTTCTTCTAAAATGCTAGCTGAAAGAGGAGCTGAAAAGTACAGATGTGCTGTATGTCTTGTGTTGGTTTACATGACTGCTCCACACGCTGAAGGAAAGTGATTGTTACAAAACCGCTTTGCTATTAATCTTGCTCTTTAAATAAACATGATATTCAACATCATCAAATACTATTGCATGCTGCAAAACAGGATGCATCTTTACTCTTCATGCTATAGTTCCAGTAAAACCGTGGTTGGATCAGGACAATTCTGTGTTGAAGAGATATATCACAGACTTACAATAAAGACTGGAGAAAACCAATAAAACATTTAGGCCACTCCTTTACCTGGGGCAGGGACACTAAACATATAGCATTCTTGACAAATGTTTGCCTAACCTTAACCTCCACTGATAGAAGTGACTGTTTGTGCAGTGGCTTTATCGATGGAATTATTCACAAGTGTGCAGAGAAGATTAACCGTCACAACTAGAAGCAGAATTGGACTATATAAATCCTCTGCAATGCTGTATCTTACTTTAAGAAGGTGAAACAGAAACTCAATTACACCCACACATCCCTTGACTTGCAAAAAGCAGTATCCATTGCTATTTTACAGGGAGGGAAAAAGTAATGGGAAAAGGGCAACACAAAATTTTTTGTGTCATAAACAGTTGTAATATCTATGTGTTCCTGTGGCTATGTTTACATGAAGAAGGAATTCGGTGCAATAGGAAAGGATCAACATTGGAATAAGTTGCCCAGGGGAGCTATGGAGTCTCTGTCTTTGGAGGTTTTCAAGCCAAGACTTGGGCAGGGCAAAGCCCTGAAAACCCTAGTCTTAATTGGTTGTTGAATCTGGTCTGGGCAGGAGGCTGGATTTAGGGAACTTCCTTCCCACCTGAGTGATCATCTGACCAGGAGACTGGAGCAGCTTGTGCTGAGACCTTGGCATCTGTACTGTATGCTGGTTGAAGGTCGTATTTAGTGCTGTCTTCTAGACCAAACACTGCTATCAGAGATTTGAGGATGTGTAAGGTTTGGTTACAGCTCTGGACCACTGTGGGAGACTGGGTGCATTTGGTGAATGCCTGGAGCAGAGGTTCAGTGTTAGTGTCCTCCAAAAGGAAGCTTTTTCATGCATATAAAAAATGAACCAATGTACAGTCACTAGTTGCATAAGGGGATTCACTTCAGAGTAACATTTTTCCTCTGAAACAAAGTGCTAGACACAAACCATGTAAATCGAACTAAATTTGAAAATTTGGCGCTCGGTACCCTGGTGGGCTTATGTTGTATGTTTTCCTCACCCTAGTCAGGAGTGATCTTGTGGAAGTATTCCTCTCAGCCTAAGGATTACTACATAATCTGAGGTAGACTCTTTGAAAGGACAAGGAGTTTACTAAACTTTGTGTTTGTTGCAATAACAAGATTTGACTGGAAAATAATGCATTATCTCTAATTCAATTTTAGGGGTGAATATATTGAGGTGGTTTTGTTATTATTTATTATCAGGAAGAGAGGGAAGAAACTTAAAATTATATCATAGAACTCTATTTTATTGCAGCATTTACCTGTTCTTCTGTTTGGACCTGTAATTTTCTTGTCGCTCTTTCTTAGCCCCTGAGCACTGACTGACAGGGAGACTTTTGTTTGTCTAGTATCACTTAAATAATTTTCTGAACACTTAGAAATGAAGTGATAATCATCCATCCCTCTCATCTACTCCTGGAATATCTGAGACATAATCAAAGTATAAAAGAGAAAAAGTCTTCCCTACACTAGAAACAGAGAGTCAGGAAGCTCTTTCCTACAAACAGGGACTTTTTCAAAGCAATCGTGCTTTGAAATGTAGAGGAAGAAAGGCAGATACAGCTGTTTGAACTGCCCCTTGGTAGAAGAGCCATCATCTGCAGCAGCAGAGATTTGACAGTATCTCGTAGTAGAGAAGGCTTACAACAAGATAGCCTGTATCTATTCTTTAAAATTTGACCCAACTTTTTTCTCTTTCCCTTGCATTACCATTCAAGTTTTTCTAGTATGCGCCACAGTTTCTAACTTTGGGTGGGAACACTGCAGTCATTTAATGGGGCCTCCTGTCTCAAATAAACTATCAAACTTCACCTGATAATTTCTGTGGCAGATCCAGAGATGCAAGAAAGCTCCATGTCTGCACTAAACCTACTTATTACCATAAGGATGGGAAACAAAAGCATATGAGGAATAGAGTGAGGTGGAAAGTGCACTAAGGTGGCAGAGAAATTACAGCTTTACCCACTACCTGCTGGTTCTAAATCAAATGCATTTCTCTAATGAGAAAGCAAGTTTTGGGAATCTAAAAAATGTTGTCAAGACTGCAGGTCTACATTTTGTCCCATGAGCCTGAATACTTATAAATACATGACAGTCTATGCAGAGAACCAGTAGAAATGGAAGATCAATAGCAATATTTGCTGTGGTGGATTGACCCTGGCTGGACACCAGGTGTCCACCAAAACTGATCTATCACTCCAGTCCTCAGCTGGACAGGGGGAGAAAAATATGACCAAAGGCTTGTGGGTTGAGATAAGGACAGGGAAGGATCACTCACCAATTACTGTCATGGGCAAACCAGACTTGACTCGGGGAAATTAATTTAATGTATTGCCAATCAAATCAGAACAGGAAAATGAGAAATAAAACCTAAATCTTAAAACACCTTCCCCCCACCACTCCCTTCTTTCTGGGCTCAGCTTCACTCCCAATTTCTCTATCTCCTTCACCCAGACAGTGCAGGGGGACAAGGAATGGCGGTTGTGGACAGTTCATTACATGTTGTCTCTGCTGCTTCTTCCTCCTCACTCTCTTCCCCTGCTCCAGCATGGGGTCCCTCCCAGAGGAGACAGTCCTCCAAGAACTTCTCCATTATGGATACTTCTCCTTCCCATGGGTTGTAGTTCTTCACAAACTGCTCCATCATGAGTCCCTTCCACAGGGTGCAGTCCTTCAGGAAGAGACTGCTCCAGAGTGGGTCCCCCACGGGCTCAAAACTCCTGCCAGCAAACCTGCTCTGGCTTGGGCTCCTTTGTCCAAGGGTCCACAGGTCTTGCAAGAGCCTGCTCCAGAGTGGGCTTCCCATGAGGTGATGACCTTCTTTGAGTGCATCTGCCCGCTCTGTCATGGGTTCTTCCATAGGCTGCAAGTGCGTATCAGCTCCACTGTTAACCTCCATGGGCTGCAGTAGGACAGCCTGTCTCACCATGGTCTTTACCACGGGCTGCAGCAGAACCTCTGCTTTGGTGCCTGGAGCGCCTCCTCCCCCTCATTCTTCACTGACCTTGTTTGCAGAGTTGCTTTCCTCTCATATTCTCATGCCTCTCTCTGGCTGGTGTTGTGCAGCAGTTTTTTCCTCTTCTTAAATATGTTATCCCAGAGGGGCTATCACTGTTGCTGACGGGTCCACCTTAGCCAGTGACAGGTGCGTCTTGGAGCGGGCTGGCGCTGGCTGTGTTGGACATAAAGGAAGCTTATGGCATCTTCTCACAGAAGCCACCACTGTAGTCCCCCTACTACTAAAATCTTGCCATGCAAATCCAATACACTTGTATGTAATACTTGCCCTGTATTCACAGAAAAAGAACAATATCAGAATATAAGTGGGTGAAGTTCCTTGTGACACCTGTGAAAAATTGTATTTACCCCACCAAGCCATGTCAGATTGTTTCTGTACATAATTTAAAAAAGAGCCAAACATTAGTCTGCCTGCTGATTTCTCTTACACAACAGCTGCTGTGCAAAGTTCTCCTTTCTTCTGCTGAAGGCTGATTTTTTTTCTCCTTCCTTGTGTATCAACTCTGGAAACATTGCATTGTATTGTATTGACAATACTCTAGAGGCATCTCCAAAGACACATGCATCCGTTTTTATTTTTCTAAAAAGCAGACAGTACTTTAGGTACTTGACAAAAAATGCAAAATTGCTACTTTCCAGGGAATCTGCTTTGTCATTGTAAATATGAGAGCCAAACAGTCACAGCATTGTCATATCAAGTGAGGTATTGGTAATTCTGATGGCTCATAACTGATAGTTTCCTAAGACAAGGATCTCTTAATACATTTAATATTTTTGTGTCATTACTAGGCTGACTGGAAAGTCTGCCATAGTTTTCTTTCACTCTAAAGGAGCCATAGTGAGACTTTTCTCTAAACCCCTGTTCTGAGCCTGTTAAAATCCTGATTTACTTGATCATTTGGTCATTTTATTATGAATTTTAGCTGTGTCAGTCACAAAAATAGGATGTTTTCCTAGGCACTGCTAAACACAGAAGGAGCAGACAATATTCAACACTGGGGACTGCTTCTGAGGAGCTGTCCCAAAGGCTCTTTTTTCTAAAAGTATCCCTCTGATCTTGTGCTTTTCAACACATCTATCGACTACAGTGGGATGTATATGCACTTGAAGTATGCAAGTATTGAAGACCCATGATGAACTGGATCCTAAATGAAGAGTCATGAATTAATGATGCCATTTTTAGTCTTTTTTAATGAGAATTTTCTGTGACAATGATTGCTTAAGATATTTGAGGCTATCCCATAGCATTTATAACATCTGTTTTGTAGCCAGTGACAAATGCTCTGGGTCAGCCACCTTACTCTGGATGATTTAGGGTGCAATCTTCTGTTTAAATGATCCAGGTAATTCTGTACCTTAACATCTGACTTCAAAGAGATTCATTCTCCCTTAATTTGTTCCATATCATTTGTGACTAGAAAAAACCTTTGGGAAGCATTAGATGGTGTAGACGTAGTACCAGGTTCAGCAGTTTTGGAAGGTACTTAAAACTACAGGCAAGGAAACTGAATTACCTTTAATAGCTGTTGGATTAAAATACCACTGTATATTTAGGATACGTTTTTGATTGAATTTGCTGTAGCTTTACATCTCTTCAGCTAGGTTGATTTACGACTGATTTAGACTTGCAGAAGTGAAAGAAGAAATCAAGTTCTTAATGGATCACTAAAGGTTGGTATTGTTGATTTCAATGGGAAGCATGAGGAAATACTATTTCTAAGGCTGATGTGTTGCTAGACTGACTTTTAATACCATTCAGATAAAATTTTCATTTTAGACTTAGAAATACAAACAAGTAAAAATAGTCAGTAAATGTATAAGGAAAACAATAGATATATTCTTCCATTTAATCAAGAATACATGACAGAGTCAAAAATTAGTATGGAGTACCTGATGAATTAGTGTTCTTTTTTATGTGGTCTGACATCTTACTTGTTTTTGTCCTTGTAAATGATGGCTACATCTTTTGATTTTCATCTCATAAACAAATGTCCTGAAACAAAGATGTTTTCCCTTCAAAACATATTTCTTAAAATGTTCCACACAATGCTTCAACCGTGTCACAATTAATTTCTATAGCAGCACAGGGAGCTACTGCAGTGTCTCACTCGGAACTCCTTGCAGCCTTTGGCAAATGTTGATATTTTAAGGGCAGTCACTGTATTAACATCATAGTAAAATATTTTAAATGTACATAAGGAATTTAGGGGATTGCCTACATGTCTTAAAAAAACTTAAACAGCTGTTTCTCATTGACTTTTGACTATATATGACTTCTGCATATGTCAGTCTGGACTGAAACAGAAACTAGATTCAAGTCCAGACAAAAACTTTTTCTCTAATAAAGTTAATATTCCAATCCTTACAAGAATTTGAAGCTTTGTTTAGATTTAATTAAAAAATATTTTCACATTGTCTGGTAAGATGAAGAAAAATATTTTTCTTTTGACCCTTTTCACTGAGTTACTATTCTGTTCTTATGGCTGGCAGCACTGTGGACTAAAGGCAAAGGATTCCCTCTACCATTTAAATGTTGGGTTGAACAAAGTGAAGGCACCAAGTGGTTCCAAAATATTTTATTTTGAAAGAATTTATGTCTCTTTGGAAAGGAGATGTCCGGCTTTGAGGAGAAAAAAGAACACGAGGTCCATAACCCCAAAGGGAAGTAATCTAGACAGAGTCACCACAAAACCTTACATGTTTGAGTTCCTTCTCACTCGTGTTAGGCATGTGTAACTATGCATGGATGCAACAGTGATGAGGAGAAGGGAAGGATCACCTCCGTCGGCCTGCGTGAGGGCTTCTAGGTTCCTAGGCTCCTCCTAATGCAGCCCAGGACACGGTTACCTTTTTTTTTTTTTTGCCGTAAAGGCACTCTGCTGGCCTGTGTTTATCTTGGTGTCCACCGGGAACGCCAGATGCTTTTTTGGGGATAAACCAGCCCCTGGAAAGCATCTGGATATTTATTGGATGCAACAAAGGGCTGGAATGCAGCAGGGAGCTATGGTGAGCTCCTCAGTGCCAATGGAGTGCCCTGACTTGGCTTCTCCAAGGGCTCCTCACAGGGGAGAAGGACCTGCCCCTTGCCACTGGAGGGAAAGCCCCCAAACCGTAAGAACTGTTGAGGTTGGAAGGGACCTGTGGGGGTGACCATGTCCAAGGTCCTTGCTCAAGCATGTTCACATAGAGCAGGTTGTCTAGGACCCTGTCGTCCGGATGACTTTTGAAGATCTCCAAGGATGGCGATTCCACCAACTCCCTGGGCAACCTGTTACTGTGCTCAGTCACCCTCACAGTAAAAGATTATCTCATGTTACAGCTTGTGCCAGTTGTTTTTTCTCTGTCCCTGGGCACCACTGGCCAGAGCCTGCCTCCATTTTCTCTACACCTTCCCTTCAGATATCTGGAGACCTTGATGCATTTCCCGTGAGCCTTCTCTTCTCCAGGCTCAGCAGATTGAGTTCTCTCTGCTGTTCCTCTTATGGGAGATGGTATAGTCCCTTCATCATCCTAGTCCAGCCCATGGCCAGATGCTCTCCAGGAGATCCATGTCTCTCAGTAGTGGGAGCCCAGAATTGGGCACAGTATGCCAGTGGTGGCCTCACCAGTACTGAGGAGAGGGGAAGGATCAGCTCCCTTGACCAGTAGACGACATTCCTCCTTCCTAAGGCAGCCCAGGACACTGCTGATCACCTTTGCCAAAAGGGCACAGTGCTGGCTGATGTTCAGCTCACTGTCCACCCTTCCCCCCACGTCCTTTTCTGCTGTATAGCTTAGATGGGTAACCTGTAGGAACGTTGTGCAGGTGCCTTGCAGGCTGAAAGGGGTCACAGCATGCAGGGCTGCAGGAGTCCTTGCAGGATGCAGGACAAGAGTGCTTGAGGCTGCCCATATGTTACAGGGTGGAATGTTGCTCAGGGACTTGTGGAAATGTACAATACTAATTGCAGGATGTCTCAGGGAAGGTCCAAAGCTGGGTGAAGGGCATGGACAAGGGAAGAAGCATCACGGAACAAAAGGTGGTAAATGATGGGCCCATAGGAAAATCCAGGTTGGAAAGGATGCCAGGAGTTCCCCTGTGCAACCTCTTGCTCAAGGCAGCAACAGCAATGAGGTCAGACCCTGTGGTTCAGGGCTTGCTCCAGCCTGGGCTAGAAAAGAGCCGCCTCCGCACTCCTCAGAATGATCATGTGCTCACATCTTGTGCAGCACCTGATCCTGGGCAGCTCGCAGTGAGGACCTGCAGCAGCACGTGCCTGGGTGTGAGAGTGAGAGAAGCTGGGCTGTTGCTGGAGCAGATCAAAGCACGGGGACAGCTTGCCCTGGACTCAGTCATGAGTGGCGGCCAGGTTAGCACTAGTGTGGAGCAACTGTCCGTGGGCAGCCTTGTGGGCACAGTTCAAGGAGAACTGTAGCTTGTCTCTTCTTGCATCCAGCTTCACCGCCATGTCAGTGCCTGGAGACTTATGTCCCTTGACAGTGGCTTAGAAGGGAGACTCAAGTTTGGAGAGTTCATGGGTCCATCTATTGTTAAACTCACGGAGGCATTTTTGCTCCGGGCTACTCAGTGCCTCTACATGTGTGTGTGACTTCTGGTGAGGGCATGATCGGCCAAAGCTATTCAGGGGGGTTTGCTAGTGGCTTCTTTTTGGAAAGAGGGTGTCCAGGCTTCCCCTTCGACAAAGGCTCTCAGGTGCTGCTCTTGAAGCAGTGCTTCCGCGTGTGGCCAAACTGTGCTGTGCTTGCATGGCTGCCTGCTTCTGAGCTGCCCCTGGAAAACTGGAAGGCTTAGGGTCTGGATCTTTGCTCTCCTGACAGAGATCAAGCCAAGGTGTGCACATCGACAATAGGTCCTTGTTCTCCTGGGAGGGGTGTTGCTACCCGGGCAGCGCATCCCCAGAAAAGCAGAACAGGGCCTGCCTGCCTGCCAGGCACAGCCATGGCATCTTGGGCTGGAGGAGTTGGGCTGCTTTGTAGAGGAGTGAGGGGGAAAAGCTGACGGGTGTGACTGGAGAAGGACTGGGGACACCTAAGTGCAGAAGCCCCAGCAGGAGGACAGCTCAGGGCTGGGGCTGTCAGCATGGCCTGTGTCCATGGCAGCTGGGTGAAGTGCAGGTCTTTGGAACTTGCAGCATGGCAGCTGCTCAAAGGGCTCGGACAGCCTTGCGCTGGTGTTTGGAAGTGGGAGGGTGGGAGAGCATGAGGGAATTATCTCGTCTTGCAGCAAATGAACACGTTAATCAAAGATGAGCATGTCCAGAGGAGAGCCACGAGGATGATCTGAGGGCTGGAGCACCTCCCCTATGAGGAGAGGCTGAAAGAGTTGGGGCTGTTCAGCCTGGAGAAGAGAAGGCTCCAGGGAGATCTTATTGCAGCCTTCCAGTACCTAAAGAGGACCTACAGGAGAGCTGGGGAAGGACTTTTATACTAGGGCGTGTAGCGATAGGATGAGGGGGAATGGCTTTAAACTGGAAGAGGGCAGGCTCAGATGAAACATTAGGAAGAAGTTTTCACTTTGAGGGTGGTAAGGCACTGGAACAGGTTGCCCAGAGAGGTTGTTGAGGTCCCATCCCTGGAGGTGTTCAAGGCCAGGCTGGACGTGGCCTTGTGCAACCTGGTCTAGTGGGAGGTGTCCCTGCCTATGTCAGTGTGGTTGGAACTCGATGATCTTCAAGGTCCTTTCCAACCTAAACCATTCTGTGATTCTATAATTCTATGTTCAACTTACATCAAAGAAACTCATCGTGCACCCCAAGAAACTCTTCCCTTGGCTTACTGGCACTGCTGAGACAGTGTCAGAAAGTGTTCCCTATAAAGCGTAGCTCTTTGGTTTTGGGAATAAACCAGCCCCTGGAAAGCATTTGGATGTTTATTGGATGCAACAACGGGCAAGAAGCCAAGCTCGCCGCACCGCTCTGCCGATGCACGCACAGGCTGCAGCCACAGGGCTGGCCAGGCATTCCCCTGCACTGGGCGGGACTCACTGCCGAGAAGCCCTGGGTGTAGGATCCCTCTGGGAGGAGGTCCCTGGAGCTGCTCCCCGCCTCTGCGTTCAGTGGCTCCCCACAGGCCCCCTTCTGCCAGAGGAGGGGGCGACGTTGGTGGCCAAGCTGTGCAGGCTGTTGTGCTGCTGTGGGGACCTGCTCCAGACCCTCTCTCTGACAACATCCTTCTGGTGGTGGTTGGACACAGTACAGAAGTGGGCACAGCATGGCAGTGGTGGCCTCACTGGTGCTGAGGAGAGGGAACGATCACCTTCCTCAGCCTGGAGGCAAGACCTGCTAATGCAGGACACTGTTAGCCTTCTTTGCCACATTGCTGGCTCATGGACAACTTGGTGTCCACCAGGATACCTGTGTCCTTTTCTGATAAGGTGCTTTCCAGGTGGGTGGACCCCAGCACACACTAGTGCATGTGGTTGTGCCCACCCAGGTGCAGGACTTTGCACTTCTCCTTGAAGAGATATCTGTCAGCCCATTTCTCCAGCTTGTTGAGGTCCCTCTGGATAGCAGCACAACTCTCTGGAGTAACAAGCGCTCCTCCTAATTTGCTGTCGTCTGCATACTTGTTCAGGCTGCACTCAACCCTGCCATCTAGATCATTAACAACAATGTTAAATGGGACTGGATCCAGTACTGACCTTTGGAGTATACTGCTAGCTGTTGGCCTCCAATTAGACTTCATGACAACAATCACTACCCTCTGGGCATGGCCATTCAGTCAGATTTCAACCTACCTCACTGTCTGCTTTTCCAGCTCATACATCAACACCTTGACTATGAGGACCTTATGGGAGACAGTGTCAAAGGCCTTACTGAAGTCCAGGTTGATGATATCCACTGTTCTCCCCTCATCTACTAGGGCAGTCACTTAATGGTAGATGTTTGTCAGGTTGGTCAAGATTGACTTCTCTCTGGTGAAGTTATGCTGACTATGCTTGATTACTTTTTTGTCCTTAACATGCCTGGAAATGGTTTTGAGGATCAGCTGTTCCATATCACATCTCCAAGGATTGAGGGGAGGCTGACCTTGCCTGTAGTTCCCTGGGTCTTCCTTCTTGACCTTGAACGGAGGGGTGACATCTGTTTCCCTCCAGTTCTTGGGTTCTTCTCCTAGTTGCCATGATTGATCAAAGATTATTGAGAGTGGTCTCACAATGACATCAGCCAGCTACCTCAGTACTTGTAGGTGCATCCCATCAAGGTCCATGGACTTCTGTACGTCCAGTTCACTTAAGTATTCCATGGCCTGATTTTATTCCACTAAGGGTACATGTTCCTTGCTCTAGCCTTTCCCCCTGGTCTCCAGGATCCAGGATTCCTGAAGGCTGATCTTGCTAGTAAGGACTGAGGTAAACAAGGCATTCAGTACTTCAGCCTTTTCCATATCCTGTGTAAGCAGGTCCCCCAACTTCTTGCACAATACCCGCATTTTCCCTAATCTTCCTTTTGTCACTAATGTCACCTACAACGTAAATTATTTTACATATTTAACACTACACAACTCATTATGCCACAAAACCAATAGAGCACAGTACTGAGGTAGGAAATACTGAAGCTGAATTCAGCTCTTAGATCAGAAGCCGTGGGGACAAATAAATACTTCAAGGTTATTTCTAGGATACTCTAAACTCATCTGACAAAAAGAGTCCCTAGCCCCCAAAACAAAACAAAAAAGCTAGTGAAGAATTTTCAGCTATAAATTACTGTAAGAGTCAACAAGATCAAAAGCTTTACATCTTAAATTAGGTAGTTTTGCTTTAGTAATCCCAAGCTGTGATTGGTCTTTTTTCTTCTGAGGAACTGTAAGACTTCAGTCTGGATTTATTCTTAGTTTGGGAAAACTGATTAAAAATAGGAGCATATCCAAAGGAGATATATGCTTTAACTTATGCCTCTGTTACACTTTGGCTTTTTTCAAATGAAAGTTTATGCTCTGCTTATACATTAAGATACCAAAGAGAAAAGTTTAAAATAGCTTTTGGAAAACTTCAAAAGTCTTAATTTTGTATCTTCTTAATACTTCCTCGAGTTGTTCTATTCCATCTTACAATAGGTATGAGAATTGAAACTTTAATGTTGTAATCAAACCAACTACATCAAAATTAGGGGCAAAATATTGTTGCTAAGGTGACTGGGTGTGAAATTTGGTACTCCCTGAAAATCTGTAGGGTGCGTGTTACATTTGCCTAGAGGACCAGAAAATGATCCATTCAATAACAACTTATGGAATGATGCCAGCTAGCTTAGATGCAGTAGTTGTGAGTAAATGTCCCAAGAAAAATGGTATTTCATTTAAAAATAGGGCTCTTTTTTAATCCACTTACTGAGTGTATATAGCTGCACTATTGATTTTTTAGGACGTACTTACTTTTGCTGCTAACAACGATTTAGGAAGCCAACCAAAAACCAAAGCTTCCCTTTTTAATTTATCAAGTTTCACTGAAAACACGGAAAGAAATGACAATGGCGAAAGCGCTGTTACTTAAATTTAGAAATCTTAGTTTAAATTTGCATAAGGAAATATATCAGGAACCTAAAGGACTGAAATATGAGTCTACAAAGTGTATTACCAGAACAAGATCAAGAGCAATTTTAAGAGGAGTATTCCAAAATAGACAGAAAAGGGTTACACAGACGATTTTTAATTAAACACATCTATTTTCAGATTGATTTATCTTGCTGTCTGTAGACCATGAAAAGAGACAGTGTTCAGGCAGGCATCATTTTCTCCATTTTTCTGTCTGTCCAAAAACTTGTCATTTTACTATATTTTGCAATTTTATGATCCTGCCCTAAGTTAGGACAGCCCAGGGGTTTAGATTTTAGTCTTAGACAAAATCATTCATCACTTTCCGTATAAGTGGTTCATAGGAGACATTGTGAAATTGATGATTATGGTCTGTTAGAAGGCAACATGCTTCGAAATAAGTATTTTAGGTAAAACATGAGCTACAGTATGTTGTTCAAACTACTTACATAATTATAGTCTGGAAGTGGAATTAAGGTTCCTATTTATATGACTGATTTATAGTTACATTTTAGTGCAAATGTTCCTGGTGATTTGTTAATCCTTAAGTGGATTTTTCAATTAGAGATGCATCAGATTTGCTAGTAACTCACGTATATTTGGACATGAGGTTACTGTAAGTAATGAGGTAGTAGCGGTATGTATTTAAGATCCTTCAGTGGTACAACTCTGTATGTATTTAAACATATGTAGAATCGATTCTGTCGAAGTCTCACTTCAGCTATACATTCCCTATATGCTGACAACATCGTAGCTTATAGCAGATTCTGATCCTAAGGCACGTGAAGGGTCTTTTTCAGTGTATCATTCAGTGTTCTGTTATTATCTTTCATTAGGTGGCATAAACATGATTGGTGGTCTGTTCAAATGAGTTTTAAAAGAAAGCTCAACTCAGCCGTTCGTTAGTAGAAATGACTTTCTAAAGAGCCCCCACTGAGTGATTGTTTTTATATTTTTCTCCAACTTTGAGCAGATTTACACTTTACAGATTGCTTTGAATATAAGGATACAAAAAGTATCCCAAAGCCAACCGGTTAAAACATTTTAAATTTTTTTTGATCAAAACTGGGGAAATGTTACTGCATTTTCAAAATGCAAACCATCCGCAACACAAACTGAGCAAGAAGTAGAGTCAGTGCCAGAATCTGACGACTCCGGAACCCCAAATGGAGATGGGAGGTAGCAGTGTGTGCTTGGCATTTTTTAGGCATCTGTTTAGGTTCCAGGAATCAATTGCTGGTGATTACTGGACAGTTAAGATGGTTATCTGACTGCAAGTCTGAAAAGTCACTGTTTATCTTGGCCTGATGATGCTGAAGAAGCTTGCAAACAGCAGAAGTACAGCAGTGTTATTTGGAGTATTACATGACTGATACCATTCACTGGGTCTGCATTGTTTGGAGTAAGGAAGGATACTGATTTCAGAGACGGTGTTTTGTCACCAAACATGGAGCATGGAGCATTTACTGAGACGCTGAAATATGGAAGTATCATCCAGAGTTTACATTTCCTTTATGGTAGCCTGTAGTTTTTATGTGGGTCATGGACAAAAAGCTGCTGATGCTACTGGTCTTCTTGCCATGAGTTAGAGTACTTTATGGTGATGCAGTCAAGTAACATGTAGAAAAAATTGAAGTTGGCTTTTTTTTTCTGTTGGGCAAGAGAAAGGAACCTGCACGACCTCTCTCAGCTACAGGTAGAATGGCACAGCGACCTTCAGAAGTGGCAGAAGGACAGGAAGTTCCCATTGCAAATATCAAACTCTAGTCCTCAGAAACACGGAGAATTTTGGAGTATTCCCAACTATAACAGCTCCTCTGACTGAAAAAGTGGCACAGAAAGGTGCAGTATGTCCCAGTCCCCAAATGCAGCTCTTGTCTATCTGCCAGTCTATCATGAGTCAGCTAACACAAACTGCCACCCTGATCCAGAGCAGCTGTCTAATTACAATTTTGTTATTATTAATTACCGAGTAGAAAATCATTTGTAATTAGCTCAGACTAAATCATAGTTTAAACAGCCAAAAATTACATTACAAACTAAAGTGTAATTAAAGCACTACACTAAAGTGTTTATTTAAACCCAGTTCAGTTACTGCAGATTTTTCAATCAGGTTCTCAGGCTCATACATAGATGTAATTAGTCTCCAGTACTGACAGCATACTGCATTTATTCATTAAGCATCAATATTGCTGAACAAATGTAAATAAAATTTAGACAGGAATTCTTTAAAGGGACAGTCATAGAAACATCTGGGTGAGATAATGAGGCTGGGAATGATGTGAATGTTAATGAGCTTTCAGTGTTGCTCTGATACCCATAGAATTTTTGAAGGCACACACTTGAACTCCCACTATTTGCTCTGGGGTTTGAAAGCACCAGTTATCCTGCCTTTGCTGCTGTGTAGTCGCTTATCTAGACTGCTTCAGTAGATCTACACACTCAGCATCCAGGAAGATTCCCACCAAGCCCACAGGATAGAGTTTCAGGTGCTTCATACTTGAATACTGGGAAGAAAAAGAGCAGACAGCAACACCGCTGACATTTCTTAATGTAATTCACCTAATTCAATGTAAACCAAAGAATCTTAAAATATACAGTAAGACTATTGTAGGCAAAATTTGTTTCTTCCCATGGTTATGTGGAATGAAACTCCTGCTATCACACACACTACTAGCTTCATGGGTCTAAAAAATATAAACTATTTTTTCTAGTCCTGTTCAACATCTGTACACTAGCATCAAGGGAAGTTCTCAGGAGTCATGTTCTCAGATGACTGACAACCACAAGAGATTTGACGTATATATTCACCCCATCAAGAAGAATCTTTTCTTGGATTGATTCATTGCTTGTTGCAGTTAGACCTGCACTTCAGGATGAATAAGAAAACCTCATTGCTAAGTTGGGAACAATGATGGTGGTCCACGGTTTTGCTTCTCAAAGACAGCAGAGCTCTCCATCACCTGGAGCAGCTGGAGCAGCCTGGAGGTCTGGTTTGAATTGTGAGATTCCAGAGAAATTAATGACCATCATTACATTTTTTTCTTGTGCAGAGTATACCTATTCCTACTAATTTTCACTAGTGTGAACACATGGCAGTGTAAATGTATTTAATAAAATTGAGTACTGTCACACTATAATAAAACAGGATAAGAGTATAAGTTATGGTATTTAACACTTTCCTGGAAGGTGCTCAGGTACAGTGTAAACAGTCATGCAGCAACATTTGCTGATAGCATGCCATATATATCATCTGAAGAAATTACTCAGGTAATATAAGTAGTTAGAAAATGGTCGTTTTTGTTACATCACCACCTAAAGTATCTACCTGTTAGCAAAAAGGCAAGTTGCAATTTTTAATTAAACAATCCCATCATTAGGTTTTTTTGTGGTAAAATGGAGCCTTAAACTAAGCTGAGGGATACTTAGAGTGCTAATTGTATTTGTTACTGAAATGTTGCCATATTATCTTTTTGTTGTTGTTGTTTGTTTGTTTGTTTGTTTTATTTCTTTTTGAGAGAATCAGATCTGTTATTAAAACCTTCAGCAGCTTGCAGCAAATCAGATGCTTCATGGCTAGAGCTGTGCATCTTGCCAGCAGATTGTTAGAAGCTGCCTTAGCTTGGGGGGGGGGAAACCAGTTTAAAAAAAAAAAAAAAATCCAGAAGCTTTAAAAGCCTGTGCTGTTTTATTTTAATCTTGGAGCATTCAGAACTTTACTTCCCTAAAAATGGGTTTTAAAAAGTGCTCAAAATAATGTCCAAGTCTAGCAGAGGCTCTTTAAAAGCATTCACTGGCAACCCCATCCTGGCTTTGTAGGTGGCCTGAAGATACCAGTTTATAACGGAGTTCTGTTGAGCTTACATGTGTGAGTGCACATCAACTTTGTAATACAAGGAAGTGTAAGCAGATGAATTGCCATCTGAACTAGTGTTCCTCTGCTGGTTTGCTAAATAGTGCTTATGTCAACATTGCAGTCACTAAAGTGTGTTTATAATTTGTTAGACATGATGGTGCTTTTATTCTGTGGTTCTTATTCATGTCCTCAGCTCTGTCCTGTAAACAACCTCTGACAGGACTTTGAGAAGCAATACACATTCTTTACACTTAATACCTCCACCTCCAGACCCTTTGATGTAATGTAAAATTCCTTTCCTCCTTTCCCCGTTTATTGAAACTGGCCCTGTGACAGCCTTGCATTCGACAGTAATGAATTCAGTGACCACCCACTAATAAGACTTAATGAAAAGAGACTTTTACCTATATTACTACATATACTGCAGAATTTGGCTGTCTTGAAACTTTGAGCACCGTAAGCAGAAGGTCAGCAAAGAAAACTTTGCATCTGGAGGTGTTAAAGATTTCCTGGATATAAGAAAGGTGCAATGGAAGTGCTATTAATCCTACTTGAACGGGTAGTTACATTAATTCAAGAGTGTGAAAGGCACCAAGTTAGATGTCTAAAATCCCAAGTTTCTGGGGAAAGTAATCTGCCTGAGTCCCCCTATGAGCCAGTTGAGATGTTTTTGCTAAAATAGCAACAGTGTAGAACCAAGACTCCTCAAGGCAGTGATGGGCTTCTTTTCCCTCAGCATGTGGGGAAACCGGGCTCTTACTAGGGAGCTTAGAAAAGAAGCCTAAGAAAAGTTTGACGACATCCTAGTACACAAATTTATTGTTTTTTATTTAAGTTCCAATAACCTCAATTTTGTTTACGCTTCTGTATGTCATATTTTCTGTCTTCCTACCCAAAGTAGGTAATGAACAGTGTCTTGGATGACCACAGTAAATTAAACTAGAGTCTTGGTCATCAGGTTATCTGTAATAACCACTTTTTTTATGCAAGCCTGTAAGAATCATAATATGCAATGGACTCCTCAGTTCTGAGCAAATGCAGGTCAGTTGTGAACCTTATGTGAAGAATGTGGTCTTAGTTTTGGCAGACCAGTTGATTTGAAACCATGATACCTGTTTTTCAAAGTGAAATAAATTACATGCTTATTTCAAGTCTTTGTTGCAACAGAATACTTGAAATGGATGTTTAATTCCGTCTTTGTTCAACACTACGTGCATGTTTAACGTTAAGGACGTGTTGAATAGATCTTTTTAAGACGAAGTTGTATTTTCTTCAAGAAAACTAGCAACCAGGTTTTTTCAAAGTGAGGAATGTTTGTTTTCTTTCAGACAACAATCTTCTTTCAGGTTCTTTCAGGTCCCTTGACTAAAATGATTGCTACAGAGGAGGGTGTTCTAAAAATTATGAATAATATATAGGGGAGTGAATAAAGAAAAGAAAATTTTATGTCTAAAAACTTTACTCAGCTTCTGCTTGATTCAAATTGGAAAAAAGAATGCTTGGTCCATCAACAGTTTGAGGGTTAAATAAAAGCCTTGTTATTGAATTATAAAGACTTAGTTGATTATAAAAATCTATACAACTTTAGGCCTTTAAATGCAAACAGTAGAAATAGTGCTTCTCTCAATATTCATCTTACACTGTGTCTGTTTGCTGATGTTAAAGTGAATTTGACATAATGGTAAGTAGTTCAAACAATCTATATTGCTGGAAGCTTTCCCTCACAAACTATTGATTTTCCTACCCCATCCGCAGCATGCTCAGAAACGCTTCCCATTCTGTTTACCATTCTGTACAGCTAGAATGCATCGTTTCACACTGTCTAATGGAATTAAGCAAACCTTGGAAGGCATTTTGCTGGAAAACTTGATGTATTTATTCGTAGTTCAGCATAATGGGGAAAAAAACCTTGATAATTTAGCACCAAAACCATGAGAAGTTTTTATTTTGGTAACCTCCTGTTTTGTCTGAGGAGAGGCATTGGTGTTACCAAGCAAGGACCATATCCTGAGGGAAGCTGGAAGTACATTCACTGCAGATTAAAATTGGCTGAGATCATCCCTTCCATGTCATGAACACTCTGGGTGAGTGGTGAGCCTTCGCAGATCAGAGTGTGATACGGAGTATTGTGCAGTATGGGAGTCCTACCTGTCCTGTTAAATTCCTGTGGGGTAGGGAAGGAGTTGTCCTGGGACAATTGAGAAATTCCTCAGGGAATCTGGGCTCTGCTGTTAGAGGGGGAAACCTCTTGAGTCACTTGAGAAGCACATTTGGAACCATCCACTCTACAGATGATATGGATTTAAAGAGAGATGCCACAGTGACTTTTGGTGGCTTGGTTATTGTGAAATATTGGAAGTATAAATGTATGAGGAGTGTAAAGTGTGAAAGAATGTAAAGAGAAAAAGCCATTTCCAATAAATACTGTTGTGTTGTGGCTGAGTTGCAGGTCGGATCTTGTTGGAAGAGCTATTATCTCTGATAGTTTGCTAGAACTTTTAGAGAGTGAATGGCTTGTTTTGGAGGCCTAGCTTCTTCCACACCCACTTGTGCAGGCTGGGTATTCATAAAGTGTTCTAATAAATGTTCAGGTCTACCTTACTTTTGGTTATGAACAGGTTATCATCTCACTTGAACGAAACACCACGAATTGCTGGTCTGATTGCTTTTTTTTTCCCCCATCTCTCCTTCATACATTGAGATTTTGTGCACAAACTGATATGAATCTCACTTTCTCTGAGCATCTCTCTCAACCCCAAACATGGATGTGTGATTTATCCTGTTGGGAGATTTCCAGGAAATGAAAAAAAATAGTTTCTTGATCCTACACATACGACATGTTAAAACTCTTCAGAACTTAAAGCAGTGAGAGGCTTTGATCCTGGTGAGAAAAACAGAGCAATGGACAGGGCTTTTACAGCCAGAGGCCCTAGACATATCTGAAATGGTACCCATATGATCAGTCCTGCTTTGTTCAGTAAATGAGAAAACAGGCTGATGAGAGGGAATGTGAGTGCTGCAAAATAAAGATGAAGACGACAGCTGCTAAGGCACTTTAAAACATTAAAGAAGATTTTCAAAAAGATCTCCTGTCAACTTTTCCAGATGCTTTTGGATGACAAAATAATTTTGTAATGTTGCTAGTATACTGCAATTTTTTTACAAGGGCAAGGGAAGGCTGTCTGGACAGACAACTGGAGTGCTTTTTGCGTTTTCCTTGTGTTTTGGGCATGAAGAAAAGAGCATGTTATAGTCTGATTTTCTTCTTTCGGGAAAGATATCAGTGGAAATATTGTATATCTGTGTTATATTTATCCATTCATTTGTTTATATATTTATTTTCCATAGCTGTATGATTTGTTGTACTGTTGTGAATTAATGCTGATCCATAAATAGGAATATATATGCACACATTACTCTTGTTGAGGTTAACAGTGGGAAAGAAGTAATTGCCTTTAGGGTTGAGAAAGGGACCATTAAGTAGTATTATTACCCACTGGAGATCAGTATTTTAACCAAACAGAGCAATGGTTTTACCTATAAACCAGAAGCTCTAGTCTATATATGTTTTATTATACCTTTTAAAAATGTGTTTTCCTGTAGCTTCAGCTACTTTCTACTTAGGCTTTTTTCTCTTAGCTTGCTCACAGGCCTCAGTTCTACAGGCTGGAAAATGTTTTTCATCCTTTACACATTAACGGGGATTTTAGGTAATAGTAGCCATTTCTCTTACTTCTTTAGTATTTATTTTATCTATTCCTTCAGATTGGGTATTTTAAAGATGAAAAGGAAAATACCAATAAAGAGTAATGCTAAAATCATTGTGTACTTTTCTTCATGATATCATTTTCCCAGAATATAGAAATGGTGTTTGGAAAAAACCTACAGGGTCTTCAGCCTGAACTCCTGCAGGGCTGTCACCAACACTAGACCAGGACTGGTGTCATGGTGTTGTCTAACTGAATGTGGAAAACCACTGAGATTCCATAGCCTCTGCAGGTGGACTCTTCCTGTGCTCTGCTGCCCTTCCAGTGAAATGTTTTTTTCCTGATGCTCAATCTGAACCTCCCAAATCACTGTCTATAGTCATTTTCTCTTGTCAGGTTGTCTGGCATTACCATTTCCTGCACAAATAGATAAATATTGTATGAGTAAATTGGAAGCTGTGTAGAAGAGGAACTAGCAAAAGCATTCATGCTTATCCACATAAGCTATAGAACCAATATCCTATTTTCAGGGAACTCACAAGCTGCACTTGAAATTCAATAGGGTACTGAGAACTGTAGAAGTAGAGCGATGACAATGTAACTGCTGCTATAGTACTTAAAAACTCATAGACTCCTTGACTTTATTATTTACATGACGTCCTTTTGCATAGAAATGATGTTTCTTATTTCTCAGCTATATGGTGTGTGTTCACAATTAATATTGCCGGCAATGACGATGATCCTACCACTCCATTGTCGTGAGTCACTGGCAAACTGGAAAATGTGAATGTTGTCTTCTACCACTTGAATGCAGAATAAACTGGAGTAGAAGTCATTAGTAAAGATGAAAGAAGATTAGTGGTTTATTTTGAGGGTATTTCTTGGGCATTTGAAGTAATAACTCTGACTAAACAAACCTTTATGAATATAAATAATAGGACTAGCTCTTAGGAAAGGTGAGCATGTTTTTGATCACAAGACTGGGGCCGTGTATGGAGTGAACTTTCACCTGAGAGTCTTGGAGTTGCACTTCTTTATAATGAAATAAGTGATTTTGATTAACATATTTAGACTGTGTATCATTTCTGGACATGTTCTGATCTACTTTGATATACACATATATATGTATGTATGTGTGTGTGTATATACATAAAATGTCTCTCTGAAGTAAAATAGTTATCAGATTTCAACAATTGCTATATTTAGCAACTAGTATCAGTAGCAAGCCATGAAGTTAATTTTGCTTAATATGATTTGTCATACTCCTGAGAATTAGCTCTAATTATATTCATTATCCACATTGGATGGTGTCTTATTCAGAATAGAACATTTCGTCATTAAAACTAAGAGAAAGTTGCTTCCCTGTGCTGATCAGCACAGAAGAAAATCTGTTACGTGAACAATTTCTTTTTACTTTTAAATTAAAAAAGTTAACATTTTTGAGGTGATGGGGAAATCCAGAACAAATATTTCAGAAAAAAAAAAAAAAAAAAAAAAGAGGTTTTTAATATAAGTATCTTTCATTAGCAAAAACCTTTATGAAAACTATTGTTATGAAGACAAACAATAACAGCCTTCTGAATCTTGAACAGAGAATAGTGAAAACAAGAAGAATTAAAGGTAAAAATGAGTAAATTTTATCACTTAACCTGGAGGCACTGCTAAAAATAACAAAGAAGTAAAAAAAATATTAAAAATATTTTGCCACAGCAGGCTTCAGAAGAAAAAGAACCAAATGTCTGTTGTATGTCACAGCTCATATTTTTTCCACCTGCAATTGAAAGAACCATTATACGCCTGTTCTCAGAGTAAGTTCAGAACAGACAGACGTCTCTGTGTTGGGAACTCACTGCTATACAACTATGGGGAGTGGGGTAAATTTACTAAAACAATGCTCAGCGCTGCAGGGCAACTGTATGAAGTGAATAAGTAAGTCAGCTGGGGAAAACAGGGACTAACAAAAGTCACACCATGCACAGCAAGCAAATGGAGGTAGTATACAGTTGTGCTTATAGTTTTGCTTTAAACCCTCTCCTAGATTTTCCTGTAAGAACGCTTTTGCTGAGAAGCCACTCCTTAGCTCGGGGTTGAAAGCCTGAAGTAGGAACACTTTAGACCAGCGGATTTGCATGTTAAGAAACCCCAGATTTGTCTAGAAATCATGAAAGGTGGAGTATGAGAAAATATGCTGCATATCCAAATACAACTTCATGCCTCTACCTGGTTTTGTAAACACCCTCTCTTTTACCGACCAGTCTCTTACATAGTCATACACAAGTGAAAAAATACATTTTTGTTTTGATTATAGCTGGATCAGGTGTTCAATTCAATTACATTTCACTTTTCATTCTTTCTGTCTCTAAAGGTATAATTAATGTCTGATATCAGATCGCAGCTCAGTGCTCATCAATTCTCTCCACTTAACCAGTTTTAGGAAGACAGCCTCATGGCTGTGATGATAAACAAACAATTCACAGACTTACCTGTTAGCAATACCTTAAAAACAAATGGCTGATAAGCTTCTGATACTGATGGTCCAAATGTACTCTGGGGTCAAGTGAGCAATCTATACACATAGACTTCTCTTCAAAAACATAGAAGAGCAAAACTGTATATAGCCACAAGATAAGCATTAGCAGATACAACAACAGTAAGATCAGATTTAATAAAGTAGGTCTATTTTGCAGAATAAGCATTTCTGCTTTTAAGTTCAACAAGTCAGTGAAGAACATGACAGGAACAGATTTAATTTGATGTCAGGAGATAGAGGATTTATCTGAAGTAGTTACCCTGCTATTCAAAAGCCATTACCATAGCAACTCTGTATCACCTGACTCTCACACATAGACAGGGCCAGATTCTGGTGTCAGCCTTGTCAACGTATATCTGAGATAAACCCCATGTGAATGGTGAATGAGTGTGTATTACATGGAACTTTGTAGCTGGGGACAGCCTAGGCCATCATATGATAAGTATGCTGCCCTCTAGAACAAATTCATGTGACTAACAAATGTTTAAGGCCTATTCTTTTCCAGGAAAACATGAGAGGGGATAGTAGTTATACTGTTAAAGTTGGTTATAAAAGTGTTATTATTTTAACAGAGCTCAGAATGCACTGAAGTTTTCCTCAAATAAATAAAACCACATGAGTTGCACAACAAGAGATTTGCAAATGGATGCTCTGATCCTGCACAGATATTTGTATATGTTTAAAATTATGTGCTTGCACACCTCCCTGGAAAACTTGTTATAAGCTTTACAGAAAACAGGCTACAAATCTTTGGAGGACTGAGTCCTAATTTAAGATCTGACAGAACAAAAGAGAATACCATGACTGGAGGAAGAAGTAAAGAAAAAAGAAACACTTCATCACATATTTCTTGTATGACGTGATCTGATTTACAGGAAAAGAGGGCAGTGGTTCACGCAGCCTGTACTGTAAGTTGCAGAGGGGCAGAGTGGTGATGGAGTTGCAGGAAGGACACCCTGCTAAGACTAAGCGCTGCAATTGTCATAAAGCACAGCCCATGACACAGCACAGTGTCCAAAACATAAGTGAATGTATGTATGAACTTACCATTGTAGCCACAGTAAGCACCTGCTCAGCTTGGCCGTTGATGACATACAGCCCTACCACAATCCTGGGGAGCCGCTGTTGGTGCCCACTGACTGCCCATTCTAGGCACACCCAAGCTTCGGGATGCACAGGAAGGAAGAGATAGAGAGAAGCCTGGACATGAGCTTCACCCGGTCCCCACGTCTGTGAAAATTCTAGCTCTGGCAACTTACCAACACTATACTTTGCTGTAAACCTGAACAGCAGGCAGTCTTCCCTGGAAAGGGCTGACTGTGCACGACAGGCACAAAAGTAGCTGGGTTTTGTGAGGAGCCTGAACCTGGGCTGCTCTTTAACATTTTTGGTACAAGAGTCTGAGTCCCAGAAATCACTCATACATAATATGAACAAGACTGAATCATAGAGCGTACTGAAGATTAGTCCACTCCCTTTCTTGGGCTCTTATAGAGCGCGGTCACAGCAAACGTTACTTAGGAACTAAATACCCTCATATGTTTTCTAAGCAGTAGCTTTTAGAGTGCAGTGTAAACAGCCAAATAGTAATAATAATATTGGGTGACAGAGTAGGACTGAATGCCAGAGAGAGATGAAAGAAAGGTTATGAGGCATCAGACTCCAAATACAGCCTGGTCTGGCAGCTGTCCCATCAATAGACCCATTAACTCCCTCTAGAATCGCATCCAGGAGTCAGAGAGCCAGAGATCAATAGGGATATCTAATTTCAAGTTTGTACGCCTGTAGTAACTGAGAGCTGTCTACACAGCTCTGAAGGTCTTTAAAAAGAAAGACCTCAAGACTGGGTCCCTTTGTGGCAAAAGAAGTTGCTGAGAAGTTTCTCTTTCTTTTTGACAGTCCTCTTGAAATGTTCATGCCTGTACATGTGCTTAATAGTGCAGAGAGAGAAAATACTCAGGCAAATCTACCCTTATGTTCAGTTTGCTCAAAAGTTTTTAGATCCTTCCTTGGTTCTTTGTGTGTGGCGCATGTGCAGGCAACCTTAACAGCCCATCTGGAACAGTGTGTGCAGACTTGTGGCTTCCAGTCTCCACATAAACCTGCGCACACTTAGGGAATGAATCACTGCATTTGGCTCCGCTGTAGGCAATGGTGCTTTCCACACTGCGTTTTTCTCCCAGTAATGAGGTCCACTCTAGTTAGTGCCCCACAGGTGACAGGATAAAAAAACAGTTGCTGGATGATTGAAAATATGGTGACTTCCCTTCACTGCAAATATGCAGCGCGTGTACAGCCAGCAGCTCCCTTTAATTTGCAGCATGTTCTGAAAATATGATTGATAAACCATCGCTGTGTGGTTTAGGTGCTGTCTTTCACTATTGCGTATTTTTAATATTGGGGTGGGGCACAATCCTCAGTCTCTTATTTTATTTGCTTCCTTTTCAATCCTACCACACACAAAGGTACATCAGGCTAATACTTCAATGATTAACTCTTCTGACTTTCATTTGAGGCGGATAAAAAGTGTTAGTGAGTGTGCCTTTGAGAGCCATGTGAGGAGCAAACCTTTAAAGAGCTTTTATTTCTGTCCCATCATCTCAAATTATCTTGTTTACCCCCTGAATTCTGAGCAGGTACCATTACTGCACTCAGTTGTCCACATCACTCTTTTGAAGGGAAAATTAATTCTGAATTACTGCCCTATAACTGCCTACTTCTTCACATCATCTGTCAGCAAAATAAGCAGACAAATGCTGGCTAAGTGGATTTCTGTTAGCTGCCATTCAAAAGGAAAGGGACAGGTGTTGAATGAAGCTTCTTTTTCCAACTGCTAGTTAACAATACATATAGGAGAAGTTTAATTGCTTGCATCCACCTGCACCCTTGTCATTTCTTGGCTTTATTGATTTTAATGAAAATATTAAGTGCACTTCAGGAGCAGCAGCTAAGTGACATGTTGATTGAAATATACAGGAAAATGTATAATGGAAGCAGGCTATTACAGTTTTAATAGAATCTGAAAGAAGTAACATCTAGAGCAGCATATTCCCCTGCTATTCTTATGCATATAGCAAGTTCTGAGCTGAGTAATTGGAAGCTGAATAAATGTTTGGTTGTTGTTAAAGAAGCCTTTCACATTAATAATCTAATTTTTGTTGAATAAAGTGACCCAGGCTTTTTGACATATTTTATTCCATCAGGTACCCTTCAGGGTGCCACACAAACACAACAAAATACGTGTATGAACACTGTCTAAATCACGATAGTTCAGCATTGTAAACAAGGACAGCTTTGTAGTGGAGACATCAATAGCAGCCTCTCTGTTTCAGTAAAAGTCTGTGTGAATGGCTTGGATTTTGCTTAAAGCTACATTCTCCACTGCTATTTTTAGAGGACTTTGGACTTAGGGGAGCAAGCAATATAAAAGCAACCACGTCAGCTTTAGTTCAGGAATATAATTCAATGAAAATTGTATTTTTAGTGCTTTGTATTCAGGTTTCTTCCTGGTTATATTTAGTATATCTGAAGCTGGCAAAGAGTTAAGATACATAAACCCCTTTGACTGAAGAAAGATTCAGTGCCTTTTCCATAATAGAAAGTTCCTTAAGGAACTTTTATTATGCTAATGTATGTTTATCATGAAGGAAGCTGCTCAGCTACTTCTTACCCCCAGTTCAATGAATCTTACATGTTTTGAAACCACAAATCCCACACAGCTGTGAATCCCAAACTAAACTATTCTACACATTTAAAAATCCATTTCTGATATTATTCATTGCTTTAATTACTACAATTTTCATACCTTTAGCATCCCTAGTCAGAAACTGGTGTCCCTTGTTGCTTGGTGCCGCACAAGCACAGATCAGCAAAATGCTGCTATTCAAAAGGGCTCATAATCTAAGCATAAGGTAAAACAGACAAGTTAGTAAAAGACAAGGAAACAGGTCATAATAATTGGCAAAGTTCAGCACATAAACTGTCTGTTCGTCTATCATGGTTTTTTTGTAATAGTTGTGGAAAAGCACAGATTCAGGGAAAGATCCTGAGGTGGTTTTATCAGTGTTCATGGGCAAGTCCTCCCCAGGGTGAGGAACAGGATGATGGGAAAAGGACTTTTCTGAACACTTAATAACACAGGAATGACCATACTGAGCCCACGTTCCTGTCTTTGCTGTTAATAAAGTTGCCTACAAGAACAGAAAAAATGCAGAGTATTAACTTCTCACAAATACTCTCCCAGACTCGGGGAAAAAAATTCCCAAGAGAGATCTTATCTTGGTATGTCTTGAACAATTTTTCTTTATTCTTATATTTTCTTTATTATTAAAGACTATCTGAACACCTGCACATTTTGAACCTTCACAGTGTTCCCACAGCTTAGTACTGGAAGAAGTAGCTCCCTGAATTGTCTTTGAACATATCAATATCATTCATTGTGCCTCATTCTTGTACTGGAAGAGACATTCCCTATCAGGACTTTCCAGATTTTGCAGTCATCTTCCATAGCTGAAGAGTCATTATACAAAAGTCACTTTGTGTGTAACTATGACTGTCTGTTACTTTTCTGTACTGCTTTTCCAGTTCTGCCATGCTTCTTTCAATACGAAGAAGCCAGGACTATGGGCAGTACTCAGAGTTACTACCTCAACAGAGAACTACAGGCAGGCATGGAGGAGTTTTTCATTTTTTCTCTGTGCGTTTTCTTAATGACTGACTCCTACACTCTAGTTGCCCTTTTAACGACTACTGAGTATTGAGTCAACATTTTCAAAAGACAGCTTTTATAAATTCAAGACTCTTCTTCTCAGCACTAGTAATCTAATTCCTAACCTGTTTCATAAATTTTGGACTTTTTCTCCATAGACATTACTTTACATTGACCTGCACTAAATTTCATTCGCCATTTTACCCAATTACTCAGGCTTTCATCCATCTCTTAGTAAGTAGCCCTTGTACTTACCAGCCTGGAAAGCGTAGTATCATTGTTCTCCTTTCCAGATCACTTGCAAATACGCTGAGCAATACAGACTGCTGTGGGATTCTGCTAGTGACCTACTTCTTACTTTTTCTTTTGTATCTTTTATTTTGTTACATATATATAGGAGTATGGTTACTTTTATTCCGAGATTACTTTAGTTTCTTTGCCAGATATCAATGAGGGATTTTATGAAATATTTTTTGAATACCAACTGGTCTATCTTGTCCTTTCGTTCAGTGCTCCTTTTAAGAAATTGCAATAGATGATCAGTGAGACATTATTTCCCTGTGCAGAAGCCACATTGATGCTTCTTCTATACATCATATTTAGCCGAGTAGCTTACAATTATTCTTTAGAATGATTGCTATTTGTTTGTCTGATATGCACATCAGGTTTCCTGGTGTGTAATTCCCAAGATGATCCCTATGACTTCTCTAAAAATATTTTATCATTCTGGCCACCTCTATTCCTATGACACTGACAGAGTTTTAAATGAGAGATTACATGTGGCAGTTAGTAGCTTGGCTATTTCATCCTTGAGTTCCTTTAAAGCTCTTGGGTGAATACCATCTGGTCCTGGTGATTTGTTATTGTTCATTACAAGCAAGTGGGATGTGCAAGTTGGACTGAACATCTCAATAGCAAAGATGATAAAAGGGGAGTAGGTTGGGAGTAATGGAAACACCTTAAAAGTAAAGATAAGCAGTTTATGGTTGACATAAAAGGCAATGGAGGAGGATTCAATGAGAAGGATATGGTTACAGAGATGGTTTTAGAGAATGATCTTGGCAGGAAAACTTTGAATATATCTGACTGGATAAAATTTGCCAATAATACAGAAAAGTACACAGGAAAATAAAGATGAAATGTTAGCAGAACCTGGGCAATGAACTGCAAAAGCATACGAAAAATACTATGTTTATAAAAGCTGTGGGGAAAAATTCTGCATATGAGAGCCTTATTGACCAAACTAATTTGTTAGAGTTTGAGTGCCAGAAACTGACTCATAGGAAGAATTGGATAGTTGAAAGGGTACTGCCTTGATATTGTAGTCGGTCTGTCATTTGCTGAGATTGACAGGAAAAAAAAAGAAAAGTTGTAAAAGAATAGGGACTGAGGCACAATAGCTTAAAATGAAGGAGGGCTGTCTGCATGCAGAGTCATACAGAATAAAGAAAACTTGTGACTGAACATGGGTGGGATCTCCTGGGAGTCCTAAAGAAAAATTTAATTGAAAGTAATGGACATTGCATTTAGTAGTGCTGACGTTGTGCTTTATTTGTCAAATAAAGTACTATTATACTTAGAAATGCTTTGCAAAGGAGGTTTGCTCATGTCAGTCATAAGTCTTTTGAAAAGCTGAATTACAAAAGAGGAGCTTCATCGACTTCATGTGGTTCTGGGTAACTGAATTTAAGCTATGTAAGAAACTGAGAAGCAGGCTCAGGACAACTGTACTGCATATTCCAGCTGTTGAAAGGGACAATGGGTAACAGAACTGCAACTCAGAAAAAAATACTGAGGATATAAGAGAATGTCTGAATATGCTTTAAAATACAAATTACTCCCGATATCCTTTTGGTGAGTGGTCAGTAATATGTACTCAGTGAGATTTTGACCAAAGATGTCATCTTCATTTTCTGTTCTTTAAGCAGACTTAATAAGAAAATGCTTCATCTCAGTTCACAAGTAGTTGTGCTTCAGTATAGAAAAAAATATTTTACAAACTTGTTATTTATATATTTATTTATATTATTTATATATTTATTTATATTATTTATACATTTATATACTTACAGTATTGTTATTTACACTCAGTTGTCTCTCACTCATGCTAAAAATCCAATTATGTGGACATGGGAAAGAAGAGAACTCCAAAAGCCATACAACATGGCCATCAGAAAATGCAATGTGAACAAATAGGAAGAGTTCCCATGATTGTTCTAGGCAAAACCCGAACTTGAATAAGAAAGTATTAGAAACATAGAGGGGAAATACTGGCATAAACAACATAATTCTTGCAAGATGACTTGAAAAAACCAATCTCTTTTCCATACACACCAACGTGTGGAAGCATTCGCATACACTGTCCTTTTCACATAGTCATTAGATGGAGAATGAAGAATTTGTTTGCACACAACTAAACCTCTTTAGAATACTGTGTGCTGTTAATTTGCCTCCCACAGCTAGATTCTTCCCCCTACATAGGCAAGTCTCATGTAAGTGAACTCTTTAAACAAGTATGAAGCCCTAAATCTTTTCATCATATAGTTTCCTAAACATCACTTTCACTTATTACGTTGTCAGCATATTATAGGTGTTCACATCATCAGATTCTAGCTGGATCTCCTGACAACCTTACATACAAAAAGAAGAAAATCTGAAAGACAGAGAAATGTTTTTACTAATGACATTGATACTTCTTTTGTGTGTGAAGGTTATTGTATTTGAAATAATAATGTGAGAAACAGGGTATTTTATTTAGAATAAAAGCAGCTGGCTTTATAACAAGCACGATGACTTTGGAGATAGGCAGATTACTAATTTTGAAAAGAATATTCATTTAGTAAATCTTGAAACAAAATCCAGTCTATTATGTATACTAAAGACATTCAAGTTTGGATATGATTCTGAATAATTTTTTCGTCAGTATTCAGACTTTTGAATGGATTTTTCTTCAATAGTATTGGTGGAACCAGCTTTTCATTTCTCATCTTCCCTTTTGCAAATATTACTTTCTAAAGAAACATTTAATTCAGATGGTCAAAAAGTCTTTGCATACCTATTGCCAAATGAAGTCATAACACATCTTAAAAAACAGGAGGCAACTGCTAAGAAGTAAAACATGCAATAATGTAATTTATTTAGAAATATCTATTTAAAAGGAGGATTACTCCTAGCATTCTGTTTGTAATGCATAGCAACAACTTTATCTTGTTTTTAATAGTGAGCATAACATTATGGGCTGTATTGTTTTTGCTTTTTAGCGACTTTGTTAGCACTCAAGGACTGTGGTAGTTGGGTAAGATAAAAAAAAATAAAATTTAAAAAAAGTAAGATTTTGAAAATTCTTAAGTTTTGTTATTGTTTTCATTGGTAATATAGCTGACAAGACTCTCTCTGATTCTGGATATCCTGGTCATCAACAGCTACTCTAAAAGGAGCAGATTCTTGGCTCCCAGTATGAAGTATTGGTGCAGTGTCCTCAAAAATGAACTACTCCTTACAATCTTAGAGTTTTCTCTTTGTGAGTTCATACCTTTTTCTTAGTGTGTTTCACAGGGCATTTCTTATACACTGAAGTTAGATCAGTCCACATAAAAAATGCTTAAATATTTGATCATGATTTTTAGAACTTCTTTTCATGTATATTTTCTTTTTCTCTAGCTGTTACCATTACTTTAATTTTGTTTTTAATCTGGGATTAATTTTACATTTTAGGAGAGAGGTAAGGTAGTAACTTTGACTCAAATATTCCCATGTAAACCTCATAATATTTGTACCTCCCTCAATGTTATTATTCTATTAAATTCAAGACTACTAATGGCTTGGCCAGAAAGATAGTTATAGCAGATCTGTCCATTTGGACTGATGATTGAAAAGTGTAGGGGAGGTGAAGTAGAGTTCTTATTTCTGGTTTCTTGTGCAAATGTGTCCATCAATGTGTGGGGTCATCCATGGTGTGAATCGCAAGCTTCACTCACCCACAGATTAGCAAAGATAATCTGCTCCAACAACGGGGTAATAAGATGTTTCTACTCATCCAGGGTGTGATGCTGCAGTCAGCATCCGACTCTCAAAGTTTAGCCACAAGCCATCAAAGACTTACTGTGGAAGTTATAGGATAAGAAATGTCAAAACCAAAATCTTGAAATATCCTGTATTTACAGTAAATATAAAATGAACTCAGTTCGTTACATTTTTTGTAGGATGTTATTTAAGGTCATGTAAAACACCTTCTCTAAATCTCTATATAAACACAAGGCATCTAGTTATTTTGATTTATAGCTATAACTCACTTGGAAAAATCCCACTGCTGACTGTGACCCCAAATTTAAACACACTATGTACAAATATGAAGAACATCAATGAATGTCTGTAAGTTCTGTAGATTGCATTATCGCTTCTAACCCTATCTGTTCTTTAACCCCTAAGCTCAGAATAGAAATTGATATGTAGCCAGTTTTAATTCCATGTGATTTTTTTCACTAATGAACTTTTCTACAGAAATCTTTGGAAAGTAGGAAAATGGTGGTTTTAATCAGTTGCATATATATCTCATGGCTCATATAGCTGCATTAGTTTGCCAGATTTTTCCATAAAATAATAGCAAATAGTAATTACACTCAACCTCTCTATTGTAAAAGCTGACATTCTGAAGAAAAAAAAAAAAAAAAAAAAGTGGTGTCTGTTTTTTAGCCCTGAGAAGCAACGAGTTACCAGCTTTATCCGCCAACTTAACTGCTGGTTAACAAAAATTTGACATATACATTTTACAGTTAGGTATGCATGAAAAAGATGGGATTTTCGGTCGGTTTAATGACTCTTATCCTGTCTAGTATTAATTAGTAATACGATATGATTCTATCAGACATCTGGTGTCTAATCTACTGTGCCTTAATCATGCAAGAATATATCTGTGTGCAAAAATAGTGACCATATTAAATATCATGAGTTAACAATTAACACACTGCAAATTATTTTGTTCATTTCAGAGTAACATTAGAGAAGGAAAAGTTAGTCTTAGCAAATACCTTTTTGCTAGCTCTGGAGAAGATCAGCTACAACAAGAAAAGCACTTTCATGTGGAAAAAAATAAAACAACCCTTGAAGTGTCCAATGAATATTTCATAACACTTGCGACTTGCAGAGTGTTCTAACATGTCTCTTTGTACTCTAGTCAGCACTGGGTTAGAGAACGTCATCTTTACTCATATCAGTAAACATCAGTCACATAAAAAGGACTACATTTGAAATTGAAATGTAGGCTAAACTTGAACCCTATAGATTCTCTTTACTTTTTGGAGAAACAGTAGGGACTTTTAGGAACCTGATTTCCAGAACCTGAAATGTCTTGTTTATCATTTTTAGGATAAAAAGGCAACTATTTAAAAAAGTTTTTTTCTCTTCTTATCTTTTACTTCCATCATAAATTAAATCAAATACTATTTATTGAACTGTACTCAGGCTATCTTGGCATTTCATAATTTCCCTTCCTTTCCAGACTGTCTCTTTTCAACTTATGTCTCACATATTAAAACTCTCTTAAACTGTAGTAAATTAACACATCACTAATTTAAAGAAAAGTAATGTTACAGTAAAGTTATGATGACAATGTCTTTTAAGGAAAAAATATAAATCCAGGGATCTTTAATAGAAACTTAGGAAAGATAAGGTATAGAAATGCACAGTTAATGGAAGATGGGAACCTTAAATTTATCCTTCAGTCAATGATTGTATAATAGTACTAATACAAAGTAACAGTTGTAGATTCAGATTAGATTAAAATAATTTTTAAAGACAAATAAGAATAAAAAAGTATATGGCTGGCTGAGTGAAAACCAATTTTAAAGAATTACGTAACTAAGAAATGTTCCTTCTTATGAGTTTTGTACAAGAAATTCACTAATTTTGAAATAGGTTTGCACAGGGAAAGTGAAGCAAATCATGCTTAAAAATGAATAGGGTCACAGAACACAAGGTCACATCAAATATAATTTCAGCTCCTCTGCATCAGAAGCCACTACATTTCATTCAGGTGTTTCTTTTCTAAAGCAAGTACCTTGATGGTGATTAATGAGTGACTTGTGTGCCACCTAGCCCTCAGCGTTGCCTGGCATCTGTGAGTAGGAGCGATATTTACTTTCTCATAAAGGAAAAAACTGAGCAGACACTGTGCTATGACTTCCTGAAGTTATGATGGAGATTCAGCTGTTATGCTGATAGGTAGACACAAGTTTGGATTTTATTTACAGTTAATTTTTTTTAATATTGTTTACAGGTGAAGATGAAACCTGTCCAACAAATACTGCTAACATCAGCTAATGTAATAAGAAAAATTGGTCAAGTAGTTTAGTATTCAATTCTGCCAAACAGATGAATTTTTAAACCTCATTGTATTGAATGAAACACAGCCATGCTGTGATTTTAGTTATGGAGAAATGCCGTTGGAAATCAATAAAACAGCATGTTTTCCCCAACACAACAGCTTTCTAGTCAATAAAACTATCAAGTTATGTGATGTAAAAATGCGGTATTTAGGTAGATTTCTTGAGAATGAAAGGCTAGTTTTTTTCAGACAGAGTTTAAGGAAAATACTTTTCCAACTTGCTTCCCAATATTCCATCTAAACAAAGTTCTGAATCAAGATTACAGATGCATCAGGACAAAACTCCTATCTTTTCCCCAGCAGTTCCCAGTGACAAATCTTTATATAGCATGACCTGTTCTTGAGAAGATTCAGGGTGCTGAAAATTTAACTTTCCTTACCATTTCACCAAAAGTGTTGGTTCTGAATGTGAGTTACCTGCTGTCTTACAGAAAAAAAAAAAGCTTTCTGAACCCATCCTAAGTTACAGCTTATTTGCGTATCTGACTTGAAAAAAAAAGATTCTATTTCCGAATTATTTTTTGAGGCTTTGAAATGTGAAATCATTTCACATCGGAAAGAAGAGTATATGCTGATAATCCACAGAGGATCAGTCTGCCCCTAAATGGAAAGCAAATACCATTGCAGAGCTGGGCAGCCTGAACACCACGTTTCTTTCTTGAGCCCTTTAAGTGTGGCAACACCGAGCATCCCGGATGCTTGACTGTGCTTGTTTATGCATACGCGTTGCAAGACAGCACGTCAGCTGGGAAGTAAAGGGAAGAAGAGCACTCAAGTTGATTTGCATTTGCCAGTGAATCAGAATTATATTGGCTTGAGTAATGCCACCCTTGAATGTCACTGACCAGATTGGTGCTGGCCAGTGCCATAAAAAATAGGTATCTTGCAAATACTGTGGTGCTGCAACAAGCTGTAATGATTCTTCCAGTGCTTGCCCCTCAGAGAGAGAAAGTTGAGGCAAACAAGGACTGCTTGTGTCGTGCATTGCGGTCAGTCACAGTCCCAGCTGTCGCATTACTGTCATGAGAAGGAAGGCTCCTTTCCTCACCCCACTCTGCCACAATGTTCTCTTGAGAAAATGTCGCCCTCAGCATGGGTCTGAGATTTTATATATTATGCGCGTGTACGTACACCCGCTTACATGTACGTACGTTTGCATTTATATATACACACTGTGTATGTTTACACACACATTATACATACACACACCCTCTAACTATATATAAATAACAGAGCATATGTGAGGTCAGAGCCTCTAAATCATAAATGAGACAACTGCTGGCACACAGTGACAATGGTGAACGAGCTGAGCCATTAAAAGATGTAAGCCTGAGCCTGTTGAAAATGCTGGCCAGGGAAAGTAGCACGCAGATTGTTCTATTCCCAGTCATGCAGGGAAAATATGAAGGGAAGAAGTGACCTTGCACATATTGGTTCTGCCTGAGAAACTTTAAGTGTGTGTGGGAAGAGCTGAAGGGAAGAAAATAAAAGATAGGTTATCTGTATTTAGCTACAGTAATCCCAGCTGGATCAATACAGTGGGTCCCAATCATCATTAGCTGGGGCCTCTCTTAGAAAGAGAGCTGTAAGAGTCAAGGTTGCATTAAGAAGAAATGTGTGCTTCCTTTTAACAGGGATGGATTGCCAGGATGCTCTCATTTTTGCTGTCACGCCTTCTCAGAGCATCTCCTCCTTGCAGAGGAGGGTGGATATCCCCCACACTGTGGACAATACCTGGACTGTGCTCAGCCTCACCTCTCAAGAGCAACTGGATCTTCAAAGTTCACACTTTTCTGGAAGTTACAACAGGATCTAAAACTCCTGTGGGAATTCCACAGTGAAGAGACGATTGCACCGACCTTAATCCCCATGAAATCCTTTTGACTATAAAATCATTAAGCACCTTTGACACCGCAGAAGCACAGAGTGTCAAGGTATAATTATTTGTATTGAATTTAATAAGCCCAGCAGAGGTGGGATTCAGGGAATAGAATGTTACTACCATGGGATGTAAAGCACACATTTTAACAAGAACATACTTGGTAACTTAGGAAGTCTGTGTAGTTTAAATACAAGTCTACCAGCTGATCGAGATGCCTCTCGAATTTCACTGGGGAAGCACTCATTTCTGGAGGTGCTCCAGCAGGCTGGTATACCTTTTGAGTTTTCTGAATATCTTGCTGTTTTCCAGCTTTGCACTGAGGCTAGTGAAGATGTCAGAGACAATCCTCTGGGAATTCAAGGTCTACTTTAGAGCTTATTTTTGAGACTTCTGTGAGTTGATGGTTTGCTTAGCCTTTTTTCCCCCTAAACTTACTCCGCTGCACTCCCTCGCACAAATTACAGAATGAAAGAAAAATCACTTAGGAAGTGAAAACAGTAGGTGCAGAATAATGTGTGTGTGACATTCCCCATCAAAAGGTACACTGAAGGAGACACAGATAACATTTAGTGTTCATCTTGTAATGCTTTAGGTAGCTGAGTGTGTTGCCTGATAGTGCTTAGCACGTTGGGGTAAATAAAAATGTACTACCTTGTTTTTTCCAAAGCTATTCTTTCCATTCATGTTCAAATATAATCCTTCTCTAATGAATCTATAAAGATAATGGCCCCATAAACTTTTTTTCCCGAACAACTCCAATTTGAGTTTGCTTGAAGAATATTTCTTGCTGAAAGAGCAAGCTATTCTGTTTCTGGCGCATATATTGTTTCTGGTAACAGATTATATAGTCTTCTCAGTTATACAAAGGTGACTTCTCCGCTTTTACTCTTTCTTCATTTATTGGGGTGCACAGAGGTAATTGGGGACAGAATTGTCTCCACCACAAAATCTCCATGACCAGTTCTGTTGATGACAGGCCAGACCCACTACATTTGTAACCTCTCTCCCAGAAATAAATGGAATCTATCATACTAATAGAAATAAAAATATTTTCAGAGGAGAAATGAAAGAAGCCATTACGACTTTAAATTTGTATATGCAGGAACAAATGTAGATCAGAAGGAGCTGAGGAAAGGGTTTTTTTCAGAGCAGAAGAACATTTGAGGATTTTCTATTCAGCTCAGGCTTCAGAAAAGGGGAGCAATCCATGTAATCCATGAAATATAAAATGTATTAGGAAGGCTTGCACTGTGATTTTCAATGATATGTGAGATCTAGGTCTTTTCCTTTAGCAATTCCTGTGTCAGCCTTTTCTGGTCTTCTGGTCTGCTTGTGAAATCCACCCTCTTACATGCATGTCAGAACTTGTGAGAAATCAAACCAGACCATATTACTTGGTTTAAAAAGTATCAGGTGTATCTTAAGGAAGATGATAAGTCTTCAGACAGCACCAGATATGACTATGGGAACTGATAAGAAAGATGTTCCTTTTATAGCACTGACAGACAGGCAGAAGACAAATGTGTAAACCTCAACATTTGGATCCTGATTTTTCACTTTTATTGTCTGTGCCTAGAAGCTGAAAAGAAGCAAACTCAATTTTATGTGTTTGCTATGGTGCAACAAAAAAAATGTTATTTTGAGTGACTCTTGTTCACTCTTACATGCTTTGGCTGTAACATCTGCACTTCTGTGGCTAAATAGGCTGTGGTGGATGATCCTGCAAGATTTGGTCTTGGCAGAGATTACAGTCCACAGGACAGGGTGAATGCATGAAGGGCTTTTGGAAAGCATGAATGATGCTTTGTCATATAATTTCCACCTAGTGTGGGCTAGATGACTCATAAAGATAATTCCAGCAGAAACTGTCTTAATTACCTAGTTTCTACTTGTTTGACAGTTTTCTGCTTCCCTGAGCAGGCTCTTCTCATCACCTTCAGACTCCAGTGTGAGCTAACATTCGCTGATGGCCAGCATTTCAAATTTCAGATATATCTCATCAACTCTTTCTACCATTGCACAAACACTTTTTAGTATTATCCTGATGCTTCATTTGATATGTCCTAAAATATCATTTGATATGTCCCAAAATATAATTGGCTTTTCTTGATTGCATTCTGTGACTGTGATTCAAAGAAACATCTATTTTTTTTTTCCATTGATACAGCTAACAGAAACTTTTCTAATTAATTCCAGTGTGCATCACTTTGTATGAGCACACTACAAAGTACAGTTGTTGTTACTCTTGTATTCAGTGTGACTTGAAAGCAAGTGTATTGGGCAAACCAACACCCAGTCGTCTCCCATACTGATGAAATCTTCCAGCACTATGTCATCAGCACAAGTTTTTAGAAGTCTTGTCTCTGTGCTGAAGTTATTATTGAAGCTAATTTTGCTTCAAGAGTAAGTAACTCCTCTAGTCAACTTGCTGTAATCAAATAATTCTTCTTCAAACAGGGATATAAGGTTAAGACAATGTACATTTGACAATATGAGGTTGTATTCTTATTCTGCGTTGCTTTTCATGACATTACCATTATTTTTTTCTCTATTTGTTTTTCCAAAACATTGATGTTGCTTTAGCTAGTTATGTCACTGCAACAGACATGTCTGCTATCCACTTTCTTCCAGGTTTATTAATACAAATGCTATGTTAACATGTTATATAGCCATACACAACACCACTCTTCCCCCTTGCCTTAATAATACCCTCAATACGGAACAATGTGGGACATCCCTTTAGAGATCACTTTTGCCTATGCACACCTGAAGACGGGCTTGTGAGCCCATACCAACTCTTTTTTTTTCCTTTCTTCCCAACTATATCAGTTAATATCAAATATTATGATTTCCTGCCATTCTTGCCAGGTATATTTGTTTTGGCTGGGGTAGAGTTAATATTTCTTCATAGTAGCTTGTATTTGGCTGTGTTTTGGATTTGTGATGAAAAAGCGTTGATAACACAGGGATGTTTTAGGTGTTGCTAGGCACTGCTTGCACAGCTTCAAGGCCATTTCTGTTCCTCACCCGCCCCACCAGCGAGCGGGCTGGTGGCGCAGAGCAAGTTGGGAGGGGACACAGCTGGGACAGCTGACCCCAACTGACCAAAGGTATATTCTAGACCATATGAAGAAGGAAGGGTGGGATGTTCAGGGTTATGGCAAGTAACTGTTCTTCTTCCCAAGAAACCATTACGCATGATGGAGCCCTGCTTTCCTGGAGATGGCTGAACACCTGCCTGCCCATGGGAAGCAGTGAATAAACTCCTTTTTTTGCTTTGCTTGTGTGCGTGGCTTTTGCCTTACCTATTAAACTGTCTTTACCTCAACTCATGAGTTTTCTCACTGTTACCCTTCTGATTGACTGTCCCCGTTGCAGTGCAGAGGCATTAAGCAAGCGGCTGTGGGGTGTTTAGTTGCTGGCTGGGGTTAAACCATACCAGGTTGTGTCCAAAATATGTGGGGACAGCCTTTTGAAAGAGGTAAATGACCTCATTCCTGGAAGAAGGAAATATTTTAGATAGTGGCAACCTTACCAGCTACAAACTTTTTTTTTTTAATTATGAGTGCTTTTTTTTTACTGTTAGTTTTATAGTACGGTACATTATAATAGAGTGCATTACTGTACTATAGGCTGCTTTACATTATCCTGCAGGTTCAGTGGTGAGGACAGAGTCCTGTGGTAAGACTGGCATGCAGCATAGCCAGCAGTGTGTCTGCTGGGGAGTCAGGGTGAGCAGGCAGGGATTCCACAAGGCACAGTGGCAGCATTGATGGCTCCAACACAGAGGCTGTACAAGTGAATGACTGAGCTCCAGAGTATTATCTCCCACTGAAATTGAATATAAGGGGTTAAGAGCCTTTCCATCTCTCTTGAGTTCTGTAAAATCAGCCTTTAATTTGAGAACTTGCTGTTCCATCCTTTATTCTTTGACACAGTCCTATTTTTAATCCTTTACCATGTGATGCAGCATATTGTCCAGCAGCCACTTAGCAAGATTGTTGAACTCCTTTCATATGTGGTCTGTGCTGGATGATGCAGCTCACATTTTTTTAGCAGCAGAGAAAAAAAAAATCTTGAGTGATTCACAATGGTTCCTGTGTATACTATAAATACTAGCAAGGACAAGTCTCATCATTGTATAAAACTGGAATAAAGTTCTTCCTGGTAGATTGCAGGAGGCTGAAAGGAACCAGAATGCATTAGGCTTGACATTACAAGGGCTAGGTGAGAGAATACTTCAAGTTGTCTAGGAATGGTGTCTTTCAACTGGAGAGCTGCCCTTGTATTGCATTTCCTGTTGGCTGCTGTCATTTGCTGTGCGTGTATGATAGGGAAACAAAAACACTGCTTATGCACACTACCCTACTTGTCCAAGCTACTGTATTCTGTCTGTACTTTTAGTATACGTATATCCACACTATGTGTTTTTATTATATTATTCTCTGTCCACAACACTTTGCAGAAAGGAGAAAGAACCGCATACATGTATGTGTGTGCTTATGTTCTCAAATACACACGTATGCTCAGTACTGGTATTAAATCAAGACAACATTTTTAGGGCCACGCTTTTGTCCTCTTAATTTTTTTTTTTTAAATAACATAACAAAAGTAACTATAACATTAATTTACAAGAAACAGTAACTTGAAAAATCTTTCCTACACGTGCTTTTGCTGCACTGAAGCCCTCCTTTTGGAAAATAAAAGTTTTGATATTTTTAAGTGTCAGAGGGGAAAGAAGACTTTTGTAGCATTTTGAAAAGGACAAAGAAATAAATGAAGCCAGTTTGGTTTTGTTTCCAGTTTCAAATATTCCTGGAATTTACTAATATTGGCATGCAAGTATTTTAATGTATAAAAGAGACATCTTAAAATTTTTCACTAGCTCTTTTTAGAGCATGGAATGAAAGAAACTTACTCCACAATAAAATCTAGTTCTGTCTTCTTTTACCCTGTGCCTTCTTCTTCCCCCTTTATTTTTGTTGATTTATTCCCTGGCAATAAGTACCTAAAGGCTTTATCTGAAGCTTATTCAAACAAATGGGAGACTTTCCACTGCCTTACACGTACTTTACACCAAACCATACATTTGGTAAAGTTTACAGGAAGACCTGAAAGTCATCTAAAATGAAAACATGGCATTCACTATGTAGGGAACACACTGTACAGAAAAAGGACTGGCTCCTGTTTCTATCCGTTAACATTCCTCTAACTTTCAGGAGAACAACCTAAATGCAGTAAGACCTGATTTTCCATTGCCTTGCATCTTGTCCAGCTTTTTGCATCTCTACCTTACGGAAACTGATTCTTAAAACCAGTCCTGTTGTTGTTGGCAATACAAATTATAGTGTTTCATTGTCCCTGCAAGAAAGGCAGAGGAATAACTCCAGGATACAAATAGTTGAAAACAGATTATTTTTTTTAAAAGAAGTTTGCTCTCTTGTTCAGCCCTTTCTTTCAGGTAAACAGTCTAAACAATGACACAGGAAATGTAAATGCTTAAAATTATATTTGTCTGAACAGATACTGATTGAAAAAAGTTGTTCCTCAAACTGTGCTGCTTTTGTATACAGCTTATATTGCAGAGCAACAGAGAAGCAAGTTCTGTACCTGTAGGATATTAATCAATAGAAAAAAATTAGCTATTGAGATTGTAATTATTTCACAAGGAAGGTTCAGGGTTTTGTTTGGTTTAATGTCAGTACTTTAAGCAGTTTCTACATGAGAAGCAGTCGTTATTTATTTTGTTTCATTTCTTTTTGATTACTGCATAAAGAATTTGGTAAATTCAGCTTTGTTCTTTTGAATTCATAACAAATCATCCAGAATAAATGCATTAAACAGTATCTTCATCATGAAGGCTTCTAGGTGACTCAGAACGCAAGAACAAATTGGAAAATAAATATTGTTATTTGTGCATTGTTTGTCATCCATAATCAAAGGAAACCACATCATAGTCCGAGAGTCCCTTGATTTCCTAAACAAAAGAAAACACTGGACACTGCAACAGTTATCTGCAGTAAGTGATGTTAGCAAAGGCATTATTAATTATACAATGAGTGGCTTTGCAAGATCACTTAGAATATCAAAACTTTAGGTGTTACTTTTCATGGCCTGGAAGGCTGATAATTCAGCATTAATAGAACAGCCTCTGGGGTTTGAACACTTAATATTTCAGAGAAAAGTTAAAAAATTTCTTCATCAGTTTTCAGATGTCCATAAGATATATGGATGGCAGAGGTCTGAAACCTTATCAAGTGGATTCTCTCCTCTTATCCCAATATTTGTTTATTCCAGTGATTGCTGCCAATATCTTAGGAAAGTGAGACTAAAGTTTCCTGTCCAAACTATGATGAAAAGGAATGTGAGTAGAATATAAAAGAGGATAAAGTATTGAAATGATCTGAGGTTGTTTTAGCAATAAAGTTGCCAGGATGTCTTTTCTGGGATGAAATAATGGACCAGAAAGGGGACCTGCATCCTAATACTCATGGAAATCAACCTCCAAGAGTTCCTTTACACCCAAGCGCCTCTTACATGATCTGACTTGTCCCTAAAGTCTTTGTGCTGCTCAGGGATATCTGCAGCTCCCTCCCTCTCCACTTCTGCACTCACACTGTGCTGGCTTGGATTTGCTCGAGCAAGTTTGACACAAAAATATTAGGCTCTGTTTCCTTTTTTGCCTGCTGAAGGGTATACTCCATTTAGACATCTTCCATCTGTAAGTGTTGTAATGAATGCTGTTTTTGGAAAAGTTTTCTGTAATATTTTGATACTATAGGTCGTATTGTGTTGTTTTCACTGTGTATTTTTTGAGAATTTTTTCCTCCTGACAAGTGGTTGTAAAAGGCCAAGTCCGGATCTGTTGCATGGACTGTCTTTGTTATAAATTCTGGTTGTCTGGATGATGTTAAAAAATTCGCCCTCAAAGGAAGAAGTAAAACAGGATAGATAGGAATTTTTAAGCAGGCAACAAAAGCAGGAAAAAAAGTAGTTCTTGCCATTTTGAATATGTGTTGTTTGTTTGCTTTAGATTTGTTGTTCAGTTTAAAAGCATATCAGATACACGCATGACTGTGACTTGCTATTATCACTCTAATCTTCTCCCTTGTGATTTTTGCCAGTCGGAAGATCTTTGGAGAGACATATTAAAGCCCATTTGTGTCTATTAGAATTTGAAATTCATCTTTTCTATCGTCTCTGTGGGTTTCGTTGCTTCTGTTGAAGAGATCGAGCATTATATCTAAAGCTTGGTACAGGATTCTGTGTTTATTTGTGCTCTAATGGGGTTGCAGAAAGAATAGAGTTGTTTATTCAGTTTCTTCCATAAGGAAAGGGTATTTTATTATCATTATTTTTATTATCAGTGCAGTTTTCCTTAGTGCTCCATTGAGCCAACTATTGCTAGCACACATAATTAAAAAGACAACCCTTACTACAAAGAGCTTGTGAATAAAAAAGTATAAGCAGAAGTGACATTGTTTCATTTGTTTGAAACAGAGGAGCTGGGCAGAATAAGGTGAGGATGGGATCACCCCGTCCAGCATAATAACCAGAAGTCACGTGAAAATCTTGCTTTGACTGCTAGCAAAATTTTCTTGTCTACTAGTGCTCTAATGGCAGGATCCAGTTCTCAGGAGTGATCTGAAGACTGTGGCAATGACTTTATGAAGACTGGAAGTTGCGCATTTTTGCTCCACGTATATGTTTAGCAGAAATGTTTATGGTGGCTCCAATAAACACACGGTTCTGATTTTTCTTTTTGGTGAGAGGAACTCTTGGAAAAAGTTTTGACATTTTAGTGTTTTGCTGTTTGACATGTTTCAGTTGTGCCTGGAAAGCACTGGAATGTGCTTGTAGACCCATCTGACTGGGAGGTGTGTTCTAGCTGCTTATTACTTTTAGTATAGTTTGACCTCTTGCTTGGATCAGTCAGTGTAAATAACTTTGAAAGCCATATACATGTTTATTTCTGAGTTCACACGCAGAAGGGAACTAGTGAAAAGGGATAAGTGACGGGAAATCCTCTCTTTCTAAACCAGAAGAAATTGTGATGATTCTGGGTGTGTTTGCAGATTGCTACAAGTCTACTAGACCACAAACATCAAGGCAACCTATCAGCCTCAAGCTTTGCATACTGTACTGTTCATGTGCTGTGTTTATGTTGTCTGTATGTTTTGCTCTTCCATATAAGAAACTTTTTCCCCTCTTTCAATTGCTATGGAAGCAACAGAGTTACTGAGATGGATGCAATGCACAGATTCTCATGAGAACAGTAGAAAACCAATTTCTAACAGTCTGAATCACAGAACAGAGTTTGTGGGAGGGTTACAGTCATAAGGAAACATGTATGTACTACAGAGAAGTATTTTCTGGGGTTTTTTTTTTGTTTTTTTTTTTTTTTTTCCAAGCATAAATGATACATATGAAAATATTTCTTTACTACTTTGTAGCAGCTTAGTCTATGTCTCTTCAGATTCCAGTAGTTTTCTGGCTATAGAAGCTGGAATGCTCTAAAGACATGAAAGAGTAGATTCAGCTGGTTACCATTTATTGTGAGGAAAAATAAGCGCTCTGTGGATCCTTTGGGATTTGTATCCTGTAGTCCAGGCATTCCATGTGTTTACTTACTCTTATTTTCTTCCCCATGGTATGTATATATTTTAGCTGCTTCTCCCAGATGTCCTGTCTCAAACAAATAAACATGATGCTATTATGTCTGTAGAAGAAAATAGAGCTCTCTGAAAACATGTCAGATAAGACGCCTACGCAACACAGTATGGATCTCTTAATAAACACACACACGTCCCCCCAAACTTGCTGTAGCCTGCTGATACAGGTTGTCTCTGGGTCCCTTGGGAACGCTTTCACATTGCTGGAACATGTTCTTCTTGCTCCATTTGATATCCTATAATGAATTGCTCCTTGTTTCAGTGCTGAGTCTTTAAAAAAATATCTGAGAAGGCTAAATATTCTTAAATATCCTACTGGAGTCAAGGAGGGTGCTCTTGTGTGGTGGCTTTTGTTTGTCCAAAATGAGTGCAAAAGAGATGAAAAACCAGTCAGATCAGAAATGTTGCATTTTAGTGCTGCTTTGCTTGCCACATAAACTGATCCAGAAGACCCTGGTTATGTAAAATAACCACATATCTCAGGATGAAATGTAATTAGAATTTTGTTTAAATACTACTTTCAAATGTGTCAACGTTTATTACATCTGAACACTTATGGGAAAAAAGAGTTCAGCACAGCCAAAGCACTTCCAAAAGCTGTGCCAGATATGAAGAAAGTATAGTGATCCCTGGGTTGTTAGGGAAGAGTTGAGACATTCTCTCACTGCCTCCGTGAAAACTGACCTTATTTCTTCGTTCTGGTCAAGCAAAGGCTATGATAACAGAGTCTATTGCAGTACTAATGCTTTGGCACAAGAGTGATAAGCTTTGTTGGGAGACAAAGTCCCAGAGTCAAATACATTAGACACAAGTTATAAAGATTTATTTTTAGTCGATGTTAAATTACAATACGGACTACTATGCAGCAGAGTACTGTTTAAAAGTTTTTCTGCAAACACAAATTTTAGAATTGCAGGATAGGGATACATGGCTCCTCCATATACAAAGAGTTTATAATAATGGTCTATGTCTCTCTAAAGTGTAGTTATTAGTGTAATTAAAAAGCGGGAGGAAGATGTATACTGCTGATCTTTGAAGCTGGGGCACAATTAGGTGTTTGAACAAGACCTGAAAGAAGAAAGTGGTTATTCAATAAGTCTTGAGAGATTAAATTTTGTGTGGTAAGTATGCAAGTGCTTCTGATCTCCTGGGTCTGGGTGTGCACCCATGTTGACGGCCACTGCATATGACAATGACGTACAAATGAAATATGAGAAAACCACCCCTGTTCCTGCTCATTTCTGTTCTATATTAACTGCAACAGCTTAGTAACATGACCTTAAGTGTCATCAAGGAAATTTCTATTAAATTATGTTTGATATGTGCAGTGATGGATAAGGGAAATAACTCAATAGAAAAGAAAAATGTATAATTGTATATATGTGGGATGGAATTGAATTAAGACAAATACAAATAAATAGCTGTAAAAGTATGATAATGTCATAGTAACATAAATTGTTGCGAACTCAACAAGTCAAATCAACATAAAACTTTTTTTGCATGAATAATCATCTTGCGGAATTCATTGACACGTTACAATTGAGACAAAAGAGCAGGCAGAGAAAAGAAGCAATACAGGAGTTTTAGATTTAATATTAATTACTTTCTTTTACGAAGACCAATGATTAGTTCTTATTTTTTGTTTACCCAATAATGCTATACCAATTGATAACTCTGAAAAAAACTTGTAGAGGTTTTTTTTTTTTTTTTTTTTGTTTGGATGTTTTTTTTTCAGTTTAAAAGGTAAAACTTATTACAGTGTAAAAAAGGTTATAATTTAGTTTATTTTGAAATGGATGTTTTATGGAAGCAAATGTGTGGAATGATGACAAAACTCAGCCTGATAAATCCTATGGTTTATGAATGACCTACAAAGTGAGAAAATAGTGGGTTCAAGATATAGAAAATGTTAAAATGACATGTTGTTTCAACTCTTTTTTGGTCACAAACCTGTTATTTCCACAGTCTCTAGGCTGGTTGCTTGTCTAAAGCTGAATAATCTTTATCGATAATGTATCTTCTGGAATGCTCCTCTTCTAACTAAAAGAATTGCCAAAAAAGCATAAACAGTTTCAAGATTGCCTGCATTAATCCATGCTAAATTTGTGTGAAGTTGTCCTGTTTACAGCAGGGATGGGGTTAATTTCCCCAAGGATCCTGCAGGGGACACGGGTATTCTGTATCATGTGAGCCATTTCAGTTCCAGTGGTACCGTAATCATGTTTGTAAATTCCTCTATTGGTATTATTGTTGTTGTTTTTCTCTTTCCTTTGCTGTTCTGTTAAACTGCCTTTATCTCAACCCACGAGTTTTGCTCTTTTCTTCTGATTTTCCCCCACAGCTCTGGGGGTTGAGCGAGCGGCCACATATTTCTTTGTTGCTGGCTGAGGCCAAAACCACGGCAAAAGTAAAGATATCCAAATCTGGTCATCAACAGAAAAGTTCTGAAACAACTCACATTCTAATTTTTAAATGGTTTTGCTACAAACCTGGACAGAACCCTCCTCAGAATTTCTTGTAAATATCTGTTCAATGAAATTCCAGTAGGAATAATCACAACCTATTCAAATCCTTTTAGAAAAAGAATTCAGCTTTTAAATTTTAAATGACCTTTTAGATTTAGGCAAACTTTGGATTCTGAGGCCTATTCAAGGGGCCTGTCCTCTTCTTAAGAGAGCGCTACAGTCAAGATACACCGAAGAATTTGAGATGCTTAGGCAGAGGAAACTTTTCCACTCAGGAAACAGAAGTGGTATATTGCAACATACGGCACCAACTGCAGCTTAAGGAGTAACTGGAAGGAGTGTAGTGGCTGCCTTCATAGATCAAGGCAGACTAAAGCCTGTACAGCAACTATTAGGATCATCTACTACTCTAATATAACTTTTTACATCCCTTCTCTCCTGAATGAGATAAGTAACAGCTGCCAATGCTTTCAAATACAGTGCAACTGATAAAGAATCATTTGGGATATGGAAACTTAAAAAGTGTGTAATTCTTCTTACTGTTTTCTAACTTGCTACTGTTTTCTAAGAGTAAAAATACTCTTAAAACTAACATTTTTTTGTGGACTTTGCTATCTGTGTGCAACATGTATTCATTTGGGCTTTTATTTACAGAGATCAGATTAATTGAATTAAATTATGAAAACACTGTGGAGGTCTATGTTTGGAGAACTTAGTGTGTGAGAAACACTTGAAATCAGTTGCCAGCACTTCTGAGGACCAACTTACACATTGTCGTTAACTCATGATATTACTTGTCAGGCAAAAGCAGTTTTGTATGTGTATTCCACTCTGGCTGTATAACTACAAGCTGAATGGAAGTAGCCGTTTCATTTTTATTTGCTTTTCCCTTTGATAGCTTTGGTTACATTGCATTTTCATTGTTTTCATATAGAAAATGACAAAGCCACACACCTAACAAAAATATGCAACTCTACCCCTTTGCTCTCCGCCTACCATGGAGTGCTTCTCTATCCTGGTGAGAGAAGTTTTATGAAAAGTGCAGAGAAATTGATTCCTTGATAGCAACAAACTTTCCAGTCCAACAGTTTCTCCTTCTCAGGGAGTTTAACACTAAAACAGAAATGAAAGTAGCATGACCCTTCAGTAAGATATTATCATCATAGACTCAGAATAGCACACCATCTTACAACCCCTAACGCTACATATTGTAGTGTGATATAATTAGTCAGTCTCTAGTAATGACTTCAGAAGTCCTCATACATGTATTCAAGAAATATTAAGTAGAAATATTAAATATAAATAAATAGACAGAAAGGATTCTGAAGAAAGGACATCTGAAAAATGTTGGGAAAATGTCAAGCTTGGACGCACGCTCCTGAAGCATCAGTTACACGAAGCTCATTGCTAGGCTATGGGACACACTGTAACATAGGACTATGTATTTTTAGAAAGGTGGAGATAACAATCTTTAGCTTTACTAAACAGAAATTGCAAAGACGAATGGAACAGAATGAATTTTAGAGACTGCAGAAGAAGCTGATGTGAGGAAAGTCCTTAGCTCTGAGTATTGAAGGTAGTCTTTTTTCTAGCTATACTCTTCTTGTTCTCAAAAAGAGCAGCTTTTCTTTCTTCACTGTTTCTCAGACATAACGTTTTTTCCATATCCACCTTTTTGCATAATTAATCTCAGGTGCAGATTAGCAATCAGGTTGGTAAAAGTATCACATAGATGTTTTTCAAGGACACCTTTATTCACGGGGAGAGGAATTCACCCCCCACCCCCTGATGCTTTTTGAATTGCTGGCTGGTAAGTGTACTGACCTTCCTCTGATCCCTGTTAGTCGATCCCACGTGGAACCACTAGCATTGTGTTAAATGCAATCCAGCAGCGGCAGGTGTATCCAAACTGTTTTACCCGAGGCATGTACTGCCCAGGAGTCCAGTGAGAGCAGGGCATGGTGCAGCCCAGCTTTCCAAGCCAGGTGGGCATCTCACTGGTGTTGGGCTGACACTCAATAGCAAGATAAAATGGCTAGTGGTTCTATGGTGTTTGAAAAAGTCAAACAAAATATCTGGCATTCATCTGATCAATATTTCCTCTCTGAACCAGTAAAAGGATGGGCTGTTGTGCACTGGCAGATATCATGATGTGTGGCAGGCTGTAAAAGAAGTATGGCACTGACTTCTGACTGCAATGGTCAAGCACGCTCTTGACATTCTTAGCGTTGCCTGCGAAATCATGGACAAGAGCATTTGAGCACAAATCCTGAAAAATTAGTGCTGCGTAGGATTTGATTTGTTTTGGGAGAGTATTCTGAGCTCTGTTGCTTTTTAAATTTCAGGTGTTTCTTTCCTATAAATCCTCTTTTTCTTCTGACTCCTCCTCCATCCTCCTTGTGATCTGTAACAACTCCTATTATTATGTGTCCATCTTTTCTGCACCAGGACCCTTCAAATGTGTCATCACTGGGTCCACCCAGAAGACCTGTGATTTGCCTGAACACTAAGCTATGTAGAAGTAGAAATTATTCCTACTCCGGTGCCTCTTTATGAGCTGTCACTGTGAGAGAACTGTCATGAAAAATTTGAGCTGAATGCTTGATTCAAAGCCTGGAGAAGAGGACAACAACCTTTTTGCTTGAAACCTGTCCCGGCGCTTTAAAGATGTGTGTGCGACTGGGAGATGGAAAGATGGGCTGCAGCAGCTGTAACTCACTCCACACAAAATGTAATATGGAAATATTAAAAGGGATAAGGGAAGAGCAATGAAGAAAGGTTACAAGGCCTGACTGAATAAATTAGAAGGAAAGTCTGAGTTGTGAGCTGAACATTACGTGGTGGAGGACTGGTTGCTTCTTGATGAAAGAACAGGCCAAATTTATTACGGCAGAGAAAGGGAAGGCAAAGATGAGATGGGTGTTAGGGTAGTAAGTCCAATGAAGGACACAAGCTCTCAGAAAGCAGAGAATCCAGTGGAAAAAAGAGGAAAGCTTTTTCACCATTTAATCAGAGCCCCCATGACTTGACCATACTGTGTATAGCATGTTCAAGTCCTCAGGACATGACTTGCTGGTGGTCTCTGGTTAGCAGCTGAGAAACCTGTTAGTGCCTCCCTGGCTATAAGGTGTGAGAGAAACCTCCTAGTGTCTTTAACTATTTAACCCGTGTCCTATTGGCTAATCCAAATATTAGATGGCCTTTTTCACCTGTGCCAGTCACAAACCTTTCTGTATTTGCTCCCTCGGTAGTTTTGCATAACTGTGGCTTCATCTTTTGAGGAAACACACATTCTGCTGGGAATATCCCACTCACATTTTTATGAAGTCTGTTCAGCAGCATAAAAAGGCATGGCATATTCTATACATTGAAGGAAACTCTTTTTTTTTTTTTTTTTTTTTTTAATGAATGAAAGGGTCAATAGATCTCTGCAGAAAACAGAAACAGAAAACACCTGAGAATTTTTCATTAGGTAGGCACACTTAGGAGTATCTGATGTATTTTGGTTCCACTAGTTTGTTGACACATTGCTCATTATGTTTATTTGCCTGCAAACTGATTGAGATAATGGCAATTATGCCATCTACTTGGCAATTTCCTATGAACCAAAACATACTGCTAGTTTTCTTTCAACCATTTCTCTAATGGAATGGAAACAAGGCAAGGTGAAACACTTTAAACAAACTCTCTGTGTTGGCTGTTTTCAAGTGGATTCTTACTCCAGACATAGATGCATTTTTCTGTTTTAATAATTTAGAAGAACATAATCCTAAATCAAAGTTTGCATTTTCCCTCTTCAGCCTTGTGTTCTGTCTTTTTAAGCCAGTGGACATGTTTTGACAAAAAAAGTTCCTTCTCTAGCTCATGTTATTTTCTGCTTCACGTCTTAACTTCCCACTGACTTGGGACTTTGCCTTCCTAATAATGTCTTGCTCCCCAGCTAGAATGAAACTCCTAAACTACCATACTGATTTAGTAGTGAACGTATGTTTTATACATTTTGTTAACGGCAGTGAAAACCAAAAGAAAAAACCCAACCTTGTTGTACCTCTTTTGGGAAAAATGTAAGAACAAGACAAAGACATGGCTGACTGGCTTGGTTGGGTCTGTGTTTAATGTACCTAGATGTACTTTTTTCTTCCAAATGTTTTCAAATGCTTAAAAATTTTGATATCTCCATTCTATGACAATAAGCTCCACAAATTAATTACATTTCATGTGATAAATTATTTCCATGACTCAGTTTTAGGCTGCCTCTTGCTGATGTCACAGAAGGCCCAGAGGTTTTAAATCACAGGAAAACAAAGGAATTATAGTTTCAAGTAACATTGTTTTCAGTTTTATTCATGAATCTACATACTGCTATCCCATTTCCTCTCAATTGTCTCTTTTCCCAATTTATTTAAACCTCCTTTCTGCCAGGACATTTCTCTTGTTTGTATCTTTTCCAGCTCCTCTATATTCAGTCTGTCTGTCAATCTGTCTGCCCTCCTTTTAACATGGTAGTGTCTTTGGTCTTTGCACTGTCTGGTATGATTGTTGTCAGTACATCAGACCTCTGGTGACACAACAAACCACAAGCCTCCATGATCTCTCACTTGCTTGTTCCCACTGTTTCTCGGTGTCCTAGGTCTGTTACTGGAATTGACCATACTAAATGGGCTTTGTTTCTCCTTCATCCATTAAAATGCAGTTTGCATCCACACACACAAGTGTGCAATCAATTGATGGTGAAGCTAAGTAAAGGAGTGATATTTTATACCCATGGTAATGAATTGATATAAATTTTTACTGTATTCCATGCGCATCGTTGTTATTTTCTTAAAGAAAATATGATTTTAAGTTCCACATTTTCATTTTCAGACCTGATTTCCAATAGCTATATTCATACAGTTTTTAAAAAAAAAATATATGGAAATTTACTGTTAGGAAAAAGAAAGGAGTTTTTATTTATATATAGGCAAGTACATAAAATGTGTGGGATTGTAGTTTTTGACTTTGTGAAACAACCCAATTTGGTCAAAATCAGTTGTACTGAATAGTGCTTTTTCAAAAATTCTCATACTTTACACAAGTTGACATTTCAGTTCCATATGCGCCAAAACTGTTGCTTTCATTCTAGTTATTAAGAAAATATATGGCTTTCTGCTGTCATTCTAGTTCTCACTCACCAAAATAAAGTTCCAAAGTCATTCTGCTTTTGAGGGATTAAGCAATGATCAAGCCTCTGTCATTCCTGCCTCTGATGTTTGAGATCCAATGGGCCTGTGGGTGCTGGCTCTCCTGCTTAAAAATGACCCCCTGCCAACAGGACAAGCGTCAGCGAGGCAGCCATTGGTTCTGTTCCACAGTAGCCAGAGCTGGCAAACCTCCTGCAATGCTAGAAGCACATCACAGGGATAAATACATAGGAGGACAGAAAACAGGGAATAGGTGGAAGAGCACAGTAGAAACAAGAAGAAGATTTTCAAAAGTAGGATTTTTCTCAACCCCTTCACCAGTAAATGACGGTACCAGGTTGAACATAGACCAACACATAAATATTAATGGGGATTCTGTATGGTGTCTTCAAGATACATAGATTTTGCTTCACACTACTCTTTTGGATGGAAATTTCAGTAACCTTCTTTCCACTTCTTGAATTTTATCCCCTCTCTAGCTGTGAATTAACTATGCCTATTCCATGACACATTTTAGGCTTGGCCAGAATGATACCCAGGAGGCTGCTTTAAGGGAAACTTTCCTTACTTTATGTTCAGAGCAGACTTTTCTGTCTTTTTATTGCTCTGTTTTCTAATACATGTTCGTTTGCCAAAACATCACCTTCTGCTGCATAGGGAAGGGGCAAGCAAAATACGCAAAACACCAGCACTGTTTTGTAATTATGCCACGGTCTACTTTTATATAATTGCTGATAGTAGAAATGTCTTGTGTTTTAAACAAAGATGAGGTCTGTATTTTGTCATATTTTTATGGCTGCTCATGAAGCCAATGCAGCCCTTGATATTTCTCTTCCCAGCCCTCAGTTTCCTAAGAATGTATGTCACCACATTTTCTGATGCTAGTGCATCACACATGCTTAAAAAAATGGACATAGGAACCACATGCTGGGTCTTCAAATGTCAAGATGAAGATAATGAATCTCAGTACATTTTCACAGAATGGAACTGAGCATTACCAGTTTATTCCTGGCTCTGAAGCTTTGAATGCCTCCCATCAAAAAAAAAAAAGTTAAAAATTGATGTTTCCTTTCCAATGTCCTCAGTGCGCTTTCCAAAGCAAAGTAAAATAAGTGCAAATGCATAGTGAAGTCACACACAGTTTTGTATGTTGAAGATAATAACAGTAAAACATATTTCATAAATTTTTTTCTTTCTAATGTCTTTTGTAATAGGACCTTGTGAGCCCTAAGGCTTCAGGTTTCTTTTCGAATACTGTATTTATCCTTTCCCAGAGTGGTGACTATTTTAAGAAAGTGTTTTAAGTTATTTATTTTTTACTCTGCTTTTCTCTACTGTTTATTTAATCTTAGCTGTGTAAATTGGACTATTACCCAAGCACCTTGCTCTACCATAGCCAAAAAAAAATTTACAAGTGTTTTTTGAATGGTCATCCATTAAAACCTGCAACGTTCTTGCCAGGTAGGTAGATTGTGTTAGATGTCATTATAATAGCCATTTTTTGGCTGAAAATCTTTAAAATCTCGACTTAGAAATTGTGCCAGTAAAAATACATGCATTTCTTTAAGAATAACATGTTTTCCTATGCTTGGTTTGAAAGGAGCTTATAAAGGGATACTGATGCATGTAATGACTTGATTACTGTATACAAACATAACCTCATAATCTCTGGCTGTAAATCACATGCCCGTATTTGAAAATGTGTAATTTAGTAGTTAACTTGAGATCAATTGAAAAGTCAAGAACATAATGTAGGAGACCTAACTCAGAGGCCTTTACTGGGCTATCACCTATAGATTATGTTGACTAACCAGCAACAATTTTTCCTCCCTCCTACTTCCTCTATAATCCGAGTTTCCTGCAGTCTGAAAAGTTTGCCATGATGTGATCAGAACTTTCTCTGATTAAAAAAATCTGAGAAACAAACTACCAAAGTACAAATTTGATCTGAGTCCAGAGAATCAATCCAAGTATGTCCTGAAATGTGCACTTTTGAAGAAGAACATACAGATTTTGTATACCAATAGAATTCTTGGCAAGATTTAGCACTATTTCTTAGCTAATCTTTATAAGTTAGTTTTCATCCGCTAAACATTGAATCTTCCAAAGCATGACAGTTTTGCCATGAAGAGACAGAGAGACAGATGGATAAGGGTCAAGAAAATCAGTTTCCTATTGAGCATCCATATCCAGTATCAGTAAAATATCATCTACAAGATGCATGCTTAAAAAGTTCCCTTGATTCTGATGGTTGGGTATAGGAGATTCCCTATGGTTAAAATAGATAATACGTCCAAGAGTTCTGTTGGAACCAAAAATGAAAGAAACTTTTGAAGTAGGGCAACTAGTTACAATGAAATAGCTGAGAACATGACTCAGGAGTTGCCAATCTACACAGAGAAATGTCCCTGAACTTGTTGCTGGATTTTGGTTAGTTCTATAATTCAGCTACATTCTCCATCATGTTATTGTATCCATATTTTGTGTACAATTCTATTCCCCTTAATACTGTATTGTAGATTTTATTTAAACTCTATGAAAATTGTTATAATGGCCCAAATAAGTAAGAATTCATTATCAAAACAATAGTTAAAAAATATATGCTATTAGTTGACGTTTGTCTGTTTGAAATGAGACTATCTCAGATGTACGCCACAATGTGGGGCAAAGGTTCACTGACTGTAACTAGGCCTTGGACAAAAAATTTAGGAACTATAAATATGTGAGAAACATTGCCTATGGTATCTTTTGCATTTGTATTTGGGAAGTTGGGGAAATGCAAATCAAATAGTGTGGCCAGCAGGTCAAGGGAGGTGATTCTGCCCCTCTACTCCACTCTTGTGAGACCCCACCTGGAATACTGCATCCAGCTCTGGAGTCCCCAACATAAGAAGGACATGGACTTACCGGAGTGTGTCCAGAGGAGAGCCACGAGGATGATCCGAGGGCTGAAGCACCTCTCCTATGAGGAGAGGCCAAAAGAGTTGGGGCTGTTCAGCTTGGAGAAGAGAAGGCTCCGGGGAGATCTTATTGCGTCCTTCCAGTACCTAAAGGGGGCCTACAGGAGAGCTTGGGGAGGACTTTTCACTCGGGCATGTAGCGATAGGATGAGAGGAAATGGCTTTAAACTAGAAGAGGGCAGGTTCAGAGTAAACATTAGGAAGAAGTTTTTCACTTTAAGGGTAGTAAGGCACTGGAGCAGGTTGCCCAGAGAGGCTGTTGAGGCTCCATCCCTGGAGGTGTTCAAGGCCAGGCTGGACGTGGCCTTGTGCAACCTGGTCTAGTGGGAGGTGTCCCTGCCTACGTCAGTGTGTGTTTGGAACTGGATGCTCTTCAAGGTCCTTTCCAACCCAAACCATTCTATGATGCTGTGATTCTATGATTTCTAGAAACAAATCTTGAAGTGGAATCCATGAATTCTCTTATATATGAAAGGCAAAGTACTGTTCTCAACCAGCCTATAACCAGGTTGTAATATCCTCTTATTGCAAACCTACCAGTGGGGAACATCTAGAAGATGGTGTTTGGGTTCTTGAATACTGTAATGGGTTGCAACACTGATAGCCTGAAATTCTAGAGAAGCTGACAAAACAGACAAACCAGTAAGTCACTGGTTTTTCCATGCAAAACAGCTTAAAGTCCACCTGACTTGATAGACTCAATGCTGATAGGATAGATGCTGACCTCCAGCATGGGGTCACCAGGTGAATTAGAAAGTGTCTGTGCATGCTTAAGAAGATTGCTTGGATAAGAGAAAGTTGAGTTTATTAGGAGCAAGGGAGTCTTTGGAGGACGGAAGTATCTATAATATAAGGAAATAGTCTCTGCCATAACCAGAAGGAAACAGACGGCTGTAATGAATATTAAAAAGGCTTAAACTATGAGCTGGGGAAGGCATACAGCAAGAAGACAATTCAGCTAGGAATAATAGCAATACAAACGAAATTACTTTATGTCTCCAATAACTAGAATTGAGACTGAAATTCAATTGCTTGGGTGATATGGGAGCAAAGAGGAGAGAAATCCAGCAAGGCAACAGAGTTCAGCATAAATGATCCTTCCAAATCCAATAAAATAACAGGTCAGTAGTAAAGAGGTCAATGAAAATGACCTCATGAAATTAAAAACTGCAAATGCTTATGAGTGAAAGGTTCAAGGACTATCCCAGGTAGCACAGCTTATATGAAAGTAAAAAGTAAAAGGGGGGAAGACATTTGTGATTTAGGAGAGGAATATCTCTTCACAAAGAAGACTCTAAGACAAAAAGTAAGTTTTTTTTCTCTAAGTTCCTTTCACTTGCTCTCTTTCCCTCTTTTCTTCCTTCTTTCCTTTTCCTTTCCTTTCCTTTTCCTTTTCTTTCCCTTTTCCTGTTCCTTTTCCTTTTCCTTTTTCCTTTTCCCTTTTTCCTTTTCCTTTTCCTTTTCCTTTCCTTTTCTTTTCCTTTCCTTTTCCTTTTCCTTTTCCTTTTCCTTTTCCTTTTCCTTTTCCTTTTCCTTTTCCTTTTTTCCTTTTCCTTTTCCATTTCCTTTCCTTTTCCTTTTTTCCTTTTCCTTTTCCTTTTTTTTCCTTTTCCTTTTTCCTTTTTCTTTTTCTTTTCCTTTTCTTTTTCTTTTCCTTTTTCTTTTTTCTTTTTCTTTTCCTTTTCCTTTTTCTTTTTCTTTTTCTTTTTCTTTTTCTTTTTCTTTTTCTTTTTCTTTTTTTCTTTTTCTTTTTCTTTTTTCTTTTCTTTTTCTTTTTCTTTTTCTTTTTCTTTTTCTTTTCTTTTTTCTTTTTCTTTTTCTTTTCTTTTTCTTTCTTTCTTTCTTTTTCTTTCTCCCTCCCTCCCTTCCTTCCTTCCTTCCTTCCCTCTTCCTTCCTTTCTCTCCTTCTCTTCCTCCTTCCTTCTTTCCTTTTCTTCTTTCTTTCTTTCTTTCTTTCTTTCTTTCATTCTTTCTTTCTTTTCTTTTCTTTCTTCTTTCTTTCTTTCTTTCTTTCTCTTTCTTTCTTTCTTTCTTTCTTTCTTTCTTTCTTTCTCTTTCCTTCCTTCTTTCTTTCTTTCCTTCCTTCTTTCCTTCTCTTTTTCTTTTCTCTCTCTTTCTCACCTTCTCTCTCTCTCAGTCTTCCTTCCTTCCTTCCTTCCTTCCTTCCTTCCTTCCTTCCTTCCTTCCTTCCTTCTTTCTTTCTTTTGCTCTCTCTTTTCCCATCTTCCTTTCCTCTCCTTCCATTTTCTCCATTTACTCCCAAAGCAGAGTACTTTTCAGTGCTCAAATAGTAAAACTGTGCGTGGTACAGTTATACCTACTTGCAGTTCTTGAAATACTTTTTTTCTTGGAGTCTTTTTACAGAGGAAGTTAGTGGCAATGCAGTGTTCAGTTTGGGCTGGATTTTTTAGGAAGTGTCTCAGCATGTTGTTTTTCCTATCTTGTATACTCTTATCTTGCATATCTTATGTATTTTGCAACACTAATTACCTACTGTGGAAAGTTGGGGTGCGATCATTCCTTTGAAATGTTTCCACTGTGCTAACAAAACAGCCTGAAAACTGTGATTTATAGCTACAAACTGCAAAGCTAAAAATTAACGTGCAAGCCTTAATGCTTGAGTCATAGAGATGTGTATGTCAGAAAAATAAATGGCTGTGGGCTTAAATTTCTTTTTTCATAAACTGTTTGGGAAAGAAATCTTTATTCATGTTAAGGTTTACAGATGGAGAGGTACAAACATGGGAAATCTAGCTTCAGTTTCTGGCAATAAGCTTTGAGAATACTGCTCTTACCATCTGCTCAGGTTTCCATATCACTAACCTAGAATATAGTGTTTGGCAATCTTTATCTGATTTCACAAAAATTAAGCAGAAAAAACAGAGGAAAGGCAAGTGACGTGCTTAGATCATACCAGCCTTGACCTAGGGAAAGATTAAACATTTCTGGTTCTAAATGGACTTACGGAATTAATTATACACTAGAGAAGGTTGCACAAGGAGCTTCTAAAATCTCAGTCCTTTGAGGTTTGGGGGATGTGACTGGACAAACCCCTAAGAAGTCTTGTCCAAATTCAGTGTTGACACCATTCTGAGAAGAAGGTTGACCTGAAAGAAACCCTAGATCCTGTCCAACCTGTGTGAGTCCGGGACCGTAATGTGACATGAAGTGCTTTCTGTATGAGGGAAGACGTATGAATGATAAACATCAGAATGAATGGTATGGAATAGGTTATACATTTACCTCTGTCCATTCTTTTTTTTTGTATTACCAGCACAAAAGTGGTAAAAGTGGTAGTGTAAGTGGAAATATAAGTGATTATATGTATCATGTGTATTTATAAAAAAATTAAAAGACAATACTTTAAAAAAAATTTGCTGTAAAGCTGAAAAACTACCTGGTAGTAGATATTTGAGGAATATTTTTTTACTAACTTGAAAGGATTCCCCTTTTCGGCGTGTCTTTTTAATGTGTTTTTACTATGGTAATGTCATAAACAGCCTTGTTTCAGGAAGTGATAGATTAGCAGCAGGAATTAGGAAGGCATACTTCCCTCCACCCCCGCATCCCCTTTCTACAGAAATACAAATTAATGGGTCAAGTAAAAGCTGCTTTTTCTGTGGCTTGTTGTTGCTGTCAAGCTGTGTAAGGTCAAAGAGTAGATCCCACAGCATCTCTGAGGGGTGGGAAAGACCAGCAGACAGATAGATGGTACTACATTTGTTCTGTTGCTGGCTGCTGAAAACTGTGTAAGCAGAGTATCCAAGGGAAGGAACTATGATTCAGATTAAAGACTTGCAAGGTTTTTACAGTGGGATTTCCTGTGCAATCCAGTTACGTGTCATACATTACGTATCATTACATACCGTTGCTTACCCAAAGTGACGTGTAGAACCCCGTTCACTACAAGAGTACCCGCTTTTCTCTGAATTCCTTAGCTTTGACCATGGTCAGATACAAAAGACAGCATTTATCTTGTACAGTGTAGTACTTTCTGTGTTTCCAGCTATTGGAATGCCAAGCATGTTTTTTCCCATTTGCTGTTGGATCTCCTCAGGACTGTAAAATAGAAAAGGTGTTTTAGAGATCTAAATATAAAGGAATGCAATTTTAACATATTGTGTCATTAAGAAATTTAGGAGCTTTTAGACAGAGTCTGAAGGTAGTGGAAAATGAGATGCAGTGTTGCATTAGACATGTTTTTAGTATTTTCTTCTTTTTGTAAAAGCTGTAATTTTCAGAGTTTAGAACCAATTTAATGTCCCTGGAGCTAGAGCTTTTTTGTATCCATTGTCCATTAGATGAATTACTAAGCCAAGAATGGAATCCATTTATAATGTATAAAATACAGTAAAATGTCTTAAAAACAGTCTAGGCAGGGAAGAAAGCATCAGGAGTCCATTAAATTTGAAGTCAGTGAGTTCTGAGGTTCTTCTTATAATCAGATAATGGGTTTTCGTGCTTTGATAAGAGCCATTAGATATAGGAAGATTTATTTAAAAGTTTGAATTCAATAAAAATTTATACAGAACTAATGCAAAATGCATTCTGTTTGACATTTGAGACAGCTTTCAAAACAGCATTTTGCTTTAAAAAATCCCTGTTACTTCAGTAATATTTATTATGTTTTAATACAAATTAATAAATAACACCTGAAATGATAGTGTCACTTTTATAGACTTTAAAGAGATCTGTCAGAATCTACTATGAGCTTACACTCTTATGGGATTGTAACTTGGACCTAAAAATATGCCCTAGGCTAAACTCTTATCAGGGAAGATCACAGCTGCTGACATATTTGTTAACAATTAAAAGTACATTTTCTTTGCAGAAAATTCAAATTGAAAAGAGCAACTTGCACTGTTGAAAAATAACCGAATAAGAAGAGAATGACTGATTCTAAGACTGCCCGAAGAAGATTTCGTGTTTCACAGTGTCTTGTTTAGGTCCATCCTTAGTTGTGCCCTTCTGCACTGCTCACCTGTACCGAGTGTCCTATAGCAGTGAGGTGATTGTCCTCAGCCACAGCTGTGGCCAGCACCACTTGACTGGAGCTAGTCATGACAGAAGCTTTCCTTTAAAGCCTTGCTGTTCTCAGATTCAATGAATTATTCTGGGAGGAGAATAATTCACAAATTGTTCTCTCCTAGTCAGCAGCTGCGGAGGAAGGAAGGCCTCAGCGACATGTACCGTTGTCAGGAGTGGGACACTGTTTCCAAATATCTGATGAGGCCTCGAAGACATAGGGATGAGCCTGAGGTATTGGGTTTGCATTTATTTTTACGCAGTGGCTAATAACACACTAAGCAGAGGCCTCCTAAATAGGTTTCGCTGCACTACTTACTCTTGGTTCCTCTGTGGTTTGGGGTGAATTTTTTCAAACTTCTTATTTGTTTTATTCTGGGAAGAAGATTGATCTCCCGGTAGGAATCTGTGAAAGTTACATGCAAGGAAATAACGGATATTCTGGTTTTGGTAATTGCAATGATTAAAAAAAAATATACATATTTAGGTGTTGAAGTTAGAATGGAATTTTCCAAAAATTTTCTATGTAGCAAATGTGTTTTAATGCTCAGTCAGCATAGATTAAATTTTTTTCTTCCCTGATAATTACATTGTTTTCTAAAATGGTTTCTCTTTGGAAAGTATTTAAGCCACCCAAACATATAATTTTTTCCCCTATTTTCTGTTTATTATTCAAACAAATTGGAAACAATACCTACTTCTAGGTTTTATTTTGGACTGTTGAGCTGATCACAGAGGATGCAAGCAGTATAAATGGCAAGTTTTGTAAGGCAGTGATTTGGGATGGAGAAGGGTCAAAATCTTCTAAAGTGAACCGCCACTCCAAGAGACATGTAGGAACTGACAGAATTCACGGAAAGCAACAAAGATGCAGGCAATGGGTGATTTCCAGGATACAGAAGCCACAGCTGAAACAGGATGTTACAACTCTTAGGTGATCTTTTCTTCTTTGCCTCTCCCCTGGATTTCTGTGTTAATTTACCATATTCAGATTCTGCATTAGACAGTGTAGACAGTGTAGATACTTAAGCAACAAAGCTTTCCCTGTTCCCTTTCAAATACTCCCCTCTTCACCCATACCTGCTCAGTTCAATTTATTTATTTTTTAATTCCTCTGTTCCTGGAGTGGGATGCTATACTAACAGTATTGATGTTACAGAATCAGACTTTTTATGAAACTTCTTTCATACACTTACACACATATTTACAATTTTCTGGCTCCTTCAGAACTCTCATGATGCAGTGGATAAATAATATACATTTCATAGAAAGCATTCATAAATGTAAATTCACCCAGGAGGTTTAAATGACTCCTTAGGGTTAAATGAAATGCATAATAATGATATTCATGTATGGTAAATAGCATGGATTTTAAAACCCACTCTCTATACCTATATATATAATCCAACAACAGAGCTACCAGTTTAATAACATGGGTGCCTCCAATAGGCTTTTAATTACATACAATAATTTGTGTGTGAATTTGGCACCTTCAAAAATCTAGCTTCCACTATTCGGAACTAACAAGCATTTTAAACAGTACACGGCAACTGGGGAGGTCTCAAGGACAATTGAGAAAAGGGGCTACACCATCAGTGGAGAGAATAGTGGTGACTCATCAGATGACTGTGACACAGCAGTATCATGATTTGTGATACAAAGCAAATATATCAGATGAGATACTTGTATTACAGGGAGAAGGATGATAGTGACGTCATAGAAGGCAACGGACAGAACTTGTTTGCATAGTCCTTCTTGATGTGGTCACCCATGCCTATAAGACCAAACTGAGCTTGGAATAGCTACAGAGGAGGCTGTAGCAATGGGCAGGGGAGTGCAAAACCTGATTCAGGAGAAAGTAAAAGAATACACTTTCAGAAAAAAAAAAGAAGAAAAGTCATTCTCCCAGATGTTTTAGCTAGGTATTTTCTGGTTTATTTGGTAGCTATTTTTTAACTTGTGGCTATTTTAACTACCTGTTTACATGCTGAACGTAGTTTGGAATTTTCCAGCCACAGCAGTGGGGGCAAGAACCATTAGAAGCTTTAAGATAGACCTTTCTCATTTCTGAGGGAGATTAGTTGCAGCAGTTGCCCATGATAGCAAGATCCAGAATTCTGGGAAGGATTTTCCACTCTCCTGTGTCTGTGTTTTCAGCACTGGATGTAGAATAAAGTACTAAGCCAGGGGTCCCTTTTAGCTCCCTAGCCAGGCCTACAAAGCAGATTATAGGAGCTTGGGAAATTACTGCCAACTGCCTAAGAGTCCATATGACATTTGGGAACAATGTGGGAGAAAACAGTGTGCTCCACCGCCTCCCACTGTCTGCTGGAGACACAGGAACTACCTACAGCATCTTAACAAATTCTGGGATCTCCTACACATAAGAAACAGTGAGCTTCCTGTCAGGGAGTTTCTTCAGAGTTTGTATTTCCTGGCTCAAAAAAACCAACCCATCTGCCCCTTTGAAGATTGCTAATAGCAGCTTTTAGGTCTCTGGCATTCCTTTCTGCTTCTCTTTACAATTATATAGCTTGAGTTATAAAGAACAGAAAGCAAAGAAAGGAGAAACAGTGGTAATACAGGCAACACTTGAGAATCCTGGCTAACATGTCCTCTGTAATGCATGCTGCTTTAAAACTAAAGCTTTAGGAGAACATTTTTTTCTTTGCTCTTATGTTTGGGTTACAGTGATATTATTTGTGTCATGATTTAATATGTTCAAGTGGCCCGGATCAACAGCTTTCCAACCAAGGGAAGCGGCAAGTCTTACAGTAATGCACAACAGAGACAGAAAAGAGTATGCTCTGCTTTTGCCTCTGTTAATGTAGCAAGAGGAATATTCAGAAATTAGAATATGTCTACAAAGACATTTTCGTTTAGTTTCTCTGTTGGTAGCTTCACACCTTGTCTCTGGGTCTGGAGAGCAGGTACCTCTTGCGGAAGGCAGCATGCCACCAGCCACCCGCTGGAAGAGTACAAACCCCAGCTGTGCCTCTGAGAGGCACTGCCATCTCTCCCTTTCCTTCTCAGGAAAGCATCAGCAGCCTAGTGAGCAAGAGCTCTGATGCTCCAGTGACAAACTATAACATGTAGCACAGAGTGAAGTTTGGACTCTTAACAGCATTAGCCGCAATGTAAATACCTGTTTCTTGACCTTTACTTTTACTGCTGTACAGGTACAGACCTTCAGGTCCTGTACAACCCAGTCTGGGGAGGGAAGGGGCAAGGGGTGAAGAAGAGTCACCCTCCAAAATGTTGGTGGGAGAAAAGATAAGAGTAGGACTTTTACATCTTAATGTTTAAACCTCAGTATTACAAGATTTTAAGCATTAATAAAGTCAAACTTTGTAAGAACTACAAGACATTATGATATAATGCACATACCATTTTCCATTTTTGAGAGGGAGATGAAAAAGATAATGAACTGCATACATTAGATGTTCATCACGTCATTTAATGTACGCTGTGGTAAGACACTATGCTACTGCAGTGCTGAAGATGCCATAAGAACTTCTGCAGGTTATTGCTTGAAATGTTCAGTACGTGTAGGTTATATTTCATCCTCCAATCTAGTTGTGAGGCTAAATGCCACAACCTCAATGTCCTGTGAGGTATTTAAGCTGTCTCCCATCTTCCATTTAGTTGTTTACCAGACAGACTTTCTACAAAGAACTATCAAGCCCAGAGACAAAAAAACGTAGGAACAGACATATGAAACATAGTCTGAGCAAAATAAGTAATATTCTTTTTGTGTATGAAACAATAAAAATTTTTAGAAAGCAACAGCAAGTTGGGAACGTGTACAAGACTATACTTAATCTTTTTACTAGATGATATAGGTCTCTACATGGAAATTTTTCCTGTCCCCTCAACTTCTTTGTGTTGGGTTTTTCATCACCAAGACCTTTTTCAGCAGCGTTCTTTGAAAACTCTGTCATACTGCTAATTTTTTTCTGCTTTCCTTGTTTTCTCTCCTTTCACTGAAACAATACCCTCTTATATGAGCAGGCTTCGGATGGAAGAAAATGAAGGTTTGCCAGAATCCTTGTGACATAATTGGAACAATTTGTGGTACTTAATGTAGGCTTTACAAGAAGCACGGCTTCTTTTTCCTTTAATGTATAGCCTACCTTTACTGCCCAGCGTTAGGGAAGATGTTATGCTACAAATTGAAAAATGTTGCATCTACTGTACCTTCAAATAAAACTCAAAAGAAAATGTAGTTTGACAAATTCAGAAGATATGCTGTTTTCTCCCCATTTAGGTAAAGCAGACCATTGTGTTAACTGTCTGCATTTAGGGCACACGCAGAAGTAGGTTCTCAGTGTTCACAGCCTGATTCTCAGTTATACTAAATTCTATCTCTGCATGTTTTCCTGGGCAAGTTGTATGTGGAAGGTACAAAAATGCAATGCAGTAATCATTAAGAGTGTTCATAACTGTGGTCTGACAATGTTGCTGTGGGTTGACCCGGGCTGGATGCCAGGAGCCCACCAAAGCCACTCTATCACTCCCTTCCTCAGCTGGACAAGGGGGAGAAAATATAATGAAAGGCTCGTGGGTCAAGATAAAGAGAGGGAAAGATCACTCACTAATTATCATCACAGGCAAAACAAGCTTGACTTGGGCAAATTAGTTTAAATTATTTCCAATCAACTCAGAGTAGGATAATGAGAAATAAAACCTAAATCTTAAAACACCTTCTCCCCGCCCCTCCCTTCTTCCTGGGCTCAACTTCACTCCTGATATCTCTACCTCCTCCCCCTGAGCAGCGCACAGGGATTGGGAATGGAGGTTGAGGTCAGTTCATCACATGTTGTCTCTACTGCTCCTTCCTCCTCAGAGGGAGGACTCCTCACACACTTCTGCTCCAGCATGGGGTCCCCCCCATGGGAGACACGACTCCATGAACTTCTCCAACATGAGCCCTTCCCACAGGCTGCAGTTCTTCATGAACTGCTCCAGCATGGGTCCTTTCCATGGGGTACAGTCCTTCAGGCGCAGACTGCTCCAGTGTGGGTCCCCCACAGGCTCAAAACTGTTACCAGCAAACCTGTTCCAGTGTGGACTGCTCTCTCCCCAGGTCCACAGGTCTTTCCAGGAGCCTGCTCCAATGCAGGCTTCCCACGAGTTCACAGCCTCCTTCAGGTGTCCACATGCTCCACTGAGGGGTCCTCCCAGGTGGATATCTGCTCTGCTGTGGACCTCCATGGGCTGCAGGGGGACAGCCTGCCTCACCATGGTCTTCACCACAGGCGGCCGTGGAATCTCTGCTCTGGTGACTCGAGCACCTCCTCTCCCTCCTTCTTCACTGACATTGGTGTCTGCAGAGTTGTTTCTTTCATATATTCTTACGCCCCTCTCTGGTTGCAGTTCTGCAGGTTTTTTCCCCCTTCTTAAATATATTATCACAGAGGCATTACCACCGTCACTGATGGGCTCAGCTTTGGCCAGTTGTGGGTCCATCTAGGACCCAGATGGCATTGGCCCTATCAAACATGAGTGAAGCTTCTGGCATGTTCTTACAGAAGCCACCCCTGTAGCCCTCCAGCTACCAAAACCTTGCTCTGCAAACCCGATACAATTGTTAACACTTCCCTTAAAATGGAATCATTTAAAAAAAGTGATCCTCCAAAATGAGTTATAACTAGAGGAACTAATGGGTTCAAGTTACATCAGCGGAGGTTTAGATTGGATATTTAGAATTTTTTTTTCACTGAAAGGGTTATTAAACATTGGAATAGGCTGCCCAGGGAGGTGGTCGATTCACCAGCCCTGGAGGTGTTTAAAAAAAGGGTAGATGTGGTACTTAGGGACATGGTTTAGAAGTGGTTTTGTCAGGGTAGGTTAATGGCTGGACTTGATGATCTTAAAGGTCCATTCCAACCTCAGCAATTCTATGATTCTGTGATTCTATAACTAAGGAAAGGAAAAATTGAACAATTTGTGGTTAGTCTTTAGTTGCAGTTTGGCTGCACTACCGTTCTTAAGAATCTTTTCTCTACTTGGTCATCTTTCAAATAAGTGTATTTGCTTCATTGGTTTGATGCAGCTACAAATGCTCTTTTGCCCTGTTAAGCACAGGCTGTTTTTTTGAAAATCACACAAAACACTTTGAGAAACAGGTATTTTGTAGCCAAATAATCTTTTTAAAACCCTGGATGAAAAGCCCATAACTGTATTATCAGCATAAGTAAATGCCTTCTATATATTATAATTAAACTGATGAAAATATAATTGAATAAGGTGTGAGTTTTGTGTAAGGCTCTTTTTTATTACAGGTCACCTTTATAGCTGCTCCCATGATCTATACCAAGACTTAAATAATAACATTAGGCCTATTGTTACATGATTACTTGTTGCCAAGTAGAAAAATAAACAGATAAAGTGACTTTTGCACACAGCAGATCCAGAAATTAATTTCAGTCTTTGGTTTCTTCTGGCAGGATGTCTCCCAGTGCTGTAGGCAAATTATTCCAATGGCAAATAAATGCCGATCCAGGAAAAGCCTGGTTTAGCTGCATGGCAAAACAACCTGCATTTAAACAAGTAGTAACAGTTTAGTTGAAAAGTTTAGGCAGTGTTACTCCCTTACCTAATTTCTAGGTTACTTCTTATTCCTATAGCTACCTTTTAAGGATGATTGAATGATCAAGAGTCATGTTGACTTGGGGCATCTGACTTTTCATGAAAACAAAAGCCCTCTCATACCAGCAGTCACATATAGTCATTGCAACTATGGGGGATATCTGCTAGACAGATGAGGTATACCAGCATACGTGATGAAAACCAGGGAAGAGAGACTGCTATTAAAGCTCTAAGAATGAAAGAACAGAAAAATATTTTAGCTGTGGTAGTTACTGTAATACAATAGTAATGGTTATTAGCAGTATTGTGTTTTAAAAATGCCTACAGCCTGTTGCAGGGTAAAATATGCAATGCAATGAGCTATGCAGCTATGCTGTTTCTGAAAAAGTAAAATGTTGCCATTTCTGTAGCACAAATAATCACCTTCTTCAACCCTCCAACCTCAGTTTTATTAGTAGGGAGAGAAAGAAGTCCCTTCTGCACTAAAGCAGGGGTCCTTCCTGCCCTGCCTCCTGTGTTCAGGAGTGACTGGCAATTGATGTTTTGAGGAAGAGTGTTAAAACTGGGTAAGCAGACAGTGACATTTTATTCAGTACTTTCTCACATATTCTAACAAACTGCAGCTTGAGGACCTCCTAATCAAAAGCTAGTAACTGCATATTTGTTTATAGTAGTATTTTGATTTTTTTCCAATTGATTTCTTTAGTCACCTTTTGACCATAGTTGTGTTTTAGGCACCTCTTTGGGCAATGTCTGGTGGTAGAATTCTACAGGTACATTGTGTGTTGTGAAAAGGTAGTTACTTTTGCTTGTTTAAAACATGTTATTTCAAAATTGCACAGGATTTCCCTGGTTCTTCTGTAATGAGTAGTAGTGCATAATCATTCTTTCTTTACATTCTCCATGCATTAATTTTGACATTTATATTATTGGCATTTATAATAATGTCCTGTCTGCTGCATCTTTTCCAAAATGGCATAATTTACTTATTTTATCTCGTGAGGAAACATATCAGATCTCTGATCACCTTTACTGCATTTTGTGTCATTTCCTGTTCTACTATCTGCTTTAAATTAGTATAGGATCAGACTCACTCTACAATCAAATCCTTGACCTTGGCAAGGATTTATAAACACATTTTCCATTTTCTGTTCATGTCCTAATATTTCTAACATTTTATGTGCTTAGTTGGTTGCTGCAGAGCACTGAATTGACATTTTCAGAGAATTACCCAGAGTGACACTGAGTGCTAACACTCAATTCAGAGACCATCATTGTGTAGGAGCTCAACAATGTGCCCATCCTTCTTTGTTACAAATGGAAATACTTACAAAAATAAAAGTGTTTGCAAATATTTTGATTTTTTTTAATGAATTAATTGATCCTCATTGAAATTAAGGCAAGTAGAAAATTAAGATCATAGAATCATACAATATCTCAAGTTGGAAGGGACCCAAAAGGGACATGGTGTCCAACTCCCAAGATTCTAAATTTAAAGTGACTTTCTGCTACTAAAAACAACTTAAAATATTTTTTCTTGTAGTAATCAAACTGGTTTTAGCCATGCTGAAAAAGTACAGGCTAACAAGCTTGGAATCTATATTACACACAACTTCTTTTTAATTTTATGACAGTGGAAATAAATTGCTAAATTTTTGTTGACAGTGATAACTGGAGAAAAGTCTCTGTTCATGCATATAACATTCTATTAATTTGTTCTTATAGAGTATTTTGGTTTTGTCTATGGCAGGATCAATATAGCTGTTAAAGAACATCAGCTGTAGTTTGGTAAGGATAGATAAACCAATAATTTAAGAAAAATCTGATGCAGGACTGTGATATGAAAGGCAATGAGAATATGCATTACAAGGGTACTGCCCACACCTGGTCTTAAGAAATTATTTATTGGGTTATATCCCTCTGGTTTTCATTTTCATGAAGTTCTCTAGGACTTTCCTTGCTCCCTACAGCATTTTCTTTTTCAGATAAATGACCAGTAAAATCATGCAAGTAACCTTTTCTCTTCTGCTCCATCCTGTCTTGACTGGGACCTTTGGCTGCTGTTGCAACAGAAAGTCTTAGTCTTCCTGAGATGGTAGGAATACTCCAGCTAAATTCAGTGGGACAACTCATCAGGATTGAATTTAAACACATATGCAGCATTTTTACTGGACTGGGGCCTGCATACTGAATAACAAAAGACAGTGTGGACTAGAGAGCTGCAGAGGTATTTAAAATATGAAAATATTAATTTCTCCTCTGACAAAATAAAAATTTACATGATTCTTTCCACACAGTCTTGTTGATGTGCTCTGTGATCCAAATCATGTTGTCAACTGGCCTATTTAATGCAACGCAGATTCAGCACATTTGACTGTGTATGTGTCCCACGCATTCAGCCATAACAAACCAGACTTCAGCATATGGTAAGACCAAAAACTAAAATAAAAAATTGCTATAAAGAGAGTATGATATAAATTCAAAGAAGTATAATGGAGAAAAAAGATTAAAGCACTACTATAGCTAAAACAGTTAAAGCATGAGAGTGTGGTAGATCAAAAATTACCTGACAATTACCATTACATGACATTCAAAACAATTTCATTGCAGGCTCGACTTTCTAAACTTTGACTCAGGCCTATAATCTTGCAAATTTGGGGCAAATTCTTCTAGCACTACAGAGAAACATTCTCAGAAAGCCAGAACATATGCAAGAATTTGGGGAAACAAATAGAAACGAGAATGCAAAATTAGATCACTATGTCACGGATTGTCAGATTGCCCAGCCGCAACCTCCAATACAGCTGAAATTGTCAGGAAGAGAACTGGGCACTCTGGAGAGCTTTAAAGGAGTGCAGCAATATCTGTTTCCATTTTCAGCTTGGTGAATGACTGCTCCAGTGGTAAGAAAGCTTTAAATTTACCCATGCATATGGACCCAAGTACAGGGAACTTTTCCTATTTTGTAGTGAAGCACATGTATCTAATATTTTCAGATACTTCTCTTCTTAATTGTCAAAGTGCAATAAATTAATAGTCATAATTTTATCATCTATGGATTCGTTTTCACTGTTAACTCCAAGGCTACTTTCTATATGCTTATGCTATATTTATTTCTATAGGTATTCTATACGGCTTTCATTGCTTGTGCAGGCAGACATAAATTAACTTGCAGTAGCACCTTAGTGACCAACGGACAGTGAGAAAGAGGTGTGTGTCACTGTGTTTTCAAGACATGAAAATAACACTGATTGGACAATTATTTTCTTCCTTCTATATATTAGAAATAAACTGTTGGGGCAAAAATAATTTGACAGGGAGAGAAGGACGGTTGGGAATCACCCTAACATTTTTTTGTGTCAGTGTTCACTGATAGTAATTTTATAATCTCTTCATCTCTTTCAAATGTTTGCCAATTATTGAATAGTTACCATTAAATTTTCCCCATGGTTGAATAAGGACTTCCAGGACACCGCTATAAAGATGCAAAGGACATAAACCATCAATTTTACGTTATTTAACAGGCATCAGCATATTTTTTTGCCAGACAAACTCAAATATTTCACAGGAAAAGAAATACTTCACGTCTAGAAACAAAGTGAGTATCGGGGTGAGAAAGATATACAAAAAATCGGGTGTCAGCTGAACGAGGCAGTTCTTATGTGGTTTTGGCCTTCTACAAGTGCTAGGAATTGTTACTTCGGTCTTCCTCTGTTACTGTGGGTTGAGATCTCACTGTGTTGCAGCCGTTGAAGGTATTACAGAAATGAAGTGATGATTATCATGGCTCAGTTGATGAGTGGTAACTTGCTAATCCAGAATAGCCTGATGGCTCAACTGAGCTTAGTAGGCAGAATAATGTACAGCCTTTGTTTATTCTCAGAAACCTAAAAATATTTAAGCTCATATTTTCAAAAATTACCTAAAATACTACAAAATTAATGGAGAAAGGTTGTTGGGATTTCTAGGCTTTTAAAAGTAAAAAGTCCATACCTTTCTTTGACTCCATCTAAAACGACAGTATTGTCGTTTGCCCACAGTGAAAGCAGCACCCTGACACCAGGCAGTTCTCAACAGTCCTTCCCAGGGTAATTATGCCAGATCCTGCACATTTCTGAACAGTGCGCAGTAACACGGTGTGTCCTTCCCCTTTCCCCCTCTCCCTCTCTCTCTTTTTTCTCCCCTCTCTTCCCCTGCCTCTCCCTTTCGTTGAAATGGCACCTTGAGAACAAATTGCCTCCTTTGTCTGAAGCCGGCTTGTTCACAGTGGGGCTCTTGATCTGAACAAACCCAAAGATGTCAGGCTGTATAAACACTCAGGGAAAGATATGGTTCATAAAGGTTCCCACTCTGGAAAATTATACGCTACTTTCAAAATGCTTTGCCACATTTAAAAGTGTAATTATACCCTTCTCCTTAATGACTGACATGGCATATGTTTACACATGTTTTAGCTGACTTATGACAGTACACAGAAGCACATTGTACATTTGGTAGCAACAGCTAAAAGATGACAGGCACAACATCTGAACCTGCCTGTTAACATTGCCCAAGTATTTTTGAATACAAAATACACCTAGTGCCAGTGCTAGTCCCCTCCCCTGCCCTGCCTCTATAAAATAAATGACATTGCCCTTTTTTTCTCTAGTCTGCAATCCGTGTCACCTCAGCCCTCCCAATTCTGTTTCAGGATTTTTTTTTCTTTTGTTTGTTTTATTTGTAATTTTTGTTCAATATTTTCTCAATGCTTACTTGGTTGTGGGGAGTGGTAGTGGTGGTGGAAATCTTGTTAGTGAAGATGTTGTGCGCGTATTGTAGGGCTGAGTTTCAGTCTAGAGTAAATTTCAATGGTTTTTCTTTAAGAACTGGATGGAACAGGGGTTTTATAACAATATTATGGAGCCTTTCAATGCTAGGCCAGTGGCTGAAGGGTGTAGTGACTGCAAATTATTATGCCTTAGTGGTTGTTACTTGGGGTTATGAAATGATGAGGTGGCCCCAGCCTGGCTACCACCAACAAAACATTGCTGTTACAGTCATCATTACCTCCTTGGCAGTTTTGGGGAGGAATTCAAGACCAGAATGTGAATGGAAAGGACCCGTCCTCTGATCTTTTAAGGTGTATAGGATGCTTCTTTGCAGACTGCTGAGGAGCTGCTGTCAGGTTGCTCAGCCCAGGGAGCGAACAAAAGCAATCTTTCGGCACTCTGGGGAGGAGCATAGGTGCACTGAATGCAGAGCACTGCCTAAGCCACATCCACCAGAAAGCTTTTAAGATGCAAATATAAGTGGAACAGTAAACCCGTTTCATACTTTGTGAAAAACACACTAAACAAATAAAGGATCATATGATCTCTCACTCTCTGGGCCTCCAGGGTTGGGAGATCTACTGAGGAAGGGAGTTCAATCTCTTGAAGGAGAAATTGCCTTGCTTCCCTTAAGAGCTGTTCCTCTGGTATTTCTGAAACATGCACTAGACAAAGCAGAAAAAAAACACCCGTTCTTCTGGAAAGTTTTGGTCTTGCTAAAGCAACAACATGGACAAAAAATATTGTACACAAATATTCCTGATCATCACTGCTGTTAACATACATATTCACTGGAGCATCCTCCTCAGCTAGCACTCTCAGAAGCATTTCAGTTTCTTTTTAGCAATTCACAGACATGGGCAACTGCTTAGAACTAAAGTAGCAAATAATTACCCAAACCGGTGAAGCTGACAGTGCACATTTAAGTAAGACAAGAGTCTAGACAGCAGAATCAATGCATTTTCCCACTTGTGCACTGTTGTAACATGGTGTTCCTCCTTTCCAGGTTAGTTAAAAGGTTTTGGTATTTTCTATACCCAAACCACAGACTCTGGCATTTTTTTATAATGTCCACCCTACTGAAATGCAAAACCCCTCAGTTTCTTAGTCATAATAATTCAAATCCACAGTGGCTTTTGTAAATCTGCTCAAACACAAAGATCTAATTAGAGACAACCTGATATAAATTTCTTCAGGATATAAACGCTGTTCAGCAAAGTTTGAGGAGACAGACACGTGATGATTCCTTCTTCATCAGTGTACCTTTCAGGCAACATACAACCCAGGAACCCAAAAGATAAGTTGGTGTCTGAGGAAAAAGGGGTTAGATTCAGAGTTGGTGTGGGGTTGTATAGCTCAGCTGAATTCAGTAAGAAGTAATATCTTACTCAAGGTAAATGATTAAAACAAAATAATATATCGTTTATACTAGCTTTGCACGAGCAATATGGCATAAGTGAAGTTGCCTCTCACAGCCTTCAAGAACAGAAAACCAGTAAGCTTGGCTGGGACTAATAGTGATTATTTGCTTGGACAAGCCAATCAATCGGTGGAATGGATTTAACTCACTTCTAAGGCAGAAGTGGGAAATTTTGCATTCTCAGTGGTCAGTGGCCATGAACTGTTCCAGAACAGCTTTCTGGGGTCAATCTCATTTTGAGCCATGCAAAAGTCAAACAAAATCAATGCTTCCCACTAACAATGTCCCACTGCTCAGAGAACAGCGATTCCCTAAGGTATGTTAATTTATTTACTGCTTTCACTGACCTTAGTGGAGTTGAAGTAGTATATATTTGAATATCTCTGATCAGCTCATAGGTAATTAAAAATGCCCCTGAGGAAATACTTTTCCCTTTGAAAACCAGTATACATCTGAAGCATTACACTGGAAAAAAAAATCACAAATAGGGTCAAGTTTAGTTAGAAAGAATCAGAACTTATTTCATTGCAGCATTTGCTTCTACACATCTTTAGATAAGAAAGGCAACTTCTAAGAAAGGTGCTTTATTGTAAGAATTCTTCAACTGTGGATAAGAATTTGTGTTATCTTACACTTTTTATATGCTTGGCATTGTATCTTTAAAGCACTTTAAAACACACTGCGTTAGAAATAATAGTTCCATGGACGTGTAGGTAACTGAGATAAGGATAATTCGCATGGAGCCTGGAACGGAACACGTTTAATAAAATGAGTGTGGGTAGACAGTGTTTAGGGGTTTCTCCTGTGCATGCTTAAAGTGCTGCATAAATTCAGCTTGTGTACAAGGTAGTGGCCTGGTCATTTTTCTAACACCTTGCACCACTCTAGCAATGCAGCAGTACAAACAGAAGCCTCAGGTATTCATCATATGGTATTCACCTATTCTGCTGGTACCCAATGAGCTGTGAAGGCTCTCCATGTCTAAGAAAAATCATAGGTTGCCTTGACTTAGCACAGACCAAAATTGCCAAATTCCAGTCACTTAATGGTATGGGTTTGGTTTTTGCCTGGGTATTTAGTATGTAACCAATATGTGACCTAAACTACAAAAATCCTGAGGAATTTAATTGCCAGTGAAGCTCTTTGCCTTGGCATTTTGGATATTTTTGTGTGCTAAAAGAACGCGTGGGCTACAGTGCAGATAGAGGTTACATCCCTTTTTAGTGTCTTCAGTACAGAGCCAAAAATGCAGAACCACTTCACATGTAGTTCTGAGTCAGTGCAAACTTTCTTTGTTCCTTCAAACTCATTTGAAATACTTTTGAAGGGATAATTTTCTCCTGATAGACTTCAGCATAACTTTGATATGATACGTCTTCCCCTAGCTAGTGTATAGAGCTGGAATAAACTCCATGTGTGTGCTTTTGCTAAAACCACATAAGTATGAGCATGTGTTTACATCTAATGCATAGTGATCGCTAGCATGCAGGTGCAGCATTAATGACCATGGAAAATGAGCCTCAGCCTACCTCATCTTAGCATAGTTTCCATGAGATATTTGCACATCAGCTCTAGAAGGGAATAGACACATACCAAAATCAATAATGTACACTGCCCAACATAATTAGCTTTAACATATACTTTGATACTTCAGTTTAAAGAACATGATTCCCCTGATGGACTAATACAATGTTTTTCTCTGTGAGGTCAATGTTCAGAGATTTTGGAAGACTTTTCCATCAGAAATGCTTGGAATTTTCCTGTAAACAAGCAGGCATTGGAAACACCCTATCATGACACCCTATCATATCATGTGTAAGATGATTCTTCACACCCGAATTCCATTAATTTTGAAGATTTACTTCCTTTCACATTCATTTTGAAATCTTTTCAACCCGGGGTTTACACATCAGGCAGTGTTTTCTTCTCCTGTGCCTACCAGCCTTTTGCACAATCTTCTCCTTTTCAATACCAGGAGTTGGTACATGGAGAAGTGAGATGGAGAAACAGAGGTTTGGCTGTATACCTCTACCTTTTTTATCAGCCCATACATTACATCTACTCAATGTGAAGTCTGCCTAGGCCTTACCCAGGCTACTGTACTCCATGTGCTAGTATTTTTAGCAATCTTTAATAGCTACCAGTGAAGACTTGTTCTTCATTTGGCATCTCAAAGACCACGAACAGACAAAACAATGTAAAAGGAAGAGTAATCCCATAACAACACTTTAATAATCACAATAACCTATGAAAATGTCACATACACAGGCATCCCTCTGTTTGTTTGGGTTTTGTTTTTTAATGTGATGATGAGCGTCTCTTAACACTTAGGTAAACCTCAGGCATCCATCTATATGGATATATATTTATAATTCACATTCAGGCATCTAAAAATGTCTGACACTCTCAGTTGATGAATACTACATCAGTGTGAGCTGAAGTGACTTAGTATCTCTGAAATCCAGGTCAGTCACTGGGTTACCTAAATGTTTTAGGTGCTTCACTTCAGACACTCAAGTCTCACATCTTTGTCCTTAACTGGTACTTTCTTCTCTATACATCCAGTGCTAAAGATGTCGGCAAGAATAATCTTTCACTTGATTTTTCACCCACTTAACTTTCTCCTCAACTAGTTTCCCATGTTTTCCTGATGTCCTATTTCCTTCTCACTCTCACTTATCAGTTTCCACACTGAAACTGATTGTTGAACATATCAAAAGAAGATTATCCCTCATTTGAAGCATTTATGGTTCCCCAAACCAAATCCATTTTCTCTATGGCTTGTACTACTGGTTAAGCCATACAGAAAAAAAAATCCAATTTACTGGACATTTTCCTGTCTTCATTCCTGACTCTCTGCCTGCCTAGATGGGTTGTCAACTTTGATAGCTGCATCAGGCTTTGTGCAACTACCCATCTCTAAGCAGTCTGTACTGTACTGGTGTAGCCAACATCAAGTATCTTTAATTGTCTGTTCTTCTGACATGTAACTTCATGCACAGATTGTCTCTGCCCTGCACTTACCTCCTGCAGAGAAATCTCTCTTAACAACAAATTGGCCACCTTGCACCTTCCCAACTTTCAGGACAATAGATTTTTTTATTAGCATTGAGAGACCAGATGATGGGAGTAAATAGGATGAGACACCAGGTTTTCAGGTGAAAGAAAGCTTGTCCACTCAAAACAGTATGTGATGTTTGGTACAGAGAGAACTTCTTTCCAGTCCTTCTGGTCCTACTACAGCCTGTAGACCTCTACAGTCCCACTGATAACCCCTGACTGAACCCACAATGAGGTGCCAGTCTTCTCTTTTGTTGTCCATGCTGGACGGTATTGCACAGGGTACAGATTTCGCCTAGTTTGCATGCACTACACTGTCTTCATTTGAAAAGCTGGGAATAGATCTCGTCAGCAGTTAGAAGAGTGGCAGATGAATAGAAAAGAGGCTACCTTGGCACCAAAGCACCATACCAGGTAGACAGAGAGATGCCAGAGAGCAGTGAACTTTGGGTGGTGAGGAAAGAAAACTGAAAAGCAAGTGCTTGCTTCTGGGATGTTTCCCTGTAGAGCAGTTACAGGAATACCTTTACCACCTATGCTCTGAAGATGCTAATATGGCAAAGGGAAGGTGAAACCTAAATTTCACAAGCTGAATTGAAACCAAGGTTCTGGAATTAAAACATTTATCTTCTTGTAGTACCAAAGAATGAGCATTTATGAACCCAACTGTTGGGGGGGAAAAAGCTAGAAAGAAGAGTTCAGCTGCTGCTATATTCTTAGGGTATTTAGATTCACCTTCTAGTTTGACTGTGATAATGATGCAACTATTTTACTGAAATCAATGAGCACCTAATTTAACTCTCTTGCCCTTAGGGAACAAGTATTTAATGCAGAAACAAATAAAAGGCCAATGTTAGAAAAACTTCTTAGTAAATCTTACCTTCATGGAAACTGATACATGAACATAACTGATGTTTGACACTGTGAGATTTAGATTACGTGGGGCTCTCATTTTTGGGACATTATTTATCATGTATTCACAATATGTCATTCTCTAAAATGACCTAGGGCACAGCAGACAGTCTTCTGATACTGGGCTTCCTAAGTGACACTGTCTACTCTAAAATGACTCTGCACCTGTCCTTTCTTTGTTCTTTTCTTAATACTTAGACAGGAATTATTTTTGCAATAGGCACATCAGCAAGCAATGTTTATACTATAAAATACATACAAATTTAATTCTTGTGTGCATTTTGTTAGTATCTAATCTGAGAGAAGGAATTCTGAGTAAGTAGGAACATATAACATCTGTCTGAACGTGTGAATTTATTTTGAATGATGCTGTCAAATATTTAAAGGTTACATACATCTTAGAACATGATTCTAAACCAATTACAATATAGATTATTAATACCACAGAAATAATTTGCAAAGAAAGAAAAAGAAGAAATCTAGACATTTTGCTGCTTTGAATAACTATGATGTAAAATAGAGGTTTGCAGTATGAACTTTTCAAGTGAAAATACGTTAATATGTCTTTTAAACATTATACTATTTTTGCAGAATGGGAGTATGAATTTTTTGTATTAATTTATAATCTACTTAGGGCTTTTGGCTTTACAAGTTTAAAGGACTGTGCAGACAAAGATAGTAATTAATAGTACTGTGAGATACTCTGCCTTGTTGCACTTCTGTACTTGATGATTAAAGTACGGGTCACCTAGTGTACAGGAAACAAAAGAAGTATTATTCTTCATTGTGGAGCTCATAAATACTCACTACTTTTTCAAATCTTGTTAAATTCAGAACTTGAGAAAATTCCTAACATACAAATGTTAGACAGTTATTGAGACTCTTCTTTATTAAATCCCATTCCATCTTTCAAAGAAACTGTAAACTCAGAGCATGAAATTGTAGGGCAGTCTTCCATCAGCATCTTCATCAGTTTATTGTTATAGGGAGATTTTAAATGTAAGTATGTAACTTGCCCAGTTCCTCTTATTAAGGCCCTAATTCTGCATCTTTGTGCACATGCTTGATAGGCTATGGTAGTTCCTAATTACACAATACGTCCTGTTTGGGTCACTGGAAGCTGCATCTGTACATCTGAGATAACGTGAAAGTCTATTTTTACACCTGCACTGTGCTTACCTGAATACTTTGCTCTGCCCAGTACCACAGCTTCCAACACCACATTTGTTAACATTTTAATCTGGTGTATGCTACATGCACGTGAAACAAATGAAGTGCACAGATTACTCAAGGGTTGGAGCTGCCTAAAAAGTTGTGCCTCTAAGTATATGTCCGTGTACAAAGGTGATTACTCTGTTTCAGAGCACTTGGACAAGCACAGAAGACCTGGCACAGAAGTGACAATAAACCAGTCTATAATTACTGCGCAGCCCTCTCTCAGCCAGGTGTTAAGGCTACCGTGGCCTGAGGCAGGGAGTGCATGCACAGTGAAAAATGTGAGAGTCCTGTGCTGGAGGGTTAAATGCTTTGTCGAGAAACAAATAAGAGGGATAAGAGAGAGGGAAACGGGTGAAATAATACTGTCAGGAGGGTAAGGTTCACAGGGCACAGATTAGCCCTGTCACACTGACAGAGGAATAAGCATCCCAAAATCACATCTTTCAAAATCAAGCTCTCCATCATTGCCGCCCAAGGTCGGAGAGGCCTCGGGCACAGCTCGAGCACAGTCCAGCTGGGCACAGCCATGCACTGTGAGTAGCAAGCAAGACCACTAATTCTGCAGTCAGGTTTGAGATCCAGGGGGCAAAGCAAACGAGGCGCCTTTGACAGCAGACACCTTCTGTGACCTGCAAAGCATTAGCATGTGCTGTGCTGTCTTTTGCCAGATGGGAATCCCTGTAAATCTGTCTCTATCTCACACACACCTCCCTGCCCACCTGTGACCCGTTGGGAATCCCATTACCCACTCAGGGAGGATGGCCTGGCAATGATATAGGAAGCTGGGCAGCTTTCAGGAACAATGCATTTTACATTTACAGGAAGGTATTGTTTTGTAGCCTTGCCATACACACATCTCTTTACCACGGGGAGTAGAAAGGTCTAAGGACTGAAGCAATGGAGAAATTATCTTCACCTAAATTCAAGAGTTAGAAATGAAAAACCAGTAAGCTGTCAGTTCATACAATATCTATAGTTAGTCACTACCTCACATAGGAAACAGAAAAAAAAGTGTTTCCTCTAAAAGTCCTAGCCACAACATCACATTTCAAGGACACTGTCATAGATGATTCTGTGTCTTTGTAGCTATGTGTGTCAGCCCATCTCTGTAGCCAGAGTAGGCTAATCTCACCCTGTTACATGTCTGAGCTCTGACTCTGTACAGGAAAAGGAAGCAGTTTCGAAGGCAGTCCACTATCAAACCTCCAGTTGTCCTAATCTCTTCATACTTCGTGGTTTCAAGGCTTGTGAAGATCTGTTACTTTAATTTTCTATTCTATGAAAGTGTGACTCACTTCCTACTTGGTGTCACTCTTCATCCTCCTGTCTCCTCTGCATACATTTAACCTTAGGATGGCTTCTTCTCTTGATCCTGCATGTTTCTGCTTCTGTTTTGCTAGGGAATTAAATGATTCCCTCTCTTTCTTGTTGTGTATCATGCCGTTCTTTTTACAATCCCCCACGTTGTAACCTGGGCCCTGCTGGTCACATCATGTTCCATAGCTGATGTTGGTGATTTTCTACAATGCCCGATGCTTGTCAGTCTTTATATCAAGTATATTGCCTTTCTTGTATCTACCAATATAAGCAAACACTCTCTCTCATCTCTGGCCTCCTCTATGCATCCGGACATACCCTCTTAGCAACTAGCGTGTACTGTCCTCCTGCACTCAGACAAAGGTTTCTTTGGATATTACATTAATTTTCTCCAAGCTTTTCTTTAATAGTTCCTTAATCTTCATCCTGTACATTTGTGACCTGCTGGTGGGTGTCACCACTCCATCCTAGTGTTGATCCCTTCAGAAACTTCTCCGACCAGATGCAGAGGTTTAAACATCAACTTTCAGCTGGTCTCAATTGGCATGTTGGCAGCAGCTCCTGGAATTACACCAGCTTCAGGGGACTACGCTACTTCTGGAGCATCTGCAAAGGGTTATTGATAAATTTTATTCATATTTAAAATCTAGCTCTTGCAAGATGCACAGGTTCATTCACAAACCCACTAAATCCCATGTCAGGTCTTCAATCCCCTCAATGTGAAAGTACAGCATGGAAATCGAGCCTCTTCCCCCTCATGAATTCAGCAGCAGTCGCACATCTGAAACGTGACCTTTATGTGTAGGGGGCAAAAATAGTTGACACATTCACTGATGGAAACATATGGAAACCAACCCATTTGATGTATCTGGCACTGGTGTGTTTGTGGGTGGCCATTTACAAACACTACAGTGTATTTATCTACAAAAAACCCTTCCAGGTTTTAGTTAAATCAGAAAAGATTGGAAAAGAAGGGTTTTTTGTTTCCACTAAACACATCTGTCTGCTCGTCTATATACACTCATGCAGAAATTTCCAGTCACTCAAGTCTCCAGGGTGTTTGAAAATGTCTGAAGTCTCTTTAAAGAGCAGATTAACATGTATCCTAAAAGTTAGACTGTAATACTATTTAACTGCTCTATTTTTCCATTATGGGCCTGTCAGCAGGAATATGTTGCCCTATAGTACATGACAAGTGAAAACGCTAGTAACATTGTTTTTCATAGACAGAAAAAATACCAAAGAAGCAATTTCTTAGCTAAAATGTCACCTGTTAGATGTATGGGGCTCACTATATTTTGTTGCCCTGGTAACGAATGGTGTAAAATGACTCCTTTGCACACCTCCATCAGAATGATTGCATCCTGTTTTTTCCATCATTTTACAAGAGGCTGTTTTCATTCTCCCTTCCTGACCATATTAAGTGTAAAGAGATTGAATTACTGTGCTGTACCCTCTCCATCCGATGTGGATTTAAGAGTTGATATTGATGTACTGAGAACTGCGTTCTTCTTCAAGAAAAAAAAGCTACAAATTATAATGAATTTGACTTTTATGTATCGACCGCTCAAGTAGTGAAGTAGTGTTTCTGCACCCAGGGGATAGACATGGCATGATCAGCATTTTTCACTTGAACGAATCCAATTGATAAAGCAATATACTCAGTGTCACTTTGCTTGATCTCCAGGTTTAACAATAGTCATGCTAAAAGTAGATACATTACTCCATAAATTTTACTCATAAAAAATGTGCTAGCCATTGCTTTATACAGCTGCACTCTTTCCAACTTTTCACTGAGCAGGGCAGAAAAAGACGAACAGAAATATTGTGCCAAGAGCATGCAAGTGTGGGCAAGTGGCTGACAAGTATTGGAAATACTCACGTATTTACAGCTAGAAAACCAAATACGGCAACGTTAGGTAGGTGGTGATTAGCTCTTCTCTTAACGCATGTGCACCTTGAGACCAAATGCCACCATGTTCACACTGAGGCTGCATTTCTGGACAGCTGCAGAACCAAGTAAAAAGACATTACACAAGTAATAAGAGTACACAAGAACATTTTGAAAATTTCTGAACATTATGGTAACCTTTGGCCAGTACCTAATTTTCTCGGTTATATAAACAATGATTGTATGGGTCGCTGAGATACAAATGCAGTATTACCATAATACCATGCTTAAAGACAATGATACGTCATTCATCCATCTTACAGAGGATTAAAGGCAAAAAGAAGATTACTAGCAATGTAACTTTTTATAATTAAACACAAGCTATGGAACTTCATAATTAAAATTTTAATATCTAAACTTTGTGTGTTAAAGATTGTTTCTCTGTAAGATAAGCAATACTTTAAAAAACAAAACAAAAAAAAAAACCCAACAAACTGGTTAAACCTGTGCATGTGATTGAATTTTTTACACAGAATATGTCTTCTCTATAAGTAATATTTCATTTAGAGTTACAATCCAGAAAAAGATGAAGGGAAAGAAGGTGAGTATTTAGTGAGTGTGCAAAAGTGGCCTGTGACATTAAAACAGTGGGAAATTGAGAAGGTCTATTTTCAGATAGTTTATTGTACTCATCTGGGGCTAAATCCTGCAGAGAAATTGCTTGAAAGATGTATTTTAAGAGGTCCCATTGTTTCTTTTAGAAATGTCAAAGTGCCGTTCCTAAGCCTAGCAAGTAAAGAAAGGAATACAAGACTTGATAGCAATGATTTCTTAATTAAGGTAGTTACAGAAAAGAAAACCACAGGTCTCTGACCTTGAACTTTACTAGCAGTCTTTGAACTCAAAACCTCACAGTTCTGCACCTTAAGTTATGTAATTAGTGAAGCCACTTATTCACACTCAGACCATTATTTAGGCACCAAATCTCACAGTGGGAAGAAAATAAATCACTTGGTTTGAGATGAACTGGAATTCACCTATGAATTCACTCTATGAATGCTGTGGGAAGTGAAGACATGGACCTGGATGGGTTCTCCAGCCCCAGAGTTTCTTGCTGCTGGTGCTTGAGATGGTCTTACCTGGTCACCCAGCAGCTGCAGCATGTCTGGACTGAAGTGTCCCTGTAGAAGGTTGATAGAGGAATCTTTGTGTTGGGTTAATGTCTTTAAAGGTTGCCTAAATGACATGAGATTTCCCACTATGACCGCAGAGGGTTTGTAAATCTTATTTGTACCTTTGTAGTACCTGTAAAACCATAGTTGCTTAGCCAAATTTGGTTAATTTTAATTTTTTTCCACCTTCTGAACTGCTTAACCTCCCTTGTTAGCTATTGCCACCATTTTTCATACCTGAGAAGTGGATCATACATGGTGTGTTTTGGCATATCTCAGTCACATTTGACAAGGATAAAAATCTCTGCTCAAAGAAAGACTCAGTTTGCAAAACTTGCTTCTGTCTTCACAGGCCATTCTGTCATTTTCCTCTTCCTCCACCAAAAAACATGCATTGGGAGCAGCTGAATCCACCTGGTGAAGTTAAAAGGATTACCAGAGGAGCTGACTCCACCTGGTGAAGTTAAATGGATTATTCAGCAGAGCCTCGGATGCGCAGGAAATCCCAGATGTAGGGCAGGTTAAGTTTCCCATTTGCTTAGCAAAGCCAAAATAATAGTAATAGTAATAACAACAACAACAATAATAATAATAATAGCTTCCTAAGAACTAACAATGGCATAACACCTGGCTTGTGAACAGCTGATGGCGTGTTTGTCTTCGTGGTGCACATTGTTCTCTTCAGAAGCTGTAGTTGGTGTAAAGTACTGTCATTTATGTTTTTTTTTTTTTTTTTTTTACTGTGCTGTAATGATGGCCTAGAGGATAATCTTCTCTCTTTGGGGGAGCAAGTATAAGAGGTTTTTCATTTTGTGCTCAATCACTGAAACCATTCCTCATCCATATTTTAGAGGAAGGTGAAGGCTGCCACGCATTACTGCCCTGTAAAAATATTTCCTTTGCAGGATTATGGCAGCAGGAGGAACTAACAAGCATGGAAAGCCCTTTCTGGAGCGCGTCACACCTAGTGGGCTTGGGCGGTCAGCTGAGAAATTTCAGGGTGGCTGGGAGTTCGGGAGGTAGGGCACATGTCAGGGAAACAAGTGCCGTGAGCGGTTGGAGAAGTGAAAAGAACAGAGACATGGCGACAAATAAAAACCCAGTCTAATCTCCCTCACCTTTGAGATGCTGCTGCTGTTGCTTTCCTGGCTGAAAGAAGCTTCTTCCCTGCCTTCTCGGCAGTATTATGAAGGCAGTGATTTATGTTTTGGATTCATGAACACACTATACTCACACCAAATTGTACTGCTGCTCTCTTCAGAAGCAAAAAGGCTGACAGCCTCCTCTATGCAGCTCCGGGTTAAATTTCTGATTATCATTTTCCTGGACTAGCTGAAGAGAATGAGGTGGAGAGAGGGACAGGGGGAGAAAGTTTTTTTTCTTTTTGCAGGGTAATTGGATCACCTGCCTACAATCATATCTGACCTCTGGATAAATAGAGGACTCCACTTTGCTGCACTTGCACGATTCTTCAGTGCTCACGAGCATAAATAAGATTCATTTTAAAAAAGGTAAATCCCTCTGTAAGGATAATTAAATGGTGACGAGGAACTCTACCATAACAAAACTCCTGAATGGAAGATGAACTTTGCCTCCTTTATGCGTGTGTCTGTATATGTGTGAGACTGCGGATAAGTATTCATCATACAAACACATTGACAAATGTAATCTTTCTTCACCTCTATTCCCTGTGATCCTTCACAGTAAGGCAGTACAATTGTCTTCTTTAAGCCTCAATATCCCTCTCTTCCACCCTTTTCCCCCCTGGAAGGTCATTTTGAAATCTCTTTTGACAGTCCTAACTGATCTTATCATAAATCATCCAACACGCACACACACAGGCATAGCACCTAATCAGGATGTTGCTGGCTAATTTAGCCCTGCTGATTTGATATAACTGGATAGAATTTTATGTTACCCTGTGATTGTAAATATGTCTGCTCTCATTCGCAGCCTGGGAAGGCTGGAGGGCCATTACATCTTAATTGGGTAATTTCTTTTTAAATCTCTGCAGGCTGGGTTGCTGCTTCCGCAGTGGCCGGGCCAGGGCGTTGATTTCAGCCCCTGCCTGGCTCCACAAAAATCTGGGAATATGTCTTCCACCTATTTCTAGCATTTTGATTTTTAAGGGTCCTGAAAGGCCACAACTGGCATTTTGGCAATATACAGTGTGGGAGTGGGGAGAGCAGCCTGGAAGCAGGTGACACATTCATGTTTAGATAGATAGACAGAGCTTGCAACTATGCCCTGTGGGGATAAGGCATAGGGATCAGGGTGGACTGAGCACTCTGGGTGGAGGAATTAATAGAGAATACACAGCTGCCAGGGAAGATGCTTGGAGTTATCTTCATGTTTTCTCATTTACAGACCTTAAAAGGAGACTGAATTCAGCTTTCTGTAGTGGAAGGACAATAATTATGGACTTGCATTCCTCTAAAATAGTAATATTTCCTTTAGAGAGATACATTAAAAAAAAACAGTTATGTATTTATGGACATGCATACATGCACATGCATTTTCATACACGTATATTTCTTTTTATTTTTGGATGTATTTAAGAAATTTTTGCCCAGAAAAGACCAGGAAAACCAAGGATTTATCACAGTTTCTATGTCTTAGGTCACTGTTACTGAAAACATTTTACTGACATTTCTATGCTGAACACCAGTTCTGTAAAATTATTCTTTGCTCCTAGTATAGCTGGGCAATCGTAGGAAGGCTATTGATGAACTACATAGTATGGTTCTTTTAATTGATACAATTCTAGATTAAACCTACGCCAGGCTAGCAGCAGCCACTGTCACTTGTTCCAGCAGGTTTTTTTGGTGGTCTCAGTGCAGTTTCGGCTAGCGATGGAAATGCTTTCCTCCAAAGCGCAGCCGTCTCAGTTTGCACTTCAGGCTAAGGGGCTAAAGAACAACAGGCAGCAGTAGCCTGACTAACATCACTCTGTAATGCAGTGGCTCAGAGGCAAAGAGGCACACCAGTGGGTCAGGACTGGGGAAAATGCCATGACTTGATTTTATGGACAGCAAGAAGTCAAGCCATTCCAACTGATACCTGTCACTACAGTTAAATTCCTTTACCTTGCTTAAATTTTGATGAACAAAATGATGATGAACAACAACAAAAAAAAAGCCACAAAAAAAAAAAAACAACCCCAAACCAAAATGTGTCACTGTTAACTGTTTTAAATTACAGGACAAAATCTATCCTTCTGAATACTTCAGGCTGCACAGTGACAGCTCCAAAAGATGAGCAGGAGAGTGCATGCACTGTGTTTGTAAGGAGAAAAAAGACCAGGGAGTGGGAAATCATGGGGTGTGATTCCCACAACCACTGAATCTACTCAGTAAATTATTTTTTCTTTAAAAAGAGGCAGCAATCAGTGCTGATTGAAATACCTTTGAATGCAGTTATAATGAAATTCCATTTCTCACCCATACCAGAGTTGCAGCCATTGTTGGTAATGGTCTCCTTCAGAGCAATACAGTCATTGCTGCCTTGTGAGGTACCATGGGAAGCGGAGGCAGGCGATCCCTGAATACAATTTAACAATACGAGTTTGCTGTAGAGTTATGCCCAGGGCTTGTCTGCCTGCTTTCTGGATTTACAGTGAGGAAAGGAGAACAAGCTACGCATATTCTGTGGGAGTGATGAAGAAGCACCTGATAAAGTGTATTTTTATTTCCAAAATGACAATTTGGCTAATTATACTTTGCTGTCCAGATCCCCAGTATGGTATTGTGTACATGCAATTGTCCATTGTTTTAGATATTGATTATGCTGGATTGTAACTTGTTTTGTGGCAGGTCAAATCAAACCTGGTTTTGTATGACATGATATAACACAACCCTGTGGATGAATCAGAAGAACTGCTGATTTAGAACACTGAGTGAGAAGCAGACATGGTGTTCTAATCACTCCAAATAATTTCTTTGCATTCAGTGTTGCTATTGGCCTGCAGTAAGTAACAGGTGATTTTTGTTGTTATTGGATAGGATGAAAAAAATAAGGTCCTTTCCTCATTTAGCTTCAGTTTAAAGGTTATTGCCTGGCAGTAGGGTTTCTTAGTTTCCTATATGATTAGAAACACAAAAGAGCTTTGGATGACACACAGTGAAAGGGTATATCTGGCTGTCATATTTTCAGCCCTGACAATAAGAAGTGCTTCCTGCATCAGCTGCAAGGTCCACTCCTCTCTGTTATTTTCGTAAAGAGGTTTATGTGAACCAGTGATCTTTTGTCTCCCTCCAAATCCGGTTCCTAAAGAATGAAAATATCCTGAAAAACAGGTCTCTTCGTAGCAGTTTTTCCCAACCAGCAGTACATGCATTCTGGCCTTGTAAAACATTCTTCACAATCTTCCTCTCTGCTTTAAAATGAGGCTTCCTGACAGATTCTAATGGCACTGGAGCATCCCACTCAGCTACAGGAACGTGGAACTCATAGTGGGCTGCTCCCAATCCTGATGAGCTGCAGGCAAAGGGCAAACTACACAAACTTGGGATATGGCAAAAATCAACACCCGCGTATCAGCCATAAGACACCTCACAAAGCAAAAAGGCTTCTACCTGTCAGTGATCCCTGACTGCTTTGCTTGCTACAGTGGCCTAAAAAGCTCTGATACTAGCAAGGTTAGGGAAATTCTTCAGTAATCCTTAGTGGGATGGAAGAAGTGGGATTCACGCCATCTAACCTTAGGCAGCTATGGGGTTGATGCCCACAACCCCGAGAGTCACGCTTGTGTGGTCAGTGGAAAGGAAGAGGTGTTTATTTGAGACTATCTCATTTTAGTGAAGGCTAAAACAGGTCAGAAGAGTTGCTTCTTATATATGCCACCTTCTCTACAGTGACCACAAAAGGAGTCCAGAGAACTAGTCGTGGTGTACACACACACTTTGCAAACATCTAGAGTTACTGAGATGAATCCACCAAGGTTTTGCTGAGTGGTTCCAGCTCAAAATAACAGGAGTGACATAGCAGAAACTTACCTTGACTATGTGTTGCTCTACGGGCTCTCAGGGTAAATCAGCAGTAGGAGAAAACATTTTCACAGCACTAGTGTCCTGTCTAAAACATTGTATACCTTAAAAAGCCACCACACCAAACAATAAAGGCCAAACCAAAACTCTTGTACTGGCATATGCATATTTTAAACTAGTGCTGCTAGAGGATGATTTGACTGTACAAGCTTAAGTAACTGACAGAAAAGCCAGGAAAATGAAGAGTTTCCTGACCAACTTCAAAAAATGTCTAGGCAACACCTTTATATTGTAGTGGTAGTTTGGTTCTTCATTTGAGTAGAAGGGGTGAAATATGTTTAAACGATGTGCATTAATGAATATGTCTGCATATTCAGTGATTGTCCCTTGTGCATTTCAGTAAACACACTTAAAGAGAGCTTCAAGGTCCTTGTTTTTTGTTTGTGAGACAATGTCCTGCTTGGCCTTGGAGAAATGTAAAAAAAAGAATTGATGGCTAGACTCTGAAGCTATTTCAAACCAGAAAGAAATTACACATTTCTAGTAGTGAAAGTGATTAATGCTTTTGCCAAAACACAAGTTGTGCTTCAGTTAGATGTAAATTAATGGGTTCAGTACACAGATAGCTAGATGATGTTTTAAAGCGTGTGATATACAGGAGGTGAGATGAGATGATCTAGCAGTCCCTTCTGGCTGTGTTTCCTCAGAGATGTAAAACTAGCCATTGAGGCACAACCTCTGAAAAAATTTTGTACTTCTTTCCTTGGCCTCCTTTCCCCTCTGTCCACAGTGTCTTACAAAACAGTGTTTCCCACATTTTACAATAATGGATTCATCATCTGATTCTGCTTCCAAGGCAGAACAGCAGTTGGAAGTGGGTGACATTTATTATCCATGTTCTTCCTTCGAGGATCCTGCCACATGCCAGCCAGCCAGCCCTATTTGACGATCTTGCCAAATTGCCTGTTACCACTTGTTGGCTTTCACAATACTGAATCAGAGCTTCTAGAAGCAGTGCATTGTCTCTCAGCATGCATCATTTCCCGAGACACTTAGCCAACAAAGTTTAGGACATAAGTGGGTAGAAACCTATTGGCTGCTCCCCATTACTCTGTGATGTTTCATTAATCATGCAAGGATGACTGAGTTCCTTGTGCCTTGCAACGTTCAGCTCCTGCATTGTTTTCAAATCTAAGTGATCCAGAATTCAGGTGCCAGGGGACAATTTCCTACAAAAGAAGAGGAAATGGAGCTACATAGCAGTGCATTGTGTTTGATTTCTTTGTGCTAGGTGAGGAAAATAGCAGCTAGAATTCATTTCCTCCCTTAAAAAAAAAAAAAAAGTCTCTGTAGCTCATTTATTGATGAAAAATGTCCAGAGGTATGATGGCCATCAGAATGTGGTTTTCTGCCTACCTCCTCCACTCAGACGCAAACTGGGGAGATCATAAGAACAGCACTGAGAGACAGAATTAAGTAACAGCACTTGCAAATAAGTTCTTGAGACATCTTGTTGATGAATTTTCTGGAGCAGCTCTTTCAAGTCTTTGAAGAAGTCACCTTCTTTTCTTTGCAATTTTGAAAGAGATGTAAAGAGCTATTTGATTTACAGTTAGCCTTAATGAAGGACAGATCATATTTTCCCACAACAAGCAAGAGAGGAGAGAAAGCCTGTGAGGTGTACTTTCTGGAGTAAAGTCTTCCATGCAGATGGCAGGATTTGTGTTTGCACTACTGGACAGATTCATATTCAATGTCTTGTCAACAGATGAGGGCCATCTTCATGAAGAACTCTTTCACGAGTTTCATGAGTTTTATGGTGACCCACAGAAGCAGGACTGTGCTTCAGCCCCCATCCTCTGCCATCACAACCAAAACCGGGTATGAAGCTTTTACAGCTACAGACACCCAGGAGCAAGGTCTGCCAGGAGGACCTGCACCAGCAGCACACAGTAGATATAAAGAACAATGACAAGTGCTAATTGTTGGGGACCCCCTGTTAAAGGGCACTGAGGCACCCATCTGCCGTCCGGACAGGGAGTCACATGAGATATGCTGCTTTCTGGGAGCTAATGTCTGAGATGTTGCCAAGAGGGTTCTACAACTTGTCAGGAGTACACACCCACTGTTACTCTTTCATGTGGGTATGAATGACACCACAAGCTGGAACCTGGGAAAAGTTAAGGAAGACTATAAAGCCCTGGGGGTGCAAGTGAAAAAATTGGTGCCCAAGTTATCTTTTCCTCCATTTTACCAGTTAGAGGAAAGGGATCAGCCAGAAATGGGTGGGTAATGCATATCAAACCCTGGCTACATGGCTGGTGTTGTCATGAGCGTTTTGGCTTTTATAACAATGGGACATTCTTTGATGAATATGGCCTGTTAGAGAGGGATGGGATTGACCTATCTAGAAGAAGCAAGGGGATCTTTGGCAGCAGGCTGGCCAATTTGGTGAGGAGGGCTTTAAACTGAAGCAGTTGGAGAGTAGGATCCAAGATAGCAATGTTCACGCCATCACATCCAACAGAGGAATGAGCCAGGCCAACCAGAGCAGTGACAAATATTCCTCAGCTGACTCCCAAGATGAGATCCAGAAGGCCAACCAGCTCAAGGGTGTGTATGGCTGTGGTGTATGTGCTCCCTTCCAGGGAAACCTGCGTGCTCGATTAGCTCTCTGAAATGCCTGTACACCAAAACACGCAGCACAGAGAATAAACAGGAACAACTAAAGATCTGTGTGTGGTCACAGGGCCATAATCTCATTGCAATTACAGAGACGTGGTGGGAGAGCTCACATGACTAGAATGCTATCATGGACGGCTACGTACTTTTTAGGAAAGACAGGTCAGCAGGGCGAGGTGGTGGAGCTGCTGTTTATGTGAGAGAGCAACTGAAATGTATTGAGCTCGGTGAAGGGGTGGATGAAGAACGTGTTGAGAGCTTATGGGTAAGAATTAAGGGGCAGGCTAATACAGCAGACACTGTTATGGGTGTTTACTATAGACCACTGGCTCAGGAAGAGGAAGTGGATGAGGCCTTCTACAGGCAGCTGGAAATAGCCTCATGATCGCAGGCCCTGGTTCTCATGGGGACTTTGACCACCCTGATATTTGCTGGAAAGGCAACACAGCCAGACACGCAAAGTCCAGGAGGTTTCTGCAGAGCATTGATGATAACTTTTTGACACAGGTGATGGAGGGGCCAACGAGGAGAGGTGCGCTGCTGGACCTTGTGCTGACAAACAAAGAAGGACTCATTGGGGTGTGAAGGTTGGGGGTAGCCTTGGCTGCAGTGACCATGAGATGGTGGAGTTCAGGATCCTGCATGGAAGAAGCAGGGCAAAAAGTAGAATTACAACCCTGGATTTTAGGAGAACTAACTTTGGCCTGTTCAAAGACCTACTTGGAGGAATCCCAGGGGCTAAGGCTGTAGAAAGAGGTGTGGTGCAAGAGAGCTGGTTAATATTCAAACACCACTTCCTTCAAGCTCAAGATCGGTGTATCCCTATGAGTAGGAAATCAGGCAAAGGAGGCAGGTGACCTGCATGGATGAGCAAGGAGCTTCTGGAAACATTCAGATGGAAGAAGGAAGTTTACAAAACTTTGAAAATGGGACTGGCCACTTGGGAGGAGTATGGGAACGTTGTCAGAGTATGCGGGGATGCAGGAAAGAAGGCTAAGGCCCACTTGGAGTTAAAGCTGACAAGGGATGTCAAGGGCAATAAGAAGGGCTTCTTCAAGTACATCAGTAGCAGAACAAAGACCAGGGAAAATGTGGGCCTACTGTTGAATGAAGTAGGTCAAGTGGTGATGGCGGATGCAGAGAAGGTGGAAATACTGAATGTCTTCTTTGTTTTAGTCTTTACTGTTAAGGTCGGCCCCGAGGAATCCCAGACCCCGGAGGTAAGAAAGAGAGAGCCAGGAGAAAGGAAGAGTCCCCTGGTCGAGGAGGATCAGGTTAGAGATTTTTGAGGCAAACTCAACACACACAAATCCATGGGCCCTGAAGGGATGCACCCACAAGTGCTGAAGGTCCTGGCAGATGTTATTGTGAAGCCACTCTCCATCAACTTTGAAAGGTCGTGGAGAACAGGAGAGGTCCCTGGGGACTGTAGAAAAGCCAGTGTCACTCCAGTCTTCAGAAAGGGCAAAAAGGAGGACCCAGGAAACTGCAGGCCAGGCAGCCTCACCTCTGTCCCTAGAAAGGTGATGGAACAGCTCATTCTGGATGTCACCTCTAGGCATGCAGAGGAAAAGAATGTTATCGGGAATGGTCAACATGAATTCACCAAGGGAAAATCATGCTTGACCAATGCGTTATCCTTGTATGATGGCATGACTGGCTGGGTGAATGAGGGGAAGGCAATGGACGCTGTCTGCCTCAACTTCAGGAAGGCTTTTGACACAGTCTTCCATAACATCCTCATAGGTAAGCTTAGGAAGTGTGGGTTAGATGAGTGGACAGTGAGGTGGACTGAGAATTGGCTGAATGGCAGAGCTCAGAGGGCTGTGATCAGAGGCACAGAGTCCATTTGGAGGCCTGTAACTGGCGGTGTTCCCCAGGGGTCCAATCTTGCTCAACATATTCATCAGCAACCTGGATGAGGGGACAGAGCATACCCTCAGCAAGTTTGCTGATGACACAAAACTGGGCGGAGTAGCTGACACACCAGACGGCTGTGCTGCCTTACAGCAAGACCTGGACAGGCTAGAGAGTTGGGCAGAGAGGAACATCATGAAGTTCAACAAGGGCAAGTGTAGGGTCCTGCACCTAGGGAGGAATAACCCCATGAACTGGAAAGCAGCTCTGCAGAGAGGGAGGGACCTGGGAGTGCTGGTGGACAACAAGTTGACCATGAGCCAGCAATGTGCCCTGGTGGCCAAGAGGGCCAATGGTATCCTGGGATACATTAAAAAGAGTGTGGCCAGCAGGTCAAGGGAGGTCATCCTTCCCCTCTACTCTGCCCTGGTGAGGCCACATCTGGAGTACTGTGTCCAGTTCTGGGCTCCCCAGTTCAAGAAAGACAGGGGACTACTGGAGACAGTCCAGCAAAGGGCTACGAAGACGATCAGGGAATGAAGCGCCTCTCTTATGAGGAAAGGCTGAGAGATCTGGGTCTGTTTAGCCTGGAGAAGAGAAGACTGAGAAGGGATCTCATCAATGCTTATAAATATCTAAGGGGTGGGTGTCAAGAGGATGGGGCCAGACTCTTTTCAGTGGTGCCCAGAGACAGGACAAGGGGCAATGGGCACACACTGGAACACAGGAAATTATCTCAACACAAGGAAAAGCTTTTTTACTTTGAGGGTGACCGAGTGCAGGAACATGTTACCCAGAGAGGTTGTGGAATTCTCCTTCTCTGGAAATATTCAAAACCTACCTGCCTGTCCAACCTGCTAGAGGTGAGCCTGCTTTGGCAGAGGTGGTGGACTAGATGATTTCCAAAGGTCCCTTCCAACCCCTACCATCTGTGATGGCTTTGTGCCTTTTTTTTCCTCAGTTCTCCATATTTTGGAAAGAGCTTCCACATCTACCTTTTTGCAGATAACCTGCCTGAAACTTTTTAAGGCTGAAAAGGGAACCACAGTTCCCAATTTGCCATGAAGTCTGTCCTTCCCTACACATGTTTCCAGCCCAATGAAAATACTGCAGGAACGTGTGTGCTAGATGTCACTAAACTTCCTATTTTGTTTGCCAGGAGCTACCTCTATGTTTCCATAGGGTTCCTCTCTGTGCAGATCTGAAGATGCAGTCTGGTCTTGAATCTCTAGCCAGTCAGAATACAATTCTTCAAATTAATTGATCTCATTTCCTGCCAGGCTTCTGTGCTTATTAGGCAACAGTGATGCCAGCTGTAGTTCCTTAAGCACATCAGAAACAAAGGGCTATTATTTCTGGCTAAATTCCAGTAGGCTCATTACCTTCTGCTTCTTTTAAAATTCCCTCTGCAATTGTACTGGATAAGATTATTTGTCTTTTTTTTTTTTTTTTCTTCCTTGTACTGGTTTTTGTATAGCTGTGCTCTGTGTGTCATCTTCCACACCAGAAGCGGCTGCATTTCAGCAACAAAGAAAGTAATCTCTCAGAATACAGCTATCTCTGTATTCTGTGGGGACCTACAGTGGTTTTTAAATAATTTTGAGTTTTGCCATTGATGTTAGTCAGGATTATTATAAATTCTGTATAATCAATCTATAAGGTCTGCCCCACATTTTGGACTGCTTAGATGAAAGGTGCTGTATAAATTTCACTAGATGCAAAAGGTGCTTCTGGAGGTGGATGTGTAAGACATTTAGAAGAGCGAGCCTTTCAGATGAGAGCAGCAGCTGATCTCTTAGATGACAAATTAACTTCTCTGACAAGAACTGGTGGTCAGCACTGTGTGTCCCAAGAGAAGATGTCCCTCCCTTCCAACAGATGGATTTGTTTCCCCTATTAAAAGATATTTTTAAGTAAAATATGATATAATGCCTGAATTAGATTTTACAAGAATGAGGCATACTGTGAATAATCATATTGCTTCAGGCATGATGGATGCTGCTTTGTGCAACATTATTTTCTTGAGCTTCATGGACTGTGTACAGGCACACAATGTAATCTATAATTGAACTAAACCCTGTGAAAGGGTTTGTTACGAGGCTAATATGGTAATGAGCATAAAGTAGGAGTTTGCTGAAAAAAAAACGCAGCATAGGAATATATTTCTTGCATTTTTGGTGGCTGGAGGATAAAAAAGGGAGGGGAGTAATCCTTGTTAAATGTCGTTTTAAGCTGGGTAATGTTCCCTTACCCTTTCCTTCAGACAATTTCCATGCATCCGGGCTGTAGTTTGCAGTTGTGGTGCTCGAGGTTGAACTGGCCGGAGTGAGTATTCGGAAGACAGCAGAGGGCAGTGCAGAGCTAAGGCTGGCACCGCAACCTCAGCCCTGGCAGTAAATTTTCCTTGTTATTAAATAAAATCATAGGGCTAATTTAGCCTCAGAGGAAATTAAACTGCTAATTACATGTATATAAACCACGGAAAATGGGCCCGGTTGTTGTAAAAAAAAAAAAAAAAAAATCAAAATCGCTCAACTTTGTTTCTTGTATTTAAAATATGTAATCATGGTAACGGGCAGGACTTGGAAGAGATTTTGTAAGGGTTTTATGCATGTGCGTGCCTCTGTGTGTGTGTGCATGCGTGTGTTTATAAGATTGTGTGTCTGTACGAGAGGGTAATCTAACCATTTCCACAGCCCATCTCCTGCTGAGTAAACAATAGTGCTTTTTTCTCTTTCATTTATCCAAGCCAATGTCTTTATAAATGCTGGATAATATGCCCTTGGGTAACATAAGGGCAAAGCTCTAATTGAATCAGGTCAAGACTCCACACATTATCTCTGATAGCACTTTTAAAAATGTAGCTTCCTCTGTCAGATCATCTGCCTCTGAATCACTCTATTGGAGGTAATTCTGACGTTAAGAAATTAGCATTCGGGATCTTATAAATATACAGTTGCAAGAATTATTGCTTGGTGATGTCAAGCTTGCACTGATCTGTTAATAATCCTGATAGTTGTTAAAAACCATCTCAGCAAGATCAATGGATGTCTTATGACTTACAAATGTGTCTAAGCCATAAAGAAGGATAAATATCTAGTGTTTTAGATCACTTGAAAGTCTTTAGCATCACGAAATGCTTATTCCCTCCATATGTCTCTTCCTTTAAGACAATGGAAATCTGAGCCCAAACCACAGTCCAAGGGACCAAGACAGATAATGTTTTTATTGCATGCCATAGATTTAGCAGCCTGCCTGGCTAAAAAGTTAGACATTAAAACACAATTGGGCACTCACCCTTGCATCAGCATCATGAAGCTTTGCTGATTGGCACTGGCTTCCAAACAAAATGATTGGGGGTATCCTGCCCTTACAAAGGCAGAGGGCTTCTGGCACTAAAGTTCTCATTTTCCTGTATGCCCCCATTAGTGTGTCTGACAGTTTCATGCCTGGAAAGATCTGCAGTTTGTATCTAAAGGCAGAACTGAAGAGTCACACTAAAAGTGTTTAAGAACGTGGAAATACACTGTGCTTTGGTAGACTAACCAAGGCATTTCTTGGACATCCCCCTTTGTGCAGTGCAGTCATGCTAGAAACAAGAGACGAATCCCATCAGCACCATAAGATTGTCAAGGTTATTTCTTAGGTTAAAAGATTAACATTTAACACTCTTTTGCTCTCAGGATGAGATATTTTGTCATTTGAGAAAGCAAAAATTTGACGTATGCCCAGACTGAATTCTAGAGGTATATCTCTCACTTATATATATTTTTCAGTTTATTCTTCTAAGTCTTTTAAAGGTTTTTTGAAAAGATAATAGTGATACATTTTACTTATCCATCAAGAGCTTTGAACTGAAGGCTTTTTTCCTGAGTATATAGTTAGAGCATTAAGGGCAGTATGGGTAGACCAGCCAATCAGAGTAATGAGTCTCCACTGCTTGAGAAAGCGAGATTAATCTAAATCAAATACTTTCCACTATGGCAATTTTAACTAATTCCCTCATGAAAGTACAAGAGATATGTGAAACCCCTACAGTCAGCATAAACCTCCTGGTAGGGCTAGACAGGTAATACCTTTTAAGCTTGTTAATGTCTTATCCTGCTGGTTTCTACAACTGACTCAAAGAATAGCTGAGTACTTCTCAACCTGTCATTACAGAGGAAAGCAACTTTCAGCACGGAGATGGAAGGGGCGATGCTGTGTTTTATATATCATGGCTTGATAATACTGGTATGGCTACTGCTGTCTGGACTGATGTAATTAATGCCCTTATTAGTTTCCCCAATGGATTTGTAATATGTAGACAGAAATATTCAGGGAGGAAATTCTCTCAAGAGGAGAGGCTTATCTGTCAGTCAAAGGTTTCTGTTGGAACTGCCTAGGCTACACGTGGGGAGGTCTTTTCACAAGGGGTCCTGTAGGCACACCTGGTCTATGGAGTAATAGGTGTTGCATGCGAAGAAGATGGACGTGCTGCCTTGCAAGATGGGCTAGTTGAGCTGCAGCTTCTTCTATTTTGGCTGGAGGGGCAATTTCTACCTGCTTATTTAAATCCTTTGCAGCAACAAAATGCATGCTTTGGCATTGTTTTCACAACTGTAGTATTTTATGAGCTCTGTGCACCAGAGCCTCAGCAGCTGTACAACAGCAACAGTGGAGCTATACTGTTTTACATCATCTGAGAATCTGTCGTTTTACCCTCTAAGGTTCCTCTGATCAGTGTTAAATGAAGACTCATATAGAAAACCAGTATTATTAACACACTGAAAAGTCTTTGCAAATGTGAACATTACAAATGAGGGAACAGGAGGGAAGAAAGGTTAAAAAATATATTCAGAACCATGCAGTGAGAAAAATTAAGAGCATACCTTTGAACTCATGATTTTCCCTGTTCCAGAAAAAGTCAGTCAGTATGCCTGTCCAGAAGAAAAGCAGCATAGGGCATCTGACAAACATGGAAGGTCCCACTTTCATTTAGGTAGAAATTTCACCCATTTCCCTTCTCATTTGCAGTTGTTTCCTCAGTTCTGCCACCACAAAACAACTCCCTGGTGACCACGGCCCTTCTGATGCTGCCACTGGGTCCCTCTACTAATAAAAGCTGCTGCAGTAATATATAAAGCCACGAAGAAAGTGCACAAATGCTTGCTTACATTTTATTTTTTATTGCTTCTGGTTTAAAAGGGGAAAAAGTGCTTACTGAGAGCTGAAATATTTGCTCCTATTAGCAATGAATGATGTTATCCCCAGGTTCTCTCGTTATGCTTTTTTGATACAAAGGTAATTGGAGTAGAGCATTATAGAATTGTTGTTGTTTTTCTTACTGCTTTTGTTAGAGACAATGTCTCATGCTCCAAAAGAAACTCTGTTACAGACACTTTGATAATAATAGTACAGAACTTCTGTGCTAAAAGAAAAGGTATTATTAAGCACCTAACAATTTAGCACAGTAAACTCTCAGCTACTGGATATTGTATCAGTGTTCCTGCAGAAGAGGAGATTTAGCCATCAAACTGTGAGAGACTTTTTTTTTTGTTTGTTTCTATCAGCCAGCCTGATTCTTGCAAAGGTGTAAAATAAATGGCTTCTTGACTTTTGGAGGCCATGACTAGACAGCATATACAGTGGGAATAATTTTAAAACTAACATATTGAGATATATATATATCCCAACTCCATTAAGAATTCACGCCTTATCTCCTTTCTTACTGAGTGAAACTATTCATAAATCCACTGTGATCATATAAGTGCTACTTGAATACAACATATGCACCACCAGTTTCTCGCTTTGCCTTACAGTGCTTCCAGGTGTAGTCTGCTTAAAATGTTAAAGTTATAGTTATAGTTTTAGGAGTTACAGCTATAGTTTTTGACTCATAACGTTACAGTTTTGAAACATGTTTAAACCAAGAGTTAAAATCTATAAACAAGATGCTTTACTTGGATGACAAAACCCCTGAAGTTTACGGGAAAAGAAGGGTATAAATGACTGAGTATTGAATATCTTTACAATAGTAATTCTTTGTTGCTTCCTTGTGTAACCCGTATTTCTGGATAACAAACTATTGGACCCATCATATTAGCTTCTGTAATTATCTTAGGATCTGGTCTCAGATGTCATCCAAGAAAGACCAAATCCCTCCACCTGATCTTTTGGTGACAGTCTGCTACAAAATACCTTGAAGAACAATCAGTAACAAATTCTTCCTCCCAGCACCCTGGTGCACTGGTGCAAGAGTTTACTGCATTGGTTTTGCCTAGGGAGAGTCAAGTCTGGTGGAGCCGCCATCTTCACTTCACACACCTCACCTGTGTTGTGGTATCAACCTCCTCCGTTCCTCTCAGGCTAACTGAAGTGAACTATTATTTAGGAGACCGTAACAGCTCATAAGTGGCCCATTCAGTAAAAGGCTGAAATATGTTCTTCCAAACAGCTGTGGGCAAATCACTACACTGGAGAGAGGGACTAGGACAAATCCATGTGTATTTCATTTTAGTAAGAAACATCGGAAGAAAAATTAGGTGAATCCAAGTGGAAAAAAGATAATTTAATATAAGAGCATATCTCCTTCTACATGTCAGACAATATTGCAGGGTAAGAGAAACAAAGGTCGTAAAACTATACTTAGTTATGTCTTTTTATACAGACACTGCTAATTTACACTGTTAGACTTCAAGTAACTTCGCTAATGGAGAAAACTAGCTGAGGGAACTGGTTCATTGCAGAAACTACAGAAACTATTGCACATAAGGTCACTTGCTGAGAAAATAATTTCAATTTTTAATCACAGAATTGAAGATGAGTCCGAGCAAATGTAGAAAATATAAAGAGTTATTGAAAAAATTAGTTTAATAGAAATATTTCAAGATAAATGTAACATATCTTGCAAAACCCCTACACTTAAGGAAAATAAAGATCTCCTGATACAAATGAAATATCGCAAACATCTTTTTTGCCAAAAGGAGTTTATGGGCTTACTAAAGAAAGTTGTGTTGCTTACAACAGTAGTCTTATAATCAGAATATTTTAAAAAAATCTAAAATATTACATCTTCCTATGGTACCAGTAACAATCATTAGCAAGCCCTATTTATAATACGGCATAAAAAGGGGACATGATTTTCCTGCTGTGTTCTCCAGACTATTGATTCTTCAGACAGTGCAGAAAACCTTGTCTTGGGACTCATGTCTACAGATCTGTAGACATGTATTGTATGTAACTGTATTCAAACTCTGAAGGTTTTAACACTAAGACATGAGAAACAGACTAAGAAATTCAAGTCCATTAGAGTAAATATAGGTCTTCAATGAAAAACGTATTTTTTCTTCTACTTTTTACATCTGCCTATAAGCTATTTTTCTAACCAGGATTAGATCTTTGCCAATTGGAAAACCCACTAAGAAGGATTTCTTTCTTCTTGCATCTGTTCAAACTCATAAAACTTTTTTTGTGTCTACGATTTTTCTGAGGTTTTACTAAATCCAAGATGACAGAGTACTGATGACCTCGAGTTTTACTGTTCATTAGACTCCAAATGTGAAATCTCCACCTTACTGTCTGTGCTTAAGCTGCTAGGTTAGATCATTCCCAAGGATTGTTCGTGGCTGCTGAACCCTGGGCATAGGTGCAGATCCTGGCCCTGGATTGTATATTTCCAAGCGTACATCCCCTTGAAAACTCCTGAGGTTAGGTGATTGTTGGATCCTGCTTCCTCGCTTCTGGACACTTTCCTCTCTGCTAAAATGGGATAAAAGTTCATGGTTGCATGATGGTTACCTTTGATTGTTTCAGCTCATAAAATTCACCCAAAGACCAAAAATGATACTTGAATGTATTGTTAACTAGGGTTGGCCTGTATAAGAACTGGAAAGATCTTCTGAATCCTTACTAAGTGTACACAGACACAGCCATGTATATTCCAACAGCCATGCAGCAGCCATGGCTTTTGTCCCAAGGGACAATGAAACCAGCTGCCTTGGCCAGCACCCAGCGTAGGACAAAGAGGACAGCTGTCTCCTGTGCCTGCCCCAGCATGAGGCTTGCCTGGACGCCACTGCTCACCTATTTCCTGAATGTTTGACTCCAGAATTAGTTCCTGTTCTCCAGTCACCCTCAAGGCACTGAGCCCAGAGGACAGACATATTCTATAGTGTGAAAATAAACTCTGACAGTCAAACATAAATACATTTTCCTATTATCGAGTGCAAGCCATCTCGTACTCAACAAACAGTGGTTGGTGGCAACTGGTAAGACACCTCATGCCCAAAAGTACTGCAATGACTATTAAAGCAACAGAATAGAGGAGAAAATATTTACATTTAGTCTGATGTTCATTACTTGCAACCTAGTCAAGTTAAATTCAAACTAATGAAGATGAAAAGTAAGTTTCTTATGTCTTGTTTACTGACAAAAAAGGATAAAAAAGACCACCCCACCCCAAATATTATGGATCTTAATTTCCATTCCTGACACTGACATTGCTACTGTATTTTACATCCTGTGAGGTTCTTTCTCTGTCTATCTTGATCTACTTCTTGCCAAGTCAACTGCCTCATGTTGCCCATTGCTGAAGTGGAGGGGATTTATCATCTCTAAGTTCCCTCCAGACTTAGAAGCTGTAGACAAACTTGGTTGTGTCCTTGCTGTAACTGAGAGAGTTGCAGATGCTATTTGTTTTGAATTTTTTTAATATGTAGCATATTAGCTACATTATGCTACATAGCACATGTAGCATAAGCCTGTGAGAGTATATGCCATGGCAAGTAATTTGATAGGTAATGTAGGCTGTAAAGCTCAGGGGATCCACACACTGTGTATGTTGTAATCGTGGTGCTTTTAGAATGCTGCAGATGGACCTCTAAGGTTATTGAAGTCAAGACAATCAAGGGTGGGCATTGTAATTAGGAGGCTGTAACACACAAGATAAACACAGAAGCAGTAGAGATGAATGACAAAGCAGTTCAATAGGGATATAAATTCACTTCTAGTTGATTGTAAATGAAAAAAATGAAGTGGAAAAGATCACTTTGGTAACAGTTTACCTTCTGAAACCATGGCAGTAGAGTTGTTTTTATTTCTGTCATCAAACACTTCAGATTAAAGTTCCAGAATCCCAGCCTCATGAAAAATAGTATGAAGACAGATTACTGACTGCAATGGCTGGGATATACACCTGAGCAGATGGTAAGAAAAAAAGTACATAAATTAAAAAGGAGTGCAAGATTTTTTTCCTTTTTTTTTTTCTTTTTAAATCAACAGAATAAACATCTATTCTTCAGAAGCTTGCCCAACTGAGATGTGAACTGATTGATTTAGGAGAAGAGAAGAGAAAAGTGGGTGTTTCTTTGTAGATTTTAGTCTGAAGCTCGGACTTTTTGGAGTAAACCAGTGTTGTGGGGGATTGTGGACAGCTGGAAGAAGTCCTGCCCTTTCATAGTTTTTGTATTCTCAACAGGGGAAGAGAAACAAGACCTAGGAACTAGATGAGTGAGGCTACCTGGAGAAGGCTGGATTAATGTGAGATCAAGAAGATGAATTTTCATTCTGTATATTAGGAAAACAAATCTCTACCTTTTGTTCATATAATATAACTTTTTTGTTATTTTCTTTTTTTTCAGCAAAATGTCCTCTTTTTTAACAAAAAAAACAAAGCATGAAATGATTCTCAGTGTTTGCAGAAGGAAATGTGTGAGTTGTAGTTTGTGTTATTTTACCATAATCTAGAAAAAGTCTATTTTTTAGGAATATTTTTCTTTTTATTTTCTGTGACATAACCTCTCTCTTTAACTGTGGCTTTTCCTGCTTCCCCAGTTCTTATCTGTATGCATCACTGCCTAGCCAAGAAAAGTGGTGTTTTGTCTTCACTTTTTAAATCACAGAAAATTTGTAGGTAATTTTTTATTGCCAGAACTGTGGTCTAGAGAAACGAATCACTTTTCCTAAGGTTACAAGAGAAGCCTTTGCCAAAACCAGAAATACAAATGACAGCTCTTGAACCTCAGTTCAGCATCTCAACCACAATACAATTGTTCCTGCCTCATATAGCATCTGTTAAAGAGCCGTAATTAATTGTCACAGTAGTTCCCAGCTTACCAAAAGCAATAAATAAATAAACAAAATGCATATTTCCTGAATGATTGAAATCCCAACTTTCAGTCTCAGTGGGTAAATATGATGCACATCACCTTACTCTGTGTAGTTTTATCAGGCATGATTGATTTGATAATAGGTGGGTTTCATTTTAATATCAGTGACAATGGAGGGAGAGGGGAATAAGAGAGTGGTACAGTATATCAGGTATTTAACAAAGACAGCCTGAAAATCAATAATAATCCTTCACTGGTGGCTGAAATTTTCAGACAACTTAAGCAGACGAATGGCCCATAATGTCACTCAGTAGTATTAGTCTATTCATAGGCTCACTCTTCCAGTAAATGAGAACTGTTGTTGATTAAAAATCCATTCTAGGGATGCTCACCAACATATTAAGCAGATCTCATCTTCCCAGTGGAGTGAAAATATTCCTCTTTTTCTTTTTTTTTCAGACTTTATTCAGCACTATCTTTCTAAACTCCAGGGATTACCCAGTATGAAATTCTTCATGCCATGTCCCTCTGGTCCCATGTGGCCATCAGGCTCCACAGGACGACTGCCCTGGTGCCAGGTCTTCTTCCTGTCACAAGCGAGGCAGCACTTTGAGACACCACTTAAGGTACGTAGGTGGCCCTCGTGATAGCATCTCATGTTCCTGAATGAAATTGTTACCTGTGAGACTCAGTGACGTAAAACCCAAACATTTTCCTCCTTTTACGCATGACAAATTGAGGCATAGAGCTGCAGTGGAACTTGTTCAAATACTCCCACAAAAACTAAGATGGGGCATGGATTGAAACCATAATCCTCTGTCTTAAACCAGTGCCATGATCATCGCATGGGCTATTACACCTAAGAATCCTCTAAACCCTCGGCACCAAAATTTCCCATACTATTTATTGAAAAAGAAAGGAAGAAAAAAAAAAAGAAAAAGAAAAAAATGTAGATAGCTAGCAAGCAGAAAGTACAAAGCTTTCAGAGCAATTGGAGCAAGGTAGTATGCAGGGGTAAAAATAAGCATTGACAACAGCACATTCAAAGTGAAATGTGTATTTCACTTGACTGTTACAACTAGTAAATAAAATGGCATATGGCAGTGGGGAAGTCAATCAGCATAGATTGTGGGAAATGTTTTTTTTTCGTGGCAAGTTTCAAAACCAAGTGAACTTATTTAAAAAATATTTGTTTTCCAAGGTGTGCTTGGAAACAAACAAACAAACAAACAAACAAACTCACATAATTTTCTTTCAAATGAAAAGTATGTATATTTTTACTAGGAGAAATATCCATCTTAAATTTAAGTTGAAAATGTCAACCAGCTGATCTGTTTACCTCCTCTAGTAATAATTCAAGGTGCTTTCTTTTTTTAAGCAGAGTTTTTGGTTTTTTTATTGTTGTTTTCTTTTTAAATTGGAATGTGATCATAGAAGATACATTTCAGAGACTGAATTGACAAATTTTGATCAGCTTTACCAATTATGAACAAGTTCCTCACCCAGGTTCATGACATCCTGGAATTATTAGAGCCATGATCTTTTTACAAGATGAAATCCACTCCTGAAGAGACCATTAAGTCCTTTGTCTCTCAAGGACACATAAACCATGTGTATTTTCATTAGCTGCATATAGTCCTTTTGATTTCAGTTAGATTGCTTGCATAAATGAAGTTATACAGAGCTGTGAGTTTTTGAAGATCAGGACCACTGGGGAAAAGACACAGCGTATAGAATGCAATGGGAAAGTTAAAATGAGGTGAAGGTGAGGATGGCATGTAATGACAATAGATGGTTATGTGCTCCAGTTATGGAGAAGTAGGTTGCAAGTTTCATTTTTCCTCCAATAAATAGGTAATCATTGATGATTTCGTTCCTGGCAGTCTGACTATTATCATCCAGGAACTCACTGAATAGAGCAGGTATCCTCCATAGCCAGTTCTTGAGAGCTGGTGTATGAGTGAAGTATAAAAGTTCAGAAAGACAGATAAAGAGAAGAACAAAGTACTATGATGATGTCTGTAAATTGGAGTGAAAGCAGGGATTGGTTAATGTAATTTGGATTGTTTCATATTTAATTAACTAGCGGTTGATTGAAAAATTCTGCCTGAGGTAAATTAGTACTGGGTATTCAACATCTGTAGTAGCCTGACTGCTTTTAGAATGTCCTTATCTGACTGAAATCAGAAAAAAAGCAATGCTTTTGCGTTTTTTTCCTGACAATGCTAGGTATTGATCACACTTCATTATGACTTTTTTCTATTGTTCACATTTGCTTGTCCACCTCCAATGTCGATTTGCTAGTTTGTCTTGTGATTTCTCAATAGCAGCTGCCAGCCAGGAGGTTATTATAGTTCAAGTGGAATTAATGTGGCAAAAGAAGTCTATGGGCTCAATGAACAGAAAGATAGGATTGACTTATTACCCAGGAGATGGTGGTCTCACCCCCACGCAATGAATTCAGAATCAAGTTGCTCTGACAGCAAAAGGCCAGATTAGTGCTACCTCTATTTTTGCTATCAGCTCTAAACCTTTCACAAACAATACATTCAGTATTACTGACTCAGGGGGAAAACAAAAAGAGGCTTCGGCTGTTCATTGACCTGACCTCATCGTGTATAGAACAGGGTAGGGAAAAGACACTTATAACAGCAGTATATTAAAAATGAAGTGTGCTGAAAGAAGTGTTGAAACAAGTCAGGTGTTTAGCAAACTATCAGCTTATCATCTTTCAGCAATACTTGGAGGCAGGAGCAAAATCCAGGTTGGTCATTACAAGAATTTTTAAATAGACAGAGCAGGTCTAGCTCTGGTAAATGAGTGTTCAAAATGCATGAGGAATCATGTGTGTCTTAACTCAGTTTAATGTGATTAGTAATGATTCCCAAGTTTGAAGGGTAACAAAAAAGCAGGGGTGTTTTTCTGATAAGAGCTGGAGACCATGCATGAAATAAAGACAAGAGACCAGACAACAAATGATCAGCAGTTTTTAGCCTTTGCAAATGGAAGGGAGTCCATGGCTCTTTTTAAATGTAAAGAGAGCAGTTACTCACATGGGGCCAAGTTGTATTCTCACCTCTTTGTTAGGTGGTGTGAGAGGGGTACTGGTAATTTGGACACTGGAGAACATGGGTGCTTGGCTTTTCTGATTTTCAGAGAGGAGTGCATCTTTTTGTCAGCTCATTGGCAACATCTTACATCTGTGCCTCTGGGCGAACCAGCTCCATGGTACTCAGGGAAATTCAGAGGTAGGAGGTGATTACTGATATCTTGGCTAACATAAGTTAGATTCCTACCAAGTTTTTGCGATGAATCCAAAACCACTACTTGTCAAAGGCAGCACCTACTGTGGCTGCTTGGGATGTGTGTGTTCTGGCTGGTTGGCAAAATGGAAAGAGAAAAATTTTGCCTGTGTTTCATCCTTTTCCTCAGGAGACGATGGGATCTTTCTCTCCATCTAGATGCCAATTTTCATGACACCTGTAGGAATTTTAGTTCTTAGAGACTCAATCCTGTTGACCAGTTTCAATTATATTTGTCAGAAGGACAAAAAGTCATTAGGAGAGGGCAACTAGACAGGAGGACAGAGACTACAATTGAAAAATGTGGAATCCTAAAGACTGACACGATGCCTGCTCTAAGTACACATGAATTTTTAGGGCAAAACAAGAATTAAAGCAAAGGCATAAATTGATAGATTGACAATAAACACTATGGTGGGTCTTTTCTTTGGGAAATGAGGAATTGATAAGGCAGTGTGAGGAATACTATAGCAACCAACGCTCCTCTTGTTTTGCTCCTAAGACACAGATTACACTTCTTTATGCAATGTCCAAACCATCACAAGCACAACAAATTATTCTCAGTTAAAAATCTTCTATCATTGGCAGACTCACAGCTGGGGAATTAAACTTGCTTAATCATGATGGGTGTCCATCTACGCCCCTTTTCTGGCTCCTGGGTAATTGGAATAACACAGAATTCAAACTCCTTTCTGCTTTCTCAAAGACACAGAGAATGGATTTTCAGCTGGACAGGATTCTACTGCACAGATCCAAACAGTCTTAAGTGTTGAATCTGAACATTCACCCCAACTTTTCACATAACAGTGATTAAGGAAAGTTGGAAATTTTTAATTTTAAAATTTTATTAATATTTAAAATATGTCTATATCCTGCCATATTACCGGAGTTGGAAGTGATAAGAAATAAAAGTGCTTAATTATTAAATCCTTGCAAGAAGTGTTGTATCAGAGTAAAATGGGGATTATTGGGTTAAGACTAGCAAAATTGTCGTACAACTTAAAAAAAAAAAGTGAGGTGTATCTGCATAGCAGCTTCTCTGATGTCCTGGCTTAGATAAATGGTACTTGCAGTGGCAATAAGTTAATTGTTATAGGAAAAATTAGATAACACACTTTCTGAATTGCACATCTCAATAGCAGCAGGACTGTATTCTTTCCCTCAAGATGGTCTGAAAAATTAGTCCAAGGAAGTGGAGGAATCTTATCTGACTGTTTTCACAGGGATTAATTCATCACAACTGCATTTCTCACACCTTACTTTCTCCAGCTGGCACGCTGTGGTTTCTGTTTACTAGATTCAGAAATGTCTTGTCTCATAATCCTCCAGTCCTCATGTATAATCCTCTGCTCAACTCAAATGTTTCTTGGTTGTATTGGATGTTATCACATCCTATTGACTGTCTGGGTATGCAGGTATCTCCGGCAGGCTTCATCCGTTTGTGATTAACAGCTTATTTGATTCAATGGTTAATGTAGGTCAGGTTGGGTGGGGTTTTGTCATTTCAGTTTGGATGGTTTTTTTCTGCTTTAGTATCACTCTTTTAATTACTTGCAGATATTAGTATGTATTAATAATTTTATCGTATTAATCTATATTTCAGGGTGCTTGATTGACTTTACTTAGGGTTGTAATGGTTTCACTACATATTTTATTTTCATTTTGGAAGGCACATAAAAAGTTTCACCTTTTTTGGACATTCCTGATTTGCTAAGAATGTATTTTCTCAATTAGAATTTAATGGAAGATCTTAACTAAGCTTCTAATGCTTTGAAAACCCGTTGTTTCTTGCTATTATAGTTATCTTGAAGCAACTGACTGGTTATGTACTATATATTTTCTGATATTGTGGTCTTCAGCTCTTGCTTGCGCAAACTTCTGCAGCCACTTTCAGAGTTTGCTATTTGGTACAGGAAGATCTATTCAGCTCAGAATAGCACAGGTGTATTTTTAGATGGAAATCCCAGCAATACAGGCAGTTATACATTAATTGATGAGAAAAATAATGGGACAGATCCTGAAGCGCCTTATGCTTTACCTGGGAAAAAAGAAAAAAAGAGGTATTATTTACTTTTGGGTTTTGACTCTTCGGGAAATGATATCTCATATAGTTGAAAACAGTCATGTACTGTAAGAGCTAATATATCCGTTTTCTCCCCTTTCTTCCTTTTCTCCCTTTTCCTTTTCCTTTTCCTTTTCCTTTTCCTTTTCCTTTTCCTTTTCCTTTTCCTTTTCCTTTTCCTTTTCTTTTCCTTTCCTTTTCCTTTTCCTTTTCCTTTTCCTTTTCCTTTTCCTTTTCCTTTTCCTTTTCCTTTTCCTTTTCCTTTTCCTTTTCCTTTTCCTTTTCCTTTTCCTTTTCCTTTTCCTTTTCCTTTTCCTTTTCCTTTTCCTTTTCCTTTTCTTTTCTTTTCCTTTTCCTTTTCCTTTTCCTTTTCCTTTTCCTTTTCCTTTTCCTTTTCCTTTTCCTTTTCCTTTTCCTTTTCCTTTTCCTTTTCTTTTTTTTTTTCTTTTTTTGTTTTTAATAGAGAATAAAATACTATTGGAGCCTCTCATAAATTCACGATTCCAGACTTGAAGTCTTAAGAAAATCACCAAATATTACAAGACAGACACTAAATACACAAAAATTGGAAACTTTTACTCATAAAATGAATAAATTTTGGAAAATTGGAAACATTTACTCATAAAATGAGTAAATTTTCTATACCCTATCATAATTTCTGTGTTCATTCATTTCTGCACAGCTGCCGATATTATAGGCAGACAAAATGTTTTTCTTATTCACACAGACCAGTACAAACTGGTGTCTGAAGAAATGTCAGAGTTTGTACCAGCCCTGTCATGTATTTGAAAATAAATACTCTGGCCATCATTGGCATTGATTTAATTTTCTCAGTGTTTATAAAAAAGCCTTTGTAAAAATGTGATAAAATAAAACTAAGTTCTCCTCCTAACTCCTGTAATATGAATTTTGAGAGTGCCACAAGAGAATAAATCGCATCAGAATAGATTGATTTTCTTTGGAAATATCCCTACAGAACATCAGGTTGGGCCATAACACTACTTGAATTCAAGTCATTGACATCAGTGCGAAAAGGATCTTGTTCAAGAGGTTTTAAATATAATGATCATATTGTCAACCTTTATAATGTAAATTTCATGACAATTTGAGCTTTGCAGCAAATGCTGTCTTGTCAAATCCATTTCTTGAAATATATATTAAGGAAATGCATTTTTGTGTAGAAGGAGCATTCAAGGAATTAATGAAACTGTTCTTTCTCTGTTGCTTTTGATTTAAGGCACATGCCTTCGCTGCTGCTGAAATGGTAACTAAAGAGCATACTGCAGGTAATGGGCTAAACAACACAAGCTGGTATGATCCTGAAAAAGTTTGACAAGTATGGCATTTAACTCAGTAAGGCAAAACACTGACCTCATGACCTCATTGATCTGCAACAGGACAGGTTCACAAATTCCTCCTGAATAGCAAACAGTACTCTTTCTCTGAATCTCGAGGCAGCTGCCGAAAATTAAATCTGTGGCTTGTCATAGGCTTAGGAACGCCTCAGATGTTCCATTTACACTGTAGTTGGTTATTTTTCTGAGGCTGGAGGTGAGGTCTTCTTTTTCCTAGCTCACTTTTAAAATACTGTCTGATAGTCATGTTCATGGGTTGACCTTTCCAGTTTGGCACGTTGCTTTTATCTTTTATTTTTTCTTATTACAATTTTTTACTGATTTTTGCCATTCAACTGCTACACTGTGATTGGTCATATGTGGAGGTGTTGCTCTTTTATGAGTGGGTTGGGTTTCTGTTACTCATTTTTTACCTGTGTGTTTTTCTCAACCCACCTCTGTCTCTGCGTGTGCTCAAGAGATATTAGCTGTTATTACACCATTGCCTTCACAAAGAAGATAATTTTATTTTCCCTGATGCATGTGAAAGGGTAACCTGTGCTTTGATTTTCCCATATTCTCTTTTGGTCTGCTGACCATGTTGTACATCTGCTTGCCTTCAGAGGTGGACATTCTTAGGACCTCATCAGAATAAGAATTAGCTCAGAGTTCATGGACACCACAGCATGCAGTACCTGAATAATGTTAATCCTTAAAACATTCTTTCTTGTTCTTTAACAAAAATACTCCCACGAGTAACTGAATATTCAAATTCGCTCCTGCTTCATGTCTTTAGCATGCAAAGATTGAAGTAACAGCAAAAATTTATTGACTTCCCCTGAGCAAAATCAGGACTTAGTAATGATTCTGCGGCTGGGCAGGTTCTGCCAAGGGGTTAAATAATTTGGAATTAACAGGTGAGCAATTAAAAATTGGAAGAGTAGCATTCAGGTGTCCACAAGGTGTAACCTCTTAGCTTTGTGGGCTGTGAAGCTGATACTTACTCCACTATTATTCACAGTAGGTGGCACACACTATATTCAGACGTTGGTGTTTCTTCTAATTTGTGCTGTGCACTTCAGACACATTCTAGCTTTATTTTATATTGCTACTTAATAGTCTACAGTTCTTTATTTTTATTTCTTAGAATACACTTTGGAGACTAAGGTAAATTTTCATAAGAATACAAATTTATGCGTTTTATTTTTTTATAATAACCCAATTCACAAACACTAATTAACAGAATTAAAGCTCTAAACCTGATTGAGAAAGCAGACCTGTGAGTGGTCCTATTTTCTAAAGCATGGTGATGTCTAAAGTTAAGTGCTTGCTTAAGAGTTTTATAGGATTGTGTACCTTAACAGTCACCTTTTTCTTCCAGCCTCCTTTTAAGTTTCCCACATCATCCTCACAGGCAAGCTTAGGAAGCGTGGGTTAGATGAATGGACAGTGCAGTGGATTGAACAGTGGCTGGTAGAGAGAGCTCAGAAGGTTGTGGTTAGTGGTGCAGTCTAGTTGGAGGTCAGTAACGAGTGGTGTCCCTCAGGGGTCAGTACTGAGTCCAGTCCTGTTCAATATATTCATCAATGACCTGGATGAAGGGATGGAGTGTACCACCAGCAAGTTTGCTGATGACACAAAACTGGGAGGAGTGGCTGACGCGCCAGAAGGCTGTGCCGGCATACAGCATGACCTGGACAGGCTGGAGAGTTGGGCAGAGAGAAACCTTATGAAATTCAACAAGGGCAAGTATAGGGTCCTGCACCTGGGGAGGAATAACTCCATGCATCAGTAGAGGTTGGGGGCTGACCTCCTGGAGAGCAGCTCTGTGGAAAGGGTCCTTGGAATCCTGGTGGACAACAGGATGACCATGAGCCAGCAATGTGCCCTGGTGGCCAAGAAGGCAAATGTCATCCTGGGGTGCATCAAGAAGAGTGTGGCCAGCAGGTCGAGGGAGGTCATCCTTCCCCTCTACTCTGCCCTCGTGAGGCCACATCTAGAGTATTGTGTCCAGTTCTGGGCTCCCCGGTTCAAGAAGGACAGGGAACTGCTGGAGAGGGTCCAGCAAAGGGCTACGAAGATGATTAGGGGATTGGAACATCTCTCTTATGAAGAAAGACTGAGGGACTTGGGGTTTTCTAGTCTAGAGAAAAGAAGACTGAGGGGGGCTCTTATCAATGCTTATAAATACTTAAAGGGAGGGTGCAGGGGGATGGAAACAGCCTCTTTTCAGTGGTGCCCAGTGATAGGACAAGAGGTAACGGGCACAAACTTGAATATAGGAAGTTCCATCTTAACATGAGGAGAAACTTCTTTACTTTGAGGGTGGCAGAGCACTGGAACAGGCTGCCCAGAGAGGTTGTGGAGATTCCCACTCTGGAGACATTCAAAACCCGCCTGGACACCGTCCTGTGCAACCTGCTGTAGGTGACCCTGCTCTGGCAGAGGCGTTGGACTAAATGATCTCCAGAGGTCCCTTCCAACCCTGACCATTCTGTGATTCTGTGATTCTTTCTTTCAAAATGCTAATAAGAATAACACCTTTTACACTCACACCTTCTGCAATCACTGAGGAACACAAAGTATAAAATAATAACCAAAAAAAGGACAAACCACAGGTGAATTAGAAGTGGGTGCTTGACTCCACAGGCCAGTCATAATTTCTTTACCGCATGTCATCCATCACCAATATTTTGTTTATTCCAATGACAAGTCCTTTTGAACAAACTCTTACCTTCCTGAAGAAATGAATTGTCTAATATATTCAAATAAAATCAATAAATCACGTATCATAATATATGTTCAAATGAAGTACTAAACTGCTGGTAAATGTCAATGCAATACCTAAAACATAATACCTATTTAGGCTAATTCATTTTAGCCCCTGTAGGTGCCTGTTAATTTCTAAACAAACTGCAGTGTTTTAAATACTCTGCAAGAAATCTATTATGAATGTTAGCTTTTTTGTAACTGATCTTGAAGCCAAGTTTAATTTTAATGTTAGAGTGATTAAAAAAATAAGCCTAAATGTTTGAGACATGGAATGCATGGTATGAATTTAGAACAAGGCAGAAGAAGTCCTTGTCTTCTGGTGATGACAAAAAGGTAGAGTAGGGGTGAGTCATCATAGGCTGTCAATTCATTCCAGCTGGTACATGAGGTAATATCAAAGCACGTGCTACTTACTGGCTTATTCTCTGTTCACAAGTATGGTGCCTAGTTAGATTAGTAGAAACTGAATGGAATGATAGAGTGTGAAATCATACGTGAACTCTGGCACTTATTTGGATCCTAAATTTCTCAGACTGGGAAGCAACATATGTCACAACAAAATGAAGCATCATGGTTATGGAGGAATGGAATTCACTAAGATATGAAAATAGTATTTGCAGTATTTAAATTAGTTGTCTTTGTGAAAGTTAACATTAATGTCCAAATGCTGAAAGTACTGTGTGGTTTTCTAAGTATTTCTGAGCATCCCCAGTTTGTCCTGGCTGCTCAACTGGGGTAATTTTCTTCCAGTATTAATTCCACAGTTATCAATCTATCTCCAACATTTTAACATGAAAATCTCATTGCCAATGGCAGCATAATAACAGCTATGGCATTTCAGAGTATATATTTAACACCTTTGTTAGTAAATGTAAGAAGAGAAGAATGAAAGAGTGAACAAAGCCTTCAGAAATCACTAATGAAGGGACTGGCATGCAGTATTTACTGACTTAAGTATAGGCACTGCATTTCTTGCTGTAATGGAGAAGGCAAAGCAATTAACAAGCCAAAGTTTTTTACTATGGGTTCACCTGTTTCAGCATGCACTGCCAAGATATTCTTAGTTAATTTAAAATACTGTTCACAACATAGATGAATGATATTTTCATTAGCATTAAGGAGTAAGATATTAGAAAATTTACCACTAACTTTTTATGGATGTTGCCAAGTGTCATCATGTTCATTATAAAATGAGGATAAGTAAGACCAACTTCAATAAACAAAGCAGGAAATGTGTGAAATCTTCACAAACTGCTGCAAAGATCGATGTGTGTTAAATGGAGGTGTTCTTCCTATGTTCATTTAACAGATTTGAAGAAATTGTGCTGTATCTAATACTTTAATGTCTCGTCTGGAAATAAATCACAATTAAGTCATTAAGGGTTGAGTTCACAATGCGATGATATGGTGTTGACATACCTACCCTAGTTTCAAAATAGTTATGCAGGCTTCTCTTGAAGAGGAAAATATCATAATTCCCAGGTTGGAGAGCTATGATTCCTCTCTTCTGCCTGAATGAAGAGCCTTTTTGTTTCTTTCCCCAAAATGCCATAATGTCTACAGCTGTATGTGTGTGAAGGGCATCATAATAATTATGGCAGCCTTGTCAAGAGTACAGATATTTGAATGTCTTCAAGAAAAGGAAGTGTTTGAGAAATCAGGCCATCTGAACTTATCTTAATCCTAAATGTAAGTTCTGTATAGGTGCATAATATCACCTCTTTCACATGTTGGTATTGCTTAACAGGACAGTAGCCACAGCAATATTTCTGGACTCACTATTTTAGAAGCAGAAAACGAATACTGAAAAAAATGCCTATTGAATATGGCTTTTCTGGGAACATTCATTTTGAAGAATTCTTAGTTTGAAAATTCTGAGCAAGCTTTGATATGGAGAAAGTGTCCCAAACTCCACAGCAAAGCAGTCCCAAGCATATGCAGAAGGACTTTTGGAATTTTCTCTGCAGAAGACTTATGCCCCTGTAGACTTTAACATTTTAAGATAGGAGATAAGTTTTAAGGCTCTGATTCTTGGATGCCTAAATTTTATCTAAATTCCATTTTACATATTAAAGATAACTTTGGATTATAACTCTCATCTTTCTCTGCAGTAAAGCCTTTTTGATCTAAAGTGGGATAACTGTACTTTTTTCTTCATAGGGATGTGAGCATGGCTGCATGAAATACAGTTCTTAATTATCACAAGTGGGGTCATGTAGCTGCCTAAGTTCACTTGCACTCTCGCCTCCAGTTGACAATACATGTAAAACTACAGGTATTTAAAAAGTCTCAGAACAAAGATAGGACTACAGCTTTAATGGACAAATACATTTTTTGTGAGTTCAAATAATGGGTTACTTTTAATGACTTAGAAGTAGTGGAAAGAGCTTCATTTACAGTTCTTAAGATAATCCTTTTCTTTTTCTGCCGGTAGCTGGACAGCAGCATATTTACCCCAAAAGGTGGTAATCTGAAAATAATTTCAGGTTTTGTTCTGTATTATGATACTACTCCGTGGCTGTCCTGGCAGCCTTCTGCTCTCCAATCCTATATGCTCATACACAGTGCTGTAGAAAGACACACATATGTGGGAGGATAGAGGATGACCTCTTCTCTGACAGGAGCAGGCACAGCATTTGGTAAGGTCACCAGGAAACTAGTACTCCAGATCAGGGAATGTCCCTAACATCCACAAGAGCTCCAGGGAAAGATAAGCACACAGATAAGCACCCTGAATAGGGTACTGCAAGGAGGTGACAGAAGGTGAGTGGCTCATGGTGAAGGGCCTTGGACGGGATCTGCCAGTCCATGCTTCCCATACTTCAATGGTCAGTCCTGATTGTGGAGGACTCTATAGAGTCCTCATCCCTGAGCAACGGAGTGGTAAGGTTGGGCTATGCTTCAGTTGTGACCTACAGCACCTAGAGCTGATGGGAGGAAAGGAGAAAAGGCCATCCCTCCCTTCAGTGCCTCAAGGGACAAAGAGGATAGACACCAATTCTACAATTTCCATGGTGGTCCTCCTTACTGTATCACACATGCACAGGGCAGGAGACCCCCATAGCTGAAGCATCATCAGCTTGACAGCAGAAGAAAATTTCCCTGGTCAACAGTTTTAAGGCAAAGGATGATAGGAGGCAAGGTTGTACATTTTTATACAGCTTACTGGTGTCTTCATAAGATGCCCACAAGGCAGGTGAGTAAGCAATAGGATGCAGATGTAGGTAAAGTTTGTGTTTTAGTAAATAATGGGATAGCCCCAGTCCCATAGCAGGCTTTTGCTCATATAAAACAAAGATGCAAAGTTTTGTCTTAAGGCACTCTAATCCGAACACTAGGGATGTCACTTGGCTGGTGTGGGAATTTCTAAATTATAACAGCCACACCCTATTGTCTGGTGATAGTTCTGTCTAGAAAATCCATCGCATTGTGTCTGAGGTGTTATCCCAGCAATTTTAGTTAATTTTAGCATCTGTAGACAGAAGCTGAAACTTTAAAGGATGAAAAGAGAGTCTGACTATATAAATAAGTTTATAGATGCATGAACTGAAGTGAGACTGAAATTCTAATTCTTTATATATTGCATCCAATAATTGGAGTTTTACACTATTTCTATCAAAAACAGTTTTTCTATTTTACAGTTTCATTGTAAAATATAAAATTTCATTTTCTCAGGCTTTAGATCCTTTTATAAAAGAGTAAAAGTATACCTCATGAAATCTCCATACACATTACACTCTATCCATAAAACCCCCATATGACAAAACCAATAAATAATATGCACCCAGAGATAACTCTGCACTATCCATTTTCCTAGTGGTTTCTCTCGGAGTTGCTGAGTAGCACTTTCGAATATCAAAGTGACTACTCAGGTGGCCAAACTAAGGATTTAGAGTCTTGATATCTGGTATCCAGGTTTTATAATCCTGTTCAGACATTTTAGACATTTTAAACTGATATCCAAATTAAGACTACTCATATTTAGCCATTTTTGAGGCTTCATTGCAAAACTCAGAACAGTGTTCTTCCTAAAATCAGGAAGCAAAAGATTTTCGGTGAGAAAGAGAAGTTTAAAAGCCATTGCATGGGTGAAAGAATACAAATTAAAAGGCGTCAGTCAAAGTTACAGCTGCATGCAGGATAGCCTTAGCTGAAATCACAAAGTTCATCCTGCTTTAAATAATTTAAAAATATCAAATTCAGTTTCTTCAATCTCCATTTCAGGGATAAGTGGTCTACTGAAATCAAGTTGTAACTTCATGAATGCATTGATCAAGCTAAGTTGATGCTGCCTCTGAAATCCCATCTTCCTCCTCACCTCAGCTACTTACTCTTGCCCTGAATGTGAGCAGAAAGCTAACCTAGAAAAAACAAATCATTATTTTTCAACCAGTGATCTGGCTCACTACGCAGCGAGACAGGGATGAGCAGCCAAGAAAAGAGAGTATTTCGGACTACTTCTTTAAGCAGTAGTGATGACTTTGATGACTTGCGTTATTTGCCTTAGCAAATTTTCAGATAGTTACAGCTCACTCTGAACTGATGCAGAGCTAGAGCATTTCTTTAGGGATTTGGCTGCTTCTTCTCCGCTCCAATGAAGGAACTCTGAACTCAAATGCTCATCCATGTATCTCAGTGATATCAACTGGTTTCATGTCAGATCTTTCACAGTTTTTGTTTGTTATCGCAAGAGAATGTACAGTTTCAAACTCAATGCAAATACCAGGTCTCAAACTTCAGGCATCAAACCTGTCTATTTTTGCTCCATATTAAAAAAGAGAACAGTCATAGTTTTAAATACGAATGTGAATTACTATTTCTCAACCATATTCAGCTAAAAAATAGCTGCAGGAGATTTTAAAAAGTACTTACTTTCAGGCAGAGATAAAAACTTTAAAAAATTGCAGGCCCCAAAAATGAATGTTCTGGGAAGTCATGAATATGTGAAGACAAGTAAGTATAATACAAACCATTTTGCAATATTAAATGTAGCAGGTGCTATCTATAAGCTTTCTATAATAATATAAAAACATTGGTACATGAGGAAGAAAAGAATATCACCAGTTGGTTTTTTTTTAAATAATGGCAATAGTGTTTGCGAAGAAAATTTCTGTATTGCTCATATTTGTAGTGCTCTTGAATACTCATTCAAGTTTACCTTAGCAACTGCTCTCTGTTCTTTGTTTAAGATCTTTCATCCACTTTATAGTTGCGTGAAAAGTTTATTTTTATTGCCCTTCCTTATCTCTTCCCTCTTCTTCTTTTGTATTTTGTAGCTTTCAAACTTTTTTTTTCATTCACAATTTTAAAACAGGTAATTTCATAAACCAAAAAGAAAGATTAAAACAACAGATATTTTCTGCCTAAGAAATTTGGGGAAGTATAAAGTATTTTTTTCTGTAAATCTATCTTTGCATGAGTAGCAGTAGACTGGTTGGGCTGAAGAACTGCTGTAGGAGAATTCTCTTCCCTAATAGAGGTAGTCTTGGGCCAGTGCAGAGGTGGGACTAAGTCTCTTCTGCCAGGAAATGAGTTGCCAGCGTGGGCCAGGAGTGCAGCCATCCCTAGTCTGTTACTAAGTATTGTGCAGATATCAGAAAGGCATGATTGCAAACCAAGGAAAGGGCTTTGTGCAGAAGAGGGTCGGACCTGTGGTTCTCTCAGGAGGAAAAACGGCATTTTGTAGAAAGAAAAGAGGTTAGCTATGCAAAATCTACCGCTGAAAGAGCCTGAGGGCTGTTACCATCCAGGTGGGCCAGGTGGCCTAGTTCCTTTTCTGAATGCGTCTGTCCCCTAAATACAAGGTAGGCGAGAGATTTCTGTGTTTGAGGGAAGCTGCTGTGCTGAAACAGTCAGAGTAGTTCAAGATGCTTCCTTAAAAAGGGATCATTGCACTGGCACCTTTTCATAGCAAACCAAAATTAATCACTCAGCCTCTTTGTGTGTGGTATTCAAATTTTCCTCTGAACTAGCTGAAGCTGAACTCCTCTCTAGTTTCAAAACTTCTGTGTATTGCAGCTGCTCCAGCCGCAGCTAATTCGATTAATGACTTTGTTGGAGCGCAGGACTTCAAAAGGCCTGAATGCAATATTTGTATATAGTGCAGGAAGACAACTACTATTTTCTTTCAGTACTGTAAATCACTGAGGCATTGTTATTTTATGAAGTTAAATGGGAGCTGTCTATATTTAACTTACATAAAATGTATTTGAGAATCCAAGTTTATATGTTTACTGTGTATTGGCACAATAACTTAAATAGTTACATCAACTAAATGCATCATCAATGCTTTGTTTAAAAAAATATTTTAAAATGATGAATCTAGATTATAACAAAAATTATTGTCATCTTTACTTTGAATACGCTGTATAGCATCTCTTTCTCTTCAGGAAAAGCAAGGATGAAGTCCTGTTCTGCTTCCACCTCTGGTCCACATTCTGCACTTGAGCGTAGATGGCTATCACTGCACTCTAATGGGCGGCTTCGTGCTTATTCAGATGACCTAAGCCAATTTTCTGCTCCCTGAGTGTTGATGGTGGCTCAGGCTTGACCTGGAACAGGATCCAGTGAGATACTGCAAAGCTACCCGTGTCATTTGGTACCTACTGGTGAAGCAGCAATCAATGGCCTTGCCAAAGTCTACGCATGGTCACTGCACTCTAAGCATGGATGTCATTTTGGGAGTGGTCTAATAGAAAGGCAAGATTGATGTGGAGAATTGTACTGTATTAATCTTTTCCTTCCTTGTCTACTGGGATGAGTTTTCCAATGGAGGTATTTCCTTATAATAAGAAGAACTCTGAACATATGGAACATATGGTAAATCAACAGGATACTATTTAGGATTTTATTTCTAATTAAATTTTAGCAGTGTTAGAGCCTAAATCTCATTATTAGTTAACATGATTTGCCAATTAAATTTACGTACCTTGGAAATAGTTCCTCAATTTTAAAGAATAGTCTTTGTACATTGTTAATTTATTCTTGTATCTTGAATTTTTTTAGGGGGTGGGGCTAACCGACCATATTTTTAGCAGCATTGTAAACTCATGCATTAAATTTACCCAATTAATAGTTGTTGTAATGGGTTGGACAATTCTATCATTAACCTGAATTTTCATTTGCTTTTGTTTTTTTCTCTCATTAAACATTCTTTAAGAGAATTTCACTTGAGTTAGAATACTTAAATTACTGTGCAATAAATCTATCCTTTTAATGAGTTTATTCCTGTTTTAAGGTATTAATTAAAGCAGGTTGTGGAAGAGATAGATACAGTAAATGGATAAAGTAGTGTCCAGGCAAAAGGTTAAGGATTTGCTGTCATTATATGAAATGAAACTCTTTCTGGAGACACCTCATTAGTGGAAAAACCTTCCTCTCTTACATGCACCAACAAGAAGTTCATTACTCAGTGAACCTCTGCTTATCAGGGATTATTAGTTCTTTTTTCTTTTAAGAGAGGCTTTATCCTCTAGTAACTAACACATCCATGTTTGTGGTATGAACTTGGCTTAGCAGTGGGAAATAGTCATGGATTCAGATTGTTTAGCTAACGGATTTCCTCACTGGACAGAGTGGGAGGGTGGAAAAGTAAAGGACAACATCAGCGGAGAGACAGATGAACTTTCAAAGTGAAAAAAAATCTTGCAAATTCAATTCGCAGACTGGGAATGGAAATGTCATTGCCTCACTCAGAGGGTTAATCACTTTCTAATTTAAACTGGCAAATTTTATAATGACACTGTGAAATTAGCAGCATTTTATTGTGTTAATTATCTGCAGGACACTACATCATTACTTCTAATAAATGTAAATGAGATTGCCTCTCCTAGGACAATATAGAAGCAAGGTGAATTTTTATTGGCTATTTACTGGATTTGAGACAAATTGTTTCTTCCCCCTCATGTAAAGCACATTCAATATGGTTTACTGCACTGCCTTGTTTTCTGTGCATTTTAGTCAATAAAGTATACAGGGAGATTTTAAAGGTCATTACAGCTCCTTGCTCATTTGAGCTAATTTTCACTTAAGGCAAGGCTGACAGTAAAAATCACATCAACTGTGTTAGAACTAGGATGTAGGATTGTAGACTCTAAGTATATCAATAATTAAATATTCAACTTTTCTTGACAGACTCAAAATGCCTACTAGCATGTGCCTTTGTCAAAACAGACAAGAGAGTGCTTTTCCAGTAGGCCTGTCACTCAGTATGCTTGATGCTGCAATGTTAGGCAATGCAATGAATGACATAAGAGGCATTTACAAAACTTTACTAAGAAGCAAATGAGTGGAGTATTCTGCTTTGGCAGAAAACTCCTTTCAGCCGAAGACACATTAAACTATCAGACAACAGAAAATATAGGTTTCGCACCCATAATGTGCAAAAAACACAAGTGTGAAGCTAGAGTCAGAGTCCCTTTCTGGATATACATTTTTCTTCACCCAAAATATATATAGATTCATTATGGTAGTTAAGTGATCTGGTATTCTTTTTTCATATCTTTGGCATTATATCAAAAATCACACTCCTAATCTTTGTGTGTAAGGACTGAGCATGTGAAAAGAAAGGCTAATATTTTCCAAGGTAGGATCTGTGAAGACGTTTCTGAACTTTTGAATGTTTATCTTATCCTTCTGGCTACC